>NC_141991.1:196141303-196741303 GCF_049901715.1 Pseudonaja textilis | reverse complement strand
TTTGAAACATTTCGGGCATGTCACAGACAAATTCACAAAATGACTCAACGTGGTCGATCCTAAGACTCCAAAACTGCTAAGCTTTCTCCCTACCCTTCCTATAACTTTCCAGAAAGGTCTCTGCTTCTTTTTGTTCCTCTGGAGAAGGGAAGGCAAGGCAGCATACCTCCTAGAAAAGAACTGAAAGTATTTAGTATTTATTTGATTTGTCAATTGCTTACAAGATACAGGTATAAGAATAAATATAGTTTTGAATGCATGAGATAGATACGTATAAGAAAAATAAAAAACAACAGGACAGGGAGGGCAAGGCACGATTGGTGCGCTTATGCATACCCCCTGTATATAATAATATATATAAATAATATATATATAAAGATAGTTCCCTATCATTATTATTTTCTCTGAACACCTTTGGGGCAAATGTGGGTTCAGAAGAGTTTTTGGAAATTAAGATTCTAGAAGCTAGTGCTTGTTTTGCAGTGTGCTAGTTTGTCATTTATTTATTTTAACTAATACACACTAAAAAAACCAATTAGGAAGATCAAGGAATTAGATAGGCAGCAAAAGTGGTATGTGTGGATATTGTCGTATCGGCCGATACTCACAAAAGATGCGAGGCAGTGACTTTGTTCAGCTCATTTATTTAGGGATTTAGAATCTGCCGCCGGCTGGGTATGCGGCGGCTTATATGGATCTGGTGCCGGGCGCTGCGGCCAATGACAGTCATTCGAATCGCCCGTGATCGGCTCGGCCAATCGCGGTCGATTCCGAACGGCCAATCAGTGCCGCGTGCTCGACCAATCCGGTTGCTGCGCGCTCATCCAATCAAGGCTGCAGGATTTCGAGAATGTTAATGTCCATACAGAACAGACATCATGAATGCACAGGTGGAACTTGCAGTTTAGTGTTTCTTGTATTATGAAAGAGGGAGCAAGCTTCTGAGCTGCCTTTTGAGCCAAGAAGTGCTTTCAAGTTGTGTGAAAAGCAGCTGGGTCACATGAATGGACTTCTTGCTGCCTTTAGAAATCCAGATGTGTTCCATCCAGGCACACCTATTAGGTAAACCACATTTGCTATGGAATTTTTATGGGGGTGGTGGGAAAAAGGGAAATAGGTGTTTCATGATGCATGTACAAAAGGTGGAACTTGTGTTGTGACATTGTAATGAATATTTTGATTGGGCATAGATATGGGAGTGATTATGTTGTAGCCTGCTGAGGGCTGAAATTAGGTAGCCAGATAAACATCTTAGAGGTTGCGTCTTGCCAAAAGTGAAGCATAGGCCACACCCAAGCAGAAATACAAATGCCTTCATGAATCAAGTTGAGCTCACTCTCCATGATGCAATATCACTCCAATAAATCTTAGATGGTTTTCATCTAGTTAGTTAATTTTAGCTAATACTTTTTTTTGTTTTATAAAAAAGTATCTTGTTTTTTCTTTAAAGAAACTGAGATTATTGTTATAGAATTTTGCTTGGGTTACACACTACTTGGGATGGTCTGTGCAATCATATCCCTTTTTCAAGGTTCTGATATCTCAGTCAGCTTCCTACTACCAAAACTGGTAAAGGAGCAAAATTACACATTAACATTAAAAAGTGGGACAGTTGCCTATCATGATGAAGGTGTAAAGAAGTATTTCCTATTTAATGTCTGGGATTTTTCTCCCTTTCCAGCAGGAAATTGTTGGCCAACAGAGATCATTGACTTCCTGGAACATTCCTATGATCCCCAACTAGTCAGAGAAGGATTCTGATGAATTTTCATTTCTCTGCAAGGATGATAGATTTGCAGATAAGTAAACAACTCTGACTCCATAGGTCCCTGACACCTTTACAGATATAGAAATAGAATAAGAAGAGGCTGGTCAAATCTCAATTTTAATGAAATCAGAAGATGCAGGCAACAAAATATCTGTTTTTCTGGAAAGCCCTTTAAGACTGGAAGGTAGGGAGATTTATTATTTATTTGTTATCTTGTTTATTTATATCCCATCTCTATTATATTTATAAATAACTCAAAGCGGTGAACATATCCAATGCATCTTCCTCCTCCTATTTTTCCCCACAATAACAACCATGTGAAGCGAGTTGGATTGAGAGAGAGAGGGTGACTGGCACAAGGTCACCCAGCTGCACTTCATGGCTAAGATGGGACTTGAACTTATAGTCTCTTGCTTTCTAGTATGTTGCCTTAACCACTAGACCAAACTCAGCCTTTGCAACTCAGAAATATGATGGACAAGTTCCTACAGAGACAGAAAAGAGGACCGCACTGTGTGAATGCAATGCTCAGTTTCCAGCTGGCTATTGACCTGTCAACTTTAGTTGCATGGCTTTGAGCAGCAATGATTTCTTATTAGTTTACTAACATGTTACTAAGTTATTAGTTTACTAATGTTGCTGATTTAAAGAGCAAATAAAATTGGCTGCAAGGTAATTATGATGGTGCCTGGAATTGTACAAAACATTTTTACTGCTCGACCCCAATGAATCTAGATGATCGACAGGAATAATCCTGGATACTACTTCTACTGACTGTTTCCACCAACAAATAGGAACCCTGCTAACTTAAAGCAAGGAGTCTCCAACCTTGGTGACTTCAAGACTTGTGGACTTCAACTCCCAGAATTCCTCAGCTAGATTTGCTGGCTGAGGAATTCTGGGAATTGAAGTCCACAAGTCTTAAAGTTGCCAAGGTTGGAGACCCCTGACTTAAAGGATTTTGATGCAGTGAGCAACCCATCCCAGCAGACTTCAAGGGACTGAAAAATAGCATTTCGTAACCAAGTTCTCCATGTAGGACTTTTCATATGCTTTACTTATGCTTTAGCACTAAATCAAGATCCTTCGTTTTCATTTTAGCAAGATTAACTATGCAAATAGCTATAGCACTTATATAGACTTATATACCACTTCACAGTGCTTTAAGGCCCTCTCTGAGCGGTTTACAGAGTCAGCATGTTCCCCCAACAATTTCGGATCCTCATTTTACCCACCTCGGAAGGATGAAAGACTGAGTCAACCTTGAGCTGCTCAGAATCGAACTCCTGGCAGTGAGCTGTGAATTAGCCTGCAATACTGCATTCTAACCACTGCACCACCACGGCTCCTGGTAAATGAGAAAACATTGGAGATTCAAGATTCAAATTTGGGTTCAAAGGCCCAACCCTAAACACCTACTCTGCTTGCTTACATTTCCACCATCTTATGCTCTGAATCAGTCAGACCAGCTATCGTTAACTGATGAAAACCATATAGAACCCAGGTAGTTCTCTCTGAGGATTTACCACAAGTGATAATAGTGTTTTCTTTGTTTTATTACAGTCTTATGTGCCAGTGGCTGATTTGCATATTCTCTAACACTTAATTAATGATGTCACCTTCCCAGTGCTTGAAAACATTTCCCCCCTTTTCTCGGTAGACCTCCAACCATTACCTCCCACATTTTTTGCCCAGGTCCTTTTTATTACTTTAATGACAAATAATTGGACAGATTCTGAGTAATGAGGGTGAGAGCCAAAGGACTGTTGCATAGGAGACGGCTGCTTGTTACAAGACACTTTTAGTGGTCTCTAAATCAGACAGACAAGTAGAGTAATGATCATCTTGCGGTAATGAGACACAATTAAGAATCACTGCAGCAAATGACAGACCAGTTCATTGAACAATAACCTCCCACTTCTGTCTTGCCCCGTCCAAAAGCGATCGAAGCTTAATTATAGCATCACCCTCTGCTGTGCTATAGTTAAGAATTGTGTCAGCATTTCAATTTGAAACCTGGCATTGTTCTGTTTGTATATATATCTGTGGTTTGCTCTGAGTTGGAATAGTATGAAGATGGAAGTTCATTTTTGCTGGACTTTTTACCTGCAGCCATGGTTAAAATATGATGGTTTGAAATGTAATAGAGACATCAGTCAAATATTCTGGAATAGCCCCCTTACTGAAAGAGCCATAATATATGGTTTAGGATTTCAACATTAGGAGCTGAAGAGGTCCATTTAGAACAAGGGCTGGTCTTCAAGATGCAGTGAAGATTTTGTCAAGAGAAGCACTGACCTAGTGGTGTCCTGGATTGTTGTTACCCATATCATCTTCCCAGGAATGAAAACAAACAAACATCAGCAAAATGATTATAACTCAATATGAAGCCCATGTTTTTTTCAACACAAGCCAAAAAATGACCCATAAGGGGAAGGTTTTCCAAATGATAATGAATATTTTTAATGTCTGGGCAACTTTGAAGACTTGACTACCCAAGCCCCCAGGCCCTGGGATAAGATTAGGTGCTTGCACAATAGAAGTTCGACTTGGCATCAGGTTTTTGTTGTTTTTATATTTAAATGTGTTTAGCTTTATAGTTTTAATACAATTTGAAGATAACAGAATTGGAAGGAACTTTGGAGGTCTTCTAGTCCTGAACCCTCTGTTTACCATTTCAGCAGTGGTAGGATTCAAATTTGTTTTACTACTGGTTCTGTGGGTGTGGCTTGGTGGGCATGGCTTGGCTTGGTGGGCGTGGCTTGGTGGCCATGGCAGGGGAAGGATACTGTAAAATCTCCATTCCCTCCCCACCCCTGGGGGAAGGTTACTGCAAAATTCCCATTCCCTCCCCACCCCACTAACCTGCTTTCCAACTCCGTTTTCCTGTGCAGGCCAACAAAAGGCCGATCAGCTGGGACTCGGGAGGCAGAGAATAAATCGAGCAGGCCAGTCAGAGATGGTATTTGCCGGTTCTCCAAACTACTCAAAATTTTCGCTACTGGTTCTCCAGAACTGGTCAGAACTTGCTGTATACCACCTCTGCATTTCAGACAAATCTCTTCTTAAAAATCTGTAATATTGGAGCCCTCACAACGTTAGGAGGTAAGTCATTCCACTGATTAATTGTTCCACTTATCAGGAAATTTCTCCTTAGTTCTAGGTTGGTTCTTTCTTTGAAGAGTTTGCATCCATCGCTTCTTGTCTTACCTTCAGAGGTTTTGGAGAAATATGTTGAACACCCCCTCTTCTTTGTGGCAGCCCGTTAGATATGGCTTTGTATGTTATTTTAAATTTTGATTGGGAGCCCAGAGTTCATTATAAGATGGGCAGCTATACAAATGTTTTAATAAATAAAAATAGAATAATTTTTTTTTTCATTTCTAAAAATAGAATAACTTTGATTTACAAACAACTTTCTCACTGCCTGGAGCAGGAACATTTGAGCTGACATCCAATGCTAAATTCTTCAACTTGCCCAAGGATCGGCTGCCTCTCTCTGCCCCCCCTTTTCATGGAATCCTTCACTGCTGGCGTATCATCTTCCACTTCCTGCAATCACCATCTTCACAACCAGGATATTGTATCTTTAAAAAAACAACAACAACCTGGAAATAAAGTAGGCGTCAACTTAACCAATCAGATGAAGCCTTTGTGAATTGATCACCACTAAGAATGCTTCTGTGATAAGCAGGCAAGGTTGTTATTGTTGCAGTGCCATCATCGATGACAAAATGAAAAAGGTACCCTTTGATTAAGGCAGTTGTTTGTGGATGATGACAATGATGATAATTCTTGCTGTAGCAATCTTGATCAGCTGCCTGCTGCTGCCAATCTCTGGTTTTCCATTTGTTTTAAACTTCTTTTTACCTAAACCACGCCCTCAAAGGTTGCAAGGAAGCAAGCAAACAATAAATTAATAAATCCATCCATCCAGAGTGTTTCTAGAGCAGGATTAATTTATTCCCCCCGCCCCCCCATAGCATGCAATGGAAATGACTTCTTTCAAACTGGCAAAACAGAAATAAACAATGAATGCTGCACCTTCCTACTTCTATCCTGCCAGTCTATAACCAGCAGGCCTTTCGGAATAATTGGAGTGCTCTAAGCAGACTATAGGATTATGTTTCCAAAACATCAGTCAGCTTGATCATTTCTAATTCCATAACTGTAAATGCCAAGCATATTCATTTTCAGTATAACAAAATGAAAAAGGTAATACCCACTATCACAAATGTTACTAAGCCTCTATTAGTAACCAAGCTCCCATAAATTATGGCTGAGGCTTTTATCGGATATAAATTTTGCCTCATAGTTCATTTATAATTTTCTCTTAAAATATAAAATAATTGCAAATATCTTCTCTTTCACATCGATTGCCAAGAAACTATTTCTTTACCGGCATCTTCTTAGTAGGGATGAGGTTGAATCAGAACTGATTCTTAGCATGGGCGAAGCCTGGGAGCAATATGCTGACTCTGTAAACCACATAAAGAGGGCTGTAAAGCAATGTGAAGTGATATATAAGTCTAAGTGCTTTTGCTATTGCTGTATGTAAACACACACACACACACACACACACTAAAATACACATCTTTTATTTTCCTATTCTTAGATTGGGATCTAGTTACATCCTGAATGGCTAAAGGAAAAGAAGCACACAAACTCTGCTGCAGGAGTCTTCCACCTTTTTTAACTTTTAAACCCTCTTTCCTAAAACTACTTGTTTTCCCTAAGTATAAGACCTATCCAAAAATAAGCCCTAGCATGTTTTTAAGTGTGCTCCTAATATAAGCCCTACACCCCAAATAAGCCCTACTTAAGAGCCTACACAGCCAGCCGGCCACCCATTCCATCTGGTTGCTCATGGTGCTGAAGTCATGAGGTGAGGTGGGTGGTGGTGGTGGTGGAGCTGCCCCATGTGCTCTGCACTGGCTTACCTCAGGATCCCCTCAGCCAGGCCATCCACACCCCAACACCTGCCTTGCAACAACAGCATCGACAGCCATGTGCAGCAAGAGCCCACATGGCCGCTGGCTCACTTCTTCTGCTTCCTTGTGGCCACAGAAGAAGTGGGCCTCCTGAACTTGGAAAAAAAGTAAGACCCCACCCAAAATAAGCCCTAGTGCTTATTTTGAGGCCCAAAAGAAAATAAGAACCAGTCTTATTTTCAAGAAAACACAGGTACCATATCAGGGCTGCAAAAACCCAATAGATGATAGACAAGAATTAAAGTTTTCTGTGTCTCTTGGCTACCATCTAAAGATCATCTGGATTTCTGCAGCTCAAGTGTGGTATGTTACTCTTATTCCAAACATTTCTGACAGAGGCCTACAAACTTGTGATGTTTTGCAGTGAAGCCAAGGATTCTTCTATATTTTAGAGTATCACCAAAATGACTCTCCTAGGCATCCAACTCTTCACCATGGAATCAATTTTCAACAATATATACTATTCTGACCTTAATTCCAGCTTGTATGGTTCTAAAGATGATACTATCTTGGTCTAGTCAAATGTTTGAGCTAAATAACTAAATTAGCAACTTGATGTTCCTTTTCCCTCAACATCTGAAATTTTCTGCTAGCCATTATTTATCTGTTTAGTACACCTCAGACATTCTTATGAATATAATAGATAACTCAAGAGGCTTTAAAAAAAACCACTCTGATCTTTTCTATTTTAAATTGGAAATGTTTTGCATACCCCAGATGTCCTTCAAGTATTGCCATTGTCAATTCAGCTAAATTGCCACCCAAACTGTTGTTTGTAGGTAAGAAAACACACCACAAAACTCCTTACAAATATTTTAGCTCTTCCAGCAACGTCTGTGTTATTCTATACTTGAATGTTAATCAAGATAATTACGTTAAATCTGAGCTACAGAAGTTGAGATACAGTGTCTTGGAAACAGATACAGTAAATAGCAGATGATGTATCCATTTTAGCTGTTCAGGTTTAGCACAGTTTCCTAATTAGCTCATTATCTTCTTCCTCAATTATCTTTTACCAGCATTTAAGCAGGAAGTGCTTCCATTAGAATTTACAAACAGAATAATAATGTTTGGTGTTACATACTGTTCAGTCTTAAAAACGCAGCAATATGAAAAATTCACTGTTAAAAATATTTTGGTTTATACAGAATTTAGGAATGCAGTCTGAAGCAGTGGTGGGATTCCAATTTTTTTTTTACTATCAGTTCTGTGGGTGTGTCTTGGTGGACATAGCAGGGGAAGGTTCCTGTAAAATCAGAAAAAAATCGATCAGAGGTAGTATTTGCCGGTTCTCTGAACTACTCAAAATTTCCGCCGAATACCACCTCTGGTCTGAAGGGCATTATAGCATGGTAGACTGTATTTCCGCCAGTATCCTATTTTGAAGACACTATGAATGATTAACTGTTTTTTACAGCCTCAGTATTGTCTGAGATATTAACTTCTATAGGTCTAATATAGATCTAATAATTACCAATAATTATGGAGGGTATATATAGGTTCACAAATTTGAATAATACAGTGCAAAACAGTCCATCTTCAACAGCCACTAGAATTGTCCAAGTTCATGTTATGCATCACCTCCATTTCCAAGGTACTTCTGAGAGTTCTCTAGGGTGCTTTTAAGATTTCTTCATTTGCCTTTACAAATCTGTCACTCTCTTATGAATGTTATCATTGGTTTTGTGGTATCTGATTAGTTTTTAGCACAGTTCCATCAGGGAACTTGTGAAACATGCAAATGTCTCTGTGTCTGTGTCTCTGTCTCTGTCTGTCTGTCTGTCTGTCTCTCTCTCTCTCTCTCTCTCCCCCTCTCTCATCAATTTACTCTCTTTCTCCTTTTTCTCTTTCTCTCATCCCTCTCTCTCTCTATATATATATCTCTGTCATTTCTATCTCTCACTCCCTCCCTCTCTCACTCTGTCCCTTTCTTTTCCAGCCATTCATCATTCCACTAATGAATAGGTATTTTTTAAAAATAAAAAAATACGTAAATAATAAAAATGGGTGATACACCACTAAATAGCTTTATTTAATTTTTTTAAATCAAGCATTTGTCCAGTCCATTGGCTCAGGATGAAATGGCGTGGCTATAGAGGGCAGCTTCCAGAAATCGAGGCAGGATGGGGGATGTTAACTGAGACAGAAGGGTTTACCTATAATGAAATGAAATGAAATACAGCAACTGAAGTAAACAGAATAGATTGGAAAACACTGCTTTCGATGCATAATGGGAAAATATGAGTTGTAGTGGCCTTCCTGGCAGACTCATATTAGTTGTGTGGGTCAGCTTAGACTTAAGAATAATCTTCTCAATGATATCCATTTCTTGGTCTGCAGCAAAAGCTGCACTGCTTGGTAAATTGTCTTTGGATTTTCTGAGCACAATGGGAAGTAAAACACTTTTTTATTTCACTTAATTGTTTTTAATATATGTCTATGTGCTTGTGTGTGTGTGTCTATGAATTATCTACCAGTATGCATTTCAGCAGGATGACATACTATTAAGGAAGAACATTAAAACCAACACATAGATCTCTTAGACCTTATAGATTCCAGGGTAAGCACTTTACCAGTTTTAACAAAATCCAGTTTTAACAAAAAACTCCTGTAAGGAATGACTAGAATATGTTTTAGTCTGGACAGATCAGTGTTTCTCAAATTTGGCAACTTTAGGATGTGTGGGCTTCAATTCCCAGAATTCCTCAGCCATCCAGTCAGCCTGTCATCAACTCAGTACTCAATAATTTGCTCATGGATCTGCAGAAGATTTCTGTGTCTTCTGATTCAAAGAGCAAATGCACAGCACAGAAAAATGCATGTGATACCCTGGGATAATTCAGATCTCCAGAGACATGAAACCAGAGATCTTAGATGTTATATGTTGTGCTATTTATGCTCCTTGTTGTATAGGCAATTATAATTTGGATGATTTATCTGCTTATGAATATGTATATGCCACACTTCATATGTACCTATATTTTCCAGTGCGTTGTTTTAAGATCAAACTATATTATTTTTCTTTTCAAGTTTATATAAAATGGTTACTGCAAGAAATTTCAATTCCCCTACAATCCATTGTAGCATATCCTAAGCCTTGTAGGAATTAATTTAGCAATACTTTCATTTCCCTCCTATGATTTCCTTTTGTCTGACCATCTCTCACTGTTTACATTAGTTTTAAAAGTACTATGATTACATATTTTAAGATTCTTTCTGATGGTTTTTCAAGATTGTGACTTCAGATTAAATAACTCACGATCATTATTGCCTTTCACATCTTCCAAGATTTTTTTTAACATTGTATTTTTCTAAACTCTAGAAATATATGCCTATCCAGATATTAGTATATTTGTGAAAGACTGGAAATATTGCTAATTTTTAAGGCTGTTTTGTGTTAAATTTAGAAGACAATGTGTTTTATTCAGCAGATTTGTTTTAATCTAATTACATAGGTGATTAAAAATTACTGCATGCTGGTGCATCTAATGTAAGTTATCTATTATTCACACCACATTTACTTTTAATATTCATGCAGATTCCCTTTGACATAACCTACTGTGTCACAGTTAATCCAATAAAGATAAAATATAGCTCAGCAAAACACCAGTCGATTCTAGCTTTCTGGTAATTATTAAAGACTATTTCACCCTGGTTCCTTCAATCAATGCATTTCCCCTTGGAAATGATGGGATTCCTCTTTGAAGACTTCAATCTTTTCAGCAGATTCAGAACAACTCTGGGCTGCCAGGGCAGTTCAAAGAATGCAACAAGCCATCCCAAGTTCCTTCTCAAAGGCTGACACTGTCTGTTTGATGTATGGAGACTTAAAAAGTCTCCTTTTGCAAAGCGTGTATTTGCTATTGGTCCCTTGATGTGGCCATTTATCAGTTTATCTGTATGCACTCTGCACCTTTATTAACAGCTCAAAGGTTTAGAATGTCCTGTTACTTCCAAGATCAGAATATTGACTGTATGCAGTTCTCTAATTCCACATAGTTGATGGAGCTAGCCACTGAAACAGTTACATTACCTTTGTTAAGATATATAGGTGCTTGAGTCTGGAAATGGCCTGAATAAATAAGGTTGCAAGGAAAACCAAAACTCTTGATATTCTGCAAGCAAGAGGGTTTCCTGATCTACAATGTGTTCTTCAATCCTTGATTTGAATTTTTCATTTTAACTGAAGAAGTCACAGGAGGGAAAGAAAGAAAGAGAGAGAGAGAGAGAGAGAGGGAGAGAGAGAACACCTTTTGCATGCTTTTCAGAGGCTGCAAAGGCTGCAGAAAAGCAGTCCCCAAAGCCACTTCAAGAACAAATGCCTCATTCCAGTGGCCCCCAACATTTTGGGCACGAGGGACCGGTTTCATAGAGAGACTTTTTCCGCAGACCGGATGGAGTGTAGTTTCACATACTGCCTGCATCCTGCAGATGGGGCTTTGCTTGTTTTCATGGCCTGGTTTCTGGCATGCCATGGGCCTGTGCCAGTCCATGGACCGGGGATTGGAGACCTCTGGTCATGCGACCCGGAGCAGTCTTGAGTAAGCTTCAAGGACTTGTCAACAGAAAAAGAACACTGTCAGGGTTCCAAGTAATACCCCCATAGCAAACAGAATTCCGAGGCAGGTAGGTTCCTCAAATAATAGTTTTATTGGACATATCATATTGGCACGATCTGGTGAAAACTGACTCTGAATGTTCCCGTGGTTTTCACCTAAGTAAGAGGAAAAGCTTCTCCTTTCCTAAATGATCAGTTACATGGTCCAATCAAGGTGCCATCTGGTTGCCTGGTAACTTCACTCCTCCTTCATCTGGCCACCTGTAGAAATGTCCTTGATTCCCAGGAGAAAGTATTTTGTTCTGGCTACAAAACCCCAGCTATCTCAATTCCCCCTTCCCGATCCCTCATCTCCAATGTGGCAACACTGAAGCCTCAAAATGGCTTTGATCAGGTCAGGGTTAGCAAACAGTGCTTGAAGGTACAAGGCACATGGAAGAACCTGGGGAATGCTAAGTTGCAAGATCAATTGCATTGTTCCCCAAGGATTGTGTGCATTGGGGAACACTGAGGGGCAGCATTTTTGAGAGGCATTTGGGTTGAGGTCAAGAATTGGGGCTCAACTCTTCAGATACATCCTTAGTGCTTACTGAGTGCTGCTGTTCAGAGTGGCCTAGATTTTGAGGGGAGAAAATTGAGACTTGTCCTTCTTTTGTTCGGTGTGTGTGTGTTTGTGTATCAAGTTAGGCATTTTCCAAATTTTTGACACATCGATCCAAAGGGTTCACTGTCACTGTTTTAGAGCAACATTGCCTACTCTCTTGGCGTTTTTTTAAAATTGTTCATAAAAACAGTACAAATGTTCTTTGACATTTGTTTCAAGATGAATGGGCTTGGGACAAATTTCAAAAAACAATCAGAAGTCGAGAGGAACAACCCTCCCCCAAATGCTAACCTCATGGAAATGATTAAAAATTTTTTTTTTAAGTATTTAATAATCACCAGAATTCAATATCCAAATGTTAAGAGAATGATCCAGATTAATACTGAGTCGGAGCCTTTTTTCCCCTCCAGTTTGGCGCTGTTTTAATCAATTTAGATCTACTGCTGAAATACTTTCAGGAAGGTTAACAAACAATATATCAGAACCCGGCTCATGCTAACGCATTGAGAAAAGAACTGGGCAGAATGAGGAAAAAAGCCTTGCATTTTCTTCACTTTTCTTTCAATGTGGGTTGGTCACCAGGACCAGAAATTTTGTCTTCTGAGCTTTTGGGCTCATACTGGAGCCCATCCTCAAGGAACTTCACTATTGCTTTGGGCTGTTCCACTATTGCTTTGGGCTGTTTTTATGGTGGCTGTTGTGTGTAGCTTCTTTAGATGTAGATTGGAGTGCTGATGGCTGGCTATTCTTCACTTTCTCCACTATGTGTATTCCCATGACATAGAGTTGGCATCTGAAAATGTATTCAGGTACATCTAACTCACCTTAGAGCCTCATCTGCAGTAGAGACCTTAATATTAAGTATTCCATTTTGGACAGAAAGCTTTATTGTAGAGTACTATAAATATTTTGATGTAATTTGCAGCTGTTTATTTAGGGTATATTCAGCTTTGGATGTAAAATTTAAACTATATGTTTATTAGCTCCAACATTTCAGATAATAATTAATACTGATATAATATCTTCTTTTTTTCCTGTGCCTTAATTACTATAAGTTATGTAAATATTGGAGTGCTAATAATCTCTAGTCAACACTGTATAAATTACTTAAGTTCTTTTTTCAAATGGTTTTTCCTACATAATCATTGATAATGGCACAGAAACTAATTTGCCCAAACTGTGATTAGCTCCTGAGCTTTCTATAAAAACTTAATGTTGGCTAGGAAACAGAGTTAAATGCTTGTCAATCTTTTGATTTTTTTTGGACAGCAAATTCCACATATTAAAAGGCTTACACTATAGCTTACATTTCTTTTAATTTGTGTTTCATGTTGCAAATATTATTTTGTTTTGCAATTTCTCAATTTTTAATTTCCTATTTCAAAAATGACAGCAATGATTGACTGTAATGCTCCAGTGCCACATAGCTGACAGTGTGTTTAATTAGGGAAATCTGTTAGTTATGATTGTATTAATGCCATTTAATAAATGATCTCATTTGTTGTCCTTTACCAAAGTAATGTTAGCCTTTATCATAGTGAAAAGGCTTTGCAGATCTTAAGTTGGTTGTTCTAAGGCAAGGCTATTTGATTAGCTTTTCTGGTCAAAGCATATTATAAGCACATTTAGAAGCAAACAACAGGTACTTATGAAAAGGCTACTGCAGAGATGCTTGTACAAAATACAATACAAAATACCTATCTGAAATCCTTAACTCTATCATTTTGGGTACAGGTCTAAATAAAGTATTCAGCTTCAGTTTCCTACCACTTTGGACCAGGACCGGTTCTGTGGGCATGGCTTAGGTGGTGGGCGTGGCTTGGTGGTCATGTGACTGGCTAGACATGGCTTGGTGGTCATGTTATTGGCTCGGTGTGGCCAACTCCATATCACTCACATCGAGGCACACATCTCCTTGCCTGGCCTATCATGACTATGGAGATGCTACAACAGTCATAAGTGTGAAAAATGGTCATAAGTCACTTTTTTCAGTGCCACTGTAACTTTGAATGGTTGCTCCACACAAGCAAAGTACCAGCAAAGGAGGGGAAAAAAACTCCAGAGATGTTCCTGAGACAGGAAGTCTAGTCCAGTCAAGAATGTGATAAGGGTTAATGGAGAGGCAGTTTCTGTAAGCAACACCAGAATGTTTCCTTCCTGCCTTCCTTACAGGATTAGGCCAATAATTTCTTCCAACAACCGGTTCTCTGAACTGCTTAGAATGTTAACAACTGGTTCTAGCGAATAGGTGCGAACTGGTAGAATCCCAGCCCTGCTTTGGACTCTGTTTTGTCTTCATTTAATGTAAAAGGAGTCAAACAGTCAAGCAGAGAAATGAACAAGCACTAAACAACAACCTAACTAAGGAACTATCAAGGAGAAAACTATACTCTTACCAATATTGGCAAGACAAGCTACTGTATATAAACAGGGAGCAAAGACCACACCAACACTGATGTTATTACCTAGTCAGGTAATAAAATGCCTGCAAACAAACAACCAAGCTCAGAAAGCATCAAGGACTCCACTTTCATCTTTTAATTATTTCATAATC
This sequence comes from Pseudonaja textilis, assembly GCF_049901715.1. Classification (NCBI taxonomy): domain Eukaryota; kingdom Metazoa; phylum Chordata; class Lepidosauria; order Squamata; family Elapidae; genus Pseudonaja; species Pseudonaja textilis. The sequence goes on along the minus strand of NC_141991.1, from coordinate 196,726,828 downwards.
ATAAGACTCTAAAAAACAACTTGCAGACTAGGAGTGGGGAGTGAACCTTGGGATCACAAGGGAGCCAGTACTCTGTTCTTTGAGTCAATAGATTAACCTTATCTGGCAGGCAAAGGTTGTATAAATTTGATTGTTGTTTTATACCTCTACTTACAGAGCACTCATTTTCTGAAGGACTCCAGTAGTTTTCACTAAAATAATGCAACAATTAGAATAATCAAATAAAAACTAATCTACCTAAGACCCAACACTCAGCAGAATAAAAATATTCTTGAGGCTTCTTGAAAGCCAGAGAATTGGGTTTTCCTGATCTTGGGAGGCAAAATATTCCAAAGGGAGAGGGCAACAATTGAGAAAGCATATTGTCAATTGCCCACCTCTCTTGTAGAGTGAAAACTTGTAGCATTTCTTCCCTTAAAGAAAGTCTAGGGCAGTCCAAGCTGGGGCACAGTAGAGGGGCTGCAGGCTCCTTAATGCCAAGCTTCCTAGGGGTTCAAAGTAATAATCAGTACTTTGAATTGGACTCAGAAACAAACCAATAGTCAGTGCATCAACTGTAGTATAGCTGTAATATTTCTAAATCTGCTATGCACAGTTAGCAAATAGGCCACTGCATTTTGGACAGTTGAAGCCTCTGAATCATCTTCAAAGGTAGCCTGGTATAGATTATGCTACAGTAGTCTGGAAATCCACTTCTAACAATCTACTTCCACATCTGACCATACAGAACAACAATCACAACAATTTCCCAGACTGCTGATATCCAGCCACAGTTCCACCTTACAGTTCCTGGGGCTTTAGTTGCTCCCAGAACTTTCCCCCATTAAATTAAAGAGACATGATTACACAACCTCATGTTGTTGAGGGATTTTCTGACTGAGCAGTAAATACTTTATTTGACTTTAAATTTCACCTATCATCTCTGAGCTCTTCCAAACCTCTGGAAGTTGGGAGAAGGACAGCATCCCTAGGTTTAATTACACAATTAAAAGCCTTCCAGGAGCCTTCCCTAATTCTATCACTACAAACTCCTTAATTCTCTTTTATTACCAGTTCTTTCAGCACCATTTCTCTCATTATTTCTCTTCTGTTTTTTTTTCTTATGAAGTAGTCTAAAGCAGTGGCCCCCAACCTTTTTTGTGCCACGGCCTGGTACTGGCATCACAAAATGATCCGCGGCCTGGTACTGGCATCAACACGGATGACAAGGCAAGGTGAGCTGGGCGACCGGCCAGTCAGCCGTCCCCCGCTTTTCCCCGCCACCTTCAACTCCTCCTTTGTACCTTTTTTGTGCTTTTTTGTGCTTTCTTAATCTCCTCCGCCATCGGGATGGCTCTTCGTTCGAAGCTGCCCCCCCTTCGATGAAACTAAGGCGCGAGGATTCCTTCAGGACCCAAACGCCTCTTTCCAACCTGAAAAGCTCACCCGGAAGCACTTTCTCGTCGAAACAGGCATGATATTCCCCTCTGAAAAAAAAAATCGGGGCTGGCCAAAAGAGACCCCGCACCACGCGCCAAGAAATTGCACACACAACACCAACGCTACACACCCTTCCTTTCCAGCCGGTCAGGTGTGGATCAGCTCCGGAGCTGGGCAGCTGCTTCCCTGGTGGCGGGGCCGAGGCCACCGCCCGGGGAGCGCCTGCTACTTTCCCTCGCCAGGGCCGGGCAGTGGCGTGTTGCCCTGCGCCGCATGGCCCCTGCCTGGCAGTGCACTTCTTGGCACGAGGCAGCCGGGTTGCCCAGGGATCCTGGCCGGCCAGGCAAGGGGAAGGCAGCCAGGGTCCTTTCAGGCTGGGGTGGAAAACTTTCTTGGCAAGGGGCTGGGGAAGCCTGCGAGCGGAGGACCAAGCACACTGGGAGGCAGAGATTCATCTGAGGCCATCAGATGGAGAGACGGCTGGTCTGTGGCTGCCCAGCTCCCTTTTCCTGCCGCTCAGCGGCCTCTGCTCGCACCGCCCGGGCTCCGCTCAGGTGTCCGGCTGGGGCTGTCAGGAGTTGCTACCGCCAGCATGGCTCCAGTCCCGCGTTGCCTCAGTAGGGGAAAGGCAAAACCAGGAGCCGCTGCACCTGAGCCTCCACTGCCACTGCTGCCATTGCAAAGCACCGCCGCAGCTCTTCCTTTTTGCCTTTCCCTTCCCGAGGCAGCGCGGGACTGGAGCTGCGTGGAGCTGCACCGGGCAGTAGCAACTCCTGACTCAGGGGGCCTCTGAGGGGAGGGGAAGGAGGACAAAAAAGGGGGGGGAGGGGGGTGGGGCTGATTCCCCCCCCAAAATCAGAATTCCGAAGAATATCATGTCTGTCGAAACAAGATGGAGGCGCCCAGCAAACCGGCGGCCCGGTAGAAAATGATCCACGGACCGGTACTGGTCCAGGGCCTGGTGGTTGGGGAGCCCTGGTCTAAAGCACTTACCTTAGCTGCCTCTAAAATTTGGGCAAAATTGCACCAAAGCTTTGTGGTTCTCCAGCAAATTCTAGAACCTAGGACCATTCACTGAAACTTTATTATGGAGAATAAATGGCAAATTAGAGCAAATTCAGAGAAGCACTATCTAGGTCTGGAATCCAAAACCCTTCAGGAATAGTTAGAAGTTCTTGGTATGTTTAGTTTCCTGGATAGATAAAAGAAGGCACATGGTACACTGTTCAATAACCGAATGGGTGTCACTACACAAACAAGAAGTGAATGTGTTTTCTGTGGCTCCATATGGTAGCATCAGAACCATAGGATAAAATTACAAGGTGGGCTTAAGGTAAACATCAGGAGGAATATCTTGGCTTTATGAACTGTCAGACAGTGCACCCTACTGCCATATGAAGTGGTAAATTCTCTTCTGCTGGGGGTCTCCAAACAAAGTCTGGATAGTCATATATCAGAGATGCTGTATCAGATTCTGCACTGAGTAGATGATCATATAGGACTTCTATGGTCCCTTCCAACTCTAAGAACGTATGATGATTTAAATCAGTATTACTGCCACCACAAATACATTTCATTTCAGCTTCCTTAAGATTTTGAAAAAAAGAAGTGTTTTTAGGGCCTTTCAAAACAGGAAATTGGGTAACTTAAGAGGGAGCCATTCAGAAGTGTAGATCTTAGTGTGAATTAGCTCTAAAAACGTGATATGGTCATTCTGACCCAAGTAACAACTAAATGGTCCCGATTTCATGAACAAGCCAGGAGCATAGGAATATGATGTGTAAGCAGGTATTTAAAAATAACTACATATTAATAGATTCATAGTTTGGAAAATCATTTCCAACAATTTAAAATGGCAACTTTCTTGAAGAACTAGCCAATGTAAGATTGACAAAGGGAAGACAAAGTGAGAAATAAAGGTGAATCAGGATAAAATTAGGATTTTATGAACCATAATATTCTAGACTTAATCCTAACCTTTTGTAACTCCTACATGGAGATGCAATGAATACATTTAATAAGTTAAGCAAGGAAACAATAGAAGTGGAAATACATTTTAGTTATGGTAGTCAAGTTTACTCTGCAACTTCTTGACTTAGTATTTTTAATAAATTCACTATACCCTGATAAATCCAAATATATCTCATATTACAGCTGAATGGTCTGATATTTATGATGTTTAAGCTAAGGATTACCTGTACTACACCTTGAACATCTGTAAAGAACAGCAAATTTGGAGGGAACCAGGTTGGGGATGTCTAAAATTATCTGAGTGCTGCATTTTTTCCACAGACAGAGCAAAAGATGGTGGTATTGTATTTTGAGATTACAAAACGGAGGAAGAGATGGAGAGACTTACTGTTCAATGCTTTAACTATTTTATTGCATTTTTTCCTCAAATGGATTGTTCCCCTCTATAGTACAATGCTATGTCTCCTAATCCACTGAAGTGTATATTACTTTGTCTTGCAGACACATATGAACTTTTCAGAATTCTATTATCTACATGATCTTTCAAAGTCTGCTTTAGCAGGAATGTAATTTCCTGCTACCTTTGATTGCTAGCAGTGGTTTTGTTTTGTTTTGTGTGTGTGTGTGTGTGTGTGTGTCTATGTGCATGCGCGGAAATACTTGCAGTTCATATCAGTAGTTTCCATCTCATGTAACATATGCACAAAACACTGTTCAAATATATTTTAACACCTGCCAATATTTAGATAATCTAATGATCGAATGCAATAAAAGGAACAATAAAAAGGTAATCTAAAAACACTTGCCCTTCCTGCAAACAACCCAGAATAAAGCAGGATATGGACTGAAATTTAAAAAGGTCCTTCAACAAGTATCTGAAAACTGAAAGAGTATGGAGTTAAATAACCTCTTCATTTCTTTCATGGTAACTTTGGAGATATAAATTGTCAGGAGACGTGATCCCAGAAGTCAAGAAGTAGATGGAGAAAATGTCATTTTTAGGACAGGTAGAAGCAGAAGCTGGCTGGAGAATTCTGGGCATTGACATCCACGCCTCTTAAAATTGCCAAGTTTGAGGAGTTCTGTGACAGACTTGTCCCTACTTGCAGATGGAAGACATGTTGCCCTTAACCCAAAATGGCTACTGAGATCATATTCCATAGATCGGGGCCTTTTCCCATTTGTACCCAGGTATGGTACAAACATGCCCTGGCAGCTTATTTTTTCTGTTGTGGTACATGATGTTGTCTTTATCTTCTTTTTAGCCCACAACTTCTAAATTGTCTTTGGTCAGGAGTCCCCAAACTTGGCAACTGTAAGACTTATGGTCTTCAATTCCTCACCCAGCCAATGAGGGAGGTCCAGTAATTGAAGAGATTTGGAATAGATCAGTAGAGGCAGGTTAGTGATCACACCAGTTACAATTTTCACATTGACATAATTTTCTGCCAGCTTAAGGAAGGGCGGTTAGCTTTTCAATTCAACAATGTGGAAAGTGCCTAAGTTTGTTGAGGAATCCAAACAGGGTATGGCAGAGTACAGGGAGTCCTTAACCTATGTCCACAATCGAGTCCAAAATTTATGTTGTTAAATGAGGCATTTGTTGTGTTTTGCTCCATTTTACGACTTTTCTTGCCACAGTGTTAAATAAATCACTGCGGTTGATAAGATAGTAACAGGGTTGTTAAGTGAATAATATTTCCCCATTGACTTTGCTTAACAGAAAGTCACAAAAGGTGACCCCGTGATCCTGGGACACAGCAATGGTCATAAGTATGAACCAGTTGCCAGGCATCTGAGTTTTGATCACATGATCAAGGGGTTGCTACAAATGTTGTATGTGTGAAAAATCATTATGTGTCACTTTTTTCAGTGCTGTTGTAACTGTCATTCAATGAAGTGATGTACTATAAGTCATGGACTACCTGTAATTTGGAATAACAGTTCTAATCCTCTGAGTACATTGCAAGAATAAGTTGAAACAGTCTGGAGATGAATATAGTATACAGAGATAAGGTTGTACTGCAGAGAAATTCCCAAGAAAATGAGTGCAGAGCAACTAATTAGGTTTGCACATTGGATGACCACTGCTACTGTGGAATTAAGGCTTAAATGAATAGTTTATTCTTTCTTTCATCCCTTGCGATCATTTTCTGTTTTGTTGGCACTATCTTGTGGCCTTGTTTCTGACATAGTAGCCTCGTTTGATATCTAGCATGTAAACCAACATCTTATTCCTATTAGATATGTGGAAAATGGAGTGGCTTTCTGAATAACATCCTATTTTCACCATTAATGGTTTATTTCCCCCCTTATAATGGTCACAGATTACAGATTAATAGAGTTGGAAGGGACCTTGTAGGTCATCTAGTCCAACCCACCGCCCAAGCAGTGTGGATGTTCAAGGGTGTTCAAGAGTCATCAATCCATTTCTGGCATGCTCATTTTACACATCACTATTCAAACCCTGTGCATCTTTTCTTTTTTGCTTTATTTGGATTAAGACTTTGGATAACTATATCAATTGCCTCTAGTTTGTCTACATCTGCACCCAACATGCAGCCCTGCCAGTCTCTACTTCTCAGGTCTTGCTCCCATTGGAAGGAGCTGCCTTATAATGCCTTCCTTTGGGATTTAATTACTGTTGGGAAGGTGCAGATTATCCAAGGGGTGACTTCAGAAAGAACAATAACTTAGTTGTTGTCTCAGAACTCTGCATCCCAACCGTGCAAATTTATCTGATTATTTTTCTCTCTTTCCTGTAGGGGAAAAAAAAAATCCAAAGCAATTATCTTAATCAAATTGAATGAGATGCCCATTTTCTAGAACAAAACTTACAAAATGAAGTGACATTGGAAAGAGACATGAGGATGTGGGGGGGCTTTATGCAAATATTGACTTCAGCTGCCATTGAAATCAAGCGAGCCACCTAGGAAGTACAGAACAGAATCAAGTTTATTTGCCTAATAGACTTTGAGTGCCTCCAGGACACAGTACAAACTTGTATGCCATTATCAGACAGGCCATCTCATAGCATCGGTGTCTGCTGAGGCTCATGAATATGTAAATCCTGCTTGTATCTTGGAAACATGCTTGACAAGAGAATAGCTAAAATGAAGCGATTCTAGTTAGAAGCCCATCAGTGTGCCATTCTTTATGTTTGAACAGGCAGCCTCTTGCTAAGTGACAGATCATTAAGGCTATCTACTCAGTCAGCGGAAATGAAGAAATAATTTGTTCATAATAACCTTCAGATGACCTCTCAGGGAAAGAAAAAAAAAGATGGAGAGGGGGTGGTGGTAAATCTTTAAAGTGCTTTGTCTACTGATACATGTCATGCTTGTGTGAAGGGGCCGTCTTTTGGCCCTGCAGTAATGGTAGAGCTGCCGGTGAAACAGAGTGATAAACACCTCCTGACAGGGCCGTGGTGTGAAAAGATCTCATCACCTGCCATTAGTATAGTGATGAATAATTCAGGCCTCTCCATCACAGGCAGGGATTTCAGGCAGCCGGTGTGTGTTTATAGAGACAAGGGAAAAGCCCACAAAAGCCCACAAAAGCTGATTTTTTTTAATGCACGGCAAAGACAATCTCATTGAGCTCATGTATTTCTGGAGATGGAAGACATGCAACCAAAACAACAACTGGCTGATTATTAAGCGAGTACTACCTGGGATGAATTATTACCAGTTGCTAACAGAGGAACTATGGACCAGTTATTCATTGGTCTTCTGTGGTCAAAATTGTCTGGGTTCACTGAATTCAATGGAAATTCCTGCCACAAACAGGCATGTTTAGGATTACGGCCAAAAGCACCCAGGATCAACACAGCCAGGAAGATAAGCTACTTGAAGGAGATATTTGATTGAATCCTGATCCCAACACAGTGGAACCTCACCAAATCAATTGCTTGTGACAGAAACGACGGGAAACTGACCATCTATTTGATGTATCTGAGCTGGATTCAATCCTATTTAGAACATTGTCCGTCATCCCAGGGGATTTTATGTAAATTAAAGAATACCCGGTGCCTGAGCAGATAAAGAACAATGCAAGGTGTGGGAGGACAAGTTTGAATAAAGTAGATTTTCCAACTGGGTGTCTTCAAATGGAATGGGACTCTAATTCCCAGAATCCCTAGACTGCATGACCACATACCTTTGGAGAGCCTCCAGGCAGAGGAAGATTGCATAACGAATGTCTACATAATGTATAATAACATAATCCCCATTATCATTAAATAAAATAATAGGATATTTTCCATAGTTCAAAGCATTTGTCAACGCCTTCCTCACCCCTCTGCTGGTAGTTCTGCAAGTCAGAGCTGGCAATTGAATGAAAGCAGGTTTAGCCCAGGGGAGAGTGTCTTTATGTCACCGATCTGCTCTGATGGATCTTCTAATGTGAAATTTCTGACCCAATAGGCAGTGATTGCACATTGCTGTGACTCCTTTCATTATTCATGAAATATGTGCTGTATGATGTCAGCTCTCTCCCTGCAAGCTTGCTGCCAAGCAATTATTCATTTCCTCACTTAGTTTCAGCACCCTTTCCTTCCTTTTGGTTTGGGTTTCAAAGTATGATTAAAATTATTTTGGTTGGTATCAGAAAGTATAACTACCAGATGAATATGGCTTCTTCTACAGTTTCTCTGACATTCTGCCTGTTTCATGGAGAGGGTTTGCCTGTAAGGTTGTTTAGCCCAGCTTTGCTGGCTGGGAAATTCTGGGAGTTGAAGTCCTCTAGGCTTAAAGTTGCCAAGGTTGGAGACCCCTGGTTTAGCCCACTCAAAGGGCCTCTAGGGTTTTTTTTTGGTGTAGAATAATATGGCAAACAATATGTGGAACGATAAAGATGCTGGGCTAGAAGACCTAAACAAATCTGCCCATTTGACTTTTTCATTCATTTTTTCCCCATTTCCCCCACCTGTTTTATGAAGACACTGGCATTTTGCATAAGTTTAAAGCCAAATGGATTAAAGAAGAATCCTTCACTCATACTTGCTGACCTATATTCCTAGTAAAATTATACTTACCTGGTGTAAATCCATTATAAGGAGGAAACCATCAGAACCGAAATAGGTAGCATACTAACCTAATTTGACAGTATGAATGATCTAAATTCTCTAATTTCAAATGTCAATCTACTCATTTCAGCACATTCCAATATTTTCTTAATGGTTTCCTCCTGCGATGGTATTTTCTCATTTTTCCAATTTTTAGCAAATACAATCCTAGCCGCTATTAATACATTTACAATCAAATATTTTAAATCTTTACTGTATGTATCAGGTAAAATTCCCAATAAAAATAACTCTGGTTTCAAATCTATGTGTTTTTTTGTCATTTTTTCCAACCACATGTGGATTTTAGTCCAGTATTTTCTAGCACCCACACAAGTCCACCACTTATGTTAGTATGAGCCAGGTATCTGATGACATTTCCAACATTTTTCAGATTTATTCTTGAACATTCTTGCTATTCTTGTCGGGGGAAGCTAAATATCTTTTTGTTAGCCAAAAAATGGTTTACATTTTGATAGGATAGAGTAAAATGATTACTTACACATTTAACAAAGAAGTGACAGCCAGGATGTTTAGTTATATATACCAATAATTTATTTTGCAACACTTATGCTAATTTGTATGTAAAACCAAACAGAAATGCAGCACATTTCACCATAATGGACAGCATGATAATCAGAAGACTTGTATGAGTGCCTAGTTTTCTTTTTTGTAATATACGTGCTTTTTAAGTCCATTAAAGTAATAAGACAACGATTTTAGTCTTGCTGTTAGACTAAATAGCTAGACAAATAATTTTAAATGGGGAACTTTAACAAAATTGACAAATATTTTTGAAGCCTAGAAATCATAAATTGCAGTGATTCATTACAGTGATTTATGGTTACTCTGTATAAAGCAATTTTGTAAAGCAATAAATAGCATGAGTGCCCCATTTTCTGACAAAGTGCCAACTATTTTTTTGGCAAAATTCTATTCCTCCGCACGATCTTTAGTCTGTATTTGGGTAAGATAGTAGGAATGTCAGGCTCAGATCTAAATCTAATACTTGATTTTATTGATTTGGCAATTCAAATTGATTTTGAAAACTGAGTTAGGTTGCTTTCTTTCAGGAATCTGAGTGATGCTTTCAATTTGATTCAATAAAACTTTGAAAATTTAATTTAATCCTTCTTAAATTTTCAAGTACAAAACACCTTCAAAAGATTGTCCTCTATAAAATAGGGCAATAGCCATTGGGAAATAACAAGCTTTTTAAAATTTGCATGTAACCAAATAATGCTGTGTAAATATTCTTTTTCATCCACAGCTGATGAGTCAGTGGCTACACTAGTGTTAACTTAATGTTTTTCTTTTCCACCATTATCCAAGGGCACCCTCAGAATATATAAAATCTATTAGCCTTTATCACATATCACCTTGGAGCAGTTGAATATGAGAGGGTCAGAATAAGCAGTTAGAATAATCATGGCACCTGAATCCAAGCCCCATCCTTTTCTAAATGCTTTGACAATGCATGTGTGTACCAAGGTGTGGTCTTCAACTGAATGCTGCAATGACCATTTGGCTGGTTTCAAATACCTCCCTCCTCCAGAGTCTGCCTTTCGGAGAAGGGTCAAATGAGTGACAGTGAGTGAAAACAAAAGGAACAGAGGTAGGATAGAAATTGGCTAGGTCTGCATAGATTTCTGGATACTGAAATGTCGGTAGATAGCAAAGATAAGGATAGTTGTAAATGTGACGAAACATATTTTTCTTTAACTTCTTGACTGTTTAGCAGTTTTCAAATGAAGTATCACCATTTTTATGGACTGTTTCTCAGAAAGGCAATGTTTGAAAGTTTTATTTCCATAAGTGGTATTCTACCAATTAGTTTTCAGTCATTTTTAGCCAAGGTTGCAATTTTAGAAATTTTTACTGCATTGCAGAATTGTTTTCTGATTTCAAAGGTGCTACCTCAAAGGGAAGATAAATAACACATCTAAAGCCTATCAACCAAGGCTGGTGCTCTTGTATCCATTACTGTTTATCAGGAAGGTGGGTGGGACAGTTGGGAAGATCACTCCTAGAAACAGAAGAGAATGAAAATTACCTCATGAAAATCAAGGAAAGGATGGCAGTGGTTTTTGTGAGAGGCTGAATGTGCTCTCTTTTGAGTCTTCTCTTTCCAGTTTTAGATCAACCAGCAAAGTGTGTCTCACTGTTCAGGTTTGCCTTGCTATGAAGTGGTTAATAAGAGCAGATTTAGAATAACCATTATTCACAAGGATCCTGGGTGCTGTTTGTGTGCATCTGGTAGTCGTTAACAGGATCACATTTATCAGACAAGTCATTTTGTCTGATAAGGTGGCTAACTTGCAATGGCCAACATACAGCATTAAAATAATGGGCAGAGGGTTCAAAATCTCCATTTGTAGGCTCGGTCTTAGTTTAAATATTACCACACAGAAGTAGCAGCAACAGTGTAAAGACTGATTTTAAAGTAACACCCCCAACTTCCGTTAAAGGAACAGAGATTCGGATTGTCTTTGGAAGACCAGTTTAGTTCTTTATTTATGTAAATACAGATTTACTTACTTACTGGTGAATAGGCTTTCTGGGGACTTTTGGAAGCCAAAATCCACACATCAAACATCACACTACGTTTCTGATGTTAAGAATCACAGGGAGAACAAATATGGCAGCACCACCTCAACATATGTCCGCAATTGGGACTGGATTTCCTGTTGTAAATCATTGTATAACTTTTTTTCTGGTGGCAAGACATTGTGAGTTTTAAGGGTTAAAATTAATGATTTAGTTAATTGTAAGCTTCAAGGCACTATCTTGAGTCTCTAGGCCTCCCTAAAACCTCATTAAAAAATATATTTTTTGCCCTCCCACTGAGGTGCTCCAGAAAGAACCAATATGGGAGTGGCTCATATTTTAGTGGTAAAGTATACGCTTGATTTCAAAGGTTGCAAATCCTTCTAAAAGGATTTGTTTCTTCTTGATAGGGCAGGCTATCCTGTCTGATACCTCAAACAGCTGCTCCCAGTCTTACTACCACAAATACAAAGTTTCTTAAATTGTGAGAAGGGAAAGTAGCTAGTAGATAAAAATCTTGTTTTACATGCAAGAGTTTCCATATTGATCTTTGATATCTTCTATGAATTGTAGAACTATGGAATTGTGAGGGGATACAGTCTATTGAATCTAAGACTCCTCTCCAAAATACTGAATAACAATTGTCAATCACAGTGACACAGTGCTAGATTCCAGTTTCCTTTCTCCCGTTTCCCACCTTGAATAATTATTCAATTTCAGTGAGGCATGGGTTGCTATAAGCACTTCTCTCAAATCAATTTTGAAAAAGTCTTGATGGAATATTTTGTTGGAGGGGAAACTATTTTAAATCTCTCCATCCCAGTTTTTGTTTCAGTTTAAGTTAAACAAAAATCTAAGTCATTAGATTAGATTTGATACACACTTCTAAGTTCTTGGTCTTTTAAACCAAACATTTGCAAAATCCTGCCTGCTCAAAAGCTAAATGTCAAATCTGAGCTCAGGTTTGTTTGGTTTATATAAGTCATTAAAAAAAGAAAAGAAATAATAATAGGTGCTCTAGCTGGGTCTTAAATATTATTTTCTATTGATATCAATCACAACCAAGATAAACATCTGACATTTTCATTTGCCATCATGTCCATATTCCATTCCAGATCATGTTTGCTCTATTTACCTCTTCAGCAACAATGCATCAAATCTCTCCCAATGCAATCCCGCTCTCAGCACTTATCAATGAACTATGAAATAGCATTAAATAGAATTAATTAGAAGTTTTAATGAATCATGTCTGTTCTCATTTATTATACAATGTAATTTTCAACAAGTGATTAATTATGAGCTACAGATGAATGAGTGGCTAATGTAGTTTGTTAACCTTATGAAGGAAGTTGCAGTACACAGCCTAGAGAAGTTCCTTGTCTATTATTAGAATATATTTATTTGTCTCAGTGCTGCCTGCTCTGCCAATATTTATATGTACTGAAATGTTTTAGTGATTTTTATCATTAATTGCAGAATCTAATTTTGTCAAACTTATGAACATTTTCATCCAGGCTCATTGTTATGTTGTTATTTCTACAAGCCATTGTAGAAGCCATCAAATCCAGATAGCTGAAGTCTTACGATACATTTGTAGAATTAACCATGTCTTCATATACTCAGTTCAAGGCCTTTTTAAGCTATCCAGAAGTAGGAATACAAATCTATGAACCTTCATTCAATCCTTGAATGACAATCCTTAAATGTAGTAGAATAGCTAAAAGTGTTAGATCCTGGATCTTACGTTCATAGGAAAGCCATCTTTTAGATAATCACATGTATTATTTCAGTTGAGAAAGGCCAGGGGCTAATTTTCTCTTTCTTCCTCCCTTTGAAAGCCATGCCATGGGTTTAAAATTGGTCCTATATTCCCGATAGGAAATACCCACCAACACAGTGGTCCCCAACATTTTTTGTACCAGGGACCAGTTTCATGCAGAAACACTTTTTCAAGGACCAGTTAGGGGTATTTATTTATTTATTTATATTTTTTATTTTATTTACTATTACACTATCAACTCACCAAAATTAACCAATGTTGGAGGATTACTAACAATGTGTATAAATGCAAGACTAGACTCCAATAAAGTCATCATGATTCAGTTGATCATGATCAAACAAAAATATATGTTTGTCAACATATATGTTTTCTCCAAAAGCGTTTTGCAAGGTAGTAATCTGCAATTCAGATTTTACATTTAGGATGGGTTTGATCTCCCATATGGACTTCAGCTTTCCACAGTCTCAACAATTGTAAGGTGTGTGGGGAATTCAGAGAGTCCAAGTCCACATATTTTAAAGATTTGTCATATATATATAGTAGGGATAGCACTAAACATATGTAAGTGCAAAGAAACCCTTTGCCTATCCAGTGTTTTCAACTCCAGCAATTTTAAGATTATGTGGACTTCAACTCCCAAAATTACCCAGACAGCATTTCGGACTTCTTAAAATTGAGAAACACTGCTCTTCACTTTGAAAACGTTAAACAGATAGCTACACTTTCCCACTCATCCCCACACATTCCCCTTCTTCCAAAATATCTACAGCCCAAATATTTTGTCTTCACCCATTCTAGTGGGATCTGGATGCCACAAAATGGATGCTGGTAGAACGCCATTCTTCTTGGTTCATTTGATCATGATATGGAGACAATATTCCACTCATTGAAAAGCTAGTTATGACTTAATTTAATTATAATCAAAGTTGGATTGGATTTAATAATCATGGTTAATACAGGCATGATATTCCCCTCTGAAAAAAAAATCGGGACCAGCCAAAAGAGACCCTGCACTGCGCTCCAAGAAATCATGCACACACACAACACCAATGCTACACACCCTTCCTTTCTAGCTGGTCAGGTGTGGATCAGTGCCGGAGCTGGGCAGCCGCTTCCCTGGTGGCGGGGCTGAGGCCACCGCCTGGGGAGCACCCGCTGCTTTCCCTCGCCAGGACCGGGCGGTGGTGTGTTGCCCTGCACCGCGTGACCCCCGCCTGGCAGCGCGCTTCTCTGTACGAGGCAGCCAGGTTGCCTAAGGAGCCCAGCTGGCCAGGCGAAGGGAAGGCAGCGAGGGCCCTGCTGGGCTAGGGTGGAAAACCCGCTTGGTAAGGGGCCAGAGAAGCCTGCGGGTGGAGGACCAAGCTCACTGGGAGGCAGAGATTCAGCCAAGGCCGTCAGACGGAGAGACGGCTGGTCTGTGGCTACCCAGCTCCCTTTTCCTGCCGCTCACCTGAGTAGCCTGTAGCCGCATGTTGGTGAGATGTGTCGGAACAAGATGGCGCTGAAGCAAAGTAGGCGGCCTGGTCCCAAATGATCCACAGACCGGTACTGGTCTGCGGACCAGTGGTTGGGGACCCCTGCACCAACACACATAAAGTCTGAACAAATGCAGTACTGCATTTGAATCCCATTGTTGAAATGTTATACATATTTACTTGTAAATAAGAGTATAACGCATTTTAAAGTACAAGTACACATTTATGCTTATATCTACATCTGAGAAGCTGGCAGACATCTGATAGACCGTGATATCCTACGATATCTGACTTGTTCGCATCAGCCTTTCCATTTTGATGAATTGAATGACAACCTTTCCAAATCCCAAGCCATCATTTCTATTCCAGCATCTTCATTTTTTAAAATTTCCCCATTAAGTTAGAAACTAGTAGAAGCACTACTTTTAAGCCAGTCCGGTAAACAAAGCCACCACTACTCTCCCATGAAAAGAATTTCATATAATAAATGAACTCAGATGCTGTAGGCTTTTAGTAACTCGACCGTCTTTGCTGATGGTGTAGAATGGAGAACAAGAGCAAGCAGCAATAATATAATATTGATCATTGATTTATAACCTCCTATTCAAATATTTCAAGGGCACTTTAATGAAGATACACTTTGGTTACTGAAATTTCATACACAGAATGGATCCTTCCTGCCAGCCTGATGTCAGTTAAAATGAAGTGTTGCAGTCGGAACTGCTGATGTTAGATTTCCAGCTAAGCCATGCTATATTTTCCATTACCTCCTGCTATAATTTCAGCTTTCCTCAGTTGTAGGTCAATGTTTAGTCCCTGCCATTCAACATTAGCTCTTTTTGAGGTGTTTAGGCTCACATCTTCTTCAGCTTTCTTTTCCTAAAGAATTGGAAGGTCTATTTCTTCAACACTTGCATTTTTTCTAAGTCTATTCCTGATATTATCCTCTCAGGCATACAGTAGATACAGGCAACATACTGTCAAACGTATTGGTGGCACAAGCTGAATGTCAAAAATTACAATAATTTTGATAATTGTTAAACACAGGCTCAAGGTATTTGGGGCAGCACTCTGGGTAGTTTACAATGTCAACATTATTTGAATATTGCTCCCAACAATCTGCATCCTCATTTTTATTGACCTCAGAATGATGGAAGGCTGAGTCAACCTTGAGCACCATCAGGATCGAACTCCTAGCTGTGGGCAGAGTTTGCCTAGAACACTGCAACTTAATCACTGGACCATCTAATAATTCCTCATATCTGAAGTCTTTCTTATTTGTAAATTCAACAGTTATGTCATTTTCAAGTTGTGGGGTGTGGTGGCCTAGAGGTGGAACTCTTGCCTCACAATCAGGAGGCTGTAAGTTTGACCCTAAGTAGCAGCAAATATTTCTCTTTCTGGGCGCAAAGAAAAAATATCTGCTGTGAGCTTCCACATAGATGTCAGGAAGGACATTCTAGTAAATGCTCAGCTCCATTCAGTTGCCAATGCAAAGGATTACAGGGCCATTAAAAGAAAAAAAAAGTCATTTTCAAGCTGCATTTGCAGGATCTTTGAGCCCTCTCTGAGGGAGATGGATGATTCAGAAATCTGAAATATAAATAAATAAATAAAATCTTCCGACTCAGGAATAAGAATGATATTGGATATATTTCCACCATAAACTCCACTACTGTATCTAAATTCAGTAGATGTACAGTATATACTGTACAACCAGTTCAGCTATGAGAATGAACATTGTTCCTTCCAATATTAGGACTTACAGACACAAGTGTGAATTTTCTTCTCCATCTGGTATTATGGGTTAGAGCCATGGATGCCATCCATGTCCTTTAGTGACTGCTTTGTCCATAGCTGGGCCTGCCACAAAGTTTTAAATGTAGTCTATTTTAAGACAGGATAACACGAGGAGAGAATAGCCTAGTGGCCTGAGCAACAGAACCCCTTCTCCCCCCCCCCCCATTTTCCATGGAATGTGGTCAAAAATACAGCTACATCTTTTCTCTCAACAATATGAGGGAGTTAAAAAAAAGTCTTATAAGGAAAAAGGCTTTGAATGAAAAAGCTTCATTTTTTATTTCACTTTTTTTCCCCTTTTCGTTGGTCTGATGCACTGGGAAGAAAAGATTCAGAAGTGTTTTATTCATGCCTAGTCCACTTTTCTATTGTTCTCTTTGATTTCTTTGATGTTCAGAGGAAAAACTTAGAAGTATTATTTTGATGCTCATTCCTCTCTCTTCTTTCTTGCCTCCCACCCCCAGTCTCTTAACGCTCTGTTCTTGGCCTTAATAGAAGCAGGAGAAATGTACACACAAATCCTGTTCAGACCGAGATTGTAACACATTGATTGCATTCTGAAAGCTACATTGTACTCTCAGGTCTCTTAGCTTGTTCCAGGATTCGGAACAATGAGAAACCATTGTTCTCCAAGTAATAGGCCAGGGTTGTCCAATCTTTGGTAACTTTTAAGACTTGTGGACTTCAACTCCCAGAATTCCCCAGCCAGCTACAGATCTTAAAGTTGCCCCTGCAATAGATTTTCAGGTGATGCAGTCTTTATTAACAGTGTTTCAATGAATCCTTCCTCTCTAATTAAAGAATGTGCAAAGTGGCTGAAGCAATATGCTTGGAAGATTGAAGCTATAAGAAAATGAAGGACTGTATTTGTTATATAGCAAGCTTCCCATTTCCAACATCGTCACACAGAATGTATATACAATTTACCACCTCTGAAGTTGCAGAAAACCACAATTTTGGTATGAAACTCCTCAATTATTTTTATGAAATCTAAAATGTGTATACACACCCATAAGTTTCCTAAATGGCTGCCTCCTGCTATTCTGAATAGACAGCTACATTTGTTAAATACATGTGTACACTTAGTTACACATCTGGTGAATGAATATCAATGGGCTGTTGTGGCCAACATCCTGCTACAAAACAGGAATTTGACTTTCTTTCTAGGTAAGTGCAATGCTGGAGGTAAGAGAAATATTTCGTACCACTCCTTTTTATGCAACCTTATATATAGGACTGTCAGATCTGGATGCAAAAATGAAGTTATCCTGTAGATGGCAATAACTTAGAGGCTCCTATATCTCTTGTCTGCCCTCTTATGATTGTCTGCAAAAATCTTGCACCCTAGCTATGTTTACTCAGATATAATATCAGTTGAGTTTAGTAACACTTCTATTTACTTAAGGTAAATATTATAATATTTAGGATATAATACCTGTTAGGAACCTTCACTGAATGCTGTGAAACTTAGTATGAATTAGTATGAAGACAGAGCTTTGGGGCCTGATCCACTCTTCTGCCTCTGATTGAAGATAGAGATAGTGATGAGTCAAGTTCTTCTGAATATTGAAAGGTCTAGCGCAATGAAAGGGTCAATTGTTATGGTTCTTGTTTTTACCAAACACAGGTGTCAGGGTGCATAGTGTGAGCACAAAGGGGCTGGGTGGATGGGACTTACCTGAGCAACTTGCAACCTTCCCTGTCATCTTCCCCATTGACTTTGCTTGTATTTATTCAATGTCAGTGTAACTTTGAATGGTCTCTAAACAGTGGCCAACCTCTGGCTGAATCACCTTGAGCTGGACCAGCATCTTAGGTCACACATTTCATGTCAGGTGATATAAGTATTTGTATAAATATTGACTATGAGACAATTACCTCGGACTCTTGGTTTGTAAAGATGGCAATAAAACTTTCTGAAAAGATTGTTCTTGGCACAATAAAACCTAGTAATTCCAAGCATCCCAAAGACTTTTTCCAAGAACATCCTCCCCCAAAGATAAGAGATAAGGTGTTACGCTATTAAGTCTCCATTCTTTGAATACTTTATTTAATATATTTTGGATGATGTCATTATATGTATAGACTTTTAGGTCACCAGTGTCATGTCACATTGCCATCACGTGATGTATTGTGAAGTTTTTCCTTTCACAGAGCTGGGTGGGGGCATGGTCTACATGTAAGGCCCATGGGATGCCAGTTTGACACCCCTGCTCTAGGTCATACTTATTAGTATTCAATCTTTTATTCCTTTGACAGTCATTTTGTTTTCAAAAAATAGAGTGTCTCTTTAAGGATTTGATTGTATGCTTATATCCACTCTGAGTGCTTGAAGGGGGAAGGAGCCCACATTCGGTTTCATGTTTGAAATTAGTTTTTCAGTCACATATTTATTTTATTACATGGCTCAGGCTTGGTTTTCTCTCCATAAACCAGAGATGGATGAGTGCAGCTAGAGTATGTACTGTCCCCAGAGAATGATAATTCTGGGATTGATGTTAAAATATCAACAAGTCAGTTTTACTTTATTATTACGTGGTCACATCCCAAAGTGCAATTTCTG
This sequence comes from Pseudonaja textilis, assembly GCF_049901715.1. Classification (NCBI taxonomy): domain Eukaryota; kingdom Metazoa; phylum Chordata; class Lepidosauria; order Squamata; family Elapidae; genus Pseudonaja; species Pseudonaja textilis. The sequence goes on along the minus strand of NC_141991.1, from coordinate 196,708,211 downwards.
TGGAGCTGCTAAATTTTTATTGTGACACAATTCACCTGTTGAAATACTGCCTCTGCTTAAGTGTGGGAGATGGGAATGGGAGGGCCAACATTTGTGCTAGGCCTTATAGCAAATCTTATAAGATTTGTTTACAAAAATCCTTGAATTTAATGCTAGCGCAGGACTAGAAGAGGCAGAATTGCTTATGTATATAAAAATGTCTTTCTGATAAACTTCCTCATTCCAGTATCTATTGTCCTCTGTATCCAAGATCAGAACTGTCATATTGCATGGTATTTCAGCACATGGGATGGGACTCTGAATAGTCAACTCCAGAAGTGGTATTCAGCAGGTTCTGACTAGTTCTGAAGAACCAGTAGTGGAAATTTTGAGTAGTTTGGAGAACCAGCAAATACCACCTCTGACTGGAGATTTTACAGTATCCTTCCCCTGCCAAGTACACCAAGCTATGGCCACAGAACCGGTATTAAAAAAAATTGAATCCCACCACTGGACTAGTGTTTGAATATGGGTTATGTGCATAAGTCTCAGCTAACAGTAAAGTAAAGATCTCCCTTACTTTACTATCTTCTTTACTATCTTATAAGTCTTAGAATTGTGTAGTATTTCAGATTTAATCTGCATCAGATCTTCAACTATTCCCTCTGTAAATTTATAAGCCAGTGCTGTCCAGTGGCTGAGAATTCCAGAAGTTAATTTTGCACTACAATGGAGTTTCTTTTGTTAATACTTTGTTTAATCTGACATTTTGCTTTTCCCAATTAACTCTATTGGGTAACGGCAGAGTTTAGAGATATAAAGGGCAAGAAATCTACTGTTACCTATACTTGTGACGTGACCGTTCTTTGAAATTCACACACAATATATGTTTAGTTGTAACAAAAACAAAGGATCTGTAATGGAAATATTGCTACATTAGCTCATGGAAAATAAGGATTTTTTTTTTCCTGCAAAGGGATTGAAATAAAATAAAATATATTATCTTTTGAAAAACCCTAAACTTATGCATCTTGTTTTCTTTCAATCTGATTGCTTAGTGAAAATAAAAAACCATCCAATTAATTGAATTAAATTAACTCAGGATTTTATTTTGTGGGGAGAGGTGTTGTTGTAGTTACTGAATCTTTATTAATTTGTAATTAAATTTTGCAGTTGTTATCAATTAGTATCACACACGAGGGATTCACCAATAAATGTTATTGATTTGATGTTTTTTCTCCCTTTAGTTTTTGTTAATGACCAAATGAGAAAATCAATAATTTCCTGGGTAAATATATACCTTTATTTTAGCATAAATGTATCACCAAGAATAAATTATTTCGTAATAGAATGGATTGTTGAAAAAGGAATGGAATGGTGAGATCAGAAATGTAACAAATAGTACGACAGTCAATGTTAACCATATAATTAGGTAATGCTCAGGATGCACTACTGGCCAGAGGCTTAACCAAAAGAAAGAAGGCTTATTTTTTTATTTATTTTATAAAATAAGCAATTGTCAATTGCTTACAAGATAATAAGTATAAACATAGTTATGAATACACGGATACATATAAGAAAAATAAAAGAAACAATAGGACAGGGATGGTAGGCACGTTGGTGCACTTATGCACGCCCCCTACAGACCTCTTAGGAAAGGGGTGAGGTCAATAGTAGACAGTCTAAGGTTAAAGTTTTGGGGGTTTGGGGAAGAAACCACAAAGTCAGGTAGAATATTCCAGACATTGACCACTCTGTTGCTGAAGTTGTATTTCCTGCAATTAAGTTTGGTGCGGTTAACTATGAGTTTGTATCTATTGTGTGCTCTTGTATTGTTATGGTTGAAGCTGAAGTATTCATTGACAGGTAAGACATTGCAATGTATGATTTTGTATACTATACTTAGATTGGACCGGAGGCGGCGTAGTTCTTGGTTTTCTAGGTCTAGAATTTCAAGTCTGGTGGCATAAAGTATTCTGCAATGAGTAGAGGAGCAGAAAACTCTTCTTGTGAAATATTTCTGGACTTTCTCTACTGTGTTAATATCAGATACGTAGTGTGGGTTCCAGACTGATGAGCTGTATTCAAGTATTGGTATAGCAAATGTTTTATATGCTCTAGTTAGTAGTGTGATATTACCAGGGAAAAAGCTATGTAAGATTAGGTTAACAACTCTTAATGCCTTTTTGACTATGTGGTTACAGTGGGGTCTAGCACTTAGATAATTAGAGATGATACTTGAGGTGGTCCTTGACAGAGTTTGGATCATCAACAAGGTCTTGACTATTCAGCTTGTATTTTATTTTCTGATTTTTTTTGTGAATATGTAAGACAGAGCATTCATGTGTTGAGATTTGAAGTTCCCATTTGTTTGACCGTTCTGATACATAGTCAAGGTCTTTTTGAAGGGTAGCAGAATTATCTGTGGTGTTGAATAGCTTTACATCATCAGCAAAGAGAACGCAGTTGCTCTTAATAGGATCACAGAGGTCATTTATGTAGAGTATGAAGAGAATTGGTCCTAGAACACTGCCTTGGGGGACACCACTGTTGACAGGTACAGAATTTGATAGGATGTTCCCAATTTTGACCATTTGTTGTCTGTTTGACAGGAATGTTTCTATCCAGTTATGCAGGTGTCCAGAGATACCATAAAATTTTAGTTTTAATAGTTTGTCATGTACCACTGAATCAAAGGCTTTACAGAAGTCTATGCAGATTGCGTCTATTGTTTTGCCCTGATCGAGTTGTGTAGTTCATATATTTTTACAGTGTAAGAGTTGCAGATTACAGGATAGTTTTTTTCTGAAACCAAATTATTTATTAGTGAGTAGGTTGTTTGTCTCTAAGTGGATAATAATGGATTGGTTAATGGATAATGGATTAATAATGGATTCCATGACTTTACAGGTGATGCAGCATAAGGAGATTGGTCTGTAATTTTCATGTGAGGGTTGCTAGTCTCTAAATTTATGCAGGAAAATATGTAATTTCCCTTCCCCAACAGAACAAGCCTCAAGAAAAGCCCCTATGCTGTGGAAGTTAGAGAACTTGCAAGCAAGAAAAATATGACCTTTACTAAATTGTATCATATCAGTGAAACATGTTAAATAAAGAAAGATGCTTATACAACAAGAGTTAGAGATGAGGGAATAGCTATTGTAAATCTTAAACCACTATAGACAGTGCAGAGATTAAATCAGGTACTTTAAATCTTCAACTGCTATTGTCAAGAAAGCAAACAAAGGAATACAATTCTGGAAAAAAAAATAAGCCACAAAATTGATAGCATTACATTGGGGAGAGGAAGTCTTATTTCTTGGTAATAAATGCCATAAGTAATTTTTATGTTACACTATAGTAGTATTTCTGTAGCATAAATAGTTCTAAAACTGGAGCATAGACTCATATATTATAATTTCTAACATACACAAAGCACTCATTAATGTTTAACAGACTCTGGAGACAATGGATTCTACAGCCTGTTTAAGAAAGACTTATGTGGTGAATGATCAATGCCACAAAACACGAGTTAGGATCCACCAGGACCACAGACTGTGAGCATAAAATGCTATATGCATAAGATCGTTCCATGCTCAGGGCTGTTTTGCAGGAACTCATGTTGTTTTTCACGTGTTTTGTTGTGTAAAGTAGAGTAAGTTAACTGCATTTCCACCGCTGTCTTATCATTGTTCGCACACTGCCTCATGACTGTATAATGTAAAAGTTGGAGCCATATTAAAGAGAGATTTCTTCTTGCAATTAGCAATGCCCATATGCGATACATCTACTTAAAAACAGAGGAAGAATCTTGTTGCATTAGGCCAGGGACCTTGGAAGATAGCTTACCAACACTGCTAGTTCTGACCTCTTAGCTGCTTAATCATTTTTCTTCCTGACTAGCCAGGTAATTACAGGTATGGTTTTGAATTACTCATTCTTAGTGTGAGAGCTAGTTTTGACAAGGTCAGAAGTAAACAACCTGGATCCAGACATGTTTGTTAGCACAAGAAAATCATCCTTCACATCGAAAAAAAGAGAGGATCCAAGCCCATTTTATCACAAGGATGGGAAAAGCACAATAATCTGAATCTTCACTTCACTTCACTATTTCATACCCACTGGAATTTGCTTCATTTTTCCTTCTTACAATAAACCTACTTACCATGGGTGATCTTGGAATATCTGTGCCAGTTATAGTTTGCTGAGAAAAACCTAATGGCAATTACAGTAATTCTTATTTCCATTTTATGGGATGAAAAAAACAACACAAATCACTTTGAATATTTTGATCTGGTCTGTAAGAATTAGTCCCCTTGGCAACACTGATCATTATTAATCAGGTTGAAAATGTCTCACTTCAGTAACAAATGCCCATAATCATAGAGAGGTGGCAGCATAAACTGAAAGGTGAATCAGACAATGGACATAGCACAGTGGATGGATCAAATCAAGCACCTGCCAATCATTGTACAGCCTTCTACAACTTTGTGGCAACAAACCCTGGTTTCTTGATTGACAAATACAATGGAAGTCCTGAGATGTTCAAAAGCTTTTACAGAACTGTTTACTTCCCAGCCATTCCTAGGAGTAATTGTAAACAGCCTCTTAACTGGGCAATGATCTGGTGTAGGCAGCTGTACAAATTTTATGGCTAAACTGTTTCATCAGAGAGTCAGTAGTGGAACAAGCTAAATGTTAAATATGGCATATGCAGTTGTGTTCAAGTTTTTGTTCAGGATGTGGGCAGAACTGATTGAACATTGATTGACCATTGTTCAGTTGGTTGACCAGAAACTGGTCAAGTATGGGATGAGTTCCCTCAAACATCCTTTGATTGTTATTAGTTTTGAGGCATTCATATCTCCACCATACACCAATATTCAATGTCCTTGAAGGAACTAGATAATCTAAGAAATTTCTCAATTACAATTTTCAGAATGGACTCAGATACTAACACAGTACCAAATTAAAAGGGAGCAATTTTTCGTCTCTGTTAACTTTCATGTCTCCTACATACGCAGCTTGTAGAACAAGCAAACTGATATTTTTTCATGCAATCCTGAATATTTTTTCCTCTATGATTATCTCTTCTACTTTATCCTGCTTCATGATGCATTTGCTCCCTTGCCTCAAGCACAAACATATTGGCTTTGAACTGTGAAGGCATAATTTTTACTTCACTGAGCAAATTTGCACATAGCAGGAAGATGACCCCTGTGCTCAGAGAAATGACTCCAATTTACCCCATTTCCCTGGGAATGGGTAGACTTGTGCCCCAATGGCCAGCTATAGATCACGTCTTCCTTGAGGGAAGAGATTATATGGCTTTGCCACAATAGCATCCAGCTTGGCATCAAGCTGGTCCCTTAAATCTGTCTCCTCCCGCAGATATGCTTTCCTTGGATTTTATTACTGACCTGCTACCTGTTAAATATTGGATACTATACTAATTTTGCTATTCATTTCTCAAAGATGGCTCATTTCATCACAATCTGGTGTTCATTTATCAACCTCACTAGACAGACCAGCCCAGGAAATCAACTTCAGAGGAAGGCGAAAGCTACCTTTAATGAGATTGGCTATAATAACGGAATCTTGCAAGTTTGATTGTCCAGTACCTCCTTCTTTTTGAAAACAACAGTGAATCAACCTAAGCCACTTCTGAATATTATCTCATTTGTCGGGATTTTAAAAAAACATTTCAGCCCATTTTGCCTAGAAAATGGTTCTTGCACATTTTCATCAAAGTCAACTTTTTTTTAATTCTCTATATATTTTACACATCACAGCAGAGACTGCTTGTTTATATACCATGTTTCTCAGCCCCAGGCATGCCTGATCATCTTATTTTTGACATTTGTACTTTATTCACCTAATTTTTCCAGGGCTCTTTTTCAATTATTAGACAATAAAATCTACTTTGTCTTGGTGAACCACATATTATCCCACAGTGAGAAACATAGATAAAAGCTGGAAAACATAATTGTTATGTGAATTACTAGCCAGATTATTGACCTGAGTTATGTTTGAGTACACATAAACAACTTGGTTCATTTTTTTACTTGAATGTAACAGTGTTTTTCATTTGGCATTTGAGATGCAATTATGAATATTTTTGAGAATTCAGTGTGAATTTTGTACTAAGACCGCATTGTTAAATATGTGTAGCCCAACTGTAGGTTAACTATTAGTGAAATGGTTGCATTATACTTGTGAATCTGAAGTTTGTGGTTATTGCAGCGTGGGATCATGCCCACAAATTATGTTTCATTGGAAGATCTGTATAAGCTTGGATATGGGAAAAATGATCAATATATCTACCTAGCTTATATTGCACATAATAAGTAAATTAATAATAAGTAAATTAATAAGTAAATTAAAGCTCATACAATTAATGGGCCCTTTTTTAGAATCAGCCCTAAACTTGCTTGGTGTAAAAAGACCAAAACTTGTTTTAATAACTGAAGTGGTGGATGTGGTATTAATTCTTCTCTTCTGCAGTTTTGATTGTTTATTTGATTAGTATTATCCTGGTGTATAATGCTTCTTTTTATTGATTCAATTCAATTAACACATTTATGTATATGACATATTCAGATTAGTATAAATTGAATGGTATGTTAGCCTAGCCAAATAATAGATCCCACTGTTTTAGGCCTCCTATGTCTATCATTCATACTTGTCAGTTTCTGCATTACCTTTTCCTACCCATGAAAATTTACATGTCCTATAATAAGAACAAGTTGAAAGTTTCTGTAATTTGCATTAAAATTAGCATTCCCATATTTCGTTTAGTCAGTAATCTTTACCCCAAAAGCCCTGCTTATTTTCCTAATAGTGGATGAATCATTTATTGGGGTACATTCTTTGTTGATTCAGTGGTATAGAAAAAGGAACATAGATTTTCAAGGACAGATCTTAAATCACAGTTATGTTGCTAAAGCTTCAAGATAAGGAAAAGGCTTGGCCTCTAAATTTATAACTTCCTTTGACCTAAGTGATGAATCACACAGTATATATCAGGATTTTCTGATGAAGTGATGCACACATAGTGTGTTCAATACTCTGCCTAGCTATTTATTTTGGATGCTGTCACCTAATGTATCCTTGACTGGAAAAGCCTGATATAATAAGTTCTATACAGAAGTGACTAAATGCAACCCTGCATTTTGTTTGTTTGTTTGTTTCAACCAGTTTCTGCAGAATGGCAAACTTTTCCTTCACATTCAATGGGCTTTGACATAACTTTTGCCAAGAGATATACCGGGGGTGGGGGCAATCAGTTCTTGATGTGGCTTTCTATCTCATGTGCTAATGAACTATTAACTAATTAAGAGATTTTTTCCTTCTAATGATGAAATGAATATAGATACATTGAAAATGTCAAATAGACTGCTGAGAACTCAGTGTAGGTGTCAAGAAGGATATCTGGCCAGTAAACGCTCAATCTCAATTCATTCACCCCAATGCAAAGGATTATAGGGTTATTAAAACAAAACAAAAAGACAAATATATATATAAATAGTCAAACAGAACCTTCTTTAATTTCAGTTTGAGCCTTGGTATGTATATGGACATGTCCACATTTTCTTGGCTTCAATATATAAGCAATTCATCACTACTTTCATTTCAAAAGTACTGAAAGAGCATCCTGCATTCTGGATGAATGAACCTCTAATATATCTTTCACTTCTATAGTGCTACGGCTTGAATGCCAATTTTGATTTTAGACTCCATGAAGATCCCTAATGAACTTTCTTCCCATCCTATTTTTTAGGTGTTGGCAGTCACTCTGTCTGCTCACAATGAAAAAAAACAATAATTTTATATTGCTGAGCGTGGAGATCCTGGGGGACGAGCGGTCTGCCACCTCCAAGTGGTGTCCCCTGGATGCGCGAAGCCGTCAAACGCTGACCGTAACTGAGAGCAGACCCTCCGACGACAGGCCCACGCGACAGGCCGGCTGGAGTACTCAAATGCCGCATCAACATGATGGAAACGTCCACTACAAAACACACGCCCAATGCTACCGCTCAGGGAACCGACGGGCGCAGGAGACCATTGGCCTGCGCCAAAAATCAACGAAATGGTCCACGCGGGAAAGCACGGCCGTGTGAAAACGCAAGCGGGGAACAGAGGACTGCCAGACGCTCAAGGTGGCCACCTGGAACGTGATTCGCTGACTGGACGCTCGACCGAGATCGTCAGGGCCATGCGGGACAGGAAGCTGGACATCTGCTGCCTCCAGGAAACTCGCTGGAAGGGCAACAAGGCTACGACTATAGACGGCTACAAGATCATATACACCAGCTGTAAGGAAAACCGCGGCGGTGTAGCTGTGGTTGTCAGTCCAAGCTGGCAAAGTTCCGTCGCAGAAGTTAAGCGCCTCACAGAACGACTGATGATAATCGCCGAGGCGACCGAGAGGCAGCGCCTCACATCTTGTCCGCCACGCCCTCAGACCGGATGTCACGAGGAGGAGAAGGATACCTTCTGGGAACTGCTCGACATCCAACTCAGGCAGATCCCACACGAAGACGACATCATCATCTCGGGCGACCTGAATGGTCATGTAGGGCGGGACAAAACGGACACCAGTGCCACGGTGGGCACGGCACAGGCGATACGAATGAGAATGGCCAGAGGATCCTGGACTTTGCCGACTCCCATGATATGACCATCACGAATACCTGCTTCATTAGGCGAGAATCTCAACTCCTCACCTACCATAGCAGAAACGGGAGCCACCACACACAGATCGACTACATCATCGCACGACGAAGAGCCGCTAAAAACGTGCTCAACGCCAAGGCGTACTCCGCACGAATCGAGCAGTCAGCACAGGCCGCTGATGGCGAAGATCAGGATCAGCAAGCCCAAGACCAGGATTGACAAAAGAAATGCAGACCAGCCACGAATCAAGTGGTGGAACCAGAAGAAGATGGCGGGACCCCTCATCAAACCGGAGCAGTTCCCGCAGATGGTCGACGGGCCACAGGAAGCGTGGTCCATGCTGAAGAGCACTGTTCACACTGCCGGCTGCCAACAGCTTGGTTGCACCAAGCCAGGACGGAGACGCATCGAACGAGATACATGGCTCTGGACACCGGAAGTACAAGATGCCGTACACCTGAAGAAACGGCTCTACAAGGCCTTTCTTCAGGACAAGACCAGCGAGAAGCTCTGCGAATACAAGGCAGCCAAAAAGGCAGCCAAGAAAGCAGTAGCGACAGCCAGAAGCTCCCACTACGATGACATCTACGAGAAGCTGAACACGCGAGAAGGCGAGAATGAGATCTACCGCCCTAGCCAAAAGCAGACACAGGAAGACCCTGGACATTGACCAGTTTCATGGGATCAACGACGAAAGGGAAATTTGATCATCAACCCCAGAGACGCTGGGAGAGGTGGCGGCAATACTTGAGAAGATCTCCACTGAGGAGTTCCCACACCCACGAACCCCGCGAGGTGACCCAGTTGAAGGCCCAGTCTCAGGCATTTATGCCAGCGAGTCGCCACGCCATCAAGGCCATGAAAACGGTAAGGCAACAGGACCAGACGACATCCCTGCCGACTTCTGGAAAAAGGCACTACCGGGCTCGGCATTGTGGCTGTGCGAGCTGTTCAACAACATCGTCTCCACGGGAAAAGTGCCACACGACTGGTACCGCAGCACCACTGTTCCGATCTGGAAGGGAAAGGGCAGCCCAGCGGACTGCTCCAACTACAGACCGGTCAGGTTACTGTCACACACTATGAAGATCTTTGAACGCGTCCTTGATAAGCGCATTCGGGACACCGCCGACATCAGCGCAACCAGGCTGGATTCATCAAGAACTGCGGCACCACCGACGCCATCTTCGTGTGCGGATGCTGATGGAGGCTCACAGAGAGAAGAAAATCCCGCCCACACCGCCTTCCTAGACTTGGAAAAGGCCTTCGACCGAGTCCCGCACGATCTCATCTGGTACGCACTGCACAGACCACGGCGTGCCTGAGCTGCTCGTACAATGGGTCCAACTCCTATACAGATGTCACAAAAGCCGTGTAAAAGCGGCAGCTGGGATATCAGAGGAGTTTAATATTACCGTCGGGCGTACACCAGGGCTCTGCTCTCTCACCACTGCTGTTCATTCTGGTGATGGACACAATTACACACGACCTGTACACGCCCGCCCCATGGACGCTGCTCTACGCCGATGATGTGTTCCTGGCCAACCTGTGCAAGGCTGAACTAGAGCACCGAGTCCAACAGTGGCACGACCGCCTCAAGCAGTTCGGGCTCCGGCTGAACCTAAAGAAGTCCGAATACCTGACCACTGACAATGAAATGACAGGCTCCATCCACGTGAATGGGCAGGAGCTGCACCGCGCGCCTCCACCTTCAAGTACCTGGGAACTACTCTTGGGGAAGAAGGCCTACTACAAACTGAGGTGGCAGCCAGGATCAATGCAGCGTGGGGCAAATGGAAGTCCGTCACGGGCGTCCTCTGTGACAAGAAGATGCCATGCGCCTGAAGGCGAAAATCTATAACTCTGTGGTGCGCCCATGGCCATATACGGCGCAGAGTGCTGGCCGACAACCAAAGAAGTCAAAGCAGACTCCAGATAATGGAGATGCGAATGCTCCGATGGTCGGTAGGCCTCACCCTACTCGATCGCGTCAGGAACGAAGAAGTGCGTGGACGGTTCAACGTCGTGCCCATCCCCACGGTCATGAGGCAGTCCCGGCTACGATGGTTCGCCACGTGAGCGCGCCAAGGAAGAATCCATCATCAAATCTGTAATGAAGGTGACTGTCGGAGGAGCGAGACCGCGTGGTAGACCTAAACAACGCTGGATGGACACGATCAAGGCCGATCTAGAGATCGCGAAGGCAGACCCGACACACGTGGCAGACAGAGAGGTGTGGAAGCAGTACTCAAGGACATTAGCGGACCTCGCCCGAGCGCGAGACAAACGCTGAAGAAAAAGAAGAAGAGAAGCTGAGCGTGGAGATCCTAATTGCTTATCAAGTTATCTGGCCCACCTTCCAATGTCAAGTTATCTTTGAATGATGTACATAAAAATAGATGTTTTCACAGGGAAACGTTTCAAAATCCAATGGTTATTGCCTTTATTTGATCTTAAAACGAGGATTCAGGTTTTCAATTAGTTCGTGTCATAATGCAAGCTGGTAAGAACAGAGACTTGTGGCAGGCCTTAATAAGAAGTCAGCTCTTGAAGTTATTGCAGGCTCTTGAAAACAGAGATTGTATAGTTACAGGTCAATGAAGGCCTAGCCTAAAATCTGTTTCATGATGATTATTTATTTAAGACAGCACTGAAGTAAGTGGGTAAAAAAATGAAATAGGAAACAATAAAATAGCCAGCAGCTACCCTTACAACTATTTCTCAGAGAGAGAGAGAGAGAGAGAGAGGGAGAGAGGGAGGGAGGGAGGGATAGAGATGAATACAGGTAGATCTTTTCTATCTTAACCTTAGCCTTGGCAATATATGATTACTTCTCAACAATATAAGGCATATAAGTACCTTTTCATCGTCTGCAGAAAGCGTGCCCACCGGCGAATGAATCATATTATAAAAATTGACTGCATCCCAAAAGGGAAAAATGTTATTGAAGATCCAATGGCCTGGGATGATACACCATTGATCATTGTAAGAAATACTTCCAGAAACTGTTTTTAATCTTTCCGCTAGAGCATTAGCAATTATTCTTTAGCCCATGGTGAGTAATGACTCAAGTTTCCCAGTTTCTCGATCGATACAACATTTACCCCACTGCTACAAATGTGCTCTTCGCTTCGACAAGCAGAATTTTTCTTCCAATTATTCTTTTTTTAGTGTGACCTCATAAAATATTTTTGAACATATTTCAAAGCTTTTTAGGGAAAGAATGCCATACGTCTCCCTAGATCCTTTTTCTCCTTCTCCTGCAAGGTTTCAAGAAAGGAATAATTAAGGTTTTACAAGATTTAGGGCAGCTTATTTCACAAGCCATGCTTTTGGAAAGCTGGGTCCTTCTTTCAGAAATAACCTTTGGGGCATGCATGAGCGAAGCACTGGTCAAACTGTGGAACAGGAGCTAAATTATGATTAAACTGAGTTTCTTTTAAGCAGATGCTTACCAAACATTCGCAATTTTTTACATATTTTCTTGCTTCTGTATGGCCCAGATATTTTTCTGTACTTTCCCATCTGAGTATCATTTTCTATTTACATTACTATTTTTGTCTTGAATCTGAACATTCCAAATCTTTGTTCAGAACGTTGCATGCTTCCCCCTAAAACGTATTTCTTCCATTACTTCCATTCCCTGGATTGTAACATGGAATGTCACCAACGTATGGGTTCTTGCTTTCATATACATATACTGTATACCAAGGTAGATGAAATGATTTCATTTTTGTTGATGTACACTTCAGCCCTTTTATTCATAATTAAACTTACACCCTCACTTCTCTGTATGCATTCATCAACTTTACAAGATCCATCTATTATGTCCTTTAATCAGATCTATGGCATCTTTCTCTTGGTTTTATAGAAATACGACATATCTATTTTCCTTTCTTTCAATTTTATAAACTGATAGTTTATTCCTCTTACATTCCAAGTCACAGTCCTCCATATGGTCATCGCCAGATTGGCTACACATATTGAGCTCTGTAACCCTTCATGGCTTTGATCACACTAGGCTTTCATGTAATGAATTTACATGGCTTTGATCATTCTAGGCTTTCATGTAATGACTTTAGTAAGATAGAGAAGATGCTAGGTTACTAGCTTTAGTTCTACTCATGCTGCATGTGACATTGCCTATTAACAGTAATGACCAGGTCGATCCACTTTGACATCTTTTGGTTTTATGCCAATGAGTACAAGCAAGATCCAGTTTTACTCTAAACATGCTCATCATGTTCTATGCAAAGTAAGATCTTTAATCTAGGGGTCGTGATGCATGCTAACATACTGTCACCAATATTCTAACTATCGATACATGCAATAACATATAAAACTTTCAGGGGCTGTTTCTGTATCTTGATTCAGATTGACTTCCTTATACCAATTAAACATGTAAACTTTTTCATGAAAGATATTGATTCTGAACCAAAGGTGCTTTTTCACGACAAGGTACCAGCTCATGAGATAACCATAACCTGGATAACAGAGAATCTACATAGACATATTGATTTTGAAGCTATCAACTATTTCTACTGATATAAACCAAAGAGCCTACACTACCTCTTTAGCAGTTATTTCTGGAAACCACAGTAGGTATGTTTTGATAACAAATCAGAGGCTTGCAGACCATAAATATGACTGCTTATCTCCCCCCCTCCCCACATCCAAGTACTGCCTTGAGTTCTTTCTGGAGGATACATTATTATTACATATACAGTAAACTTGATAGTCAGGTAAAATTGATTTCCGACCTGTTTTTAGAATTTTGAAAATCTATTTCATAAGAAACTATAAAACTTCAAGAATTTTTGAAGATGCTGGAATGGTTAATTTCCTGAGAAGTATAAATTGTTGAGAGCCACAAGAGAGAAAGTTAGAAGTCTCAAGTCTCTTCTCCTGAAGTCTTATGGGTCTTCACATCCCGTTCTTCCTCTTGATTTGGGATGACACTTTAGTAGTTCCTGCTGTTATACAGGAAGTAATTCACCTGGCATTCATTCCTTAAACCTAGTATAGCACTCTCATACCCTGATGCAGACAGTAAGAAGTTGTCCTTGACGAAAAAAAGCCAGATCCATGTTCAAACTGATGATGAGGAAAATAAAATATGGCTTATGTCCAAAGCAAGCAGCAAGTATGTGTAAGCAACTCAGATGTTCTCCTCTCTAATTTACATGTGGATGAGGAAAACACTTCTTATTTATTTAGCATACGGTGATGTTACATCAGCCAGGAGACTACAATGCAGAAGAGCAGTTTAGCTGCCTAAAACTGCTAGCCTGTTTGGTTCAGGCTCACGTGCTTTCCAAGGTGCACCAAAGGAGGCAAGCTAATCCTGCACCAAAAAGAAAGACGAATGGCATCTAGGGCCTTCTCCCTGCACCAAAGTCACTTCACAAATGGCCATCACATCTGGAAAGATTCAGCACCAGCAGGGTTCTGACCATCCACACAAAGTGCCAGCTCGTCTCCCCACTGAAGTGGTACCTATTTATCTACTTTCATATAACATGTTTTTGAACATACTAGGTGGGCAGAAGCTGAGGTGAGTAACAGAGCTCACCCTGTTGTGCAGTGCTAGGACTCGAACCACCAGAGCAAAGCCCATCTCCAGCATCATTGAAACTACTGAGCCACTAGGCCTCTGGGGAAAGCACCATCAAACTTGCACGGTTCTGTCATTACAGCCATTCTCAACTTTAACCTTCCTGTGGAGTTAAATTGTGGTCTGGTAGCCTTGTGGGATGATATCTGTGTTGCTTTTCTGGCAATTAAAATATTGATGGCCCGAGAATTCAGTCCTTCCTTCTACCTTTGGGATATAAACAAATTTCATAGGAAGCAAGGGGGGAAAAAAGGTTTAAGTTTTAAAAAATAATAATTTAATGCAATGTCTGCAGAGAAAGAAGATAATTATAGAGATGTCCAGATCATAATAATCTAGCAACCTGCAGATTAGTTAAGAAAGATAAATTCAAAGGAAAAGGCGATGCTGGGCAGACTCAGAATAAAGCTGGTCTGCTACAAATTAAGAGCCCATACATCCAAAACCTCACAAAAACAACAACAACACTGCTGAGGTTTCAAATTATTATTATTATTACGAATCACAAAAGGACTTTCAAGAAGAAAACCCAATATTTTTGCAATCATAAAAGTAAAGTCTGAAGGAGGCTGAAATTTTATTTATTTATTTATTTATTTATTTATTTGATTTGTCAATTGCTTACAAGATAATAGGTATAAGTATGTACATAGTTATGAATACATGAAATGAGTACTTTTCCACACCATTGCCACTTGAAATGTAAGTTTCTATTCAAACTTTATCATTTAAGCACCAAAGGAGTATATGTGTCCTTCAGCAGAATCATAGCAGACTTCTTCAGTCTTTCTCCACAGATTTCTCCCCCTCTTTTTAAAATGTCAGACCTTTTTCTACATCCAGCAGAGGGAAGGTTAACTGGAGTTTGTGTATGACAGATAGCCATGTCTCACACTGGAGATGTGGATTGGGAATCAGCTTGTAGTCTGGGTTTGCAGGCTTCATTCACAGCATTACATCAAAGGAAAAAAGGGGGCAGATAAAGAGCAGTCCATCTCTTTCAGAAAGGCTGTGACATAAAGGCTGCTGGCTAGAGATTCTTTATTAGAGAGCTTATATTCACTTAATTATTCTGCTCCCAGCTGTGCTGTCATGTCCCCAACCATCATCACTGTATAGAAGGAGGCATGGTCTACCAAAGGATCTTTATTTCACATGATTAATGTTTGTGGGATCCTTCAGTATGGCTAGAATAAAATTAGATCAATATCTTCTTTTGGGGTACCTAATAAAAATTCAGTGTCCTTTGCTATAAAATTCAAATGTTATTTGATATGGGGATGTTTCCCTATTACTTTGAGACCAACTGATTGCAGTGTCATACCTGGGCAGGCAACAGGAAAAAAAATCATCTGCATTTTGATCTGCAACTGGTCTGAATCTGTTGTGTTTGCCATCAAGATGGATTAGTAGACCATGGGTTCAAGCTCACCCTGTGACATTGCCATCATGTGATGTTTCATGACGTTTTCCCCATTCATGGACCTGAACAGGAGAGCGTGGCCTGAGTGTGATGAATCCGGCCCACAGGCCACCAATCTGACACCCCTGGATTAGACTGTCATGTCTCTGCTTTCAAGTGCATATGTCAGACCAACCACAACTTAAATCTTAATTAAAAATGATCCTTGGTTTCCTTTGTGCAGAAAGGTATAGTTTATTAGAGATCAGGTGTACTGTATCATTGCAAAGCCAGAACTGAGAATCACGTGCCAAAATTCCTAAGTTCTACTTTTCCTTCCCTTAACAATTTCTCTTTGTTTAATATTTTTATTGAGTTACAAAATATTATAAGATATAAAATATAAAAGTAAATAGAAAGGCAGTGGGGAGGAAGAGGGAGAAGAGAAGTAAGGAAGGATAAGAAAAAGAAAGAAAGAAAAAGAATAATTGACTTCTGACTCTCTCTGTTGCAGTAAAATAAAGCATTAGCATCAGAGGTGGTGTTCAGCTGGTTCTGACCAGTACTGGAGAACCGGTAGCAGAAATTTTGAGTAGCTCAGAGAACCAGCAAATACCACCTCTGACTGGAGATTTTACAGTATCCTTCCCCTGCCACGCCCACCAAGCCATGCCCAAAGAACTGGTAGTAAAAATTTTTTGAATCCCATCACTGATTAGCATCAAATCACAACTTTTTGCTTTTTCATAATAATATGAACAAGCCATTTCTATAAAGATCTATCAATCTAGTCGGTAAAACCCAAAATCAAAGTTTCATTATTTTCCACTTCAAGCAGAAAGTTCAGAAGCAGACTCCATGTGGAAACAAAAGTACTTATGTTCTTAACTATTTCTCACTGTCCATCCCAGTATAACCAATTAGGTTCAGGCAAGCTGTTGTCATAACAGTCAATGCATGTGCAGTCTGGTATGCAGGGGAAAGCACCATCAAACACCTTCTTTCAGCTGGATGACCTTGAGGCAGAATCTCGAAGAGATACAGCACTTACTTTCATTTTCCCAATCATTTCTCCCTTCATTCCCTCTCCCATTACCCAAAGCAGAGAAGCACAAGCAAGCATAATTCTGGAGCAGATCTTAATGTTGAACTTTTCCACACCGTTGCCACTTGAAATGTAAGTTTCTATTCAAACTTTATCATTTAAGCACCGAAGGAGTATTTCTGATCTTTGCAGAAGGACTAAGAACATAAACAAATAAATAGCTGAACAGAATTTCATAGAAAATTGTGCTCCCCAAAGTTATTCAGATTTCATCAGCCTTTTCATACCTTCCCTATGAAAATATCAAATCTGTAGGTTTTTCATCTGAGTTAGCAGGAAAGTGGGTGGCAAGTAACATCATGAATCATGCAAGTTCATTTTCAGATGTAGATTCTTGAAAACTCTTGGGACTCTAATTCACATAGAAGAGCTGACATGTGCCACTCCACTCATCAGGAACTCAGAGCAATGCTACTTTGCTTATTCTGTACAGATCTAAACAACGTTGTAATGTTCTTTGCACGAAGCTGAAGCAATCTTGAGCAGTTTTCGATGGATAAATTCCTGAAAAGGATTTGAAGCCTGTCTACGTAAAAATGAAGTGTGTGCCATATAAGTGAAATGCCCATCCCAATTTCCACCCCATTGTAAGTGCTGTATCTCTTCGAGATGCTGCCTCAAGGTCATCCAGCTGAAAGAAGGTGTTTGATGGTGCTTTCCCCTGCATACCAGACTGCACATGCACTGACTGTTATGACAACATCTTGCCTGAACCTAATTGGTTATACTGGGGTGGACAATTAAGGCCAAATGACTATATCGACTTCTTCTCATTCTTCTATGAACTTCTATTAATTCTTCTTACCCTTGCTTAAGTAAGTAGTTATTGCCATAAAAAGCTAAAACTGTGGCTATAGCTCCTGCATACCCAGTGACTGGATTTGGGATCCTTTTTTTCTTTATGAATTTAGAGACACCAAAATAACCTGGCAGCTCCAGTTATTTTATTTATTTTATTTGTCAAAAGCTTACAATATAACAGAAACAAGAATAAACATAAGTTTAAATACAAGAAACAGGAACTAATAATTGGGGACAATAGGACAGGGACGGTAGGCACGATTGTGCGCTTATGCATGCCCCTTATAGACCTCTTAGGAATGGGGTGAGGTCAATAAAGGTTAGTTTGAGGGTAAAGGAGAGGGGGTTTAACAACAGAATCAGGTAGTGAGTTCCAGACATTGACTCCTCTGTTGCTGAAATCATACTTCCTGCAATCGAGTTTGGAGTGGTTTGCATTTAGTTTACATCTGTTGTGCGCTCTAGTGTTGTTGTTGTTAAATTATTATGCCCCATCCTCAAAAAATATTTTCTTTTCCAGCCACATTTTTTTCAGACTAATAACGAGAAAGAAGGGACAGTTCCTTACCAATGAGAATGAGCTGCCACCAGACATGCCACTGGTGATTTTGTCAATTGTGTGGCACCCTGAAAATATTTCCCAACCCAGCCATACAAGCCACGTATTTTGTAAGCCAACAGGTAGGATGAAAAGCTGAGATAAAAGACAGCGAGATAATGAATGTCTCACTGAACATTTTGCATTATTATTTACATGGCCAGTTGAGTCACCATTGGCTCCTGGTGACTGTAGGAACAATCCATGTAGTTATCTTGGCAGGTTTCAGAAATAGCTTGCCAATAACTTCTTCCAATGGAAGAAAGAGGGGGTGCATATATCTAAAGTCCCTTGCTGGCTTCTGTGTCTAAGGCAGGACTAAAACTTACAGCCCCCCAGCTTTTAATCCAGTGTTCTAGTCCAGGGGTCTCCAACCTTGGCAACTTTAAGACTTGTGGACTTCAACTCCCAGAATTCTTAAAGTTGTCAAGGTTGGAGATTCCTGTTCTAGTCACTACACCAAACAAGCTGTCTGCATTTGAATGTATATAGTTTTAAATGGCCAGTTTCCATGGTACAGTACATAGTAATAAGTAATAATGTCTGACAGTCAAATCCCATTTTTATACTTTCCGCTTTCAACAATACTGAAATACATTCACACTGAAACAATGTCTATGTATTTTATATTTAAAAATTCAAGTCTTAGTAATCTCTTAGGGCATTTTAGGACCTGTGGCAAGATGATAGCATGCACACAGATTGTATTTATAACAATATAACTCATCAGTTGGCTGAAAACATCTGCACTTATTTTGCATGAGTACCTGGGAAAATTCAATATACAACAATTTAAAATACAAATATAATGTCCTTTTGTCTCCCTGTTTCTCATTCTCTCTTGAATTATTCTAGGGCCCACGTTGGTAAGCTCTGGCTCATTAAGTCACCAGCCAGATGTAGATGATTTAGGAAACACACATTGTTGCAGAGGTTAGTTTCTAGCAGCCAAGCTTGGTTCCTGCTTTTCTTATTGTCATACCATTGAAAAGTCTTATAATGAGAAAGCAAAAGAATAATAGCAACAATTTATTTCCAAAGCCATTTCTTTTCAGTTTTGACTCCCATTTTTCTTCCCAAGCTTATCTGAAAAGAACTTTATAATACTTTGATCATGGAAAAATATATAGGTATGAGGGATTGAAATGGCTGAATGGTATCTGACTCATTTTTAAAGAGCTATTAAAACGTATGATGGCGCCCCATGCTCATGTTTAATAGAAGCAATTGGGTCATATTGGAACCTGGTTCCACTTTTGATCAATTTTATGAATAGCTTTGCAGAGAAATATTCTAGTTTTTAACTACAAAGCTAATGTAACACACAGTTTGAAACCAGGAATGAAGTTTTAAGCCTTGTGATCTGGCACACGTATACTTGCCAGTCAACTTCCTTATAGAAGTTCCATCAGATAGGGTGAAGAGTCCTACACCTCTATCACAGTGAAGTTCACTGTTGCATCCATGGACTGGCATTGTCAAATGTAGAGTTGCAAAATTCCAAGAGAACAGGTTGGATTTGGCTCTAAGTTACTCATTTTCTTTTAAACCCTGGTCTTAATTATGCCAGCAGAAGTTGGAGTGGTTCCTCCCCTCCTTCCAGTTAGTTAAAGGGTGTGACTTGAGATTTTTCTACCAAATTATTGGAGAACCAGCACATTCTAGGATTACTGTACCCACTCAAAATAAGAAAATTGTCAGCTATCTCATTTATGAGACAAATTTCTATGGGTGTTCGAGAAATGAGTGCACCTTCACCTTCCAATTTGCAATAAGGCAGGGTTGTTCAACTGTGGCAACTTTAAGACTGGTGGATGTTAACTCCCAGAATTCCCCAGCCAGCATGGCTGACTGGGGAATTCTGCGAGTTGAACTCCACAAGTCTTAAAGCTGCCACAGTTGAATACCCTTGCAATAAGGCACAAATTAATCCCTTTGTACCATATTGAAAACTTACTTTGAAGTTTAGTTTAAGAATTTTTCAAATGCCATTTATTAAGAAGCAATAAAACAGATAAAATTAAATATAACTGGGGCATTTTTTTTCTTTCTGTACAGATGACATGCCCCCACCTTTTAAAAAAATATCCTCCTCAAACAGTAGATAAATTAGTTCTATTTTGAAGTCCTTTAATGAAAGGAAGCCTATCTAGCTGGATACTTAAGTTCAATGAATTCAGTTTGCTTTGGATGTCTTCCACAAACCTGTTATTAGGAACATGTGGAGCACACTAAATCCAGAACATTTCATTCATGTAGAAAATCACTTTCTCGTTCTAATATTTGCCACTTTTTAAAACTTTAAAAAAAGTTTAAAAGGGACTTGAAAATTCACACCTAGTTTATCTTTCCTTCTTGTTGGTATGAAAGTATGAAAAGCTGCAAGTGGATGTAGAATCTAGAAAAGTTTTTTTAAAAAATCCAAATTATAAGCCAGATTCTAAGGGAATGTGAATGAATGAATTCGCTTAAAACTATATTCAAGTATAATTGTCTTAATGAATTTTACTTGGTTGAGGATTGTTTTTTTCTTCCCATGTTACAAAGTGGATATTAATACTGGTTTTTTTTCTGGCTAGTGAGATATTTCACATGTTCTTACAAATTTTTAAAAATGTGATATGATAGCACTGTCCAATGGAGCTGTAAAAATGTTGTACATATTGGTATTATTTAAGCACAAACGATGGCCTTTAGATGGCAGTATTTACCTGTTGAATTTAACTTCCTGCCGCTAGAGGAGAAATTTCTAGGGCAGAAAACACATTTTCTTTTCTAAGTCAAGTGAGGTTATCCTGCTGGGACAAGATAGATATCTACCATAAAAAGATTCTTTTTTTTCCTCACACAACTGTTATGTTATTCAATAATCTTAAGAACATTATGTATAAATAACTAAATTTCAATCAGCAGTTGTTGAACTATAGTGCATTATAAAGTCCATTATAATTACACATCTATAGATACAGCTATACCATCTAGAAATGAACTTATCCTAAACCCAAATTATCATCCTGGCATCACAAACCATTTCCCCTCTCTCTGGCCAGAAAACAAAGATTGGAATTCAGCAAATTTAGCAATTGTCATTTTAGGATCAATGAAATGGAAGATGTCATGGAAATGGGTGACAGGTCTTCTGAAATAAAACTTCTCATCCTGTCATATTTAGCCAATGCATTTTCTTCTGATGATTTTATATCTGATTTCAATTCATATATTTGAATGGCATATTCATGATTAAATATTTGTACATTTATAAATGTTTTGAAACTATACTTCCTCACTTTCAATCCCTAAGCTCTTCTCATATACCTGAAGTATACATACGGCATCACCACCATCTGGACTGCCAGAAAATTACACCAAGGCCTCATGTCCTTGTTTCTATCCCATACTGAAAGTAAGCACATCTCAATATGGTTTCAATCTCTACCCAGAACAAACCACAGCCTTTATCTGAATCATATGCACCTTTGTTATTTCCAGATTAGACTGCTTTCATGTCCGGCAGGTGAGATTGCTGTTCAAAGTTCTTGGCAAACGCAGCAGCCAGAATTTTGATTAGAGCTGTCTTCTCTCCCACCCCACCCCCTTTGGCAAATGTTACTTCATTGACTTCTGGTTTGTAGTTAGATTCAGTTCAACCTGCCAATTATTATTTCTAAGGTTCTAAATTGCTTCACTCAGCAGGCTTAAAGAACCATATTTTCCTTGAAGAGCTTGTTTATTCCAGAGTTTCTCTCAGGAAGATCTTTAAACAAAACGTCTATTTTGGGCAGAGGGGGTGACCTCACATAGATGAGGTGATGGCATCACAAGGATGGTGCAATTCTCCACACTGAGGCAAGAGTATAAAAAAATTATCCTTGACAAAGTACTTCAAGTTGCCTTGAGATCTTGACCAATGTTTTTAGTAATTTGCAGACATTTCTGCATGTCCTGTGTAATTGTAGAAAGCGTATTCCAGCTCTTGAAACTGTTAGTTCTGGTCTCTTAGTGAAGAAACATATCTACTTCCTTTTATAAAAGGGAGATCATGTTGCTTTGCAACACTGGTCTGAAGAGGTTGTTCACATCCAAGTGAATTATCCTTTTGAATCTTTTCAGATCCCTAATATAGTCCTAGTTTAGCAAGTGCCTCAGATAGTGACCTATTTGCAAATATGATGGTAATAAAATTCATTTTCTCACTATCCATGGAAATAAAAGCCTTCAGTGTTAAAACTGAATAAGTTCTGGTCAGTTTCAGCCAGTAGTTGCCATCAGAAGTTCTAATCAATTAAGATTACAGAACTCATCCCAGCTTGTTAATTTGAAGTTAGTACTTTTTAGGGAAAAAAGGACTGCAGTTGCTTTTGCAGTTTTTCCAGGCTGTGAGTGTGCTTAGGTATATTAAGGTGTTATGTGTTACAGGTAACACAACTCCTGAGGCTGCCAATGAAACACAGCACCTGTACAGCATACCCAGAGGCAACATCCAGAGGCAGCCTTTAAAGCTTCAATGCTCCTTTCAAAATAACATTTTCTAATATACTACACATATAGTGCACATAAATATACTATTTATGCGTTATCCATTGTTGGCTTTACTGTATTAGATCTTTTGGGGATCTATATTCTGATTTTTTTAATGATAGCTGAGATTTCTTTAAAAAAAAAGCTTTCAATAGGTAATAATTTAAAAATTAGAAATTGACAGGGCTATGGACAATAAAGAAATGGATTATCTAAGAATAACATGTCAGTTAGTAATAGGAAATTCTAAGGAGGTTTTATGGAGGATCTTTCAAATGATGATAAAAGTTCAAGATTTGTTAAAAGTACTTAAAGCTGAGATACAAGACATCTTCAGGATAATCAGGTTCAGGTTCAGTGGCAAAACAAATCCAACTAATATATAATAATGTTCTTTCCAAGTTCCAACTCCAAAGATAAACATCTTCTTAAATTGGTTATGTTCAAGGACAAAAAATTGGTTAATTTCTTTTCATCCTTGATTGAGGAAAGATTTTTATTCTCATTAAGCAATTTAAGTTACATACTAAATATGGGAAAGCGGTTTCATCACTGTGCCATGTCAAAGGGATATAACCTGTTCTGTCAAATAAAATGGAGCTGTCAGCTGCAATAGACTCTCTGTAAAAAGCATGCAAAGTAATTTTTTCAAACACCATGGAAAAGAGTTGGAACAAAGCAAGGCAAGTTTTATTGCATGACTGTATGGTTATATCATGGATTATTGTCTTTCTTAAAAAACTTTCTGAAAGTATTCATTCATAACTTTTAAAGAAGGATATGCAAATTTTTTCAATCAGCCATTAACAGGAATCCAGCTATTTTTGCCACCAGTGACCTTCAGTGTTTGGAATGTAATGAGTAAACATTTACTCTACCAGAATTCAGGGTCTGAGTTGGCCTGCAACGGTTATTAGGAACAAATTGCTTGCCTTGACAACACTGATGAGCTCTTAAAAGCCAAAGAATTTTGTAATTGCAAAAACAATCCCTCAGATGCCCTAAAAACAGAATGAAAGAATGAATGAAAGCAAGCAAGTAAGTTAAACACTAGCAGGTTATGTCAACAATTGAAATTACATCAGGTTTAGCATGAGACAGATGAGAAGGCACAATGCAGTATTTTTTCTCCTCTTTTGTCAGTTATGTTTGTGGATTATTTTTTAAAGATATGTTTGCATTACCTTTCAGGTCACTAGTTTCCATACATTCTTGATGTCTTATAAAGGTGCAGAGTTGATTTCCCAAACACTACTCTTAAAACTTAAAACGGAGTGTTTGTTAAATATTTATTCAGCTGATAGAAACAATTATATATTTATTTAATGTTTGAAATGTAAACAGCATGTGGGGAATGGAAATTTTTTCTGCTGGCACATCCACATTGACTTCTCATTAGAAAATCACTGGGTGTGAAGGAGTTTTGCACTAGAGACAACTAACATAAGAGAGAACCTTAGATAAACAGAGCTGTTTGTAGGTGCCTATTCAAATTATAGAATGAGTAGGACTTTTACTGCATACAAAACCAACCCCAACTAAAATTCTTCTTATGGCCTAAGGATTGGGATGAATTCAGCCTTTTTTCAAAACATTATGTTATATACACAAAATACAAAAGTAAATAGAAAGCAGTGGGGTGGGGAAAAGGGAGAAGAGAAGCGAGGAATGGCTAGGAAAAAGAAAAGAAAGTGTTGACTTCTGATTCCCTCTCTTGCAATAAAATAAAGCATTAACATCAAACCACAACGTTTTGCTTTTTAAAATAATATAAACTAGCCGTTTCTATAAGCATGTATCAATCTAATCAGTAAAACCCAAAATCAAAATTTCATTTTTTTTTTCACTTCAAGCATAAAATCCAGAAGCAGTCTCCATGTGCAACAAAAGTACTTATATTCTTTTCATTAATCAAAATAGTCAATTTAGCCATTTCTGCCAACTCCATCAGCTTCTGCAGCAATTTGTCTAGGGTAGGAATCGAAGTGTCAGGCCCTTTCTGATCCTAACAGAAAGTTAAAAGTCTGTAGAGATTCTCAGGCATGGTTGTCCCAAAGGTGCTTTTTCAGGAGGCAACTGGACTTTCTTGCTTTTCTTTTGAAGATCTCATCCAAGAAGCTTCTTCAACTCGGACAGGATGGTGGGGAATGGAAAGATGTACATTCCTTGTAGACAACTGGCAATTTGCATCTTTTTAGAGGGTTGTTGAGCACTTGGAGGTTTATCTGTGTCCTCAGGGTCACTTGAATGGTGCTCCTGGTTCTTGCAGTCTTCCATTTTTCCCCTGGAAATCCATTCCTACTCCGACACTATTCAAAAGGTGCATATCCCAAATTGTATAGCTAAAAGTCTGTACAAATAAAAACAAGAAAGTCCAGTTGCCTCTTGAAAAAACACCCTTGGGACTAACAGAAAGTTGTTCTATGCAACTGTCTTGGTGGAGTTGGATAGTTCCTGTCTAATTCTCATTTTGGTGCAAATAGTTGAACAATGCACAGTGAATGCAGAAATATACACAAGCAGTCAAAACAGAGAAGAGGATAAGACACTGTAACATTTCACACAACTCAAAGTGCTTCTTTTTGTTGAAGATAGAACATATTTCATTGATTAAACAGTAAAAGTTTCTTTCTCACTATGATATATTCCCACCTTCCCTTGCATATATATTGCTCTTCATTTCCCATAATTCTCAAGCCATGCTGATTAGGGATTATGGGAACTAAAGTGCAATTTATCTGAAGGGTGCCTGTTTGGGAAAGTTGGATCTATTGTCACCGAGTTACCTGGATTCTTTCCCATATGCTGGTAATACAACAGTGATACACCGGTGATTGGTCGCATTCGAGACAATGATGAATCCACATACCGATGGGCGGTAATGTAACTGGAACAATCTGGAACTGAACACACTCAAAACTGTAAAAATGGTGGAAGACTTTAGGAGAAACCTTCTCATACTACCACCTCTTACAATACTAGATAACACAGTATCAACAGAAGAGACCTTCAAATTTCTAGGTTCTATCATATCACAAGACCTAAAATAGACACATAACACCAAAACCATCATCAAAAAAGCATAACAAAGAATGTTCTTTCTGCACCAACTCAGAAAGCTCAAACTGTCCAAAGAGCTGCTGATACAGTTCTACAGAGGAATTATTGAGTCTGTCATCTGCACCTCTTTAACTGTCTGGTTTGGTTCTGCAACCCAACAAGACAGACACAGACTTCAGAGAGTAATTAGGACTGCAGAAAAAACAATTACTACCGACCTGCCTTCCATTGAGGACCTGTATGCTGTATGAGTCAAAAAGAGGGCTGTGAAAATATTTACAGACCCCTCACATCCTGGACATAAACCATTTAAACTCCTACCCTCAAAATGACACTATAGAGCACTGCACACTGGACCAACTACTGTAGACACAAGAACAGTTTTTTCCCCAAACGCCATCATTCTGCTAAACAAATAATTCCCTCAACACTGTCCAACTATTTACAAAGTCTTCATTACTATTACTATTAATCGTACCATCCTTTCTTTCACCCATCTCTCCCACTTATGACTGAATGACTGTAACCTTGTTGCTTGTATCCTAACGATTTTTATTGACTGTTTCCTCGTATGATTTGATTGCTTATTGTACCCTATGACTATTATTAGGTGTTGTACCTTATGATTCTTGACTCTTGATGAATGTATCTTTTCTTTTATGTATACTGAGAGTATATGCACCAAGGCAAATTTCATGTGTGGCCAATCACACTTGGCTAATAAAGAATTCTCTTCTCTTCTTTTCTTTTCTCTTCTTTTCTCTTCTTTTCTTTTCTCTTCTCTTTAAAACTTATTTGCCAAAGAGTGAAACTGTGTTTGAACATAATAAAGCAAATGCTTCCCTCACTGAATTAGGAATTCCTAGGATTACAGAATGACTTCAAAGGTCACTGATGACTGCAGTAACCCCAGTGTGGATATGTTGTCTGGAAAGAATTAGAGCTGTTGTTGGAATTCAGCATGTTTTATGGATGCTTATAGAAAAATTGTGTTTTCTTTTTGTTTGCTAAGTAGAAAACTGCTAATCATCATCTTTAAAAAGTTGCCAAGTAGTGTTGGGTGCTCTTGTAAACACCCACAGAGATCTAACATATCTCATTTGTTCTGCATTATGAACCAGCTTACTCGAAAACACTTTTCAAGAGCAATTACTCCCACACACAGTGATCAGTTGCAAATGTTCTAGGTTCAACATTTGCCAGAACAACAAAGTAGTCAAGTCTATATATTATACACTCATACATAAATATTTGTTTCAGGAGAAAAGGTCTTGAATGCCTTACAAGGTTTTGGGGATATAGTTGATCTTGACCAGAATAGAATAGAATAGAATACTTCATTGGCCAAGTGTGATTGGACACACAAGGAATTTGTCTTGGTGTAAATACTCTCAGTATACATAAAGAAAAGGTACATTCGTTAAGAATCAAGAATCATAACGTACAACACTTAATGATAGTCATAGGGTACAATCAACAATCAAATCAAACTAGGAAACGATCAAGTGGGAGGGGATGGGTGATAAGGAGTGGTGAGAAGATTAACAGTAATAGTAGTGTACACTTTGTAAATAGTTGAACAGAGTTGAGGGAATTATTTGTTTAGCAGGGTGATGGCTTTTGGGAAAAACTGTTCTTGTGTCTAGTTGTTCTGGTGTGCAGTGCATCTCATATCTCACAATATTTCACAAAACCACACAAGACTTGGGAATTTGGTATGATTTTGGGGAGATGGGGAGAGGGAGGGCATCCATGTCCAGTTCCCAAGTAGTACCTAGTGCCTAAAAAGGGTTTTTATTCCTTAAGCTAGGGAGATAAATTGGGAGACAGACATCAAACTCATGTCAATGCTTGTGAACTTCCCAGATACACCTGATTATTACACAGATTAATAGTCTATTAGACTTTTTGACTCAGGCCTGTCAAACTGATGGCCTGCAGGCTGGATAAGTCATGTACCGGCCATACCCACCCTGGCTCCGCAAAGGCAAAAATGTCAAGATTCGTCACAATCAGGCCCATGATGCAATCAACTTTGACACATATGCTTTGACTGATCCAGCTGGACAGTTCTGATAGTCTCTGGGTCTTAAAATGGTAGTTCAGTTTTAGAGCCTGAAACTTCACAATCAGAATTAACTAAGCATAATCCTGGTCTGTTCTGCCTGGCCCTCAGACTATTAGATGGCAAGAAAGAACTACAGAACCAGTAACTCTTTCCTGTCCCTTATTAGTTATCAGTTTGATAACAAGGTGTGCTAGATCTAATGATAGCCGGGACTATTTTAAGGCAGTGATACCCACCCTAACCATACAAAAAGAGATATTAATTATTCTGACAGAGCTGTATGCTGACAGAGCTAATCCGCTGATCAATGTCTGGCAGGAAAAGGGTAGGGGTATTTGAACCCAAACTTGATCTGCTTTCCAAAACAACTGGTTGTCAGGGTTCTGACTTGTTTATTCTCCACAGGAAGCTCCAGCTGCTATATTCCAGGGAAATAATGTGTTCCTGCCTTTTGCATGTATATCTGTTCTACATCTAATGAACACTGCTTCTGAATGGCAGTGTAACTATATTTAACCAGATTAGGAAAAGACCTAGCAGGTGCATATTCACAGTAGGTTAAGCCTGGTGAGTTTTAGCAAGGATTAATTTTAGCATATTATGTGAATCCAGCTCATTTTGGTGACATTATAGTACGATACAATACAGCATGAGAAACCAGAAAATGGGTCAATCAGTATACAGACTGAGCAAGTTATATGAACCCAGCTAATAATAAGTAGGTCTCTTAATGGGGATGAAGTCATGTGATTGCAGTATACTTGATTAATCCACACCTTCTAATTTGATTCAGTTCAGTTCAGAAGCCAAAATGGGCATTGCATTATTTATTTATTTCTATACTGCTGGGTCTCAGGGGAATCGACACTTATAAAACATTCAAAATATAAACTTCTGAAATCATCAGCACAATTACAACAGAACAAACATTCAAACAAAAATCAATCATAATTACCTAACATCAAAAATGTCATCAAAAAAGCACAACAAAGAATATTCTTTCTGCGCCAACTCAGAAAACTCAAACTGCCCAAGGAGCTGCTGATACAGTTCTACAGAGGAATCACTGAGTATATCATCTGCACCTCTATAACTGTCTGGTTTGGTTCTGCAACTCAACAGGACAGACACAGACTTCAGAGGATAATTAGGACTGCAGAAAAAACAATTACTACCCACCTGCCTTCAATCGAGGACCTGTATACTGCACAAGTCAAAAAGAGGGCTGTGAAAATATTTACAGACCCCTCACATCCCAGACATAAACTGTTTAAACTCCTACCCTCAAAACGATGTTATAGAGCACCGCACACCAAAACAACTAGACACAAGGACAGTTTTTTCCCAGAACTCCATCAGTCTGCTAAACAAATAATTCCCTCAACACTGTCCAACTATTTACCAAGACTTCATTACTATTAATCGTACCATCCTTCCTTTTACCCATCTCCTCCCACTTATGACTGAATGACTGTAACCTTGTTGCTTGTATTCATATGATCTATATTGACTGTTTCCTAGTATGATTTGATTGCTTATTGTATCCTATGACTATCATTAAGTGTTGTACCTTATGATTCTTGACTCTTGATTAATGTATCTTTTCTTTTATGTATACTGAGAGAGTTTGCACCAAGACAAATTCCTTGTGTGTCCAATCACACTTGGCCAATAAAGAATTCTATTCTATTCTATTCTATTCTATTCTATTCTATTCTATTCTATTCTATTCTATTCTATTCTATTCTATTCTATTCTATTCTAACCGGTGATATCAATTCAATGTAGGGCAACATCAGCTTTTAAAAATCTTATACAACATTCTGTGTGGATAGCTTTTGGAAAGCATGACAGAACTGAATTCTTTGGGGGAGACCATTCCAGAAAGTAAATGCCACTCCACCACCCAAAAAGAGACCAGCTTCATGTTCTCACTTCTCATACACTCGAATTTTTCAACATTTCCAAGTGGGATAAATGTATCAGATGGTCAATTCTATCTGGGTGAAATAATCATGCAAGTATCAGGCTATGCAGAGCTTTAAAAGTTAAAACCAGACTTTGAACTGAACCCCCTTCAATATAAGGCCTGTTCTGAATAACTTCTATGTGTGATTCAAGTGCTGGTTGAAAATTATAAAGCCCAGCATAGTATGGGGCCTCATTATCTGATGGACTGCTTGTCTCCCATGATATCTGCCTTAATGGTTTGATCTGACAGGGTTGATGTGCTCTGGGTTCCCTTGATTAAACAATGCTGCCTCTTAACAGTGCCCCCCCTTTGGAATGAGATTCCTCACAAGATTTCATCCTGCTGGTTTTTCCAAGAGGCTTGCCCAGACCTTTAGAGAGAATGATTGATGCCCCTTCCTGTTCCCTTCTGGGTTTCTTGCCATCACTGTTTTTCTGTGTTGTGCAGTTTTTATATGTGTTTTGTTTGTATTATTTTTATTTTTTAATTGTTTTGATGACTGTAAACCAGAGCTGTTGGGAGTTGGGTAGCATGTAAAAAACAACAACAATAAGAAGAACAATTATTATTATTATTATTATTATTATTATTATTATTATTATTATTATTATTATTATCATCATCATCATCATCATCATCATCATCATCATCATCATTATTTTATTCTACCTATCACTACATGAGCAGCTGCATTCTGCACTAACTGTGGCTTATGAATATTTAAAAAAAATTAGCCCATGTATTCTGGTGATAATGATCATCAGAGTTTCCTACTCCAGGAAGAGATGAGATTGGTATATAAGCTAAAACTGAAAGAAGTCCCCCCGTCACACAGTTTTTACCTATACTTCCAGTACTTGCTGTGTGTCCAGAAGGAGGCTCAAATCTTGAACTCCCCATCCAAAGTAGTAATCAGTTTAGAGGTGGGTAATCTCTGAACAAATGGCAACTTCAGCTTTTTAGGGTTCAGTTCCTGTCTATACTCTTACAGTCTACAAGCACTAGACCAACACTTCTACTACATCTATGACTCTACCAGAGGTGTTGATTTATAGCAGTACATAATTGTCAGACAAGAACAACCACATTAACTACTTTATTGTATTCTGCCTATTCTACCGAAATCTCCCCAGGCTGGCAGTTTTTGCCTGGGAATGACCAGATAAAGCTCTCAGGGGGATAAGACCTAACTCTCTTGTGTTTATAAAGTGAGTCCAGGCTGATTC
Organism: Pseudonaja textilis; assembly: GCF_049901715.1. Classification (NCBI taxonomy): domain Eukaryota; kingdom Metazoa; phylum Chordata; class Lepidosauria; order Squamata; family Elapidae; genus Pseudonaja; species Pseudonaja textilis. The sequence goes on along the minus strand of NC_141991.1, from coordinate 196,677,192 downwards.
CTTGTATGTACTCTTCTTCCATCTGGGATAGATGCTCTTCAATAATAATCAGCATTCTGATTATATCTCATCCCAAGGGATTACCTTTTCTAGCATGCAGATGTTAGAGAAGAAAAAGAAGAATTCATTCCTTTGGGACTTCACAAGAAAGCATCCAGAGAGAAATCTCTCTTAATCTACTTCCACTTAGAATTATCTACGAAGGAGAGAATGGAACCATTGTAAACAGTGACCATCTCCACTCCAAGAGCAAAATGAGTATTTTAGCTAATGTCACTAAACATTGCTAAAAGTTAAAGTAGAAGAGGGATGACTCCAAGCTCATCCAGTAGACTAAGCATTGTCATATTGGCTCCATCCTCTGAGTTGAATCCTGATTGAAAAAGGTGCCAGATAATCAATTTTATGGCTGTCTAGAACAGGAACCACATCACCTTATCAATAGCATTCTCTAACAAAGGAAGTTTGGAGACAATGTGGTTGGATCTAGGGAAGATTACCTCAGAAAGGCAGTTGGGACAACATTCTTCAAGAGGTGGTGCTCATGCCAAAAAGTACCTAGCCACTTTATTAGAGACCACAGACTGAAATTATACAATATAAAATACTACCCAAATTGCTATTTCAGTTTCTGCCAATGAGAGTCAAAACGTTAGCAAATTGTAGTTAATTTTATCAGAAAAAGTGCAAATGCATCACATCATCCACTAATTATTTTTGCTTATTTTTTTCTATTTGACAGATTCAGTGAACTTTACAGTACCAGTATATGACAGGCTACAGAGGTAGTAACGGTGGAGATGTGAAAATATTTTGCTTTATCGCTGTGGAACAGCTTTGAACACGAGTTGTTATTCATGCTCAACCAATTTCACTTTTTGTCTCCCCACATCAATGTTCCAGGCATCAATTTTGTTATCTTATTTAATGAAACTCATGTTTACCAAAGCACCTCAGAATTAACAGAGAAAAAGGCACTAGAGGTAACTTTATTAAGCACTCTGGTCTGGTCCTGAGGACAACATTCAGCCAGGTGCCTGACAGAAATGCCTGCCAGATTGCTGGGAAAATCTCCAAGCATTCACTGAAAATCATTTGTCTCCATATGGCATATGGAATGAACCATCTCAACAGATTCTTCTGTACTATGGAGACATCAGTTGGCATAAAATATCACCTGGACCAGGAAGTGGTCTTCAATGTCCTTTATATCCAGACCACCCAGCAGTTCTAAAGAAGGGCCTGTGGTGATATGTAAATTGTCTCTAAAGATCATTATCCCTCCCTTCTCTTGGTGTTGGGGTTGATGCAGTACTAAAAACCCTAGGGGCAGTCTCCCAGAGGCTATGCAGATCTCAATAATTTATGCCAGATCCTTCCATTTATTTACTACCCAATTCTAGAGAAGAAAGAAAAGGAAAAAAATAAAGAAAGAAGGAAAGAAAGAAAAGAAGGAAGGAAGGAAGGAAGGAAGGGTAGGCGAACAAATCATTTATTGTTATTACATCATGGATTCTAATTTTTGTACCAATTGCAACTATGATTAGGCAAGTAAAATTTAAGATAGTCCTTTCTTATGAACTCATCATGAACTTATTTAAAGTGATGGTGAAAAAAAAATATGCTGTACTTAGAGCAGCTTCCATTTGGATTTCATGCTTGAGGCATTTTATCAAGTGGAAATAAAAATCTTACCTCCAACCTCTTCTAGAGACTTAAAGACTTACCCATAGAATTCCTTAAAACTCTACTCTCTCAAAGACACAGGGCCAATTCTGGGATTTCAGTCAGCCATTTTGCCTTTGACCATCGCCCACCTCATAAACCTTCCAATCTGAAAAGATTCCTGTGGAATCTAGACAGAACAAAAGGAAGAAGGGCTATCTGTGATTCCAAAAGGTTCTCCACATCTGAATGCTAGGGCCTTTGAAACAGTATTGAAAAATATGTGGTTACAGTACAGTTCAGTTTTCCTAGTGGAAAAAAAATCTGACACCAGGGCTCTTTTAATTATCTCCCCATTTCTTGTGATAACCAGATTTTTTTAAGATTGGGAACTGCATGAATGAGAGATGAGGTTGGTCCAACGAATCCACAATGTTGTACATCTCTAACCTGGATAGAAACGTAGATCAGCTTTGTTTGCTGTTCCCCTAAGAAGAAGACATGGAGAGGCAGCTGCTTCTTTGGCATTATACTCACCCTGCTAATTGGCAATCTTCATTGCTTGGAAAAGCTGGGCATCTGCTTACATTAAAATACTTCAACTCTTCAGTGGAATTGTTCTGCAAATGGAACATTATATTATGCATTTGTAATGCTGTTTGTAAGAACAATTCTGCAACTGCAGAATCAAAATTGAAAAAGAGAGGGCACGATAAGTCTGGCCCACTTGATCATGCAGTTTGGCAAAAGCGAAAGATGACAACAGGATCCCAACCTTGCCAATGTCCTGGCAGATTTCCACCTTGCCTTTTCTCAGCCTGAGCCTCTGGGCAAGCCAATGTTTGCTGCAATTTCCCACCATAATAGCAAAGAGAATTTAACAGTAATGGATAACCAGGGAGAAAATTAAGCAGTTTGCTGAAATACGGAGCTGAAGCCAGAAAATATTTGGCCTTGTGAAAGGCTTCAGATTCATTGTCAATTCATTAGTATAATTTAGTCCTTGCCTAAGCCTTTGGAGTGATAAATTCTACTAATTTATTTAAAATGCCAGCTGCAAGAATAACATATTCTGAGTGGCAAGTAAAATGTAAAAGATGAGAGCTAGAATAAATCTGTCATTCTCATCTGGTAGCATGAAGATTTATTAGGGCCTTTTGCAAAGAAGAGTCCATCTGCTTTTTATAAATTGACAATATTAAGGGAAAAAAAGACTAATGCTCTATTTGTACAATGAGCATTGTACTCAGTATGAATATTAATTTTTTTCACTCCCAAATTATATCTCTAAGAAATAGGGCTGTCCTACTGGAATTGAAAGGGCATATTCACAGAAGAAAGTGGTTTAAATTCTACCACATAGACCCAGGTAGAGTAATAGTGTTCAGAAATTATCAGCCTTATAAAAGTCTTGACATATGTTCATATAAGTCAAATACACTTGTAGAAGTGAATAATTTCCATCTCCTTTCCATAGGAAATCTTTTCCTTGTGAATGTGAAATAATGCTCAGTATGTTATCTTAATTTTCCCCAGTGGTAACTGTAAAGCTAGTGAATTCTTCTGATAGTAAGGCATTCCAGGAGGCATCGTGGAAGAAAAACCCTCTTTATGAGTTATGGATCCTTATGTTGTGGGAAAGCATAGGACATTTTAAAAACCAAGAACAAAGTTGGAAAGGATCCATTCTCCTCTTATAGATTTAAAAATTAAATGCAATAGAGTCCAGTGATTTTTAAAATGGAAAAAAGAAATAATAGCCGGGTTTTGTTGATGGCTAAAATTTTCCCTATGATGCATTATGCTGAAAGTAGAATACATGCTCCAAATAATCTTACACAGACCTGTTTCACTTCCTAACTGCTGCATCTTTTCTTTTGTATTCTAAAGTTAATAGAGTGGGAATGCATTGGAAGCATGGAGGGGCGTTAAATCAAGTAAGGCAATCTGCCATTCATTTTGCTGAAGAATGATCCCTTGAAATAAATGTCTCTTTTTTTCAGATATATCAAATGCTGTCTCAGTGACCAGATAAAATAGACAAATCCCAAGATTCTCAATATTTAGACCTTGATACTTATCTGGACTGGGCCACCATCACTTCCTTTACTGAAGAAAATAACAATGCTTCCAACTAGATTTATGGGTAAAGCCAGGGGTGGGCTTCAAAAATTTTAACAACCGGTTCTCTGCCCGGTTGCTGGGTGGGCATGGCCATGGTGGGCGTGGCCTACAGGAACTTCTGGCCCAACCAGGGGTGGGATTTGTGGGTTCACCGAACTGGGCAGAATCCTAGCTAGAGGATCGCCCAAACCTGTGTGATTCCACAGCAGCCCACCCCTGGGTAAAACAATAGGTGGTTTGGTCTGTGAAACCCTATTTTGCAAATATCATTGTAAAACTTGAGCTGAAATGTTTAATCTTCCAAAACTATTTGAAATTTATTACTTCTTAACATTGGCTTGCTTTTTTCTGGCTTGCTCTACATATTGTTGTATAACACTGACCAATTACTGGAAAGTGTGAAGAAGTAGTTGTAAAATCCTGGCAGAAATCTATTTCATGAGGTGCTTCATTTGCCTCAATTCTGTTTCTTGTTACATTGAGGCACATCTACAATTGGTCCACCTCAATTATTGTAATATTAGTGATAGTGCTTTTATTCTTGCAGGTAGTTGTCAGCTAGTAGCTGGCAATGCATAGAATAAATGTTCCACATAGAACTTCAACTCAGAACGTTTGGTGTTGACCCCTTTATTTTATAGCTAAGATCTAAAAAAAAATCATTGAAATATCTTTGTGATTGCTCAGTTCTATAACAGGAAGATGTACATTCAGTTAACCAGGCCCCAAATTATTTAGGCTTTATGTGCAATGATAAATCCTGATCATGGTTATGATTTAATAGTAAATGCAGTTGCATCTGGTGCATGACCAGATTACTACATGAGGTGTCCTAGCTTTAAGCCCCACCTAAAGCATCTTACATAATATTGGCTGAAGACCTCCTAAGCTTATAAATATGATGGGAACAAAGGAAAAGCAGCTGATTTTTAACTGGTTTTTTTTCTGGTATGATTGGTTGAATTGAGGCAAAATGTGTCATTGTTTATTTGGCCAAAACATGGCAACTGATCTGAAATAATGAATTTAAGATGAAGATAAAATGGCATTTTCCAGCTAATCTCTTGGATGAGAGATGTGGAGAAAAGTATTAGAAGGATTATCGTATATAGATGAATGTAGGAAACTCTGCAAAAATGATAATCTTTCATTTGATTGTCTCAACATTCCTGTAAAAGGAATAAAAATAAAACAGGGGGAGTTCAATGCCTGGATTTATGGATCTGTTTGTTTGTTTTCAGGAGCCCTACTGCATTCCCCAGAAAAGAAAAAAGCTTAGCTGTTCATCAGTGGCGATAATTTACTCCATCCCTACTTAAAGTTGAAGACGTCCTGTGAATAATATCTCATACCTCAAAACAGGATGAGGCTTATTTTGCAATCTCATGTGAATATTTGGTTTTGATTGTAGCTTTCCTTCCATCATATTTATTAATTAAATTTGTACATTGCCGAACTCTCAGTGACTCATAACCCACTAGCACCTTCCCCTTTGGAAAGAATGAGGCTAATATTTCTGCATTTACAACTGTAGTCCCACACTTTAACCACTTTAATCACTAACTCTCAGAATCAGAATGGGATAACTTGCCACAGCCAACTCTCTTTGGCCACCTGACCATGGCCAACTTTCTATGGGAAAACTTGCCACAGGACAATTTATCAATTCAATTTAATTATTTAAAATAAATAAACATTTGTTTAAATTTTTGTCATTCAGTCTTCATTTTGTCCCTCTGTTTGCATTATTTCTTTAATAATTCTATTTCATCATTTATTTGATATAAGTGTAACTCTTGCTTTGCAGTGAGTTGGCCTACAGTGAGTTAGCCATGGCAAAATTGGCCAGGGTGAGTTGGAAATGGTGAGTTGGCCATGGTGAACTGGTGTCAGTGAATTGTCATAGACCCTCTCAGAATAGTAAAAGTAGTAGAAGTCGTCCCCAGAACTTCAGAAATGACATACATATACACATACATATACACAGTTATGCTATCTGAAGAATTCTGGGAGTTGAAGTCCACAAGACTTAAAGTTGCCAAGTTTGGAGACCTCTGCATTAAAGTTTAGAAGCAAAGGAATGGGGAAGAGAGGTGAGGTTGACAGGCTGAGGGGAAGTGGGGAATTAATGGAGCCACGTAACTCTACACTGAATTTTTTCTTGTAAAAACTACTAATTTATTATTTTTGGCTTCTGTCCAAACATTAATGAAAGGGATTTAAAATGTTTTGTTTATCCTTGTCAGTTTTTTTTTTTTCTGGAAAAGAAAGGGATAAAAATAGAAGGATAAAGGGTACAATAAAAATTAACAGGAAAAGGAGGAAGGAAATTAGGGAAAACAACTATAGCAAAATTTTAAAAGGCAGAAAATTATGTGTGCATTTAACAAGAAAGAGGGAGTAGGGAAAGACCCATGTATATCCAATAGATGTGTTAGGATCTAGGGGGTTCTGGGAGTTATGGTTCAAATTCAATTTGGTAGAAGTTGGGGAAAAACTGACACAACATTACAATACGCTAAAGTTATAAATGTTAAAAGCAGCTTGTGCTTGTCTCCCAAGGCTTCCATTTATTTTTAAAGAAATAAACTAGCTATTTATGAAACTCCATATGGCCAAATTCACACAAATATCTTTTCCACTGCAGTTTCTTCTCACTGCCTATCGACATGCTAGAATAAACTCTGACAGATGATACCAAATGTTCAGGTGCTCAGACAAACCATGAAAAAAAAGCATGAAATGTATGAAAGAAATGATTTTTTAAAAAAACAAACAAACAAAGCCTTCCTCATTTGTTTCCTAGGAACGAGGTGTCAAAGTACCTTGTAGTTTCTGTGTGTGCATGTGTGTGTGTAAAATTACCTTACTACAATTCCAAGCAAATAAAGATAAAAATAAAACACTCACAAGGGAACCTCTAAGACAGAGGTGTCCAACCTTGGCAACTTTAAGACTTGTGGACTTCAAATCCCAGAATTCCCCAACCAGCTGACGGGGGGATTCTGGGATTTGAAGTCCACAGGAAGGAAAAAATAAAATAACCTTTAAGAAAGCCATGTAAGTTGAGAAGAAAAGGAAAGCTGTATCACAAGGTAATTGCAGAGAATTGAGGATACTTTTCCATAAAGAAACAAAAGCATTGTTTAATTTTTGTGACCCAGACACTGAATTTGTCTATTTAAAAATATTATTATTCTTTTTAAAGATAGTATTGGCAACACACTAGGAATATATTTTTAAAAATGGTAGGCCTAATGTTTTGCTTGGTTTCTCCCAATATTTACCATCTGTCCATCCATCCCTCCATCCATCCCATCCATCCATCCATCCATCCATCCATCCATCCATCCATTCATCCATCCAGAATGATTGCTTCTAGCAGATTTGCTATAAAGATTTGTGCTTTACTGCCTTTTCCATTATGTCTTCCACCCTGTGGCTTTCTTCTCACTGGCTTGCCCCTTTCTCATTTTGCAATATAGTCCCACCTTTTCCAATCTCTGGCAAATCGGGAAATGTGTTTGATTTTGTGGTTTGTATCAACTCCTGCCTCTCCTTGTTGCTCCCTCCCTTCCTGCCCTGCCTTCACCTGACTTGCATCTAAAAATGGTAAAAAGTAAGTATAGGCTTTCTAGATTTATTGCTTGATAAAGGCAAATAAAGATAAAGGTCCAGGGCAAGATAAGGGTGGAAAAAAACACACAAATAAATTAAAAGAATTATATAAGTGAGGCATTCTGCCTTTTGTTTGAACCTTGTCCAGAATTTCTATTCCTACAAACTTAGCTCATTTTTTTTTAAAAAAGGCTTTTTTTTCATAATATAGCTGGTCCTTGACTTACAACCATTTGTTGAGTGACTCTTTGAAGTTACAGTGGCACTGAAAAAAGTAACTTATGACCATTTTTCACACTTATGACCAATACAGTGTCCCCGTGACCATGTGATCAAGGTTTTTGACACTTGGCAACTGGCATGTGTTTATGATAGTTGTAGTGACCTAAGTTCATGAAACCATCTTTTGCAACCTTCTAACCAGCAAAGTCATTTTATAGGGAAAACAGATTCATTTAACACCATGTCACTCACTTACCAATTGCAGTGATTCACTTAACTGTGGTAAGAAGGATAGTAAAATGGGGCAAAATTAACTTAACAACTTTCTCGCACAGCAATAGAAATTTTGGGCTTTGTGGTCATACATCAAGGACTACCTCCATTTTGGAATGCTAGAGGACTTTAATATACATATAAAAAAAGCAGATGATGCCTACTGTATCACAAGAGCGAATCTCAATGGATGTCGATGATATCAGATATAGGACCATTAGTGATTACAAGCAAATATTTCTTTGGATGAAATATCTTCTTCTCCCAACTAGCAGGTTATTTTTTTCCCCAACAAATCCATAGTAATTTTGAGATAAGATACTCAAGTGGTTTGGAGTATTTTTTTTCCATTTTTTGCTATCTTTATCTAGGCACCTTAATACCTCTAAATATTTTTGGATTAGATGAGGCAGGTGGAGATTGAAATGTAAAATGTATTAAAAGCTTGGGTTGCCAACATTTGGCCTACATGATGGGCTAAGATAGGGGAAAATGTGTAATATAGTTTGAAACTCATATACTTTATGAACCTTCACACAATGTTTTGGTTCATCTTTGCTGCTTATTAGATCCATGCAGAGATACATGGAGAACTTAAAGATTTATTGGCAAATCATATTTTAAGAGATTTTAAAAATAATAATCATGTTGTCATGTTTCTGATTTCTTCTTTGATTTTCAAGTGATTTTCCACTTTATTCATGAGTATGAAACAGAACCAGCTGAAGTCCTCATTCTCTGCCCCCAACCTTATCTCTCAGTCTGGATCACTCCTTCCACTTAGAAGAACTAGAATAGAACAGAACAGAACTGGGAGAGATCTTGGATATCTTCTAATCCACTCCCCTGATCAAGCAGGAGAACCTATACCATCTCAGACAAATGACTGTCCAGTCTCTTTTTTTAAACTTCCAGTGATGGAAGCACCCACAATTTCTGAAGGCAAGCTGTTCCACTAGTTAATTGTCCTCAATGTGAGGGTGTTTCTCTTTAATTCCAGCTTGGTTAGTTTCCAATCATTGTTTCTTCTCCTGTCCTCTGGTGTTTTGTAGAATAATTTAACCTCTTCTTCTTTTTGGCAGGCCCTCAAATACTGGAATACTGCTATTATTAAAAAGAATTGGGGCAGCCTCTAATTCTTATTTTCTTTAGACTAGCCAAACCGAAATCCTGAAGCCATTCTTCATATGTTCTCCAGACCTTTGATCATCTTAGTTGCTATTCTCTGATTTCCCCCCCAAAGTCTCAATATTTTTTTTGTAGTATGATGACCAACATTGGTTGCAGTATTCTAGGTGTGGTCTCAATAGGGTTTTGTAAAATGGTACTAACACAGTCCTGCTAACTGAGCCCATTTAGTTCAGCATTATGTTTCTTCAGTCTGAACACTCAATGGGAAGTGGCACTGGAGTGACGAAGGAGAAGCTTTTATTATGTGGATGAATTTTTGGTAGAAATGTTTAACTTTTGAACATTTTCTATCCCATAAAAGGGATAGAAAACAGGATCTCTTTTTTCACACTTTGTAAATGGCTAGTGATTTCCTTGATATTGTTACTGATTTCCTGCATATTAATGGTTTTTCTTTTTCCTGAAACTGATCTGTTTGGCAGTTAGCAAGTTCAAAAAACAACAATTTTCTTTTATAATTTGTACATGCCCAGCAGGTACTAATTTATACATCCAACCCATAGTAGAGAAACTTATCAAGACAATTTTAAGCTAGGATTTTGCCTTGCCTGAAATCTATAATCAAAGCCTGTGTAGATTTATGCCTATCCAAGAATGTTAGCAAAGTGGATTTAATTGTCAAATATAATACAATTAAATATGGAAGAGAATCTCTCATTTCTATATGTCTGTTTGTGTAAATTTCAATCTCCTATCAAGGCTTTTCCAGAAGTTCCATGCACTCTGAATGAGTAGACATTGTGAGTTGTTTTTCAGGACAGCTTCTGGTTGTTATGCTAGCCTACAAGAAGATGTGTTTGTTCAGGAGGCCTAGTCATCGTGCTAAATAAAATTGTTCACTTTGGATGGCAAATATTGACACAAGCTGTTACGCTTTTATGTATTTCAGAGACTCACAATGTTTGAGAGCTCAGCAAGCAAACAAGAACAGGTACAGGAAGTTATTGTGATGTTTTGAACTGATGTTTGCTTTTCCCTGGCTGATGTATGTTCTCCATTGTGTGGGGCCTGTTACTAATGACCTTGTTATACACTACGCTGCAGTTGATCAGGCCAGAAGCTGTAACCGAACATGAATACATTCCATGTTCCCACTTGAAGAATTTAAGTTGTGTTTTGAAATGTTCTGTACTTAACAAGCTACCTCTTCCTTCTGATGTACTTCCATGACATGAACCTTTCAGAGAATGGCCTATCCAATAGTGTGAAAATAATGGATAGTTCTGTTTGTGTTTGAGAACGGGTTGATAATCCAAAGTAATGGAAAGAAAAATCAGAGAGTTGGCATCCTTGAATTGCTCTGTTTTTTTCTTTTCTGAAAGGGAAAAAAAATCACATAGACTCTTAAGCTTTAAAATTCTTTCTATCTTCTAGAACAGAGCTAAAATATCACCCATAAAAATACTGTAAAAGGAGAGGGGTGCGAGATGCAAAATTTCTCTTATTAAATGAAGCGCCCTCCATTTCCCCTAGAAACACTTGTTTGATCCTTTGTGATGGCCCAGATTTTTCTGTGCTTTGAATAGGGGGGATGTGTGTCAAAAAATTCAAGATGGTGGCCACAACACCTTTGTTTTTCAAGGATTGGATATACCACAGCATAGAAGGATACCTGTATAAAATACTTCATGGTAGCCATTCACCTTTCCTTTCTGTAGCCATGTAAATATGTCTTTGATGGCTGGTCCTTCTAACAAACAAAAGTCTTAATGTTCATCAAATGGCATACAATCTTTGTCTCCCTCCAAAGGTTTTAGCATTTTTTGGGATTAGGTGCCACCTTAGTGTGATTGCTGTTGAGTCCAGGACAAGTGTAAGCCAATTCCAAGTAGGAATCACTTCACAATGCACTGCTTATCATAGCTTGTAGTCCTGGCAGGTGATTGATAACTCTCTTATTTGTGTATAATAGTTGTACATTCAAAGACATTGTTTCCCACTTCCTTATCTGTTTCTTGGTGTTGTCTTATCTTTCCCTCCTACACATCCATAGTTTGAGGGCTGAGACCTGGGAGTGGTAAGGCTCCAACGATCACAATTAACTAGAGACCTAGCACTTGTGAGTAAACTCTGAGTCACTGAATGACTGAATGAGTCTCTCAATTTCTGTAAACTTTTATGGCCCTTTGGCTAAAAATATGAGCTGAGCTTTAGGGATGTGGGGTGGGGAAACAATGGTTTTTCCTAAATGTTCACAGCAATGTTAGTTTCATTCTGGGATTTATCTATCTACAAATTAATGTACTCTGAAACATCTCAACATTTTCCTCCTTATCAAATTCAAAATGGTTAAGAATGTCAGTGAAACTTTAATGCAGGTAGTCCTTGAATGACAACCACTTGTTGAGTGATCCTTTGAACTTCTAATGGAGCATCCCAGAGGTACTTAGCACCTGGTTCCAAAGTTCTCCCCCCAGGGTCTTGTGACTTCATTTTGGGCACTCAGTAATCAGCCCACAGTCATGTGACTGCATTTTAGGATGTCTTTGCCAAAAACCAGCATTTACTTCTGGTTTCCTGCAAAACTGGCCCATAGCAAACAATTGATTCATGTTATGACAGTGATTGTCACTTTATGATCATGTTGTTTGCTTAACAATCGTCACAAAAAGGATTGCAAAATTGGATCGGTCACACTTTGCTATTGTCACAACTTATGATTGTTATGGGTAGACTCCATGACAGTCACAAGCTGAGGACTATGTGTAGGATTGTTGGGTGCTTATCTTATGACAAAGCTGTGTCTGCATTACATTTCTTAGTAGCTGTAGTTCCAATGGTCCAGGGATGCCCACGCCTGCTAACTAACATAGTATCCTTCGATACTAAGTCATGAGTTGCTCCCAGAAGTTTACTAGGAATAGGAAAAACTCAGAAAAGTATCTATAGCATGCCTGAAAGTATAATTACTGTTTAAAATAATACTGTTGCATTATGACATGATTGTTTCTTTTGATACGCTTTAGGTATTTTGTAGTAATGTTAATTTAAAAAAATTGATAGAAAAGAAGGTGTTTTGATTTACATTTCAAAAGTAAAGAAAACTTGGTGAATTTGTCCAGACATATAGAGATTCTCAGTCATGCAGGTCATGGTTGTCCCAAAGATGCTTTTTCAAAAGGCAACTGGACTTTTCTTGTTTTTTCTTTGAAGATGGTTCACTTCTCATCCAAGAAGCTTCTTTAGTTCTGACTAAATGGTGAAAAATGGAAGGATTTATAAGCCCCCAAGTGGCCTCAACAATCTTCAGAAACAGAGCCAATGACCAAATGATTACAAGGAATATAAATCCTTCCATTCTCTACCATTCAGTCACAACTGAGGAAGCCTCTTGGGTGAGAAGTCAAACATCCAAGGAAAAACAAATAAAGTGTTGTTGCCTTTTGAAACAGCACCTTTGTGTTGGCCTGGGATTTTTGCAGATTGCAAGGGTTATGTCTGCATGCCCTCCCTTTCACTATATAACCAGCTCTCTAATTCTATAGCTTCCTGTGCTTCACTTAAATGATCCCAAGGTTAATTGTATAGGAAACCTTCTCCCATGGGGCTTTTTTAGCTCAGTAAAGTCTAGGCCATCTAGGAGAGGAAAAGCTATAAGAGAATACAACATCGGTCCAATTCAAATCTCCTCCATCATCTTGGATGGATAAAAGTAAGCCACTTGAAAACAAAAGACATTTTAAAATGCATTGGGAATGAGATAGAAAAACGTAACTTTCTTTCACACAACAAGTAAACTTTCAAGACTTAGCACTATATTGGTCTATAATTCAGTTTAATTAGCACAAAAATTGTGATTCTATAAAAAGAAACAGAGACAGGAAACTATCTTGGAAATGTATCCATACGAGGCATTTTTGTTCTCCCAAGCATAGCCTGTTTTATTCTTTTTTATTCCTTAGACTTATTAAATATTTGGCATATCCTAGGATTAGTACACTGTGATTCATAGGTATTTCTTTAAAAAAAATCAATGTACTATCAAAGACACTTTTTATTTCGGATACTATTTTGCTAGACATGAAGGCAGATCAGTTTTTCAGCCAACAATAATAGTCAGAATGTGCTACATTTTATGAACTCGGCACTGTTCCTGCTGGATCATTTAGCTGCTTGTGAATAGTAAATCCATGACTTTCAACTCCCCCCACCCCCTTTATAGAGAAAAACTGCATTTTCTCACAATTCAAAAGCTTTCATCATCCAGGCTATGGTTTCAAACTGGGGCCCAGGGAACGTGGAGAGGTTTATTTGAGTTCCATAATGAGATGGAGAGTAAATAAGACCAGATTTCCTTGAATGAAGGGTATGATTCTGTTACTGCCAGACTCATAGAAATTTATGTTGGAAATTATTCTAGATTACATGGTCAATTCACCCAGGTACTTATCAGTCCCGAAAGACAGACGAGCCAAGAGAAAAAGCTCCCTTCTTGGAAGGAAGTTAGAAACCTCCTTCATTATGAGATGGAGTTTAAAATTGAGGTCAAAGCATAGGAGGAGGAATAGAGAAGTTGTGAGCTTCCTGAAGTGACTGAACTTCAACCCCCAGCATTCTATACTGCTCCAGCATTTCCTCAGTGCTAACAGCTGGAGGACTCCAGTTTTCCCTGATGAAAACATAATAACAATGTTGATGGATGATCCAAACATTAATTTTTGCATACTTTTCTTTCTCAAAACTCAAACTCTCCTGATACAGGAGAAAAGGCAATCTATAACACACAGGCAGCCCTTAATTTCTGACCATAACTGAGCCCAAAATTTTTGTTGCCAACTGAGACATTTGTTGTAAATTTTGCTCCATTTTACAACTTTTCTTGCCATAGTTGTGAAGTGAATCTGGTTTTCCCATTGGCTTTGATTGTCAGAAAGTCATAAAAGATGATCACACTACAGTGCGTAGTGTACTGAGACACTACAACGGTCATAAATGTGAATCAGTTCCCAAGCATCTGAATTTTGACATGGGGTCATGTGAAAAATTGTCCTTTTTCAGTGCCGTTGGAACTTTGAACTGTCACTAAATCAGGGCCCCCCAAACTTGGCAACTTTAAGACTTGTGGATGCTGGCTGAGGAATTTTAGGAGTTGAAGTCCACAAGTCTTAAAGTTGCCAAGTTTGGAGACCTCTGCACTAAATGAACTGTTCTTGAGAACTACCTGTACTAGTAGAAAATAAAGGACAATTAAACTGTTCATTTTCAGCATTTTATTCTCCCCCTTTTTGTTATTTATTTCCTGATACCTTAGAGCCAAATCATTTTCGGTGCCTTGTTTGAAGTTCAGGACTGTAGCAACCAGCAGGATATACGTTAGATAAGGTTTGAATAAATGCCATTGAACTGATCAGAATCTTTAACATGCAATGGAAGTGAAATAATTTACATTTGGCACAAGAAGAATAAATCTCATTTTGAAATTTGAGGCAAATTGTCTGGGTCACCTGAAGTCCTTGTTCCTTGGTTAAATGTACTAAGAGACGGATGAGAAGCCCGTTGCTATAATTTATTTGACAGGTGCTCTCGGCATGGATAAGTTGTGGAATGGTCTGAAAAAGTAGTTCTGTCAAGAACATTAAACTAAACAAGAGACCTGTGACTACTTTTGGAGGTGAACAGAGATAGATTCTCTGTTAGGAGTTATGCCTTATATCCTTTTACACTAATATAATATAACATACTTGCATACACATATACATAAACACATACATACATATTACATATTACATACACATATATATGTATGTGTATATGTATATGTATACACATACACTTAGAGACACATATACCCTGTTTCCCTGAAAATAAGACCTATCCTGAAAATAAACCCCAGCATATTTTATGTCTGCACCTAATATAAGCCCTACCCCCAAATAAGCCCTACTTAAGAGCCTGTGCAACCGCCCACCCGCCTTTTCCATCTGGTTGCCCATAGTGCCACAGCCACAAGGCATGGTGGAGTGATGATGGAGCTGCTCCATGTGCCCTAAACCAGCTTATCTCAGGGCCCCTGCAGCCATGCCATCCATGCCCCAACAGCTACTTCATGGCAGTAGCACCAGCACCCATGTGCAGCAGGAGCCCACATGATGACCGGTCCACTTCTGCTTGCTTATGGCCTCAATGGAGCAGGAGGCCCAAGTGGTGTGCTGGTGCTGTGGCTGCGAGGTGAGACGGGTGTTGGGGAGTGAATGGCCTGGCTGCAGGGCCCTGATGTAAGCCACTGTGGGGTATTTGGGGCAGCTCCACCCACCCCCACCTCACCTTATGGCCGCAGCACTGGAACATCACCTCCTGCTCCATTGCAGCTGCGAGCAAGAAGAAGAAGTGGGCTGGTGGCCACTCAGGGTCCTGCTGGATGGGGCTGCTGGGGCTGCTACTGCAAGGTGAGGCAGGTGTTGGGGCATTGGTGGCCTGGCTGTGGGGCTCTGAGGTAAGCCAGTGTGGGTTCATGAGGCAGCTACACCCCCTGCCTTGTGGTGGCAGCACTGGTGTGCCTTATGGCCTCATGCCTCGCCACAAGCAAGCAGAAGTGGGCCTCCTGTACATGGGAAAAAAATAAGACATTCCCCCAAAATAAGTGCTAGTACTGAGTTTGGGGCCCAAAAGAAAATAAGACCCAGACTTATTTTGGGGGAAACATGGGTACATATACATATATGTTTTCTGAGGTTCTCATGGGTATTTGTATGTGGATCTTTGGTTGTTCGGGTTTTCTCCACGTAAGATTCGAAGTATCTAGAGCACGTTGATGAAGTCTCATTCAGCATCTTCAGGCTTCTGTCTTGGCTCTTGCTTCTCAGAGTGATGACATCACTCTGAGAAGCAAGAGCCAAGACAGAAGCCTGAAGATGATGAATGAGACTTCATCGAAACGCTGCCTAGATACTTCAATCTTACGCGGAGAAAACCCGAACAACCAAAGATCCATATACATATATACGTATACATATACATACATGCATGCATGCATACATACAAACATACACACACACACACACACACACACACACACACGTACATACACATATATATTACATACATGTATATTTCTATATGAGCATAATAAGGCTGTATATCACTGATGAAAAATCCATGACTGTCAACGGTGGCACATCACCAACCCTCAACAACAACTATACTTAAAAACAAGTCCTGTTCTTGTGTGATTTTTGGAAGCTGCAGAGGCTGCACAAGAATGGGACATGCTCTTATGCAGCCTATTGGCCCTCCAGGAGCTCAACAGGAGGGCTATGCTTTCAGGTGGTTTTTGGATGCAGCCGTTTGACTCGGAGCAGCCTCTGTCAACAGAAAGAAAATACTAAGTGAAGATAAGCTACGGATCTTGGGGAGTGCTGGGCTCTGGGGACAATGACATGACCTTTTGACTGGCAGTGGTGGCAGTACCACTGAAGTCAAGGGCTGGGTCTCAACTTCAGGCCCAGTCTTGACATGGCCTCTGAGTGCCATTGTTCAGGGTGGCCTAAAAGTGGAAGGTGGGTAGAGAATTGTTTTTCTTGTGTGTGTGTGTGAGAGAGAGAGAGGTAGAGGTAGAGAGAGAGATAAGAGAGAGAGATCAGCAGAATCAAGTTAGACATTTTCTGATTTTTTGACACACTGAGGCCAAAATAATATCCTTCACTGGCATATATTCATCAGTGTGGTGAAATGGATCTTTGAGTGGGACCTGGAGTACAGGATTCCTGGTGCTCTCTGAGCATGGTTGTTTTCTTGGAGATGTTTCATTACCAAAGTAGGTAACAACATCAGTGCAGTCAACAACAGCCTAAGAAACCATTAAAAACACTCCCACCAACACTGACAGGGCAAGCCACTTGTATATGAACAGAGAGCAAACTCCATTCCTGTCTAGCCCTGTTGATGTTACCTAGTTGGGTAATGAAAAGTCTGCAAGAAAATAACCAATCTCAGAGAACTCCCCCCAGTTCAACTCTGAGCTACAAAATATTCTCTTCTATTAGTAAATTCAGGAGTTCATGGGGTATTTGAGGCCAGTCAATAATATGATGTTGCTTTCAGCTCATCCCCAAGCAATGAGTGAGATGTTCTGAAGTCATTCTTGGCTGTACTCATGTTAAAGTAACATTTTGTTTTTTTTAATTCTGACACAATCCAAAGTCAGCCCCAGGATGTATAAAATGCCCTGCAGTTTAAAACCACACTTAACCATCCTGTGACCTTGAGTGGGCAGCCTTATTGCCCTTAGAAATACACTGCAAAGATAAATTTCAAAAAAGAAATAATTGTGTTTGAGTTTGATAAGGGGAAACACCACTCTGCAATGCAGAGGCCTGGCATTTATTTCCAATTGTTTACAGCTTCTAGAAATACCCAGCGTCCTTACTCCCAAGTCCCAACATTTGAGCCTGTAACTTAATATTGCTTAATCTTTGTTACTGCAGCAAACACAAACAAGAATATTTCTCTCTCAGGTTAATTTGAATGCTACTGTAATGTTGGTAGCATTCTCATGGAACTGAATTCTTTTTATCTGTATTTCCCATCTGGCTTGCTGCTACAAGCGTTTAATCTCATATTTGGTGCCAGTGTTGCCCAGAAAGGCTTATAATTGCTTGGAATTTGTATGAACAGTTCCAGTCTGATGCACAATTAGGGATGCGCTATAAAATTTTCATTGCTTGGATTTAGCTGAAATGATAAGATGGATAGGGAATGATAATAACCACAGTTATAGCTTTGAAAATGGTAGAAATTAGTGAAACAGAGGGTAGTGCATAGTTCCTGATCTCTCTCCTTCCATCTCTGCATCATAAATAAAACCCTGTAGCTGATTTACAGTATGGGGGAAATATAATGACTCTGTGGGAGTGTCCTTACCATTGCCTGATGTTTACATTTTAAATTAAATGTTTGAAAAGGATAAATAGGAAGAATTTAGATCCACAAAAGGGTAATTGCATGTATTGTGTTTATTGGAGGTCACGGAACCTGAACCTGGAATGACAAGCCTGTAAATTTAAACCTGGATGTAAAGTTGTTAGGGAGGCAAATGAACTTTTATCACAGAACTACTATCCTTTCTTAGTAGGTAAGCTTACACTGGAAAATTTCCTGGAAATACAAAATTAGATAACAATTGACTCTCACGCAAGCAACCAACAAAACAAAAACCCAACCCTCAGTTCCTTTCAGATATGATGAATTTTGAATAACAGCTTTTGTTTGCTTCATACATAAGCTTTATTCAGCTCCAACAATAACAACATAACAGCAGTCTTGAAAAAAAAAGGTCTAATAAATAAGATTATGTGAAAATTTAAGGTGTATACATTCTACCTTTTGTTCCAACTGTTAGATGATAGCTTAATATGGCCAGAGGGAAGTTATTAAAGTGGATTTATACAGGGAGGTTTTCTTTATGACTTTTCTTATTTTTTGTATGAGGTACCTTCCCTTTAAGGCTGCCAAAATA
This sequence comes from Pseudonaja textilis, assembly GCF_049901715.1. Taxonomy (NCBI): domain Eukaryota; kingdom Metazoa; phylum Chordata; class Lepidosauria; order Squamata; family Elapidae; genus Pseudonaja; species Pseudonaja textilis. Next base: position 196,658,645 of record NC_141991.1, on the reverse strand, counting down.
TGAATATTTTTAGAATTTAGAAAATATCTAGTGCTTAGGCTACCCAATAGCATTAAGTGACAGTTTGGATCCTAATGTGAGAGTTCATATGGGCAAGTAGGGAAGAAATCTTGATTAATGAAAAGGCCAAAAACCTGCTCTGTACTTTAAAAAAATATTTTGTACACTTAAATGTTTTCCACGTGTTCATGTTACATTTTGGTCCTTGATGCCGCACAAAGTGATCCACATTCTGTCGTCAGATAAACACATCTATGGATACTAAAATAACTGGCTTATTCTGAAGGCCAAACCTGAACACAGACACCAGATTTCCTTTTACCTCATCCCTTGTATGCATTAAATGTAAATGCATGGAAAACAGTCTTTTACTGTTTTCACTAAAGCTGTGGCATTATGCGACCCATCTATTAATTTTGCATCATTCCCCTTCTTTTCAAAGCTTTTATTAATTGCTTTGGGGATTCTGGAAATTTATCATCAATAAATGTCAGTTTCCTCCCACAATCTCAGTTCTATATACAGATCAGAACATGTAAGCACACCCCACAATTCAACTAGCAAGAAATATTGCTCAAACATCAGAAAACTTAAAATTAATTGACAAAACAGGATAGAAAGCAGGCAAAAGCAGGAATAGAGAAACATAATTAGCAAGCAAGAATTTACATACATTGCATATATCCCTATAACTACATCAAAAGGCAAGCCAGAGCCAATGGAAACAGTACTGTGGATAGTTAACACAGAGAATCCTTAATCTGTTGTTTTTTGTTTTTTGTTTGGAAGAGAATAGACATTTGTAGAAAATAGGAATGGAACCCCAGGTGATGCTTCCTCTATTGTACTTTGCACAATGAAAGAGGCAATCTGTTGAACAGGGATGATGTATCAAACAGCAGGAAGGTAAGAAATAACAGCAACAGCAGCAGCAGCTTAAGATAAAAATGGCCATTTAAGACAAAATGGTGGTTTTGGGGTACGGATATTTCTGTGCTTCTAATTCTCTAACCCCATTTGGATTCAGTGTTCCAGCAGCTGCTTTCACTTTTGGTAGAAGTAATCATCGCATTTTTCGTATGATTTCTGTTTTGTTCTCAAAAAGAAATGAAAAGCATTTCTTCTGCTATTTACAGGAAGTCCATGCAACTTCAGTTGATATTATTGTTCGATATTGTTTTAAAGTAATTGAAGCTGGGAAGCCCTCCCCTTGCTGCTTCCTCACTTTCCTTCAGTGGTTTTTCAACCTTCAAAGAAAAATGAAAAGAGGAATCAGACTATACTTACACATGTTCACATTTAACATGTAGCCTTTTCACCTGAAATGTAGTAGTTGTGTATATAAATGTGCTAATAAGGAGAATTTGGAAGAGGGTGCCTTAGAGCTTTGAAACTGTCTGCAACTTTTGTTCTCATGGCCAATTTTGACACATCTGATTTTGATGTTACAATGAAATGTGGACTATAAAGAGAAACCATAATATGAATATTCATCAGCTAATAAATGTATATGTTAGAAACATATGGGAAGAGATGGTTTCAAAGACTGGAATGACTGTATAGGTTCTTAAACATTGTTAAATTTCAAGAGAAGAGATACACTTCGACAATTCTGAATAGTTTCTCAGTAGAATGTTCTACTTAAATGATTAAGTAGAACATTCCTATTGAGAATAAAACAATCATTGTAGCAATTTTATAACACGAACTATGCTTGATCAGATATGTTTCCTTCTTTTTATAGTATATGTGTGAGATGTCTATGTATGTTTATCTGAGGCTGTAAGAGTTGTCAGCAAATTTGAAAATTAGGGTGGATAGAAAGAGAAGACTAGAGTATTTAGAGAAACCAAGTTTGTTTCACACACGACTTTGAATTTAATATAAAAAGTTTATTTCTAAGTCTTGAACTACTTTGAAAGGAGGGGTGGAAAAATCCTGTCTGAAGATAATGATGTTTATGGAAAAATGTATACATATGCATGGACATGCAGCTAATTATCTAAGAAAAGTTAATTAAATATAAGAACCTACATTTTGTGGGCCTTATTAAGATGATCATATTTTTTGACTAAATCATTGAAGTGGATTGAAATCATGCTTGTTGCCCTTTCTTATGTCTTCTGCACATTTATCACATCAACTGCAAAGATCTTCTGCCAATAGTATGCTTGCACGGTTCTGTTGGAAGATATATGGTAGCAATCAATACTGGGTCAGCATAATGTGGCATAGGGTACTAATTTCTCTTTCTCTATGTTTTCACAACAGCTTTTAGAACTTATATAATGCTACAGAAATGGCCAAGACTTCCTTCTGAATAAGAAGGCAGAGGAAAGGAGATCATTTTCAAATTGAATACATTTACCTTTTGTGAACAGGTGCTCTACTAATAGGAGAATTTCTTTCCCAATTATTAAATATTTCCTTTAAGCCCCTTTTCCATGCCACTCCTCTGACTTTCTGAACAAGGTTTTCAGGGGTCTTACAAAGTGCCCTGGTAAACAAGTGAGGGAAGCACAAGAAAATATCCCCACCTTAAATTAATCTAAATTATTGCCATATTAAATCCATCTAGGCAATCTTATGGTGGGTGATGCCTCAAAAGCAGACTCACTGATAGCAGAATAGCATCAGAAGGTGCAGATATAGTGGGAACTCAGTAAATAAATAAAGTAAAAAGAAAAAGTTTGATTGTATCTATAATTATTGTTACAATTATTGGCATTATCAATCAATAAACCAAAAATCAGAAAGACCTGATTTTCAATATTCCAACAACTCGGAAAGCTGTGTTCAGGTTGTAGCCCAAATATCAACTGCCTCTGCTTGAGCACAACTGGTTCTGCTCAGGTTTGTCTTCCTTAGCAGATTATTCCTTAAGATGTCACCCTTGTTTTGCTACAGTCAGTGTAGCTAAGCAGTTTTATGTCTTTCTATCTTCTAATGCTTCACCTCCAGCCAGTAGTATCATGAAGACCAAGGTGAAGGTAGTTTTCATTCATGGTCAGAATCTGCTGGATGTGAGGCAGGAAAAGTGGGATCCACTGATAGCTCAGAATAGTTTCTAACGTCCTGAAATATATTGTCTGGTCCTTAGGATCCCAGTTACTCTTCATGTGAAGAAGTTCTTGAGGCAGGAACATAACAGAAAACTAGTCTCCCAAAACTTTATTCAACTGTTTTGAAATGTATTAAATTCCAGACCAACTTATTCACCATGGCCTATGTACACCCATTCAAGAAATAATTTATTCTTAGCTTCACACAGAGATGCCAGACATTTAATTTAAAAGCAGGTGGACTAGCACTGAAATTTTGGCTTCATCCCAACAATCTGATTGCATTTACCAGGTTAGACATGCAATCAGTGAGTAGTGTCCCCATGTCCTTTCCCTCCATTTATTGATTATTTCCACATTTGGGCCTTGTGTATCCAGGGCAACTGAGTCATTTTAACTGATGCTCATCAGGATCTTAGGCAAACATCCTTTTCAGATTTATTGAAAATGATATTGATTTTCAATATCAAAACAGCAAATGTTTTGCCAGTAAGCTAAAGCTTCCCCCTTCCGTTATAATATTTAATAAAGATGATTGAGGTGGTGGTGGCAGGAACCATGCTGAAACCTTCTGCAGAAAAAAATAGTTGCCCAGAATTCAAAATAGAAGCATAAGGGGATACATCTGGCATATTTCTGGAGATTAAAAAAAAAGAGAGAATCAGCAAATACTGGGTATGTCAAAGTGACAAAGGTAGAGAGTAACTGGTACGATTTTACAGAGATCTGGATTTTAGGACCAAAACATGTCTTAGCCATGAAAGCCAGCTGGGTGATTTTGGGCCAGTCAACTCTCCATCAGCCCAACTCATCTCACAGGGCTGTTGAGGAGGAGGAAGAAGTGTTGGCTTAGGGATTGTTTGTAGAAATAATAAAGGTAGGATACAAACAAACAAACAAATGTATCTTTTCTGGGATTACCCACTGGCAATTTAAAAAAAACCTGAAAAGGATGCAAATTTTCTTTTAAACTAAGAGTTAAACTAACTTAAGAATACTAAAGAAAAGGACCATAATTGGCAGGTGGAACATAATCATGGAGGTAAATGCTTTAGTCTATTAAATTCCTAATTATAAGGCTCTGATGTCTGGGCCAAAAAAATAAAACAAAAAACCAGATTGGCTAAGTTTTCTGAATCTCACTGCATCTATACTATGTCTATCCAGATTTCTGCAACCCAAACAACACAGCCTTACTAGAATTGATCTACTTTTATTCTTTAATATTGTATTAAAACAAATCCTTTGCCCCCACATCACCATAGAAAGTTAAAAAGAAATTAATTGAGTTTAGAGTAGAAAGAACTTATCTGTTAGCCTGCATGGTTTTAAAGTAAGGGGCATTTTTCCAAATGGCACATTTGTAACATTGACAGTGTGTCTTCAATTGGCAGGGAGGAGAGTTGCGAAACCACAAAATGGCTTCTGTGGTTAAATGGCCAGTCATAAAATCATGATTTCTCTGAACAATCTGATGAGAATGCACCCAACCATTCTCTCTAGACTCCAGGGCTTGGCTTATCATTCTAGTGTTTTTGTCTTTGGGAAGATGCTAGTATTTTACTTTGATACATAAAAGAATAAAAGCACATTTAAAAAAATTTGGAATTAAGAGTATGGAGAAGTATGGTCAGTGCCAAGGGAGGTTGCTATAAAAAATTGAGAGCTCCTCTTTTGAGAAATACTGACATATTTCACCAAGCCATCTATAGAAAAGAAGCTCTATCTACTATTGTTAGCGTAGATAAAAGACTAGAAAAGTGACATGTTGAAGTATTAAAACCCAGAGCTATTGTAAGCTATAGTACAGGGGATAGAAAAAAGGGAATCAGAAAAAAGCAGTGTTTAATCGTTGTGCGTTGTGAAAGTTGGAAAAAAAAATTGTTAGAGACTATTCTTATCAAATGGGGTACTGTAAAGTGGTAATGGGCATCATTTGGGCAGTTTGGGACAGCTGTAAAAAGGGTAAGACAACATGGCAAGGGACACATGTGAGTTGGGATGTTGTGTTTACAGTTATCCTTATAGGATCTATAAGATGTATCATCCTCAGAAGATTGCTTGCATTGCTTTTCTGAACATGAAAAGTAATTAGGTGAAAAAATTCCTTCACCACAAAACCTGTTCTGAAATAGCCTACAGATCATTGTCTGCTCTTCAAAATGTTCATGAAAGATTTGTGAGTGCATCCATCAAAAATGCTGTTAGGGTTAAGATGGAGGAAAGGGCCCCTGTCACATAAGGACAAGATGGATGAAATGACACACTTCAAATACTAATTTCTAGATCTTGTTTTAAAGAAATAAGCTGTCTGAGATTTACTTGGGCTATGAACTGGATTATTCATTTATTGTTTTTGAAGAGAGTTACAGCCAGTCATAATCACTGGATTTGGATATTTAAAATAAAGATGTACAAAACATTTCAAATTCATTATGCTTTTTAGCTTGAAATGGTTTTTAGGGTATTACAAGGCTTGTTCTAACATTGTTGACCTTTTTGGAAGTGTTTTGAGCTGCTAGAAGAGATGTTTTGAACTTGAAATATGGCACTGCAAACTCATGGAATTTCAAGCACAATATCTTTTTTAAATTAAAAACATTTCATATACTATTTAAAAAACATTAATTTCCTCTGATTTGGGGAGGAGTGGGTGAGAGCATGGAGATATAATTTTCTCCTCTTTATTCCATTTCTTCTCTCTGTTTTTCTAATTAAATGTTTCATTTCAAGCAAATGAAGCAAAATACATGGAAGGTTCTCTTGTCTTAATCTTAATTTGTGATTGCTGCCAGTGGGTATGCTTTTTACAAATTCTCCATTATATATATTTCTTCTAAGTGTCAAGAAAAGAAAATTGTGAAATTCTGCCTTTGATGAAATGAGAATGAAAATATATATTTAATACAATTATCGTATTGATACATCACATTTAACAATGGTATAATTCACCCTTATTTTACCATAAAAGGAAGTAGGACCACTTGCCATTGAAATGGCCTAAACGTTGTATTTTTCTATACAAGTAGCAATCGCTGCCATCATTCTGATTAAATGATTACTCATTGGTCTACTCAGGAATGAAATGATAGTTAAGTTTCATAAAGACACTGTCAGGCTGATTAAGTCCCTTGAATATATAGACATTAATGAAGAGAATGCTTGCATATTCACATTCACAAACAGTCCGATGATGGAGAACTGGGTGGAATAAAACAAAATAACTGAAGATCAGATCTTTCAAGAGCCGGTGAGTGTATCCTTATATGTTGATACACTGTGACCTGTTCCAGGAAGGGCTTTAAAAAATTCTTAACGATGCTGAAGTCTTTTCTTCCTTTCTCTGCAGCAATTGAAAGCACTTGTCATTCCGTTTTACAATTTTTCAGTATTGCTCAAAAGGAACAGAAACCTTCATTGAAATAAGGGCTAACAGCCCTTTTCCAATATGGAGACATCAGTGGAGAGACTGGTTTCAGTGGATTCTTTCTTAGAAGATCCAGTCTTGCCTTCAAGTGCTTTCTATGGCCAAAAATAAATAAAAAGGCAGGAAAGGGACATGGGGAGGTAGAGATAGACAGAGATTTTTTAATTTCTAAAAATGAAACGAAATTCCCAATTTGGGAAACAAGGAAAGATTTGATGGTGGCTTTTCAAGCCCAGTTTTTTTAAAAAATACAATGGTACCTTGGTACTCAAGTGCTTTGAAACTCATCAGACTTGGTACTCAATGCATTTTGACATTAAAATTTTGTCCCAGTGCTCAAAATTTTGTTTGGTACTCGATGCACAAGCTAGAATTTATCAGTGTTAGCTGTTTTGTGACTTATTACATTATTCTCTATGGGAAAAAGGTGATTCATACTCATTGTTTTTGGTACTCATTGTGCCTCCCAGAACCAATTAACGATGAGTGTTAAGGTACCAGTGTATAAAGAAACAGATAGGACAATATTCCAAAATGTTGAACAGATGAGTGTATTCTGTCTTTGTTTCCTCTTAAATGGGTTTTAGAAGGACTCTTCTTTTAAAAATAAAAATAAAAATCTGTCCTTTCCTATCTCTCTGTCAGTCTGTTTGTCTCTTGGCCTGCCTGCCTGCCTGCCTATCTGTCTCTGTGTTTATATATCATATTTTCATAGCCCCTACAGTCTCACTTACAGTGACTCTGGGAGGCGTACATACTGTAAGAATAACAAAATAATAGAAAAAAACTAAACTTTTAAAAAATTACACTGATGACATAATTATACTGTTGAACATGCTTTTTCAGCTGATACTGAGTGCAGCATTTTCTTCATCTGAGATGGCTACCATTGTATCTTTTGAACTGATTAAAAAAAATCAGAACCTTAAATCAGGCAAAAGATATTCTAATGCTTACTTTACTGAACTAAAACCAACTTCAGTAAGTCTGAAAGAATTATATACAGACAGACCAGAGTAATTGAATAACAATACAATTCTACAGAAGGAGCGATAGGACCGGGCACCAGAGAACTAATTGAGATCCCGTGCCCTCCTTCTGAAGAATTTGTGCAAGCGATGGAAGCTGCAGGGGAAAGATGGAGGCTAGGCACTCGGCCCAAGGAACCGGATTCATGGAGAAGTGTGGGAGCATCAGATCTCAATATGGCTTCCAAAGCTGACACAGGGATACCTAATCCATCAATAAATACAATAATCTAATTGTCCACTATCAAGGTACATGCTTCAATAACGAGTACTTTTTAAAGTAACAACAGGCTTATTTATCTTTGGCAAATGGTTGTTTCTCCTTTCTTTAAATTAATATTTATTGAAGAGATTTTTACCAAATAAAAAATACAAATTAAAAAAAAGGTTAAATGAATCAGAAATAAGAGAAAAGACATAAGCAAAATATGAAAAAAATATAAAAAAATAAAGACGACTTTTCTGATCTTCTGTAAAGCATTTATAAATGCATTTGTGTTTTATCCTCTCACTCTATAATTATATTGTGGTTCCCCTTATATTGTAATTGTCAAAACCCAGAACCACAAGTTTCCCCTCTCATTTTCAGCATAAAGGGTAAAGTCCATAAAGGGTTTCCAGTCAGTAAAGCAAATGTTTTTCCCTGAGTGACAGGATCACTGAATATGTCCTATTTTCTTTCACTTTCTCCAGATTTCTCTTTTAACTTTGCATTGACCTGGTTTATGGTCTGCCTCTACCACAATGAAAGCACAGTTCATTTTGACCTGTTACTGTCTGTCTGTAGTTACTGTCTAATGCAAGTTTAATCACATTTCATTCTTGCCTGCAGCTTCATAATATCTCTAGTAACAATTTCTGCAGAGGTATCAGTTTCAAATGCTCTATTCATTGCTAAAACCGTCTGTTAAAAGCTGTTTTTAGAATGTTTTATTTCAAAATTCCATAGAGTAATCAATCTCTTAATCACTCAATCATTTGCCAAATCTGAAACGAACAGACAGATTTTAAATTTATACCGCATATGTTGCAATGGATTATACCTTTTCTGCTTGTGCTAATGAAACATGAAATTCTCTGCCATCAATAATAGTTTAGGTGTCAAATCATCTTGCATTATTTTTACTAGTGTTGCAGAACTGAATTGTGAGTTTGGGAGGGAGGACAGTTAATCTTCTCAATAAATCCTACACTCGGTTTCTAGGACACTCAGTAAAACAGATTTCAGCAAAATCTCATGTATCTCAAAAAATAGTCCAAGTGCTTCCTTTCTTTTTTAAATGTCCAATTATCTGTGGTACTATCAAACACATTCACATTCCCAATAAATTTAACCATCCTGCTGTGCAATTTCCCCCTCTGTCTTTACTTACTGCAATCACTCAGGCATCATTGGTTTTCTTTTTGGTTATTGAACTTCCTTTGGAGATATAGAGAAACTTGAGAGGTGTTTTTTTTTTTTTTTTAAAGTCCTATCTTTATTGTCAGTATTGTAAATGTTCTACTGCTCAGACAAAAGACACTTGCATTTTTCTGGTACTTGTTTCATGGAAACATCTAGAAGAAATAACTCTAGCAAGTCAGCATAATTAAGGCATGCCAGGCAGTCTAAGGTGCAGTAATTGAATAAAAATATAGGATCATGCTTCAACCCCATGCACTTTACATGGGATTGCCCTTGAAGAGCATCCAGAAGTTGCATCTGGTTAAAAGTGCAGGAGCGTAGGCCCCTTGTTCAGCACATGTTATATCACTGCTCTCTACGAACTGCACTGGTCACTAATTTGCTTCCAGATTTAATTCAAGGTGCTGGTAACACAGGGCCAGGTTATTTGAAGGACCACTTCTCCCCAGTTTGTGTGCTTATCCCAGTTATGTGTGCTATTGGTTCCATCCAATGGTACCATCTGGTGGATTCAAGAAGAAAACATTTTCTTTCATGATTCCTGCTCTTTGGCACATCATACTCCACTAATCAGATTACCCCAAGCCCTGATGGCCTTGAATAAGATTTTGGAGTGTCAATGGAGTCAGAATTATTCAAAACCTGTGACAAGTTCATGCTGATGTTGATGTTTGTTTATGGTTTTATTCCCGCTTCTGATTAAATATTATTATTGCTGTTGTTAAGTTGTTAATCACCCATGATGACAAGATGGAAGGCCACGTATCTTTAAACAAACAAACAAACAAAAAATCCAACACATTGAAGCCACTATATACAGCCAATTTTATTCCTGTTGAAATCATATATTTTTGGAGCAAGGGGGACCTGAAAGTTTCATCAGACAATTTAAAATCAAACTGCTTTTCACTTTTACATGCTGAAACTGGTATTATACCATTAACTCTATAATTATCATATCATAGGGTTATTTCATTACAGACTCAAGCTGCTTTCTGTGCCAGGCACAAGAGTAGTTAAACTCTGTTTCTTGGAGTACATAAGAACTAAACTAGTAAAATGCTTATCCTGGCTCCAAAACCAGTACATCACATTTAACCTTATGCCTTTTCCAAAGATTTTATTTCTTCTTTGAGTTCTTTTCTGCCAAACACATTTTTAAAGAGATCAGGTTCATAGTGTCTCTGTCAAGTAACAATTGCAAGTAACAATGTCTAAATGTGAATACTGTGAGAAGCTTCTTCCCAGCCTGCTCAGAAATTTTTTTTTAACTCAATTCAGCTTGCAGTAGATAACCAGGAGCAGTTTTAAGAAAGGCATTTCAAGAAAATGGGCTTCTGCTTTCTGACTCTGCTCTTTCAGTATTTGTTTGATGGAAGATGGTATTTGTCTCATTGTTCTGTTTCTTCCTGACATTTAATCCAGGTTGTAAAATTTAGCTCGTAAGGGGAAAACTAGCTCTGTTGTTCAGAAAATTGATTTTCTTTTAACTACCCTTTATAGGGTAGTCCTATGTCAGTAGCAATTTGTCCTTTCAACTTACAAAGCTTGAGCTAATTTTTTATTCTTCCAGCTGTTTAACAAAGAAGCCAAGCTGATCAGTATTAAAAAAAAAAAAAGAACTCTTCTGGAGATCAACCTTTGGTGTCGTTTAAAATCTGGGGCAATCATTTTTTGTTTTTTCGATCTATATAAAATAGGTTAATATTTTTGCCATAAAACATTGTGTTACTTCATTTACAATAACAAAATTATCCTGATTGTTCCATAGCCCATTTCCTAGTATAGCTTTCATTTCCCAGCTAAACTTGGCCTCTGTTATTCTATAGTTCTTCCTTTCCAGATATTAACTCTCCCTTCTTCTGTTCATTGACTAAGGTCACATTTTACGATCACATATAGATGAAACAATAAAACTAGACATACTTAGGCAATTGTCCTGACCTTTTGTCAGCCAATTATTATTTGTGAGATGGAAGGGAAGGTGAATGTCAAAGAAGTCACTTAAATGGCTAAACTTTCTTCTTTTATGCTACACATTTAGATGCTGAAGATGTGTTTCTGGCCATTCTAGAGGCCAGACAGTAACTATGTTATGTTTTTGTTTCTTTCTTTCTTTAATCATCCTGCCTTTTTTATTTTATAAATAACTCAAGGCAGCAAATAGATCCAACACACTTTGCTTCTCATATTATTCCTACGACAACAATCTTGTGAGGTAGGTTGGGCTGAGAATGATTGGCCCAAAATCACCCATCTGGCTTTCATGGATAAGGTGGGACTTGAATTCATGGTATCCTGATTTCTAGCCAAGTGCCTTAACCACTAGACCACACTGTCTCTTAGCTATCTATGCCTTGAGACTGCAGTGCCTGAGGCAAGTTCTATTCATAATTGATTATATTGGCTGAAAATAATTAATGCTTGACCAACTTATCAGAGGATCTCTCTCCCTCTACCCCCCCCCCACACACACTATCTATCTATCTAAGTATAATTGACAATAATGTGGAGATGAGTTTGAGTGATAATCTTGAAGTAACAGTAGCACTAAGACCATGAACATTCTAGATGTTTTAGTTTAATCATTCATGATGAACACTCCAAGATGTGGAGAGACAAAACTGAAATGATAGTAGCATTATAAGCAGAAGCAAAATGGTAATATACACATGTATATTAAATGTCACATGCAAACAGTCCTGTCCTCTGTTTCGATGACCAGTTTGCAAAAGAGGAGGGTCAAAATGGGGAACGTTTCAAAGAGCTGCCAATATTCAGAATGGCCAGGAACAAACAAATAAGGATACTGAATTTCCAGAAAAGAGCAATGGTCTGAAAAGAGTAGAAAACAGTGAAATGTCAAGGTTACAGTCAGCATGTACTGAACATGGCAGGCACATGATTACTTTTTTTTTCTGATAAAAGTATCTTAACTGACTTACAATCTGTTTGGTATGGTCTATTATATTCCCTCTTCTGCATCTGTTTGTGAGCATTTGTTAGAGGCAGCATTTTTTACCATTTTGAGCATTTATTAGAACATAGAACAACAGAGTTGGAAGGGACATTGGAGATCATCTAGACCAGGGGTCGCCAACCTTTTGGACCCCTGGGACCACCAAACTCATAATTTTAAATCCCACAGACCAGAGACCCTGTGAAAATCCCCCCCAAAATCTACAGGAAAATTCCCCAGCCCATTTTCCTACCGATTGATCATTCTTTATTTGGGATTGCAGGATACCATATCCAGCTGTGTTTTCAGGGGGAAAAAGAGAGAGAGAGAGACTTTTGGCTTCATGCAAGGAAAGCAGCAGAAGCAGCAGAAGTCTTTCTTTCTCTCCCACAAATTCTGCCAGAAATGAATCTTTGTGAGACTTGTCACAGCCTCTTGGAGCAGGATACCTTGTAGGGTCCCAAAGACTTATTTCTGGCAGAGTTTGGGGGAGAGAAAGAAAGATTTTTGCTGCTTTCCTTGAATGCAGTCGAAAGCAGAAGAAAGAAGCAGAAAGATGCAGCCCAATGGCCAGGCCAGGCGCGTTGCATGAGTGGGGCAAGTTCCCCCTTCTGCCCTTTCCCCACTCACTACCTCGTGTTGTTCACAATGCAAGTGACACAAGCCTTGTGTTCCTGCAGGCCATGTGGATGGCACAGCCTTATGTTCCCATGCAGCCTGGATTAATTGCTTTGGTGGTGATATTTCTCTGTGGACCGCCAAAACTTTCTTGCAGACTATCACTGTTCCCCATCCCACTGGTTGGCGACCACGGATCTAGTCCAACTCCCTGCTTGAGCAGGAGAGTCTATTCCAAATATTAGCCTCTACCTAAGATTGAACTCACAGCCTCCTGATTGTGAGGCGAGAGCTCCAGCTCTAGGCCACCGCACAGGACTTATTATATTATACCATTATGATATGACCATAAACCAAAACAAAACTGCAATCTAGACAAAACAGGCACACCACCAGGTACTCAGTCAAAAGATGCCTTTTCTAAATTGTAGGTATAATATAGTTTTCACTAACAACATCCCTAAGACACTTAGCTATTAGAACTAATCTTATTCCACTTTACACACTCCTAAATGCTAAGACTAGTGGGTGCAGTCTATAATGCAGATTTTTAGAGGTCTCAAAAACCCATAAACCCAGTAACATTGGCTGCTGAAGGACATTGTGTTAGTGCCAGGAAATAGCCTGGATAATTCAATGGAGTACTGTAATCCCAAAACATATTTTTTACAAATCTGCCAGGTCTAGTGTGTTTGGCATGTTGCTCTTCAAGTAGTGAAATGAAAGTTTGAAACTTTTTTCTAATCCTTTTGCGATCCATCAGGCATTATTTATTTATCTATCACATTTCTACCCACCCCTGGTCCCTGTTCTTCCCCACTGTCCGATTCCGTTGCCGTCTGTACCAGCTACTGGTGAACCACAACACACTAGTAGCTTTATTGGCAGAGATGCTGAGATTTATAATACTGCATATTATGGAAAATTGAAGTGTCCCATCTCTGAAGTAAAAGTGAGCTTATAATCATGCTTTGATTCAAATGGAATAAATATGACTTTTATGTATGCTGTTGATTCTTTATGTTTTCATGTTGTTTATAATTATTGTTAGCCACCCAGAAAAATGAATTTGAAATGGGCAATCTTATCAATCAATCTATCTAACAATCATAAAATGACACACTTATTACATTAAATAAAACTGAATTAAACCTGTGGACATAAGCACGTCGACATCCACTGACCCTTGATAGACGTATCCATGGGAACAGGTTAAAAAAAAGACAAGATGGCATCTACAACCACATAGTGGAATCCATGTCCCTTTTATGTGCTTTGCATTTTGACCAACATAAAAGGCACACAGCATCAACTATGCATTTGTGACCACAATTTTGCCCCCCCCGCTTTTTTTTTCTTACTCCATTTGTAGATGCCATGTGAGTTAATCATTGTGTGGAAGTGTGGGCAAAAGTTTGACAGCTATACAAATGTCAACTCTTATTGTGATGGCATTCTGGAGAACCCAATAGCAAGCATCCTGTTTTTTAACATCTAAATAACTTGAAGGGTTGACAGATAAGATATCAATATTTTAAATTAACTACAGAAAGACTATTCAACTTTGATCCACATTAATATTGCTCTAAAATGATACAATTTACAGTACTAATAGATAACTCCTAATGTGCAGTTTGGTGGCAATTTGAAAGCAAATCTTTTGATCTGATACAAGAAGCAAATTGAGCATGAACTTAAAGAGGGCACTTGAAGGATGGATGTATTTGGTACTAGAAGTGACAAAATGCCATTTTTCTTTCACAAAATGCATGCATTTATAAGCTACAGAGGCTGTTAAAGAAATCAAGATAGCTTCACTTGGTTTATATGTGCAAGGCTTTATTTATTTTTTTAACCATACTCTGTAGACACTCCCAAGACCTTGTAAGTAAGGCTCAGCACGTGGAAGAAGGGAAGCTATGCTTATATCATAACTAAACTAGCTTTTGAGATATGGAGCATTAGTTCTTGAAAAGAAAAAAAAGAAGGAATAAAGCACTAAGACACTCAACTCTGTATCAGGAAGACAGGAAATGTTGTAGTTCCCATCCCCTAGACCAGTGATAGTGAACCTTTTCGGCACTGAGCCCAAACTAGAACGTGTGTGCGTGCGCCAGAGCACCAGAAACCAAAGACCAGCTGGCCGGTGTGCATGCGCATGCCAGAAACCTGAAAACCAACTGGTGACAGCGTGCATGCCCACAGAAAGGGCTCTGCATACCACCTCTGGCATGCATGCCATATGTTCGCTATCACGGCCCTAGGGAGATACACCTGATGGGACCCAGAAGAAGGGACTTCTCTGTGGTGGCTTCCTCTCTTTGGAACATCATTTCCCCGGAGATTAGAATAGTTCCCACTCTAACACTCTTCTGGAAGGCACTGTAGATCTGATTCTGCCAGCGGGCCTGGGGAACCCAGAGCACATCAGCACATCGCACATCATTAAATGGCTCATGTGATGTGCTGTCTCCAGGGTGGGAGGGTGGGAGGTGGGGGATGGGGGATTATTTTATTATATTCTATTAATTTATTTGATTCTTTTTTATTAGTTTTATTGTTTTAAATGAGGTTTTATATTCTGGAAGCTGCCTTGAATCACCATATGCGAATAGGCGGTAATATAAATTCAATAAA
This sequence comes from Pseudonaja textilis, assembly GCF_049901715.1. NCBI lineage: Eukaryota > Metazoa > Chordata > Lepidosauria > Squamata > Elapidae > Pseudonaja > Pseudonaja textilis. Next base: position 196,643,509 of record NC_141991.1, on the reverse strand, counting down.
TAAGTAAATAAAATAAACTGACTGGCCCAAAATCAAATTAGGAAGCACAAATGGAGGAAATTATCTGAAAATGATGATCTGCATTGTTTTTTGAAAAAGAATTGCCACCTTCCATTATGGTTTTTGTTTCACAGGTTAATTCAAATGACAAATATCAGTGAATCATCTCATGGGGTGGTCTGTTTTGTTTCAAGGGTTTTAAAGGCAGTTGTAGCATATTACGCTGACCTAACTAGCCTTTTAATAGGCAGGCTGTTTTTTAATGCCTCTCTCATAGTGCAATAAAGAGAAAGAATAATTTCTTTTTTAAAATTGCAATATTTTTAGACACCGGATATGTCAGGAGTGATGTTCAAGTAGATAATTAGACTCTATTAACTATGTGTCTCTTACAGTTCTGCCCTCCCAACTTTCAAGAAGGCAGCCTATTGGCCAGAGCCTTCCAGAATTGATTGTGTGCATTGGCCAACATGAAAGCATGTGGCAAATGTTGTTTGGCTGAAACCTGAAACCATTCATGTGGCTTTGACATAGAGAAACTGTGTCTGCCAACATCAATAGAACTTTGTACTACAAAACAAAACGGTCATTTACACGTGTGTACTTTCTTGCTTGCAAATGCGCGGAGGTCAAATATTTTTGAATCTTGGGAATTTCAGCCCCCACCCCCACCCCTGCTCTATGGCTTCAGATTTCATGCAGGAAATGAGTCTGAGTACAACAAACACAAATCACAGAGACTGACAGAGCCTATTGGGTTCAAAACCCAGGCTTTGGCTGTAACTGCTCTCCAAAGGCCTCTAGCTCAAGGTATCTGTTGATTTAGTTCAGCTGTTTCCAATCAACACTGTAAAGTCTTGCTAAGACAAACTGGTTAGGCTACATTACATGCGTACCGTGGGCCTCAGCACAATACAGTTAACATTTTAAAAGGCCGGCATTTGTCTTGAGGTAATTAAGAAAAAGTGGACAAGGAGGAGGAGGAGGAGGATAACAACAGAAGCAAATCAATGCTTCTATGTAAGTCACAGAAATAAGCTTTTGTCCTATTTGAAGTGGGGGAAAAAAGATGCTGACATGCTGTGCATCTGCTTTTCAGATTTACAAAATATGATGGCACATATTCATGCAGTGATGCTACCTCAGAGTTCAAGTTAGGCTTCCCTTTTCTGCTTGAGTGACTGCTTTTTTTCTTCCAATGGTGAAGATATGGGAAAAAGGAGATGCTGGAGAGAGGAATTACTTCATCCCATTATTTACCAGAGGCTGGAATTTCTCTTCTAAATCTAGAGATGAACTGCCCTTTGGGAGTTCACTTTTTTTTAACTGTAAGAATACGATCCTATGGAAGCCACCATTTAGGCTTGCTAAACTGAAGCAGGTGTGTGCTCCCTTTAGAATAATAGCTCCAATCTACTCTCCTGCTTTGTTACCAATTCCATTAAAAAGAATTTAAACTCCATAACGTTTAAAAGGTGTTCCACTTTTCTATCATACAACCTGCAAGATAGCTAAGAATATCTGCTGAAAATGTATTATGACACCATTCAATAAGACAAACTAAGCAGTAGTAGATAATATGACCCAACCCTCACAAGACAAATATAGATAAAGAACGAATCAGTAATGCCATTTTTTTTCAAGACAGGCCATATGGGAAAATTAGGCAAAGTGATGCCATGTAGTTTGGTTTCTGTACAGGAAAACTTTATGCAATGTATGTGCCATGTTGAAATGAAACCTTAGTTATGTGTTCCTAGCTACATCTGATTAAACGGAACAACTGACAGTATCCAGTGCTGACTGGCATATGAAGACACGTAAGCATGGAAGTAGATGAAGCTTTAGGTGCTTCTTCTAGCTTGAAACTTGATAGACATGTTGAATTTCAACTTGCATAAATCTTAGCTAATGTCACCAATGACTAATTACAATGGGGTAACAGGAGTTACTTTATTGGTGTTGAAAGCCAACAGTACTGAGTAGCACCAACTGAGTTAAGGAGGGCTGATTAAAGCTCTGAATTGATCCAGAAAATAAATCTGATATTCAGTAAAGCTTAAATAATTCTATATAATTATCCAAATGTTTGGCATCCCACAAAAGAACGGTTGCAATTTCCTGAAGTGGAATGTTGGGATACTTTTCAAAGGCAAATAAACACAGAACAAGTTACGGTAATCTAATCTGGATATACTAGAGCATTGCTGAGGTTGTTCCTGGCAGAAACATTTCCAAGCTGCTCATCTATTTTTGAAAAGGCTATGCAACCTGTTATATGTTTAGGAAAGTAATATGATTTATCCACTGACTGACCTCTAAGGACAAATCGCTTCATTGGCCAAATGCATCTGAGCATGTCTAGTTGGCTTTAGCTTTTTAAAATGGAAACTAAACCTACATGGGTGCTAACAGTTACAGCTCCTTTTGGACATGTGTGTGAGATCACAATCTATGCAAAAAAAAAAAAAAGGATAGGTCTTGCCTGATCTCAGCTTGACATTGCTTTTGTCAGACTGATTGGTTTGACCCCACACTGCAGAAGCCATTGCAAGCACAGCATGGCCTGAAATATGTATGAGGAATAAAGTTACAGTGCAGTCTGCATGAATCATTCATGACATTTAAACAGACATCAAAATCTCTCAAGACTAAAATATTTTGACTCCAAAATGTCCAATTCTGATCTCAAAATTGATTATTTTCAACCTTATCAGAAATGTACTGACCTCACCTGAAGTGTTCTAACACTATTGCCACTTTAGCAAAAATATGAAGAGTTTCAAATAGACTGCTTTAACCTCTATTACACAGTAAGAACAATCTGCTTTGAATTTGGAATACTTCAGTAGATTGGAATAGTGTCATAACACATCCAGTCAATGGGACATTTCCTAAAATTCTGCCCAAGCTTTAATTTAAAGTTGCTGGAACCCTCTGCAGAGAGCTGCAGTTTTTAGGATTGAATTTTAGCTTGTACTTTCATCCCATTTCAGATATCACTCTAGCTACTGTATTTATCTGTGAATGGCCTGTATCTTAATTTGTGAATTTTGGCATGGTCATAAAGTACACATATAGACTGGGTGAAATCAGGCTTAATAGCAGTAGCTGTGAGAGGGATCTTGGAGTCTTAGTGGACAACCAGCTAAATATGAGCCAGCAGTGTGCAGCAGCAGCCAAAAAAGCTAATGCAATCCTAAATTATATTAACAGAGGGACACAATCAAGATCAAGGGAAGTACTAATACCACTCTATAAAGCCTTAGTAAGACCATATCTAGAGTACTGCATCCAGTTTTGCTCACCACATTCTAAAAAAGATGTTGAGACTCTAGAAAAAGTACAGAGAAGAGCAACCAGGATGATTAGGGGACTGGGGACCAAAACATATGAAGAACGGTTACAGGAACTGGACTTGGCTAGTCTAGTGAAGAGAAGGACCAGAGGAGACATGATAGCGGTCTTCCAATATTTGAGGAGCTGTCACAGGGAGGAAGGGGTCAAGTTATTTTCTAAAGCACCTGAAGGCCAGACAAGGAATAATGGATGGAAACTTCACAAGAAGAGATTTAACCTGGAAATAAGGAGAAACTTTCTGACAGTGAGAACAATTAACCAATAGAGCAGCTTGCCCTCAGAAGTTGTGGGAGCGCCATCACTTCAGACTTTCAAGAAGAGATTGCACTGCCATTTGTCAGAAATGGTGTAGGGTCTCCCGCTTGGGTGGGGTGTGTGTGTTTGGACTAGATGACCTACAAGGTCCCTTCCAACTCTGATTATCTGTTGTCTGTTATGTTGGTTTCTACTGAGAAAATCACTTTGCTTGTAGAGAAAACTGTATCTGGCCCATTGATTGATTGATGTCTATGTAGTATTTGTAGCATTTATAAGGGGAAGACTTTTTCTTTCCATCTGATATACAGGATCTTTAATGAAGACTTTGAACAATGATGTGTGCTCACCCTGAATATATCAACATTCTATTATATAGTTTTCTTCAGAAGGTTTCTTTGGATGTAATGACTGCACATATACTCACTGTTGGAATAATTTAGATTATATCTAAACCAGGATTGCATCAAGTCATGATCAGTCACAAAGTGTAACATAAAAATAGTAACACAATTTTAATTTTTAATACAGAAATAAATATAACCAACAGAAAACTCTTTGGGGGTTCTCCATAGTTTTTAAAAATGGGATGAAGAAAAGAAGTTTAAGAAATATAGTTCTAGTGTATTCCCACTGCTCTCTCTTAGTGTATGTGCGTATGTATGTGTGTGTATTTACTATTTCATTTTAAACAACTTCCTCACTATCAACTAGCCCATAATCTATTAATATGTCAATGTTCAAGGAAAGAATTCAAGAAGTTAGTCTCACTTTGATGGTATTTCACCTCAAAGCTGACCTTCTGTCTAGCTACTATATGTGGGGAAGATGAAATCCTGTCAAATACCATTGGCCAATGGTTGGGTGTTGAACAGCAATTCCAAGAACGTTGCCTTGGACCCAAATGTATGAATAGGATAAGAATCACAGCAAAAATAACCTCTGGGTCTAATTAAAGCAATTCAGGACAATATCATGGGTGTTATAGGAGAAACGCAGACTGAGTTGGAAGGCAGAGTTAAACAGTCACCAGTATAGAGTCATTGAATTTAAATTCAGCCCCCCTCCATTGAATTCTGTTAACCTTTATCTAGCGCCAATATAATTTGATCGATGCTTGACTAGATGCTTGTATATAGGTAACAATAATAAAATATTCTGTGCTTTGAACTCAACGAATGCTCCTGGTTATTTGCACCTGATGGTTATTCATTCTTTAAAGACAGACTATCTCTTATTGCCAGTTCAGTTGCTTTTGATACATGTTTCTTGGAACACCTACTGAGTTCTTGTGGAATTCTGACTTACTGTGAATTTAATCAAATCAATTTCTAGGAAGAAATGGTTCTGGGTTGTATAGATTTTGATGAATGATTGTATACCTTGACTTATAGCATGGCTTCTGTGGCTTATTATGAAGAAAAAAAGCTTGTAGTATGAAAGTTAAAAACAGCACGGTCTTTTTTAAGTGGAATAACATTCAATGGCTTTTTGGACTGAACCTTCTAAAACAATACACAAGTAAATTTATAGCAAAAATCTTTCAATCTGTTGCCAAAATGTAGGGTGGAAAGAATCAAGCTATGACTTACTATGTCTGATTTCTTAACATAACTGATTATAGAATGTCCCATGTGGGACTTTCTGCTTATGGAATTTATTATTTACAGAAGCTATGAAAGAAGGATAACAGCTGGGAAGAAGTGATATAGATTAATTCTGGGTATAAGTAACCTAAGGACAACAAGTAAACTAAGCAAATTAAGAACAGAACCTCCTTCTGTTATGGAGATTCTTAACAATGTGGGGTTTCAAAGCAATATTCCAATTACCTCTTCTGGACAAAAGCTAATGATCTTTCAACATGCAACCCGAACACAAATGGAGAATTCAAAAGTCCAAGAATATCAACTTGTTATTATTCTTGGGAATTGTTGGTGCAATGACTTTGATATTGTGCTCTCATTTTTCTACCTGGGCATTACCTTAATTTCTCTGAGGTGTAATATTCAAAGGCCTCCTCCTATTTCTCTGATAGAATGGAAGCATTTGTTGAGAGTGATGAACATAAATTTTATTCCACCTGTCTAGTTTTTCTTTTGTAAATATTCCAACCCCTCCCACCATGTAAACAGAATGTAAAAAGTTCCATTGCTCACATACACAGAGAGAAAGAGAGGCAATGAGAAAATGCAGGCTTAAATTAACATTGCATATTCACTCCTGGCTTCAATATTACTTTGCTTTATCACAAATCCAAATTAACAATCTTTATACAGATGGGTTTCAGGATCATCTTTTACTTTTCTGCCTTCTGCACAGAGGTGGATTTGAAGCTGTACAGATGCAGATAGATAATTCAACAAGACGTCCATAACAAATTACATTTATTGGTTCATCAGGTATCCTCATAACTCACGTTTGTGATGAAGTTCTTCTTTAATGACCAATCCTTTGTATATCTGCCTTGTAGTAAAAGATGGTTATCTCCTAACCCATCTTGTAGCGATAGAAAGAGTTAGGGAGTTCAGGCAAAAGTGAGGAAAACTCCCCCAATCCATGGAGGGTTAAAATAGTGACCAATCAGGATTACAGATGTGGCCACGTGACATTTCCCAGGATACCTTTAACTACATTTACCATGATGCATTCCCTTAAGGGGACACCTCATAATTCCTAAGTAACTATCCAATTCCCATAGACTGGCTGGGACAGCACAAGCAGCTTGACTAAACTGGACTAAATACACTATACACTTTCTTCCTCAACCTTGATCAATCTTACTCCTCAATTTTATAGTAACAATAAAGGAACATCCTATTAATCAATCACATTTGAAAGGGCTAAATATCACAATGTCAGTCCCTAATCATGCTTTCTTTTTGCATCCAATGGCAACTTTACCATTTGTTCTTGACGATAGGTGTCAAACTGTGCAAGTAACAGCTGCCTCTTGCTGTAATAAGATGATTTTGTAAAGAGTTCATAGTGCCAGAATCTTGTAACTTGGTGTAATTTATTGATGTTCAAATGGGATAAGTTTGGAAGCAGATTGACAGGTAGTATTAATGCACATTGTAATCAGCCTATTTACACAAAAACTATTTTGGCTTCAGATGTTTTACCTGTTTTCCTTCCGGCCTGCCTGCATTTTCACTATTATAAAAGCAATTGAATGTCAGTTGTTAGGCCCTTACAAAGCAGTCATAACTTAGGGGAAAATAACATAATTATTAATTATCTGAAAGCCAAGCTAGTCATGCTAGCCAGAATAGACATGGTTAGGTTGATTTGAAAAAAAAAATTAAGACAGCCCTTTCATTTGTCCACAAATGCTAGGTGTGAATTGACACTGATGCATCTTTCACTAGCAACTATATTTAGTTGATAAACATTTTGCCTGAAGATGAGTTCTGGGGAACTTGAAAGCTTGTTTAACCTTTTAAGCTATTTTGATTGATCTGTGTAAAAGAACATTGGACTTGGTTGATAGATCAACACTACTATGATAGCTCCTAAAAGTTTTAAGTAATGCATACTTCTATTTGAGCTAAATAAATAAATAGTTTGCTTTTTTCATTACTTTATACTTGAATGTTTTGTTTTTCAAAGGCTGCATTGTGGCTAGGAGATTGTGAACTTCTGGAGATGAGAAATGAAAAACCAAAAATCTCAACGTTTCCTGTAGAGATGGAAGTTTTAGAATATAGCCCATGTAGTCCATGGCTTCAGTCCACATTTTTTCATACTTTGTCAAAATCAGACATTATCTTTTTCTACGCCAACTTTTTTTTGACATTTTAACTTTCATTTCATTGCAAGTTCCAATTAAAAACAAGCAAGCAAGCAAGCAAGCAAGCAAGCAGACAAACAAAGTCTCAGAGACCAAGTAGCAGGGACTTATGGAATGGTTTCAAAAATGTTGCACACCCTTAGTCTTGGTTGTCTGAGAAAGTAGAACTGTTGGGACCAATTGGAACTTGGGAGTTTCTATTCAGATGTGGGATGACATTTACCATGGTAAAGTAGAGGTAACTTTAAAAGCTGTACTAAAAACAGTAGATAGCGAAAGTAATGCCACACATCAGTGTCCTTTGTCAGCCCAAACTTCCCCATTTTGATGATTCAAATGATGTTCTGGTATAGAATTAGTAGACAAGAGACACTTGAAAGAAGAAACATATTTTTACAGCGTGCCTGAGTACTTCTGAACAGCAGGTGCTGTCACAGTCCTGTGCTTTGCAGTTTCAAACAATCAAGCTTTCTTTAAAAGTAAAATACAGCTATCTAAATTATTTTGAGGCTAATCAAAACACATTGTACTTGTTTAATATCTGAATGAATCACAAAGTTATTATTAGAACACATTAATGCTATATAATGTTATACTATTACAGAATGTACCTTTCCCCTAAAGAATGTTACATTATTACTGAAGCAGAATTTTGAAACCTCCATTTTCAATTTTTTTGGTAAACAAATAAAACAGAAAAAAATCTACCACTGTTTTCATGCCCTACATTATTTTTTTCTCTATCTGTTGCCATCGGGCCATAAAGTTTGGAATTCTCAACCATTTTGTCTTGGAATTCTGAAAATTAAGTCCAACATATTTGGAGCAAAGTATGTTGGAGAAAGTTGTCTTAAAAACACAAACTAATGTGGTTACCACCGTTCTCCCCCAACAAAGATATTTTGTTTCTGTGATGAATTGTCCAGAGTATGTGTACTATTCCTGTCATCAATGTAGTTCCAATAGAAGCATGATATTGAAGTGGTAGTATGGAGGAGGGGAAGGCTATAATAGATTATTTGGCGTGAGGATTATTAAACTGAGGAGAAGCAATTTATATGGCTGTGGCATTTTACTTTCCAGTCAAACTGAATGAAAGTCCAAATGGCTTTGGAATGTCAAATTCATACTCTTTTAATTTTTAAAAGGCTGTTGGAACTTGATTACTTTGAGCTCAAAACTATAATCTGATAAAATCTACAGCTTTTATTAGCCTTTGTTTCATGAAATGTCCATGAATTTTAGGCAGACAGAGGTAGTATTGTGCAATGGAAAATGGTAATAGCAAAATGGTACTAAGTATGAGCTGTTCATAAAGTGCCAGATAGCAAGTTTAAAAGATAGCATAAATATATCCAAGTAGAGCATCAGCTTATTTCCTTGGTGAGTGCATGTGTGTGTGTTTTAATGAAACACAGAAAACTAAAACTGCACAAGTCAGCCTTGGGTAGGAGGAATTGCTCACATAACAACAGGCAGAACCACATCAAACGACTTGTAATTCACATCTCATTCCTGGGATATCAGAACTAGTTGCTCCTATTTGCCTGATCCCTTGTGGTCCTCTGATTTGAAGGGTTATTGCCCAGTCAATGAAATTCAATACACCTTTCAGCTGTTCTCTTTCCTGCCTCACGGCAGTAGTTGTCACAAAACGTTACTTTTCTAAGAGCACAACTTCAGTGCCACAAAGCTCTGAAGATGTAAGTCCTTTCACCACTCCTGAGATGAAATGCTAACCCCCTATTCTAAATCAGCAAAAAAATATGTCAATGTGAAACTTGCTGCCTCCATTGCTAATCCCTGTCCTGCATCTGTATGCTCCAGGCCACTGTTTCTCAACCTTAGCAACTTTAAGATGCATGGACTTCAGCTCCCAGAATTCCCCAGACAGCATGCTGGGAGTTGAAGTTCCCCCATCTTAAAGTTGCTGAGGTTGATGCGCACTGCTTATCTCTCTTGACTCCCAGTGAAGCTAGTGGGTGACCAAATGGACAGATTTTATACACATTAAGGTTGTAATGCAATCAAAACAAGCGGAAAGATATAGCTTGAATATCAGTGCAGCTAATAATAACTTAAGCCTGTTCCATAAATGGCTCACTGTGAGTTATTTATTTGATTCCTGTGTAATTGTAGCATTTATTTATTTTATTGAGCTTTATTATTTTACCTCAGTCTTATAAACTGTAACTCAAGATGAGATTGTTTGGACTGTGAGTAGCTGATAAACACATTAATTTGTCACATAAACAGCAAATCTCAGAAATAACTCTTCTGTCTCTCTACCCTATTTTTAAATTATTGCATCGACAATATTAACTCATATTTATATTGACCTGCTACTTTATCTGTATGGTTAAATGGAAGGATCTATCACTTCAATGGATTCTTTCTAATAGTTAGAGGGGCAAATTAATTATTTCTGTCTTATATGACATGGAGGCTGGAACTGGTATAAATCTAAGAACAAGATTCATGAAAATATAGATACCCGTTGTTGTGTACTCTTGAGTGCATCAGCCTGGTTTTTGCATATTAAAGAGTATTTTTTTTCCAGATTTAATATCTGTGATAAAAAGAAACTCCACACAGGTCCCATGTATTTATTTTTGAATCAAGAACATCTTGCTTGTTAAGAGCAGCCTTCAGAAAGGCTGTGAAACTGTCATAATATCAGAAAGTGGGGGACAACATATTCTAGATGTGCATTCCAATTTAATTTATGAACTGTTTTGGCACTAGGAGGCAATAGGCTGACAGCAAATCCGGGTCTGTTATAATTTCCTCTAGAGAATCAGTTGTACAGCTGCCAAAACCCTTTAGGGCTGGGTGGACAGGAATCTCATGCTAATGCTTTAATACTTATGTGCAGTAAATCATCGTTAGCCCTGGCACAGAGTCTAGCAAGTTGTCACCACCCAACAGCTGAACCAGCAAAGATGAGAATGCTATAGGTCAGAGGTTTCATCACCCGAAAGGTCATAAAGTATATTGCAGGTGGGAAATTTACACCCTGCATCATGTGGATACATTGTAGAAGGGTAGCTCTGCAGCCTCACACATAAACCAAGTCCTGTTTGTACTGAAAGCTATCCGATCACACCCTGTACAATTAAGCTGCCTGGAAATGTCATGTTTTATTACCCCCACCTGTTGGAATCAACTCCCTGCATTCGTGTGATGACATTTGCAGCTTAAGTTTGGAAGGCTGCAAAGGGATTAGAGAGGGAGAGAGAGCAGGGAATAGGGATGCACTACAATTGCATTTAATACATTTTCCAGCCTGCACAGGAAGCCAAGAGTACAAGTGGCCAAACACACAAGAAACTGGCTTTTGTATCAAATGACACTCAGGAGATTTTCAAGCTCTGAATGGTTGCCATTGCTGGCCGAGGCCAACTCAACAGAACAGATTGTAACAATAACTATTTTAAAAGGCTAATAAAAGTTTTGATGGTTTTATGACTGAAGAAACATGGATGGTGGAGTGACAGAAGTTAGGCACTCTTCTCTAGCCCCATATTTATAGTTGCAGTTTCACTTAGCTGTGCTATTGGGTGATTTATATGCTGTACTTTCAAATTTGCTAATAAATAGTTCAACCAGTGTTAAATTGTCTGAAATTTTATCCTGCAACAGGACACAATGTATAACTAGCTATAGGTGGTCTTCAGCTTACGACCACCGCTGAGTCCCAAATTTCTGTTGCTAAGGGAGTTAGGTGAGTTTGCTCCATTTTACGACCTTTTATGCTAGAGTTGTTAAGGGAATCACTACAGTTGTTAAGATAGTAACATGGTATAAAGTAAATCTGGCTTCCCTGTTGACTTTGCTTGTTAGATGGTTGTAAATGGTGATCACATGAACCAGGGATGCTCCATCCATCACGAATATGAGTCAATTGCCGAATTTTGAACAGATGACCATGGGGATGCTGCAATGGTTGTGTGAACAACAATCATAAGTCATTATTTGCAGTGGCCATAGTATCTTTGAACAGTCATTAAATGAACCAATAAGCCAAGGACTATCTGTATTGTATTGTTATATAGCAGATCATAATTCTATGTCATTTGCTGAACTATATTGATATCTCCAAGTCACATAGATGTAGAATTTGGTTTGTACAATCAGAGATTATTCTTAAAAAAAAGTATTTTATTTACATAATAGTGTTGCTCTGGTATTCAGGAGTATCCTCCAGGTATGGCCGAAAAAGTCAAGACATGTGGCTACAATAGTGTCACACATGCAAAAACAGAGATAACTTTGTTTGTTCACCATCTCAACTTTTTTTGACTGCACCCTACACGTACTGTTCCTAGTATTCTAACTAGTATGGATGGAAAGAGAGAAAGGCTTTCAGAAACTTTATGTAGCATCTGAAAATGATGAGTTAATTATTATATATACTAATATCTATTAAAGTATACAAACAAAATGTAAACATTTAGAATTAAATGATAGAGCTAATTCATCCAAAGCAGTTGAAAGGATAACATAGCCCCATGATGGCGAACCTATGGCATACGTGCCACAGATGGCATGCAGAGCCATTTGTGTTGGCACATGAGCTGCAGGCAAACTTACCTCACTGCACATGTGGACACCTCACAGCTGATTTTTGGTGGGTTTGAGGCCTTTTTCGGTCTCCCAAAGGCTTGAGGAAACCTTCTGCAGGATTTGCAGGCTGAAAATGAGCCCTGTTTTGTCACTTCCTGTTTTTCTGAAAATACCGGAATACTGAAACGGGTCTAGTTTTCGGCCTTCAAATCCTGCAGAAGCCTGCAGAAGCCTGCAGAAGCCTTCCTCAAGCCTCTGGGAGGCTGCAAAAGGCCTCAAACCTGCCAAAAATCAGCTGTGAGGTAAGGGGGTGGCGGGGTGGATGGGTGGGTGGGGATTGCGCATGCATGAATGGGGGCATGCATTGCCTTCTGGGTGCTGGCACACGAGCACAAGAGTGCAAGCACACACACAATTTTTGGCATAAGAGCCCAAAAAAGTTAGCCACCACTGACATAGCCCATAATGCACCTATGGAAAAATGAGACTAGAAGTTTTGAAAAAGTAAACTTTGCTGATAGAAGAGAATATTTGTAGCTTGGGTTGTACTGTGGTGGTCTCTTAGCTTAGTGGGTTTTTTTGCAGATGTTTTATTGTGAAATGTCTAGCTATCATCATCTGTGCTAGAAGGAGTTTGCAAATCCCGCTTCCTTCTAGCACTGATGTTATTATCTAGCTGGGTAATGAAACATCTGCAAGGAAACAACCAAGCTCAGAGTTCACCAAGGACCCCACAGTAAATTCAGCTATAGACAAGTGAAGTCAGATTTTTCCTCCAAATTAATATGTATACACACATATGATATACCAAGACATAGAGAAGATACCAGGGGTGGGATTCTATCAGTTCACACCTTTTCGCTAGAACCGGTTGTTAACATTCTAAGCAATTCAGAGAACCAGTTGTTAGAAGAAATTCCTGGATTACACCTGTAAGGAAGGCAAGAAGGAAACATTCTGGAGTTGCTTACAGAAACTGCCTCTCTGTTAACCCTTATTACATTCTTGGCAGGACTAGACTTCCTATCTCAGTAACTTCTCTGGAGTTTTCCCCCCCTCCTTTGCTGGTACTTTGCTTGTGTGGAGTGATCATTTAAAGTTACAATGGCACTGAAAAAAGTGACTAATGACCATTTTTCACACTTACGACTGTTGCAGCATCCCCACAGTCATGAGACGCCAGGCGAGGAGATGCGTGCCTCGATGTGAGTGATATTGAGTTGGCCATGCCCAGCCAATAACATGACCACCAAGCCATGTCTACCCAGTCACATGACCACCAAGCCCCCCAACTAAGCTACAACCACAGAACCGGTTGTTAAATTTTTTTGAATCCCACCCCTGGAAGATACCCAACTGTACCATTCATTCCATTAACTCAAGAATAAGGTTGGTGATCTGAAATTGGGGAATGATCTGGATAAATGCTATTTTATCCTGGTTTAATTGAAAGGCAGATTAGGGAGTTACACTTTGGCTGTACTTCTAGATTTAATCCTTAACCTGAATCTCCAAGTTTCAGTACTGGCTTGGAATGCTGAGCCCGGCATGTTTACTATCTCCATTCATATTGGTGTCAGATCAGGTCACGATGACACATGCCTTGATATAACTTGTTTGCTTACTGCAACACACTCTATGCAGGGCTGTGTTTTGCTTGAGGCTGAAAATTTCTAATGGAATTTTCAGAGACAGGAGGTAAATTCAACACTTAGCATTTTGTAATTGGTAAAGTCTAAGCCAACAAGTCACATGGACACTACAAAGCAGGTAGAATCAGGTTCTGAAGATGGAAATCAAGATAAATATCTAAGGTGAAAGATATGGTAATCTACACAAGAAGTTGAAGAGGAGTCAAAAATTCAAAGGGATGATGAAAGCAAGTAATTCTGACAACAGAAACCAAATTTTGTTTTTGGTAATGAATGTTCCCTGACCACCTAGGCTTTCTTCAATTGATTTTCCATTCCAATTGATTCTAGATAAGCTTAAACCCTATTTAGACATTCAAAAAATTGGCACCTTCATCACATGAACATTGTAGTTAAGTTTTGATCTCCACCAACTTCATTCAAATGATATTAATTCATTGCAGTTAGTCACATATTCCACCCTTGAGCCAAAATTTCCTAATGCTTGGTCTATCTATACAAAGGGGAAAGCTAGTTATCATAGTGATGTGCAAACAGGTTACATTGTAGGTATGGCTGTTAGTGGTAGGGCAACATCATTTCCATGACATCAGTCTCAGATAGGACTAAACTACAGTGTTTTTCTGGCGGTAGAAGTTCAGGATAGCAGAGTTTGATAATATGGTGATGCACTCTTCTCTCTGTTGGTCAGATCAGATGGTGATGCTTTCTAGTCTCTTCTTCTGGTTCAACATTTTACCCATTCATATTTTTGATGAGGTTTAGAATGCTGCAGCCAGAGCACTGAATATAATTAGTTATAGGGAACTCAGTTACAATAGTTATACAGATAGCCAACCTTTTTTTTTTACAACCATTCAAATATCTGGTCAGTAATACTGCCCAGTTACTATGGTCCACAATGATCTAAATCGTAAACTTTGGTCTGCCATAGGCCAAGAATGTGTATTTAATATTATTCAACTGGCATTTTAAAGCAACAAATTGAATCCAGACTTAGTCATACTGAAAAAAGATCCTTGAAATCAATAGAGTAAGCTAATCAAAACTGTCTAAAGTCCTAATGATTATAATGGGTCTTCTCTGTAATTATATTTACCTCCAGCCCACTACCAATATGGAATTAACTCATTTGAAAAAGGGAATTATGTATCTCTGTTAGAAGATACAGAGAATGCTAAGAGCTTCAGGATGTACCATTTGTATAGCAATCATTCTTGTCTGTAGCCAGTTTCCTCCTCCTCCTCTGTTTTGCATGGATATTGTATGCTTCATAATAATCAAAACCTGATGGCTTGGATTAAAGAATCAGGATGCTACAGAGCGATGTTTAAAAAAAGAAGAAGAAGAAATTAGATTTGTATGATTTTAACTATTCTTTAATCTGCTTCTGGGCAGCCAATGTGATTTGGGTCAGCTGTTATTGCATTAAACTTTAATTTTCTTCCACAAGCAAAGGATTATATAAAGGAGTATTGGATTGCACTCAGCATGGATTAGCTGAGCAGTGTCTTTGCTGCCAAGGACCAAATGGATTTCCTTCCTTTTGTGATTTATATTTTTATTACCCTTCCCCCACCTTCTAATTCCCATTACCCTTCTGTTTGCCAGCATGGAGAGCTACCCTCAACTGTAGACAGAATTATTGGCTTATTGAATGTATTTATGTTCCAAAGTTTCTCGCTAGCCCCAGTCAAAGGAATAAAGGCACCTCCAGCTGCTAAAGCTTTAAAATAGGAATGCTAAAAAGTTTGCAAGGCAAACAAGTTGATTCTTTGCTTTCCTTGTTGTAAAGAAAGAACATTTCTGTGCAAAATAAGATACAGCAAATGGTGTGGATGCTGAAATAGAAACCAACTGGCCCAATTCCATCTCACTACAGGCTTAGAAAAAGCTGTATTCTCTTTTAAGATTTGATAGCGTTTAAATTAATACAAGAAGGAAGCGGCATGCAACATTACACTCATGTATAGGGATATCTGTCCTTTATATTCCCTTGTCCTCTTTCTTTCAGGCATGTTCCAACATTACTCTGAGGTCACCAACCCTTCAGTGCAGACTTAGGTAATCTGGCATACAGGAAGTACAAAAACACCCTTAACTACAAAACATGTCTTTTCTAAAATATACACAGAGTCCAGTCATTAAAGTCCTTTTATCTTTCTCCATAGGAAGCATTAACATTCTTATCTCTGTCTTTAAAATCAAGGCACATAGAGTACAATCCTGAAACATGTTCATCCCGAAATAAGTTTTAGAGAGTTCAGTGAGGTTTATTCCTTAACAGGTCTATGACTACAGCTTGAGAATTTCAAAAGAATAATAAGCTAATGTCTCTATGGAAGCAATAGATAATGGCAGGATAAAGTCTGCAGGTTCAGAAGTCCGCATACTTGGTTGGGGTGGGGAGGAAGTTTCTGTTTTTCTATCTTGTGTTCAGAGTGTTGGAGAATTCTAAATTTCTTTGGATTTTCTTAGGAGATGCACTGAAGAAGGTGCTGTTTTCCATATGTCTCATTCCAGCACTTTGAAGCCCATCAGGAACCACCACCAACAAGAACAATGAAAGGTCCTTAATTCCATAGGAAGATAGATCCCACCCAGTAGCCAGCTCATCACTCGTATCTGTCTGTAAGTTTCCTTGGCAGCACAGAAGCAGGGGTGGGATTTTACTGGTTCGCACCTATTCTCTAGAACCAGTTGTTAATATTCTAAGCAGTTCGGAGAACCGGATGTTAGAAGAAATTACTGGTCTAATCCTGTAAGGAAGGCAGGAAGGAAACATTCTGGTGTTGCTTACAGAAACTGTCTCTCTGTTAACCCTTATTACATTCTTGGCAGGACTAGACTTCCTGTCTCAGGAACTTCTCTGGATTTTTTTCCCCCTTCCTTTGCTGGTACTTTGCTTGTGTGGAGTGACCATTCAAAGTTACAATGGCACCGAAAAAAGTGACTTATGACTGTTTTTCACACTTATGACTGTTACAGCATTCCCACAGCCATGAGAGGCCAGGCGAGGAGATGGTGCCTCGATGTGAGTGATATTGAGTTGACCACACCCAGCCAGTCACATGACCACCAAGCCATGCCCACCAACTAAGCCATGCCCACAGAACCAGTTGTTAAAAAATTTGAATCCCACCCCTGCACAGAAGGATATTTTTTTCTAGGCCAATTATTAAGCCATACTTTGTACCCCTCAAACCCCACCCAATAAATCTATCTTTCAAAACACTTTAATGCAAAAATGTTCCCTTTTACAATGAAGTTTTCATATTAAGTGAGTTTCCATCCTTCACCTGACAGGAAGAGGAGCTGACACCAGGCAATTCTGAGTAGCTACTAAATACCAAAAACTGATTCCTTAATCTAGCATGTGTGGTTTTAATTTATTTCAGGATGGCTACCTTACCAAGACCTGTAATATAAACCAATAAACATAAGTAACAAATTATAAAGAATATCCAATACCTATTGTTTGCTTTGATATCTTAATTTCTACTTATTTTCATCAGCAGTCTAATGCTTGTAGGCATTCTACTGCTGACATTCCTCTGCTGTTACCTGTCCTCCCTGTATAATTCATTTGTATTCATTTCTAATATCTTAGGTTAGAATATTCAAACTGAGTATCTGGACTGTATGCTAAGAGATTGGTGTATTAAGTAAGGCTTTGCCTCATCTATAGAGTTTATGGATGATTTTCTGCTGTTTTTTTGAAAAAAATATTAATCTGTTCACATGTTAGTGATTTTCTGAGCTCATTGTTCCCCATAGCTTATAAATTCAAACATAGTTGCTGAATGAACTTTATCTCCTTTTGTTTGTGGATTCTGAGTATGCTAATTTTCCTGAATTAATAAATTGGAAGTCTCTCTCTCTGTGTACATGTACAGTATATTGTGAGATAATGCCAGTTAAAAGATACTTTAGATCAGCTGTTAGTACTAGCTGTGTGCGTATGTGAGTCAATGGAATAAAGGACCTCATAATAATAAACATCAAACTAGTATAATCTGAGCAAGGATCTGAGGAATTGAATATTGGCTGAAATTTCTAAGTCAGCTTTGAAGTCAACTCTTGTAAAACAAATAATAGACATTTTGGATGCTACTGTATGATTCATAATTGATCTAAGCCTACTTTTCTATTTGCAAAATGCAAATACCGAACCGGTAGTAATACCGGTTGAATCCCACCCCTGCCTATACCCAGACCACATTGCACCTCTTTAACTATGGTAGAAATAGAAAAGACAAGTCAAAATAAGGATGTGAAATATTTGGGATATTATCCAAAAAAGCAAGTGAGAGGGTAGTTATAACTGAAGCTGCAATAACACATCAAGTTTAAAATCAAATTGTCATTAGTTTACAATGGTCAAATGTATTTTCCCATTAAAAAAACCAAACACACTTAAAAAAATAACAATAATGTAAGCATACGTTTCAGTGGTGAGATTCAAATATTGCTGCCACCAGTTCGGTGGGCGTGGTTTAGTGGGCGTGCTTTGCGCGTGTGCACACATCTTGCATGCATATGTATGCCAAATGCGCACTTTGCACAGGTGCAGAGGCATTTGCGCAGGCGCAGAGGCATTGTACCTTGCCTCCTGCAAGCCTGCACGATCTAGCGATCACTTCAGCAGCTGCCGCACAGCACTCTTCTGTGCTGCGCAAAGCAGCTGCGCTTCAAATTCAGTGGATAAAAGTGAGTTTGAGACCCCTGGCGGGCAGGTGGGCCCAACAGCAGAGTCATTAGAGCAACAGAGAGAACCAGTTCAGTCTCCATTGCTCATCACTCCTACCGGCTCCCCAGAACCAGGCAGAATCGGTTGAATACCCCCACTGATACGTTTGTGTTATTGAACAAGTAATTAAAAGCATTAAGCCTCCTAATTTTCATCATGACTCTGTTTAGGTAAGGAAATATCTCTCAAATGATGATCCAATGGGCTGCTGCAATCAATTACAGTTCTGTGATGTCATTTACAATGTTCCCTGTCAACTTCCCACAAAGAAAGTCAATGCAAATGCCAGCAGGAAGTCAAAAGTTGCTCTTCTCCCACTGTTTTTTTTTTTTTGCCCTTGCTCATTCTCTGTGTGTCTGTTTAGGTGAGGAAATATTTCTGAAATGACGACCCAACAGGGCATGGGTTGTCTAGTTATTTATATTGTGATGTTAATTGTTTTCAGCCTGAATTACAAGGATGGGAATTGTATACTACTCAGTGTTGCCTTGATTTATAACCAGAGTTGGTCATAAGCCTTGTACAAAAAGAAACAAACAAACATGCTAGCATTTTCTTGTATATTGAATGACATTAGCTGCTTCTCCAAGGGTGAAATAGTGAAAGGCATGACAATATTTTGCTTACTTCATTTACATTTTGTCTCTACTCACATACCTGATAATCTAATTGATTTGGAAACCAATTTGGAAGGTCTTCTGAGGCTACGTTCAGGATTGTAGTGGGCCAAAGAGGAAGTAATCAAATCGTAAGGATGGAGAACAGGAGCCCTAACAATTCTTAATGGTTATCCTGAAGCTGATTCTTATCATTTATCAGTTCATCTACAGTCTTAAAAAGAAAGGCAAGGGAAGGCTATTTAGAAAATTCAGCAGAATCGTACGCTAATGATAACTTTAAGCTGTATGTTCTGTAAAAATAGAATAGTAGGAAAAAGCACATGTGTGGTGGCATCTCCAGTGTTCCCTTTCTTGAGAGAGCTAATGTGACTCCTTCCATTTAGTACCATCTGCATTGCAGAGCATCATTTCAATGGGACATCAAGTTACCTCTTTTCCATCTGCTTTAGCTTTATGAAGAACTCTTTCCCTAGATACCTGTGTCAATTTTTGCAGCATGGTTTGATCAGTCGATTGCGGGACAGGTTTTGGTTTGGTAGAGAAGTGATATATAAAAATGCTATAAAAATGAAGGTTTCCCAGTTGTGTTCAACTCTAGAGTATGGTGCTCATCTCTGTTTCTTAGCCAGGGGAGCCAGAATTATCCAAAGACATTTCTGCGGTCATGTGGCCAACATGATTATACACCAAGGTGCATGGAACACTGTTACTTTCCTACCGAAGTGGTACCTATTTATCTTCTTGCATTTGTGAGCTTTTGAACTGCTAGGTGGACAGCAGCTGGCGCAAATAATAGGAATTCACCCTGTCGCATGGAGCTCAGGTCTTGAACGTGGATCGTCAGCTTTTCCACTGAGAAGTTCAGTTTTTTTAATCATTGAGCCATTGTGTCCCCCCTTACTATGGTTTATTTTAATGCTTTAAATGTACTAACTTGTGATTTTGAGGGCCACATCCAGTGAAAGGCAGGAAGGAGTATGACAGAGGCAACCTCAAATATGCACAGCACATACATTTCATTGAGCCTAGCCCTTTGAGTCAGTGTCTTCCTTCTGGTGTTCTGATCAATCATGGGATCTCAAAGAGATTTGCAATTCACGTCCTTTCTGTTAATCAGGGCCTCTGAAGTAGCACTGTCATAAAATGTGTTGAGCTCAATATATATTCAGTGCTTCTTTGAAGTTCCCTTCTTTGATTTTTCCGGTTCCCGCAGCTCGCAATCCAGACAAAAAAGCTTTTCTCTGTAAGTAGCAGTTGTTCAAAAGGTCTCCTTGTACACGATTGTTGCATTAAGATCCAAGGCATTTCGGCTGGATATGATCATTTTAAGTTAACAAAGTCAGCAGCATAGGCTGGACTTCTTGGTACATTTCTTTTGATGTGCATTCACTGGTTTTGACCCAATATATGCCTCTTTCTAAAGAGTCCTGGGTTTCTTTTTCTTTTTAAGCACTATGTATTTTCCAGTTCATTGGGAAATATGACATTAAATCATTATGTGCATTCTGATCAAGCAAGGCAAGAGTGTACTGAAGCTGGTGACAGAAAAGCTGTCCTATAAAAAATGTAGCCAGGAAAAAAAATGTTTCATGCTGTTTCTATCTCATCAGTGAGACAAACTCCCTAGGTGGCTTGGCAGTCTGTTGTTACCAGTTGCTTCTCATGCCAGTTTGTGGCAGTTCTATTCCCGCCCCCACCCAACAATCATGTCCACAATTCTTCTTTTTCTTTCTTTTAATGATGGAGATCCATGACTGCATTTTCAACAAGCTCTGCATGAACTAGAATGCAAGAACAAAAAGGCTGATCAGCTACAGCATTGTATATACTTATAGATTCATGCTATTTTTAAAAAGGGTGCCAGAATTTTTTAAATATATTTTTTATTCTAGGATGGTGGGGTGGTCCTCTAGGTGCTTACATGACTACAGAGATCTCCTTTTGTGCTCCTCATGTTAACTAATGCATGCAGAAGTGTGTGTATGTATGTGTACACTTGTGTATGTATGTAAGATATGGAAACTGGTATGGTGCAAAACAATGAAAGCTTATCTCTTAAAAGGCTTCTGGGTTTCAAATAGGTGCAGCCCAGTGTTTTGTTGGGAAGTGTGCCTGTTTGCCTGGAAAAATTCAAAATAAGCAAAGAAAGCATCCCATTTCAGGGAGGATTTAACTTTTCAACTTTTCCTACATTTCTGTCATGTATAAAAGATTAGGACCATATGTTAAGTTGCAGTTCAAATGATTTGTTGCTCTAGCCCATACACAAGAATCTAGTCAACTAAAGTTCAATACTAATTTAATGAGAGATAAAGGTCAACTGAATTCTAGAGGGGTTGGACTTGAGCCATTTGTGAGAATGTAATGACTCTACGTTGATGACTCACTTAACTCTGCCTCCTGCTCTTCCTGCTCTTTTCCTACATTTGCACCAGCTTTGCTGAAGTGACTGAATTCTTCAAATTATATTGTTTAAATATAGAAAATGTGACAGCTGATAGGTCTGGGCATCACTTCTGTTTAGAATTGTGATTCAGAGTTAAATCAGTCACATCTCCAAATCAAATCTACATTCTAGACTGGACAACACTCTAGACTGAAGTACTGAATCAAATTAGACACCACTAAATAAATCTGACAATTCAGAATCACCGGAGCCTTAAAAAAGATTTGACATTTCATATCACACACACACACATACACAGTATATACACACACCCATATACATGCACACACATGTATGTATTTATATGTATACATATACATACACACAAATAATTTCATTTGATACATTTATATTGAATACTGAATCTTTAGAGGAGAGAAATTTTTATGTAATAGTTCAGACCCATGGGAGGTGACCCAGTGGCATATAGTCAACATGGTTATGGCGAAGTAGATAGTGCCAGTACAAAAAATTATCTCCATCTAAGAAAAGAAAACAAACCAAAAAAGAAAAAAATCATTTCCTTCAAAACATAAAGGAAATGATAAAGCATCAATGTGAATAGTTCTTGACATTTCACATTTCACTCATGTAATGTTGCTGCCTCATAAGGTGCACTAGCTCGCCATGGACTTCTGGCTGCAATTCCAGGTTCAGATTATCACTATTAATCCCTACCAGTCATAGGACCAGCCTACCTGCAAACGTTTGTCTCCAATGGTTTCTTCTTGCCCCATCAGATCTAGTAGTGAGGATAAGTTCTGGGTTCCCTCTACCAAACAGTGTCATCTTGTTGGGCCTAGAGGCCATGCTTTCTCTGTTGCAGTAACTACTCTGTGAGAAACCACCCGCTCCAGAGGATGATGGTGGCTATTTTCCAGACTGTTAGTCTAGGTACACAGGTGTCAAACTCTCAGTGTGGTGTTGCCATCATGTGACGTATCACAATGCTTTTTCCTTTTGTGGAGCTGAGGTGGGCATGGCCTGCGTGTGACACATCCAGCTGTGGGCTGGCTTTGACAGCTCTGGCTCTACGAGGTTAAGCAAAATATGTTGGCTGGTTGATTTTTATTTTTTCCCTATTATAACTTGTAATTTATTTTTGTGACCTTGGATATCTGTTACTTGGATTACTAATGTAATTATTAATGTAGTTTTGATGTAGTTTTAGTTTTTCTATGCCAGAGTTATTGCAATATAAATCATATCAACTTGTATGCCTGCATGTAGATAGGAATGAATGTGGTTTGCAACTCATTCTGACAAGGAAATTTCTGAGAATGATCCAGAAGGGGCTGTAGGCACTACAAAATGTTGACTCAGGTGTTATATGGAGCTCTTAAGCCAGGGATACTCAAGAAAGGGTATCCCGTACTCTTGACACTTTTATTTGGCCTCTTGGACACTCTCCTTTTTTCTGGTTAAAACTGCAATGATTTTTAAGGAACTGAGTACTTGTTCTGATCTAGGCTTCCCAAGATCACGAAGCAGACTCCTTGTCCCAATAAAGCCCCTTTTATTTAGGTTAAAGTGAATTCCTCTCCAGCAAAGTCCTGGCAAGCAGTCTTTCATAACATTTCACAACTACAGCCCTTGGAGAGTTGCCAGGCTGATATCTTCCAAATGCCATGCTGCAGCAGCAATTACTTGGCAAGAAGTCAGGAACAGATCTTCACCCTAATGAATTGAACTTATTGTCTCTTGTAAATACCACTCCCCTTTTACTCCTCTTTATTCCCTATGGGAGGGGCTATTCACCATCCACCTGAGCCTTTACTCCCGAGTTGACCCTTGTTCCTTAACTGTTCCCTTCACCTGGCAGCTCTGCGCATCTGCGCACTGGGAACAGGTTCTAGCTATTCTTCTGCCCCACTGATTTCCGACTCCAAAGTAAGCTGATAACTGTCAGACAGCCCTGGCCCCATCTCTGCCTCTGATGCAGAGCAGTCGTCAGAGCCTTCCCCAGACTCCAGGACTGGCCCATGTTCCTCCCCAACCTCCTTACTGTCCGAGCCTGCCACCAGCTCTGCTAGTGGGCCACAACAGTAGTAACTCATGTAACTGAAGTGATCAGCAATGAGAAAGAATGATGCAATAGAAAATATTACTAAAGGAGCATAGACAATGAATATCTAGAAAAAGAAAAGATATTCACACACACACACACAAAAACACCTGGATACTTTTTCTGGACCCCAAACCACTTTTTCCTGGTGGCCCAACCTATTTCTAGCACTTGTAACAAAGCTTGTTTTTGTGGAACTACATTTTGAAAGATTCTATTTGTTGTAATCTTAGCTCTTAAAAATAGGTTGTTGCTTTGTGTTCTGTTCTTGTTAACTTACATGAAACTTAAAGTAGCCTCCTGTGTGTCTTTAAAGATCTATTTGTCAGAAAGAAAAGTGGACAAGCTTTAAAATCAGCTTTATAACTTTCCATAAATAGATTTTCCACTCAGATTTTTTAGTTCTTCAACCCATGACTACTTCAACTACTTTCTAAGATGACTACCTGACTAATTATTAGCTTGACATCTGGTCCTTTTTTGAAATTTCTGTTATAAATGGAAAAGTTATTCTAAGTATTTAGAGGCCTTCATGTTATAAGCTGAAAATGTCTCTTAAAATGTGCTATGCTGTGTGCATCACTTTCATCTCATGTAAATACAACCTAACCTTTGATAATATCAAAACATTTCAGCAATTAAAAGTATGTTAAACATTTTAATAAAATAATGTATTTAACTAGGAAATGTGGACTTTTGCAGCATGGTACACAGGGACTAAAAAAAAAAAAAAGTTAAGATGGTGTTCACCAGTGTGATCCAAATCCATTACCTTTGTATGTACATTAAATGTAAGCAAGGTGGCTAACTCTATTTATGTTGTTTAAATGTCTTATTCCAGATATACATTGCTTTCTTTTTATTTTTTTCATTGGGGGTGGGTTTCAACTGTTTTTAATATACACTGGCCACAATTCTCTGGAGTTGGAAGTCCTCCTAAATCAAATAAAATCACATCAATCAATCAACAAGGTGAAATTTCAACTACACTGCTGGACCACATCGTGATCATTTGTGTCTTTCTCCTGACACTCTTGGATTTCTGTATTTTATCTTCATTAATATATCTATTTGAATAAACAGACATCCATTTTAGTGTTCCATACTGTCAGGCATGAAGAATCAGGACTACACAATAAATTCCAGTTAAGCTGATTTCTTACTCATGCCCGTATAAAGAATCTAATTGACTAACAGCGCTAAACGGGCACTAGATAAGAGTTTGTGGAATTCAAGAGGGTTGGGACTTAGACAGCTGGTGGGAAAGTAATGATTCCAGGCTGATTCCTCTCTTGACTCTGTCCCCAGGCTCTGTCTGTCTTTCTACATTGGTCAGATAAAATAAAAAGATATGGGATTCTTTTTTTAAAAAGTTAAAAATAAGCTTTAGAAATACAATAACACTTGTAATATTTAATTAATGTATTATGTATTAAATATTGGCAGTGTTAATCATTGATTGATTCAGTTATTAAGAATTAAGTTATATTGTTTGATTTAAATAATAGCGCTATTCACAAAAAATTAACTGATTATTGTTTGTTTGTTTATTTATTTGCTTATTTACTTATTTATCAGGGATTTTATAATCTGATTTGAATCTGAAGGCTAGCAGGTGTATATTCAAGACCACTGCTTGAATACTTTTTCCCTATCTTTGTTCCTAACAGACAGGGTTATTTTTTTGTCACTTGGAAGATGGTTGACATCAGCACATTGTTAGGGTAATGGGCCTGTCTCCTCTCTGTCTCTTTGCATCTGACCTTGATCCTCCTAACCCTCACATCATTCATTAAAAACCATGACAAATCACACATTAGAACTGAGCCCCAGGCCTGCAAAAAAGGGGACTAACGATGGTTTGTGGGTCCCTTAGGAATATTAGCATATAGCTTAGTGATTGTGAATATAATAGCCCTCTGATGATAAATTAATACAAGATGTTCCTTTAAAAAAAGTCCATGACAACCATAATGATGATTTATTTTAGTCATAGATAAAAACTTGTATGTGGTGCATTTCACAACATCAGGGTTAAACTAAAAATGTATATTTTTGTTCTTTTCAATAGCTAAGCCATTACCCAAAATAAGGAAGGAATAATGAAATGAGTATTTCACATGCAGCTTAGGGGGAAAAAAAATCTATAGTCATATACACAAACACAAAAATACAAATACACACACAAAATATGAAGGGTTTTAAAATCAGCTCTTTAGGTTCATTTTTTTGGTCACAAGTTATGACATTTATCTAAGAGCTTTAAGGAACAAAGTCCTTTGTCAAATATTCATGCAATCTTTCTTCCAAGTTTGCAACTTACATACAAGTGAAATAAATATATATATAAGAACAGAATTCTCCTTGCAAAACAGAATATCTGATTCATTTTTCCAAATTGCTCTTCAAAACTGTCTGCTAATAGCGTCTCTTCTTTTGATCAATGGATACAGTTGGATATTACTCAGAATTTGTTATAAGTGATACTTTTCAAATCTATACTTGAAACTATTTCAGATAATAATATAGAATTCATTTTTCATAGTATATTATTTTTATCTCCATTTAATTAGTGCTGGAGTGAAGAGATTCACTCAGACCATGACCTAATTCAACACAGTATTCCCATGTGAAACAGTCATTTGTTGACTCTGAGGACAAAGAATAATTTAGACAAAATGACAGAAATTCTGCCATATGTGGTAAGCTGTAGAAACAGCTTGTGATGCCCTCTCTCAAACTTGCCAGGGTGTGGTGGACTCTTCACATCCACTAAAGCTATGCTAATCTTAAAATGACATTCAACATCCCTTTCTCACAAATAACCACAGTGTTTGCATTCTGCAGGAATTATGGACAGAAATTGATCTTAATGTCTGCTTTTCATCTTATTTGTTTTCTTTCTTAGTGGTTAATTTAAGTTTTCAGGGAGCTTCCTAGATATCCTTTCCTTTTACCTAAGCACTTCTTTTTACCTGCAGAGATAGAGAAACGCTGTCTTAGCCATTACATTATACAGGCTCTCTATATTTTATTTCCAATTGATCCCTCCCAAAATGTTTTTTAAAAAAGAAAAAAGACTTCACAACTTTTCACAACTTTCACAACTTTTTTGAAGTGATTATTAAGTAAACGCCGAAGTTTTAAGTTAATGTGGCAGTCAGTGAGTGAACACCATAGAAATTTATTTATTTTATTTATTTGTCAAGCAAGTATTAGATAACAGGTATAAGTATAAGCATGGTTATGAATACATGAAATGGACAAGAATAAAAAAGAAACAATAGGACAGGGCAGTGGGCACATTGGTATGCTTATGCATGCCCCCTACAGACCTCTTAGGAAAAGGATGAGGTCAATAGTAGACAGTCTAAGGTTAAAGTTTTTGGGGTTTGGGGAAGAAACCACAGAGTCAGGTAGAGTATTCCAGACATTGACCATTCTGTTGCTAAAGTCGTATTTCCTGCAATCAAGTTTGGTGCGGTTTACTTTGAGTTTGTATTTATTGTATACGCTTGTATTGTTGTGGTTGAAGCTGAAGTAATCATTGACAGGTTGGACATTGCAATATATAATTTTATGTACTATACTTAGATTGGACCGAAGGCAGCGTAGTTCTAGGTTGTCCAGATCTAAAATTTCAAGCCTGGTGGCATAAGGTATTCTGCATAATGTATTCCAATGAGTGTTTGTTGCTGGAAAATGGAAAGCCAGATCTGGGGAAAAAACCCATCATAAATCATGGTCATGTGACCACAGAGTGCTGCAATCAGCCGTAAAGGTGATCCTATTGCTGGAAATGCAGTTATATGACTACAAAGGGATGCAGGCTTTGGAACTCTGGAATTGGATTGTACAGTAAGTGGCTTCTGGGACATCCATAATAACTTTGAAAACAGTTGTAAATAGAGGACTACCTGTAATTTCTTTCTTCTTCTTGTGTCCTTATGCTGAAAATATGTTCTTGGGAAAAAGACTCCCAAATGATTACTTTGAGCACCTTCAAAAGCAACTCCATACTTTGTGTTGAAAATCCTGAATGGTTTAGATTGGATTTTATCTGAAACATTATATAAAAAGAAAGGAATTTTTGATACCCTGTCCTTTGTGAGCTCTATGCTAGCAAGAGAGATCCAGGGTTGTATTGGAAAGGAGATTTATTTTTTTTAAAAGTTGAATATGTAAAATAGGCTTAAATTTTCATGAATTGATTAGTTACAATAGCCCAAATCTTTCCAGTTGTGTGCATTTTTGAGGCAATGTTGTTGACAAGATACAACAGAATAGGATTTGTCAGGATGTGCTTAAATTGGAAGGCTACATGTTGACATTTGTTCAGTGTAAACTAACTGTACATATGCTATAGCATATGGCAGCATTTCAGCCCCCATCTCTCTCCTAACCTCTCCCACAAAGCCACTGAAAAGAGGTCCCAGGAGACAACCCACAAATTAGGTCAGAGATTAGCCTACCATGTGGCAGTTAAATATCAGCAATCACTCTCACCGTTACATTGCTTCATGTAACAAAGGTTTTTCTGAACCTTTAGAAATGTGTTTTTAATATCAGCATTTTTGCCTGATAGATGTTGTTCACTCTATTGCCTGATGCCATTCATGGTATTAACATCAGATTCAAGAAGGTGAAAGGCATTCATAATTCTTCAGTGCGAAGTCGGCATCATTTTGCAGAGGATAATTCAATCACGGCCTTACATGCATAAACTGCTGCTTGGGAAAAGATTGATGACCGTAGGGATGCCAGTAATAGCCAGAAAGCAAAATCTGTGCTTGGGGACAAATAGTATGTGACAGGGGATGTGATCCTTGCAATTAGTGGCAGATTATTTAGTCTGTTTTAGGCTGAGGGGCACATTTAGGCTGTGGCCACTCTTAGATAATGCCTATCAGGTTGGGACCTGCCTGTCTAAAAATGGTTGTTATTCTGAGAGCGTCCCATCACCGGATATACATGTCCAGAAAGCAATTCGGTAGAAATGTCCTTACCATCTTTTTCTAATTCTAAACTATGATTGTTTCTACCAATCCAAACTTACCTTTGATTCTTATATTAGACACCTTGACTCAAAGATACAATAAAACAGGAGCTCCAACCCCCTTTTTTGAAAAATGGCTTCGAAGCTGACACAGGACTTCTTTTACCTATTTGCAAAATCCAAGAATGGTTGGAGCCATTTTTACCTCCAGGGGAAGAAAATCCCATAATTTATGTGCTACTCAAAACGGTCTGCCATTTTATCTCTCTAAGCAGAGGGAAGATTCTCAGCAGGCCATGCCTAGATAGCATATTTGAATAAATAGATCCAGTTCTGCCTGGCCGCTGCCTGATCTGTCACTCAGTCCTTTTTTGTGATTTGTATGTGTTCTTTAAAAAACAAAAAGGACAATTTACAATAGAGGACAAGAGAGAACAGGAAGGGACCTACTGTACCAGTGATGGATAGAGTTTTGTAGTCAGATCTCCACTATTCCTGCTACATTACTATGATATGTTACTATGATATGATATGACACTATGATAGATAAGAAAGGATAATGCAATGCACAAAGATCTCAACCAATTATTTTCCTTAGCAAACGCTATACATAGAGTCAGACAGTACCACAACAAATCTACAAAAAACCCACCATCAACAACAATAAGCATTGGCAGTGCAGACAGCTAAATATATGCTGATAGTTTTCTGAGTTCTCCAGAATGAGAGATTAGCGTCTTAGTTTAGTTGTGGGGAAAACCCATAGCAGTTTTTTTGAGTCATACAACAATATTTGCATTGTTCCAATGATCACTGGGCAATGCTAGAAGATATTACAAGCAATGTGCATATCCACCTGCTTTAGAATCAGGATAAATTCTTCATATATTCAAAAATGTCATTACCAGTGATTTCAAATAGAAAGTTCCATTGCATCAATGCATTCATAATTAATGTTGTTACCCACAATCTTTCCAATGCAAAACAGAACATTTTATTATACACAAGATTATGTCTCTGGTTAATAAGACTAGTTGGAGATGCATATCAATATGATTGAAATTAGACTTTAGGTATTTTGTTCATTCATTCATTCATTCATTCATTCATTCATTCATTCATTCTGCCTTTATTACTTTTACAAATAACTCAAAGTGGTGAACATATGATATCCAACACATTATAAGGTGTCATTTATTTGATGATCAGGAATTTTAAAGCCAAAAGCACCTAGGTATTTATATTAGGAAAATATTCAGCAGGTTCTGACCAGTTCTGGAGAACTGGTAGCAGAAATTTTGAGTAGTTCTGAGAACCGGCAAACACTACTTCTGACTGACCCCACCACCATCTATTCACTGCCTCCCAAGTCCCAGCTGATCAGCTGGGTCTTCTTTGTTGCCCTGCACAGGAGAATGGAGCTGGAAAGCAGGTTAGTGGGATGGAGAGGGAATGGGGATTTTGCAGTAACCTTCCCCCAGGAGTGGGGTGGGAATGGAGATTTTGCAGTATCCTTCCCCTGCCATGCCCACCAAGCCAAGCCATGCCATGCCCACCAAGCTACACCCACAGAACCAATAGTTGTTTTTTTTTTGAATCCCACCACGGGGACAGGTGCACATTTCTGTATATGGGGCTGAAATAAAGCGAAATTGAACAACTGACAACTACGTTATGAAGACTCTGGCAGCTCCTGAAAAATCTAGAGATTTTCAAAATCATCACCAATCCAGATACTTCTTTTGACAAATGCTACATAGACAGATTTTTGCTACTGTTTCTCTTTTTCCAAGTGTGGTAAGCCAAAAATTTACAGAGGCATGCAGAACAATGACTAAAGCTTTGGCGGTTTTATGTAGGGTCTGCATTGATTTTAAATCACAACTTACTGAAACTGAAAATAAATGTGCCAAAATGATCCTGGTAGATCTGAAGTAGGAAAACTAAGAAAGGGTAGTGGTGGTGATGAAGATCTGGATGAAATGGAGAACTATCATTGAGAATGCAGACTATTTGCTAGACACTACTTGGGATTTGCTTGGGGAACATCCTGACTGTACTTATTTCAGTTTATATTATAGCACCAAAGCCTGACAAATATTGCTAATACTTTAATAAATATTTTCCAAAAGATGTAACCTGGATACAATGTCCAGTTAAATGATAAAACATCTTCCTGCACTTTCCTTCCTTCCTTCCTTCCTTCCTTCCTTCCTTCCTTCCTTCCTTCCTTCCTTCCTTCCTTCCTTCCTTCCTTCCTTCCTTCCCTCCCTCCCTCCCTCCTTCCTTCCCTCTCTCCCTCCCTCCCCTCCCCCTCTCTCTCCATCATCTCCATCATCTTCATTATTATATCTTTCTTTAACTTTCTTGGAGTATTGGGAGCATCTCTTATCTCCTTCCGCTCCACCTCATTAAAAGCAAAGATAAAAATAGCCATATCTCTACAACAAAGCAAAGCAACTTTGCCGCATCATTTCGTCCTCTTCTTGGCTGGCTTCAGGGACACTCTACCCTCCAAGATGTACCACTGCAGGTGGGCATCTGCCTTATCATTTTTGCTAGATAGCCAGATCCCTCCATGGGCTGGATTTACATTAGGCCATTAAGTATTGATTGTAGTGCTTGAGAGCTCTATTGTTGCTATTTATCAGAGCCTTTTGCATTGAACTTTGTAGAAGATAATACTCCCTCCTTGCTGCATGATGTGCACTTACATCTGTGCCAGGCCAAAATGTGCTAAAGGAAGTAAAGGCATTTAAAAACCCATAAAGGACATCTCCATCAACTCAGTTTGTTTTATTTGTGACTCTCAGTTGTGAAGGACAAATCTCACACAGTATTTTCCCCATATGCTTGCTTTACAGGTAGTTTTAATTTTGTAGCCATTTTAACTGCACTCAAGCTCTAACTAGTAATTGGTCATCTTCTCTTAGGAAATCTGCTTGTTTTCCCATCACTAATTATATTCCGGATTTGACTGAATGGCTGTTTGAAAAATAGGAGCGTATGTCACCTTTAGGCAAACCTGAACTTTGCACACATGAAGTGGATGGCATGATGTGAGAAGGAACTTGGGAAACAGGGCAAAGAGATATTGCCTAGGGAATGATCTGATAAGAGGAGGCTCACAGCCATATAATGGGTGGAGAAAAAGGCTCAGAAGGGATCTTTTCTAACTTCTCATACTGTAAACAAAATGGTGGAAGATTTGTACTTTCAGACCTGCAATATTATATTAATGTAGCCTTACAATAAAGTAGAATTAGTTCATCTTGTCGTGTTTTCTGTCTGGTTTACCTAGGAAGTTTGACATAAATATTCTTGAAGCAGTGAAACTTTAATCTGCATCGCAGGAACTTGCCTACTCTCTGATTGCGTGAAGTCCTATTTGTATTACACCAACATTCAAAGAAAGTATTTTAAGTATATTTGTTTTGTTGCCCTGTCCAGAATTTGGAAAGCCAACTCTGCAGATGGCAACACTTGGCTGACCTTGACCTGCCTTGGAAACTAGACAGGATCAGGCTTGGTTCATATTTGGGAGAATATCATGCATGTAGGCTAGACTAGGTGTCAGAGTTGTGACACATATGTCTGTGCATGCATTAAATAATCTTTTCCATTTTTAATTCCCATCGCTGCACAATCTTACTAGATATTCAGTGATGATATTTAATCCCAACCCTCTATCCACCTTTATTCTCTCACTGGTTTTAGATTATATGATTAAGATCTAAACAAACATTTCCCTCAACACTGTCCAACTATTTACAAAGTCTGCATTACTATTACTATTAATCTTCTCATCACTCCCTATTGTCCATCCCTCCCACTTGTGACTGTATGACTGTAACTTTGTTGCTTGGAGCCTTACAATTTATATTGACTGTTTCCTGGTATGATTTAATTGCTTATTGTACTAAGTGTCGTACCTTATGGTTGTCGACTCTTGATGAATGTATCTTTTCTTTTAGGTACACTGAAATCATTTGCATCAAGACCAATTCCTTGTGTGTCCAATCACACCTGACCAATAAAATAATTCTATTCTATTCTATTCTATTCTATTCTATTCTATTCTATTCTATTCTATTCTATTCTATTCCATTCCATTCCATTCCATTCCATTCCATTCCATTCCATTCTATTCTTCATTTTATTCTGCATGTTACTAAATTTTTATTTTAATTGTGACTTGTCTTTAAAGTCTTCACTGAATTCAAGTGAATAATATTTTAATATATTAAAATATTAATATATTTAATATTTTATATTTTAAATAGACAATTAATACAATTAAAATATGGCTGTCCCAAAATAAATATCTGAATAGAGCTAGGGCTTCTGATAGATGCAGATTGTATGTGATTCCCTGTTGAATCTACATTAGTTCTTGCACAAAATATCTAGAAACACACAAAACTATTGTAAGTAACTGCTGATACTTCCCTGAATTTGGACAGCAGGGACAATATTATGAAAAAACCAAGAGGCCTTAATTTTACCTAGGATTCATTACTATATGTAAGAGCTTGAAAACAAGCTATATATAAGATGATGTAGTGGACTTTCTTGACCTGCAGCACTTCAGACTCAGAAATCTCATTTAAAAATTTCCTAACTCTGTCCACATACAAAACTACCATATTTAGAGTGTGCATTCTAAATTAACTATTTTAATGCAAGCTTCTACATGTATGCAGTGATGTGATATCAAGGTCTGCATATCTTATATGACTTTCTGTGTGACTGCATTTAATACACCGATGTATTTTTAAATCAATTGCTTTGATAATACAGCTATTATCTTTCTACATACCTCCACCCAATTACCCAGGATAAAATCTCTGATGGGTAGATATTCTCAAGTAGCGGAATCTGCCTTTTACTAATTGGGTTCTTTTGTCCTGTTTAGTCATATAATAGATTTTTTTTTTAAAGTAGCAAGCTAATCTGTCTGACAGTAAGCTTGGTTCTATAATGCATGTCAAGGAACAATTGAATTCCAGATGAGTTGTCACCTCAGCTATAAAAGAAAGAATTTAGTTACAACCTCTTTTATTCTGTGCCCTTTTCAAAGGTGCTTGACACCTGAGATAATGATGTTCAGCTTTCCAGGGTTACTAGCATGAAGAAAACACAGAGCAGACCTATCTATTACAGTCATTCTCCAATGACGGAAATATTCAGTGCTGTCCAGAAAATCCTGTGATTGTGGTTGTGGTTGGAAATGAACCAATTGTAGAAGTAGAAATTATTTTGGAGAGTCAGAGCTACTATTCCATGAGTCACAATTTAAAAGCAACAAATAAAAAAAAGGAAACAACCAAAATCAGTCAATAATAGGCTTGTCTGATTCATTAAGCACCTGTTTCACATTAGGCAAATGGGCAATTTTTATATTATTTCCCATAGTACAGACAGTCTGCAGTAGGAAAACCATAGTGTCTTCTTAAAGACTTAAAATGAACTTGGCCTGTGAGTTTTTGTTTATTTCTTTTATATGGCACAATTTAGCTGGTGATATAAACTATGCTTGCCAAACAACTAGTTATAAACACCACTGTAGTTGCTCTTCCGCCACCATTTCCCTGAGCCAATGAAGTAGCCACACTGTCTTGTCCAGCTTCTGGATTGCTTTCATCTGCTGACCATACACCTTCTTTTTCCCAGGCCATCTTTGAGGCTACTCTGGTCTGGTGCCTCCTGTAATTGCCACAAAACCCCTACTTGCCAATTCACAGTTCAGGCAACATCCAAAGACCATCCAGATTTCTGCAACTGGTCACACAAATTCTATAGTTTTCTTTATCACTAGTTTTCTATGAAGAATTACCAACTTTTGCCCTGTCCTGGAATTGGGCCTTGTTTTGACTGATAAACTGAAAGCAACAGTCTGATCTTCATTACTATTTGCTTCAGTGAAATTCTGATGGAGTTTCATATATGTTTAGACAGGACACCCTGCAATCCAAAGAACAAAGTCAGTGTCAAATGATGTCTTTGGTCCATCAGTTATTTGTTTGCTCATGAGCCCATCAAGATGAAGAAATTAATGCTGATAGAACTAAGAGCTGGCATCAGTTGTTATAGGACACATCAAGATTGGGTTATAAATATTGTAAAATTAATAGAATAAATCATGTTTATCCCCACAACAGTTAACCTGGGAATAGGTTGGGTTGAGAGAGAACAATTGGCTCAAAATCACCCAGTGAATTTCTGAAGATGAAGGTTGACTTGAACTTGGTCTCATTTATCCCATAAAACACTTTCTGCAGTATATTATCCTTGCAGGAGTAATGTGGTAAAACCCACAAAAAAACCCTCTAGAAACTGGCATATAGCCTAGAATTGTACTAAAATAATCTATAATAAAATATGAGATTCTGTCTAGAATTTTTAAAGAAAGTTTTAAAATTTTAAAAGAAAAAATCAGAAAATAAAATACAAACTAAATAGTCAAGACCTTGCTGAGGATCCAAACTTTATCAAGGACCTTGGAGTACTCATCTCTAATGATCTAAGTGCTAGAGCCCACTGTAACTACATAGTCAAAAAGGCATTAAGAGTTGTTAATCTAATCTTAGGTAGCTTCTTCTCTGATAAAATCACACTACTAACTAGAGCATACAAAACATTTGCTAGACCTATACTTGAATACAGCTCATCAGTCTGGAACCCATATCATGTATTTGATATTAACACAATTGAAAAACTCCAGAAATATTTCACAAGAACAGTTCTCCATTCCTCTACTCATTGCAGGATACCTTATGCCACCAGACTTGAAACTCTCGACCTAGAAAACCTAGAACTAAGCGGCCTCCGGTCCAATCTAAACATAGTATATAAAATCATACATTCCAATGTCCTACCTGCAAATGAATACTTCAGCTTCAATCATAACAATACAAGAGCATACAATAGATACAAACTCATGGTTAACCACACCAAACTTGACTGCAGAAAATACGACTTCAGCAACAGAGTGGTCAATGTTTTGAATACTCTGCCTGACTCTGTGGTTTCTTCCCCAAACCCCAAAAACTTTAACTGTCTACTATTGACCTCATCCCCTTCCTAAGAGGCCTGTAGGGGGCATGCATAAGCACACCAATTGTGCCCATCGTCCCTGTCCTATTGTTTTTTTATTTTTCTTATAAGTATCTATCTATAGAGCCATAATTTAAAAATATTCAAAATGCCTGCTGGGTCTAAGACGGTGCTGAATTCCTCCTCTCACCCTCTTGGCTAAATCCATTGATTCATGTATCCCAATTTGCCTGATTATATTTATCTGAGAATTAAAATATCATATCTAATTTGTAATAAAATTGGATCCCATTATCATATCCAAACAGTCTGAATCTGATGTCTTGATCTTTCAGAGTCCTGAAGAAACAACTCCATTAATAAACAAAAGAACATAAAAAAACCCCTCATTTTCTTTCTCACAGGAACCAATCAAATGCCCCTAGGCTGCCTTCCCACCTGTCATGCCCCTGATGGAGACTGACTCTGAGGGAGAGGAGGAACAGTCAACTGTGAGTGGAAGTGTGGCTCTGGAGGTTGTGGAGGAGGCTGGGGAAGGGCAGAGGCCAGCTGAGCAGTCAGAGGGGGACCCAAGCCCATTCCCTATCCATCCTAAGGCACACAGGGAGGAGAGGATAAGGGAGAGAGGTGGTCTACTTGGGAGGAGAAGGCCTTGATCCTCTTCATGGGCTGCCAGTGTGAGAACTGCATAAGAATTTGGACCTGCGTTCTGGCAAACACTGGAGACAAAGCATGTTTTATTTTGGTTTGAGGTTATCTTGGTTGGCATCCTTCCAACAGACTGTGCCTTGTTATCTCCTTGAATTTGGTAAATACTTCTCCTGTTCCATTGTGCAAATTTCATCATTGTAGTTTATTTGCTTTTTATTTTAACCTCTATCTGCTCATTAAATTCGGACTGCATTGCTTTCTTTTGAAGATTATTTTTGAGTATGTTTTGTCTCCAACTGAGAATTATTGAACAGTGGAGCCAAGTTGGAGGCATTAAAGGACATTTATGTACATTTTGGATTTTGTTATGTTTCATTATGTTTGTGTTACACACCACCACTGTTGCCATATAAATGAAGGGGATTCATGCTTCACAATCTGAAGGCAACACTGATTCTTCAAACTAATGACTCTGGAAAGACCTGACCTCCATGAATTTATCCAATCCCTCTTTAAAACTATCCAATCTAGTGGCCATCACCAGAGGTTAATTATGTGGTTAATTATAATTAACCACAGGTCAAGTAAGTACTGGTGAAGAAGTACTTTCTTTTGTATTTTCCAAATCTCCTCCTAATAGCTTCATTAGGCAATTTTTGCTCCTGGTGTTTTGAGAAAAAGGAGCAAAAAAACCATTCTCCCAATACACTGCATGGTTTTATATATATCTTAATAATATCTCTCATCCAGCATCCCCATTACCATTTTCCCAAGCCCCAAACTATGCTTTCTTGATATTCGCATTGTGTTTTTTTATTTGTTAGAGATATTTTTATATGGTATTTTTTAAAATCTTTATTAGCTACCATGAGTCCCATTTTTGAGATGGATAGCCATATAAATTAATTTAAGCAAACAAGTAAAATTCTAGATTTTTCAAACCAGGAGGGTTTTTAGTTTTCAGTTGCCCTTTTCTTCATTTTGGCCAATTCAATTACATCTTTTTTCAAATTTGGTGACCAGCATTTAAGATACAGACCTTTTATAGATTTACAGAAGGACATTACAGTGATGGCATTTTCATTTTTAATCTCTCATTTAGGAACTTTAGCCTTGGCTTTTGGCTTTTTTTTCAGTTATCAGAAAACTATGTTAGCATCACTGACTTTTAGAAAGCCAGTTTTTTCCCCCTTCGTTATTTAGAGGAGATTTTTTGTTTGTTTTTCTTTACACATAATAATATTGTTTAGCATTTATTTTTGTACTGAAATGTTTTCAGTGTTTTATTATTTTAATTGTAATATGTTTTTTAAGTTGTAAGCTGACCCTAGTCATTGATTGAGACAGGAGGCTCTACAAGTTGAACAAACAAACAAATAATAAATAAATAAACCTGTCATTTGGTGAATTATTCACCCAGTTTAAATAAATCCTTCTGGGACTTTCTAAAATCAAGTTTAGCTTGTATTTCCCTGAATAGAATAGAATAAAATAGAATACTATATTGGCCA
This sequence comes from Pseudonaja textilis, assembly GCF_049901715.1. Taxonomy (NCBI): domain Eukaryota; kingdom Metazoa; phylum Chordata; class Lepidosauria; order Squamata; family Elapidae; genus Pseudonaja; species Pseudonaja textilis. The sequence continues at coordinate 196,605,788 of NC_141991.1, read as the reverse complement.
AGTGTGATTGGACACACAAGGAATTTGTCTTGGTGTAAATACTCTCAGTATACATAAAGAAAAGGTACATTCGTTAAGAATCAAGAATCACAATGTACAACACTTAATGATAGTTATAGGGTACAATCAACAATCAAATCATACTAGGAAACAGTCAATATAAATTGTAAGGATACAAGCAACAAAGTTACAGTCCTACAAACACAAGTGGGAGGGTATGGGTGATAAGGAGAGATGAGAAGATTAACAGTAATAGTAGTGCACACTTTGTAAATAGTTGAACAGCGTTGAGGGAATTATTTGTTTAGCAGAGTGATGGCATTCGGTGGAAAACTGTCCTTGTGTCTAGTTGTTCTGGTGTGCAGTGCTCTATAGCGTTTTGAGGGAAGGAGTTGAAACAGTTGATGTCCGGGATGTGAGGGTTCTGTAAATATTTTCACAGCCCTCTTTTTGACTCGTGCAGTATACAGGTCCTCAATTGAAGGCAGGTGAGTAGTAATTGTTTTTTCTGCAGTCCTAATTATTCTCTGAAGTCTGTGTCTGTCCTGTTGGGTTGCAGAACCAAACCAGACAGTTATAGAGGTGCAGATGATAGGCTCAATAATTCCTCTGTAGAACTGTATTAGCAGCTCCTTGGGCAGTTTGAGCTTTCTGAATTGGTGCAGAAAGAACATTCTTTGTTGTGCTTTTATGATGTTTTTGATGTTAGTTGTCCATTTTAGGTCATGTGATATAGTAGAACCTAGAAATTTGAAGGTCTCTACTGTTGATACTATGTTGTCTAGTATTGTAAGAGGTGGTAGTATGGGAGGGTTTCTTCTAAAGTCTACCACCATTTCTAAGGTTTTGAGTGTGTTCAGTTCCAGATTGTTCCAGTTACACCATGAAGCAAGTTGTATAACCTCCTGTCTGTATGCAGATTCATCGTTGTCTCGAATGAGACCAATCACTGTTGTGTCATCAGCAAACTTCAGTATTTTAATGGATTGTTGGAGATGCAGTCATTGGCATATAGGGAAAAGAGAAATGGAGATAGCACACAGCCTTGGGGGGGGCCTATGCTGATTGTACAAGTATCGGATGTGATTCCGCCTAGCTTCACCTGCTGCTGCCTGTCTATTACGAAGTTTATGATCCACTTACAAGTGTGTTCAGGTCCCACTAGTTGGTTTAATTTACTTAGAAGAGTGTCTGGAATGATGGTATTGAATGCTAAACTTCTCCTGTTATTAAACTTCATTGAAAAATAGTCAATTTATTCCTACTCATTGGTTTCTGTTTTGTAATTAGTTCATGATAAATTAAAGGTTGGGTCCTCCTATTATCCCATGCCAAATTTCAGAAGAATTTTGTTAATGGCCTTTTGAAAATCTAGGTATACAAGATCATCAGGGCCATTTTCATCCAGGGGCCTATTGATGCCTTCAAAGATCTCTGAAAGATGAAGCTGGATTTACTTTTGTGAAATTGATGCACATTTTTTATGTGCTTTGTTATTTTTCATGTATTATCATTTCTGTCAATTTGCTTGTAAAAGAAGTTAATCTTACCAGCCTGTAATTCCTGGAATCTCTTCAGATCCCTCTTAAAATCAGTGCCCCATTTGCTACTGTTCAATTGTATAGCACTAAACCAGATCTGATTGTTTCACATATTTTCACATTTGAATTATTTAAGAACTCTTGTGTTTAAGAAGCCTTGAAGACCCCATGGTAGTTTGTGTTGTAGTTTCTCAAGATTCTGGGATATCTTATTTTGCTTTTATCATTCTGATTCCCTCCATGAAGAAGTTGGTACAAGCTCAGACACCATCTGATCTTTTTTCTTCTGTAACAAATCATATGCAAAGAATTCATTCACTTTCTCTGTAATCTCTGTGCTTTCTAAAAGTCTAACTGGTTCCCTGCTTAGTGGTTTTCTGCCTTAAGTATATTGAAATAAGTTCATATTAAAAACCACAACAGCTTATTACTGCATTATCATCATTTTTATATTCCAGTATTATCTCATATGTCAGTATTTGTGTTCCTTCCCCCTTTCATTAGAGCTGGTTTTTATTTCATATTTTTGTTGGGTTTTTCCTAATTGCCAATTGTTTTAGTTTCCAATATACTATGAAGGGTTTGGGAACTTTTTAATTTTATACTAGGCCCATTTTTAAAATGTTTGTTTTAAAATGTAACTTTTAAAATGCGTTTGATCCTGCTGTAGTTTTCCAGAAAGAAATTAAATAAAATAGCATTATAGTGACTCTTTTTCATTGATTTCATAACAATTTCATCTCACACCAGATCATGGTTATTATTTAGGGTTACATTCAAGGTTGTTTCTTGCAAGTACATAAATAGTTTGAAATGTCATGAAATGCAAAACAAAAGGTTAGAAGTCATGCCATTTTTGTAAACTACTGAACCAATAAAATCAGAAGCCATTGCTTTTTTGTTTCTTTGCACTATTTTTTATTTTTCTAACTTCTGTTTTTCTATAATTTTTATAATGAAACTTGATAAAAAATTATTACAATTTAGCTTAAGTTTGTTTCCTCTCTAGCTAATTGTATGACCAGAGGTTATACGGTATGGTCATTTAAGGTATCCAGGAAATTGGTTTCTTTTTTCATGGTCTGAATATGAATGTATTTCATCTATGATAAGACAAATGGTTTCTCCCATATTAAAACAAAATCTCCTTTGTACACCTCTCAGATTTCTTTCCATCCTATCCTCAGAAGTTTGGATGGATAACAACATATTCCTAAATTGATTTACATGCATGGCCAAATATTGGCATCCATCTAGTTTCTACAAAGAAATTTAGTTGTTCAAAGTTTTATTTTTTTATAACCTATTTGATAAAAAGAGAAACATCTCTACAAGTGGGTCTTTCCTGTCCCTTTTATAAAATTTATACCTAGGAATGACCATACTTCACTGATTCCCATTAGTCTACCTACAGTATCAGTTCCATCCATTGTATCTATGTTCTTGTTTACTATCAAGTGCTCTCATTCCCCAGCTTGGTGTGGAGAGTTTTAGCATTGGCCCTGAAACACCTACAAACGAGTTTACAAATGTTGCTGGCATTGTTTTTGCCTGGCTTTTAAAAACCTCATGACGGACATGACTACCAATTAATCCACCTCCAACATTGGTTCTATCCATATAGTAGTTCCTGAAATATGCTCCTTTCTAAACTTTACGCTTCACAGGACCTGTCAGTTTTCCTTAGGAATTATTTTAAAAGCTGCTCTGCTTTATTTCTGATGGAATACAATATAGCCTGGTTTCATTTCAGTTCATGTAGAGCCTGCTTTTTCTTGTACTGACTTAACTTGTTCAGAAATATTCCTCAGTAGCAGAGGAACCTAAACTTGTTCACTTGGTACCAATACGTCTCATCCACATATTGAGATGACTAGTTGATCCTGTACATGGGATACAATGTCTAAAACATGAATTTGGCTATTCTGGGACTTTAATCTTAGCATAATAAATTAATTTTAAACTTGCAAGTCTCATTAAAAAAAACATTCATAGATCTACTCACACTTGATTAAAAATTGGACAAAGAGAATTTACTTATAATTACTTATTGCAAAAGAATGTGGATTTTTGACACAAAAAGCAAAGAAAATAAAAGAGGCTCAGCCTCTATTGTTTCTTGTTGATGTTATGCAGTGAATTGAGTACTGAATCATAAGCATCCTATGGAAACAGATCTCCATCTGGCATCTCCTAATCATCACTGGGCAATTCAAATATACTACCCATTGTTGGCCAGCTTTAAACAGTTTGCTGAAGCCATCAGTGAACATTTTGTTTTATTGTTTTGCCACCCACCAAATGTCCACATTTTACTACAGAAAATCTTCCATCAAATCCACTTGGATCCAAGCATGCACCACCTTTATATATCAGCTATCTTTCAGACATCACAATTCACTATATCAAATAAAGCAGGGGTGTCAAACTCAAAGCCTGCAGGCCAGATACATCACGTGCTGGCCCTGCCCCTGCCCGGTTTAGCAAAGGGGGAAAAAGTCCCAATGCATCACATGATGCTGCCGTGATGACGTGACTTTGACACCCCTGAAATAAAGCATCACCTGAAGATCTTGCAATGCCATTTATCTTACAGAGCATAATGAGCAGATTGCAATTTTCAGCAGGGATTTAAACAAGTAACTTACCAAGATTGCATAAGAATATTATTTCAACTAACACTCTTGTAACTATGCGGGGGGGGACGGGGGACTTTTACATACTGTCTACAGAGTTGATATCTTAATGCCTTGTAGCCTCAGCCTGTAAGTTAATATTATTCCTATATTTTATTTTGTTTTTAAAATCCTACCATTTGGAATACCGTAGTCCATTGTCACTGCTCTACAGCTGCCACACTGACAATTTTTGCTGGAAGCTGAATTCATTTTGCTCTGAAATGTCAATAATCACTTGTAAATCATCATGTAGTTGTGCTCATTTTGTGTTTTGTGTGAGAGACATTAAGAAAGAGCAACAGGAGAAAGAATGTGTTTGTGTGAAGGACAAATCTAAGACATCATATCTCAGAATTCAGAATTCAAAAATATGTGAAAAATTATATTTCTCTTGTCCCAATTGAAGTCCAGTTATTTCTGCAACATGATCTGAATATGCTAACATTCTGATTAAAAAAACACAGCAACATGTTCAGGGCTACTGAAACATTAGTAATCTACTCATATGTTTCACATCTACATGCATTCACTCACTCATGAACATATTCCAATGCCAGGAAAAAAATTGGAAAAAGCCAGTATGTTGGGTCATTTATTTTTATGCTGTTTTGCTTCACTACTTCTTGAACGTTCTTGTTTGCCATTATTTGTTGGCAGCCTAGCAAGATTTTGGAAAGATAGCTCTTGTTCTCATCTCAGTCACTCACATTTAGGTACTGTAATTAATGTAGATTCTGAACATTTTAAGGTGGATTGTCTATTTAATTGCTTGATATGTAATCAAATCACCACAACAGTTGAGAAGGAATTAGGGAGGAATGCATGTCAGTTATGATCAGTATCAAATTTATAGCCATGTCTGGCCTGGCATGTCTTTGCAGAAAAATAAAAGAGATTAATTTGTAGTTATATTCAGTATAAAAGACACATTTCTCAAGATAAGTGGATAAGTTATTAAGTGCACAAAACAAATAATGTCAAACATAGTTTCACAATGCAACAAGTATATATTTGATACTCTTTTATATTCTACTTAAATATCTACACTTCCTTTTTTAAAATTATATTCAGTTTTGTGTATAATTGTCAATTACAGAACTAGATAAAATGAAAGCAGTTTTCCTCAGGTTGGATTTAACTGAGATATAAGGATTTCAAGTCCCCAAATTCCTACTTGAATGATCATTATTGAGAATTTTGGAAGTCCGTACTTCTCCATAAAAAAGGGTACAAATCAGCAAGGCTGTATATTTATGGTAAGATATCCTGCAAAATTTATCCAATCTAATATTGTTGATATTTATTTATTTATTTATTGTCCCACCTTTATTATTTTTTACAAATAAGGCAGTGAACATACCTAAGACTTGTGCCTTTTACATACAACAGTTTGTGCAGTTCCTCTTATCCCTGATGAAGCTCAATTGCTTCTGCAGTTGAAAATGGGAAGGGATGAGCATGGAAAGCATCAAAACTACAAGGAGACAGAAGATTGTTTTGAACATAAGAATATGTAATAATTTAACAGCTTTCTTAAACTGTTCAGATGTTCTTTATGGGTTGGATTCTCATAATTCTCATGTTTGAGAATTTTATGTTTTAATTACTGTTAGCAAAATATCTGAAGTTGAGGCTGGAAAAAGCCTTGATCATTTTAATTTTCCCATCATAAATAATTTAGTGTAGTTGCTGAATTACTTAAAATTATAACCCATTCCTGCTGAATTTTCCTGTTTATGGTCCAATGCAACAGAAGCAGATGTCATAGAAAATGTCCAAGGAAATCTTGCATCTTCTTCACATCATAAAGTAATACTGAATAGCTTTTTATGTGTATTCAGAGCAGGAATATGTCTGTGATGAAATAGGGAAGACACAGTAGCTATGAAGCTGAGAAGCAACACACCGAGGGAGATGCCTGTCATTCAAAATATTAGGCTTTAGCACACTTTGAAAGCCAGAGCAATCCACAGTTGACATAAGAAGATTGAATATCTCCCAATATAAACTGCAGAAAAACTGAAGTGGCAAAAAAAGAAAAATAGGATGAGGTGAGTGGCTGAATCACCCTCCCTTTAGCCAGAGATTCCTAGAAAGAAATAAGGAACAGTATCAATGGCATCACAGAACATTATTTCATTGGTGATGTGTATTTTGACTTGGTGCCAAGAGCTACCGTGGATCTTCTCTTACTTTTTTTTGGCACTCTTTATATTAATGCACAGGATGACATGAGTCAAATTTTAAAAAATGGAGTGCTTAACTTCTGACCTGAAAAGAGAAAGTATTGGAACAACTTTTATAAAAATTCAAAGGAGTCTTTTAAAAGATTGTTTTGAAAAGGAGATCTGTCTGAATCTTTAAGATATAGGACAATACTGTCAAAGAATGGTATTGGAACAATTAACAGGAAGGAAGGGAGGGAGGGAGGGAGGGGAAAGGAAGAAAGGAAGGAAGGAAGGAAGGAAAACAGTAAGACACTGGAAGCCTTTTTTTTAGTGTTTGTGTAATATGGATTGATTATAATTTTATTAATACTATCTGTAAATCTGCTTCCAGATTTGTCCCATTTGAATATTAATACATCAATATACCAAGTTACAAGATCTGACACTATGGTCTTTTTGCAAAATCATCTTATTACAGCAAGAGGCGTATTAGCTGAGATTTGAACAGTTTAGTAATATTCCCCACTAGTGTCTAGGTAGCTCTGCAGCAGGAGAGAATAGGGGCACTGAGATTAATAGAACAGGGGCACTGAGATTTCCAGCTGTTTAGAAAGTCTTGTCCATAGAGACCTTCATTGTTGGCTGGAAGTAATGTAATAGCTATGCATAGAAATAAAAACACATGTTTTTCCAGGTAACCTTTGACTACAAGTTGAATTTAAAATACGGGAAAATAAATGGGCTTTCTTCACACTATTCTTTTGCTGAAATTATGATTTTATAGTAAGACAAGTTATATTTTCCAGGGTGACATCTTTCTCTAAGAAGTCTACAAAAAAAATCTCCCCTACAATTTATTTGAGCAGAAAAAAACGTTTCTTTTTAAAATGATAATGTCCTTGCATGGAGAGTGATATGTCTATTACTTCAACTCTTTAACTCCCATTTGTCTGAAAATATATCTATGCAACCTGAGAAATATAATGCAACAACAAGAACAAGAACAAGAACAACAATAACAATAATAAATGAAGGTTTCATTTTGGCTGCTCAGGAACAAGACTTGCAGGCCAATTCCATGAAAACAAAAAACAAAAATTCAACATGTCAATAACAACAACAAATGTCGCTTATGCAACAAGAAATCAGTGGCTGCAGCAAAATTTCACAGACTATCTACAACCTCATGACTGAATTGCTAAAATTATACACTGGACGTTTTGCCAGAAGTTTGCAGCAAAAATTACTGGGAGCACCACATTCACAAAGTTATTGAAAATGAGCAAGTCAAGATCCTGTGGGACTTTTGCATCCAAACAGACAGACATCTGGGCCACAACATGCCTAACATCACTATTGTGGACAAGATTATTGTGGATAATATATTGCAATACCAGGTGGCGCATGAATTGAAGAGAAACAACTAGAAAAAATTATGAAGTACCATGATTTGCAAAATGAAGTTGAGTGACTATAGAGGAAGAAACCAATGGTTGTACCAATAGTAATACGAGCCCTTGGAGCAATATCCAAAGGACTGCCTAGATACATGGAGATTTTAAACTTATTAGACCTGAATATCCTGACTTTGCAAAAAATACACCCTATTTGGAACTGCCAATATACTCAGATGCTACTTTAATAGCTCTCAGGTCCTTGGTTAGGACTTGAACTATTAAGTTTTTACCAGTCCCTGGTAAAGATTGAAAGGCAAGTAAATAAAGCTAACACGTGGTCCCTGGTAAAATATAATATAATATAATATACATACATACATGCATACATACATACATACATACATAGATACATACAACACAATAAGCATATATACATATATACCATATTGACCAAATGACCACCTGTCAATTGCAAAAGTCAATGTTTCTTTTTTTCTTATCCTTCCTCACTTATTTTCCCCCTTTTCCTCCCCTCCTATTTACTTTTGTATCTTGTATCTTATTTTAACTTATAACTCAATAAAAATGTTAAACCATGAGGTTATACTTATCCTGCAAAAAGGGAAGTGGAAGTTTACTCCAAGTCAAGCAAACTGTTGAAAAAGAAAAGTATGCATTATTTAAAAGACAAAAAAGAACAAACATGGGTTCAAGATAAAAATTGGGAATTACTGAATGTGTAGGAAACAAAATATAAATATTGAAATAATGTAAAAAAAAACAACCTACCAGAATGTTGGCAAGAAAAAGTATTACATACAAAAGATTGAGAGGCAAGTAAATAAAGCTAAAAAGTAGCAATGGGTTACAACTGAAATGTAAAAAAACAAACTGAAGGCTTGATTTTTCATAAGTAAATTATTCACTTAATGCAATCAAGGCTAAAATCAAAAAAATGTCAAATGATTCAAAGTGTAGATTGAGGAAAGAGGTAGAAGAATAGTACATATATACTCAGCTAATGCAAGAAGATTGCACAAACTGATTATAAACAACAACATAACAGAGTTGGCAAAAATGATTCACAAACCTCACTTTTTGGTTCTATTTTTATTTGTATTTTATTCAAAGAAAGTTAAAATACAAAATTCAATAAAAAACAAAGAAAACATATAAAACAAACATGATATAGGAATAGCACTTGTATACTGCTTCACAGTGCTTTGCCTTTACAGCTCTCTCTAAGCAGTTTACAGAGTCAGCATATTGCCCCCAACAATCTGGGTCCTCATTTTACCCACCTCGGAAGGATGGAAGGCTGAGTCAACCTTGAGCTGGTAAGATTTGAACTGTTGGCAGTTAGCAGAATTAGCCTGCCATACTGCATTCTAACTACTGCACCACCATGTCTCTTAAATGTATTTATTTATTTGAAAAATTTATATTGACACCTACCCATTCATGGAGACTCAAGGCGGCTTACGGGAAATATTACATATTTTAAAAGTGCATTACAAAAAACAGGTAATACATATAACATATTATCCCCCCTAATTGAATACTGAATTGAATTGAAGTCTAAACATCTGGAAGACAGTGCAACCAAACATGGTTTTAGCTCAGGTCTTAAGTTTGCAGCATGTGGATTCACAATTGTAGTAACAGGGATGTTCTTTCAGAGTCCAACTGAGAGAGGGAGAGAGAGAGGGAGGAAGAGGGAGAGGCAGAGGGAGAGGGAGGGAGGGAGGGAGAGAGAGAGAGAATCAGACAACATAGCCAAGGACAGTTCCTGTTTTTCCAGACAACATTTAACAATAAATTTCCATGAACCAGACTAAACTGGCTACCTAACACCCTGTTATTGCTGTCTAATTATGTATTGTTGTTGGCAACAGAAAGGACTGGGAGATACCTTTGATCTATGTGCTTTTGGTCTATGTGATGATAAGTCCTGTAATGGCCTTAATCTTTTATAGAACACCTATAAGCCTTTTATTTTCATTAGCAGCCTCTCCCTTTTGTAGAAAAAGTTAGGCAATGCCACTGATATTATCAATGGGATTTTTTTCCCTGGTTGATCTGAACAGGAGATAGAATAGAGAGGCTTTTCTTTTCAAGGTCACTTGCTCTTGGATATAGAGCCATGAAAATGACTTGTCTTGTTTCTTTGTTGCAGGAAGTGGTCAATAGTCAATAATGTGGTCATTTCCCACATTACAGGTTAATTGCTTCAAGTGAATTCAAGGATGGATGCTTCAGAGGCAGTAGGAGGAGAACCTGATGGGTTTTGGCAGCTCAGGGGCTTTAGACAGTGAGTGAGAGAAGTTGGCAGCACAAATAGATGGCAACTGTTGGTAACTGGGTAAATGGAAGAATATCTTGTATAGAAATGGAAAAAGATAATGTTTGGAAGAGCAGTAAACATGTTGGGATGTGACTTGCCTGTGTAGGGTTGCTGGACATGTGCCCACATATTTAATTGTTCAGTTTTCCAACAGAGTGTCTTCCCTTCAGGATGAATGGATATAAGACACAATGACCTTCCTACTAATGCAGTGATAGTATGGAACCACCCCACCTTACCCCACCCCAATCCTTCTCTCTCACGTCTAGCATAATTGATGCAAAGAAATGCTCAGTCCATCATTTGTTTGTGATGAACGATGAGAAATCAGTGTGTTTAACAAAGAGAATGAGTGTTGACTGTCACAATTAAGCAGAACAGGAGTTATGAAGGAGTAAACATTTAGATACATAGTGCATGTTTATTACATGCTGCTTATCAGCGCAGTTTTCTTCTGTAATGACATTGTTATGATGCAATAAATGTGGGGATGAGCTTAATAGCAGATGTTCAATTACATAATTTACTCAGAAAATTCACTAATCACCACCATACTTGCATAACAAAGTATTTCATTTAATGCTCCATATGACTAATATGCTAATCAACTGAAAGTTGGTAAACACTACAGTTAAAGGTCACATATAGAAATTTATACCGATAATATTTTAAAAGGGGATATTTACTAAGCTAGAGAACTGCATACTACAAATCTTAACTAGGAAATATCTTAGATTCAATTATATTCCCCACCCCTCTACATTTGGCATTAAAATTTTGAGTTGTGGTCCAACAAACCCAAAATGCATGCAGATCTCAGCTTTTATAGAATCTTGGGGCTCATGAACAAATAATCATATGGAAGATTTAATACCAGTGAGTAATTGCTTCTATAGCATATGTCAACTAACATTTATGAAATTTTGCTAAGACATTCCATACCTGCGAAAAAGCCACAAGGAATGTCTTTTTGAGAATTTTTCACCATAGACTTGAAACTCCATTCCATAAGACCTCCCACAAACCATTAGATTTGGTTTGGAAGCCTGCTCTGGAAGTTTAGAAATGGCCAGGCTGAAGAAGGCATGACTTTGCATCATGCATCCTAAACAAATTTTGTCTTACCGTATGTCAAGTAGGGTGTTTTCCAAGGCACACTAAAGCTACATGTCATAAAGGTAGATGCAAAAGTTTCAACTTTGCTTAAAAACAAACAAAGATCCTAGTACTTGTAATTCTATTGCTCTAAGCATCAATTCTTGGTCTGTTAAAAATTTAGGAGACCATGTAATGGACATTTTCAACCTCATCCATTATCATATATTCCCAGAAAAATCGTTTGAAATAAATAAATAAATCTGACCCAGTGCCTTGGGAAATAAATCAGTTGTAAATGGGAAATTGTCCAGTTGCTGCAATTCTTGTAACCCTATTGCTTTCACTTCAACAAATCTCGTTAAGAAGATTTTATTCGCTTTGTCTAAGAAAAGGATTACTTTTGCTTTGAATATTTGTCTAAGAGCTTGACAATTGCTTTCAAAGATAATTTGTAGCACTAGCAGTTCTTCATATGGGAACTACAATGCCAAATTTTAGATAGATGGACAGAATAAATTTTCTCTTACAAAAGTAAGGAGAATTCATAAGGGACAGTGATCCTTGCCAAGACTTTGGAATATTGTTGGGTTAATTTTAAAGGGCTGCAAAATTATATGAAGTTGTATGTATTAGGAAAAGAAAGAATTGACAGAGCAAGGACCAAACAATTGAATGTTAATAAATTGCTTCACAAGAATTGAAAGAAGAAAAGCTGAGACAATTTTAAAAAATAAAGAAAAGTAGTTGCCAAGAAAGAATTAATCTATGTATTAACTTCTCAGAATCACACTAAAAGTGTGGGCACTAAACCCTGCTATGAAAAGAGGAGTAGCTATAAGGAGCAAATGTTACGAACAGAATCCTCCTGATTCTATTCCCAAAATACTTTGATGCATAGGTTTATAGCCTTTCTCAGACCATTCTAAATAAAAACTAGATTATCCCTAAAGCTGGTCTACTCCTTTAAATGAAATATTATTTATTTACTTACTTACACACTTACTTATTTATTTAATTTTTAGAACAACCCATCTCATACAAAGTGGATGGTATACAATAATAAATAAAAAGAATACATATTTGTTCACCCAGTCTCAATAGTGGAGCCATATAAACAAGTGTCCAGTTCCCTGAGCCCTGAGGCCTGATGGCATAACTCAGGGGTGGGCTTCAAATTTTTTAGCAAGGGGCTTTCTGCCCTAATAACTGATAGGGAGGGAGTGGCTGAGTGGTCATGTGACTGGGTGGGGGTGGCCAACTCGACATAGCTTCTTTGCTCTAGTTATCTAAAAAAGGATATATACCAAAAAGTTGTTTATTATTTCATGCATTTATTACTTAAATGAAAGACTGGGTGAAACCAGGCTTAATAGCAGTGACTGTGAGAGGGATGTTGGAGTCTTAGTGAAGTTTCTGGTGAGTTACATGATTCTTATTATTTGGGAATTAATCCCCTCAGAGGCTAGTGGCTATGTTATCTGATTTTCTCAATGGCTCTCTCTCCCAAGTGTTGAATGGGTGCAACTTGGTGCAGAATCTGAAACTGTGCAAAGGCCCACCTACACATGATTGCTATCTTCTCCTTGAGAGAATCCATAAATGTAAGATGATTCCTAAGTTGTGCACTTGATCTATCTGGGGCACTGTGACCCAATTCAGCATCAAATATGGCATAGTCCAGGGGCCCCCAAACTTGGCAACTTGCAGACTTGTGGACTTCAACTCCCAGAATTCCCCAGCCAGCTGGTTGGAGAATTCTGGAAGTTGAAGTCCACAAGTCTTCCAAGTTGCCAAGTTTGGAGACCTCTGGCATAGTCCAAGATGCATTAGGCCTCACATCCCAGAGCCACTGAATCCTGCCAAGGTTCAGCTAAATTCTTGTTCCCCGTCCAGATCATCACAGTCTCAGACACCAGGATAAGATTTTCACAGAATTCAACCCATGTGAACTCATCCTGGGCAGAGTTGTATACCTGGGTATCATATGTGTACTTTTGATATTTCATCCCATAGCAACGGATGAGTTTTCCCAGAGGCCTCGTATAGGAATTAAAAAGGAGAGGAGCGAGCACCAATCCCCGTGGCATCCCAGGGGTCAAATTAAGTTTGTGATGCTCCTGGTCAAGGACTGAAATGCTGAAAAAATTACTTGGTTCTTATCTATCTGAAGTGGGTTCATACATCAAGGCAGGAAAGGAATACTTTCATACTTAATTGATTGGTGAAAAGGCAGATGATTGTTCATGTAAAATACATTTAATAGACTGACAGCTTGATAGCCTTATGATATGTGATGCTACTGTATTGATGACATCACCAGATAATTTGTGGTTTAGCATAATCTCAGGTGCAGTTTACAAGTCATCAGGTATTTCATGCTGAAATTAATGTGGTGCCATTTTCATGGAGCTTGACATTATTCATGGCACAATGGTGATGATAATTCTCTCTCAGCCCTATGGAGGCAGCAGAGTTTTACCTTAGCCCCATCCAGAATGGGAGAAAGGCAGCTGCATCTGTTTGAATGATGTATGAATCGAGGAGAATGAAATTAACTAGCAAGCATGTTTCATATTCTAAAGTCTTTGCCTCGTGGTGCTAATCTATCATTCCCCCCCCCAGTTGTTTCTGTGTCTTAAGTTATTCACCCCACCACAACAACCACAGTGAAATACATATCCACAGACTATCAGGCCTGTGCAGTTGCTTTATAACTGGAAGAGACCTAAGGCATTTTGTTTAATAGAAACAGCAGCTTGAAATTTGCCAGCTGTTTAAGAGATTTCATTGTCCACTCTCTTTCCTTCTTAATAGCTGCCTTGCATGCCAGATGGAGAAAGAATAACAACAAAACATGTTCAACTTGCAGATGGGTTGGGTAGAATTACAGTACATTTTCTTTGCATTTACCTGAAAATTCCTGGATTGCTGCTGCAGGCTGCTGAAAGGAGGGAGTCATATTATAATACAAGACATCACTTTTAAAGTCTGGAGTTTTCAATATAATCTATTTATTTATTTGATTTATTTGATTTGTCAATTGTTTACAAGATAATAAGTATATACATAGTTATGAATACATGAAATAGGTACATATAAGAAAAATAAAAGAAACAATAGGACAGGGACGGTAGGCACATTGGTGCGCTTATGCATGCCCCCTACAGACCTCTTAGGAAAGGGGTGAGGTCAATAGTAGACAGTTTAAGGTTAAAGTTTTTGGGGTTTGGGGAAGAAACTACAGAGTCAGGTAGAGTATTCCAGACATTGACCACTCTGTTGCCGAAGTCGTATTTCCTGCAATCAAGTTTGGTGTGGTGAACCTTGAGTTTGTATCTATTGTGTGCTCTTGTGTTGTTGTGGTTGAAGCTGAAGTAATCATTGACAATGTATGATTTTATATACCATACTTAGATCAGACCAAAGATGGCGTAATTCAAGGTTTTCTAGTTCTAGAATTTCAAGTCTGGTGGCATAAGGTATTCTACGAGTAGAGGAGTGGACAACTCTTCTTGTGAAATATTTCTGGACTTTCTCAACTGTGCTAATATCAGATACGTAATGTGGGTTCCAGACTGATGAGCTGTATTCGAGTATTGGTCTAGCAAATGTTTTGTATGCTCTAGTTAGTAGTGGGTAGTTAGTCTAGGGCAGGGGTGTCACACTCACATTGTCACAGTGGCATCACGTGATATATCGGGACTTTTTTTCCCTTTGCAAAACTGGGCATTGGTGTGACCACCGTGTGATGGATCCATCCCGCGGGCCAAGAGTTTGACAGCCCTGATCTAAGGTAATAGGAATATCTGGGAGATTTGCGACTATTGTTCAGGGGCAGCTTGGAACTATCAGCTATACTTACGCTATAGGTGTTTGCAGCCATCTTCATGGATATGACTTAAGGTTCTTTAAATGACCTGTAAAAATGCAGAAACCATCAATATCCTTTAGATATTATACTCTTTAAAGTCACTGTCCCCACACAATGAACAAACTCCTAACTCCTTTCTCAGAGAGGATATTCCAGTAGTCCTCAATCTACAAAACGTCACTTAATGACCATTTGAAGTTCCAACAGACTATCTGGAGGGTATATATGACCTGGATTAGAAGTCCTGATGGTTGGATTGCTCTCTTTGCCCATGATTAATGATCATATTTCAGTCACTTGGCAACCAGGGCCATATTTATATTTATTTCCAACTTTCAGCCAACCCATGATCACAGCAAACCATTGGTTTCCTTAACAAGTGCAGAGACTTGCTTAACAAACACTGCAAAAAAGATTGTACAACAGTTTTATGGCCATCATAAAAACCATGATGGACAGACTCCATTACTGTTGTTACTTGGGGACTACCCAGTGGTTGGATTCAGTCAATTCACACAAGTTCGGGTGAACCGGTTGTTAAATTACCCATCCCCTTTGGCTGGCATGAGGGAAGGAAAAGGCTGCTTTCTCTCTTTCTTCTTCCTGTTCCTCCTCCTTCCCTTGTGCCAGCTGCTCAGTTTCTCCAGGAGCACCTAGGATCCCCTTTGATGTGCGGGGGTGGTGGTGGTGGTGGTGTAATTTAACAATTGGTTTGCCCAGGGTCAGGTTGGACCATGCGTCCCACAATAGCCAACCTGACCCAGGGCAAACCGGTTGCTAAATTATTTGAATCCCACCACTGGGACTAGCTGTAATTGATAATGCATAATCTCTTTAAGAGCCAGGCCTAGATTGTAGCAGCAACATTCCTTTGTTTTTTCATGGGCCTTGTCATCTTCAACATCCAGCTAGAATTGGATCCATCTTGTTTGCCCAACCTGGTATTCTTTCAGATGTGCTGGTTTTCAATTCCCATAAATACAAAAACATAGGTTATTTTCAGTCTAGGGTAAATTGAGTTTCTAACTCAAACCATATGAACAATATTGGATTGTGAAAGTCAAGCTTGTCCACAGAGCAAGGCTACACCATATTAGTTTTTCAAGCAAAGGATTACATATAGTCTTTAATCTCATGCCAAGGGCTCATTCTCAGTGTAGGCCGACAAAGAAAGGGAAGTTTGGCTTACAACTGAAATTTAATTGAAATACAATTTTGTTTTGCATGTCATTTGTTTGCATTGAGTTTATTTAGTCTTTTGCTTCTTTTATTGTGATAAGTTGTATGAACTTGGAGGTTGTATCCTTTTTAAGTAACCTTTTTATTTGCCACCATCTCTAATGGCAACGCAACCAGAAGAGACACTATTTTCATGTACTGCCATTTTTTTTCCTGAATGCTCCCATGAATCACTGCTCTGGTTTTTGTGTTTGTGCTGGTGGGGAAATGGCCTGCTAATGCTGACTCATGTTCCTGCCCTTGTTAAATACGTTTTTATCCAGAAATGATATAAGTTGGTTTCCTTTCTGCTTTTATTATCTGACGAATGAATGCATGAAATCAGTTAATTAAGAAACAACAAAATGGCCAACTGAGTTTAAATGTTCTTAATCTCTATGAAACAAATACACACTTTCATGTATTTTCATGATTTCCAAGTTTGTTTGTTTTTTAAGAAAAACAGTTTGAGAGAAAAAAAAAAAGACACAGAAGGATGCTGCCTTTTCTCTTACTCTTCAGAAATGCTGGTGATTGTCGTCCCAACATATTTGCAAGACCCTTTTGGGAAAGGTTGTTCTGAACCAAAACATTTCTTAAAAAGTTACTAATTATTTCATGCCTTGATTTTAATTAAGAGTATTCAAACTAGTACAAATGCTGTTTCAACATTCTCTGAAATCCTCTCTTTTGTGGGTAGGAATACATATCTGCTCTTTTTACGCTTTTCAAGTATTACAACAGAACAATCCGAAGTAATGTATGTTCCATGTGGTTCCTACTTGTGGATTCCTAATTGGTTTCTCTGTGGTCATTGTGAAAACCAAATATCAATTAGATGGTCCTTTTGATCCAGCATGACTCTTTGGTAAACATCTTGCATAAAGCTGTGATGAAATCTGCCTTGTAAATGTTTTGCAAATGTTTTCCCTCTGTCAGAGAGACTTCTGTTTTTCAATATTCTTCTCAAAGCCCTGGGGAATTTCTTGATGGTGTTTCACAGATGACTTAATTGTTGGAAGTGGCAGAGGGTGCCAGTTTTGGTTCCATATTTTCCTCTCACTTTAAGTCTAACCTAGTTTCACCACTGGAAAAAGACTCACGCAGGAATTCCTTCATGATGTCTTTCCTTAGGATTTAAGTAAAGGGTAAGAAACTTAGAGAAACTGTTGACTTCTGGAAACTGTTTTAGAATGAAAGATATAACATTTGTAGACACATATGCCCTTGGTTAGCTTGTAATAAAATAAATGCCAGAATATCTTTTCTTAATATATATCGAAGGAGGCAGTATTGGAAAAAGATGAGTGAGATTTTCAAACTGGAGGAAGAAATATCAATAACCTACGCTGATCTGATAGCTGCAAATACAAAGCATCTGCAAGTTCTAGTAATGAAAGTGAAAAAGTGGGACTACAATATAAAGAAGACCAAATTGATGGTACCAGATACCATAGCCAGCTGTTAGAAGTGACAGTGATGACTCTGATAGCATCTATCTGTCTGGATTGTCAATCAACAGTAAAGGAAGACATACTGTACCACAAACTAAAAATTGTCATTAAGGCCTTGGAAAAGATATTGAGATACTGTCACATGTCTACATGTACAAAGATTTGAATCATGCAGGCAAAGGTTTCCTCTCTGATATTCTATGGAAGCCAAAGTTAGACTTTGAAGATACAGGATAGAAAGAGCATTGATGCTGAAGAAGTCTCCTGAAAGTAGCCAAAATAAATAAATGAATAAATAGATCATTAAACAAATCAGTCCAGATTTCTCTCTCAAGGTACAGGTAACCAGGCTCAAACAACTATTGTATGTTTGATACTTTATTAGAAGACTGGGGTCCTTTAGAAGTCCATAATTTTGGGAAAGATGGAAGGAAAGAGAATAAGTGATTGAACAAGACCAAGGTGGATAGGCTCAGTTAGAGTGTTGATGGGTGGGTGCACCACTGGAAAACCTGAAGGACCAGAATAAAACCATTCTGAAGTAGATTTATCATGTGGTTATTCAAAGTTCATCCTGATCGATGGCACATAATCAATGAAGAATATCACATTTTACCCTGATGTTTTTTTCTTTTCAATTGAATGAATTATTTAAGTGAATTATTTTGCACCAAATTGAATGCTAAGGGAAAAATCTAAACTCTTCTATGTGTTCAACTTGTACATTTCAGGAAGTATTCAAACTGGCCTTGTGAGAAGAAATGATATATTATAGATTATTCATCTATCCTGGGCATTCCTATTCATAACACTGTTTTAAGGTGCTGATAAACAGTGTCACTGGGTGCTAATGTATGTT
Organism: Pseudonaja textilis; assembly: GCF_049901715.1. NCBI lineage: Eukaryota > Metazoa > Chordata > Lepidosauria > Squamata > Elapidae > Pseudonaja > Pseudonaja textilis. The sequence continues at coordinate 196,587,160 of NC_141991.1, read as the reverse complement.
GCCTTCTCTTATTCCTGGAAAGTATTTTTTCCAATTGTTTGTAGACAGGTTCTTTGCTGATCAAAATGTGCAGGCCACCCATAACAGCAAATGAAACACAGCAACTTTATGGACTACTCTAAACTCCCTGCAGATCTCTTGCTGAAAATGAACAATGGAGAGATCTCTGTTGGCTTCCTTCCCAATCTCAGAGGGTGATTTAGAAAACAATTATTTTAAACTACTTTTTTATGGCACAAGAGAGAAAGCAAAAGACTAAGAGCACTTCTATAGCATGATTGGTTTTGCCCCTCTTACCTTCTGTTGTATATTGCAATATATCAGCAAGGGCCAATCCCTCCCATTGCAATCTTACACTACTAAGGTGTACTAATCTACATCTCCTCAGCAAATATGCTTTGTGTTTTTCAGAAAGAATCCATTAACATATCTTCAACTATGGAAAAATCTTTCCAATTATGGTTATGGTTCTTGAGGAATGAAATGGAAGTTTCTTGGTGGTGCTACTAGCTCATGGGGCAAGAGAACAAGCATTTAATGGAAATCAGTTATTCTGGTAATTTTATTGAGCTCACATCTTCTAAGCAGACTTTTCCTGAGTTAGAATACTGCTGTCATAGCCAAGAGCCTGAACTGACACAGCCACTGATGCATATGTTATATACAGGAATTGCATTCACATGATTAAAAGGGTAAGGTTGTAATTTTATGCCCATATATTTTTCTACTAATCTTCTACTTATCTACATGTTGGAAGTGATAAGAGCTGTGATGATGCAGTGGCTAGAATGCAGTACTGCAGGCTAACTCACTGATCACTCCAGGAGTGGAAGATGTGGAGAGACCTGGACCATAGAATGTGAAGAGTCAGACCCTACTGAATGGATATCATGTTCATGGTCATTGTGTTCATCATCATCATCATGATCATCATCATGGTCTCTATTATACAGGAGATGTGGTCATCAGAGAGAAGGCCACTTTGGGTTTGGTTTCCTGTTGTTTTCATAGACTCAGGAAACTAGGGCTTTCTAGATGTTGAATAACCAATGGTAAGAGATCTTGAAAGATCTACATCACCTGCATGATGTGTGGCCTGGAATTCTTCCCATTAGTGTATTGTGGGAATTCATCTGGTCTTAATCTGCCATTCCTCCAAAACTTAATTCCTCTAGCAATGGTAGTTGAAAAACAATATTCCTAAACATTGACTCAATTGACTCTTGATTTCCTATAATGAATTGACCCACTTTTGTTTCTGCAGTATTATTGTAACAGAATGGGATACTGATATTATCACGTAGGAGCTATGTGATGTAGAATTTAATATTTGTAATGTTTATATAGAGATTCATCTTTGAACTGTTTCTCTCATATACATTATTTCCCAATCTAATCTAATATTTGCTCAAAATCTTCTTTGTGCTCAATACTTTTAAAAACAGTAATAAATAATCCAATTCAATTTTGAAAATAATGTTTTCCTGCAAATTGTAATAATTCTATGAAACAATCTGTCCCGAGTTATAAAACTTAGTCATTTTCTTTTCTTTTTCATTTCCCCCCATTTCTCTTCACTTTTATTTCTCAATTAATTTTTTAATTGGAGGCTCTTCTGATAATTGTAATTTTGAATAGAATGGTTGAAGCCTTTTAATTCATACTTTGCATTGTATCTTCAAGGTTTTTTTTTTAATTTAATGCAGTTGATAGTGCTTGGGGGGTGGGGGAGAATAAACAAAGCAACTAATGGATTTTATTGCTGACCAGTTCAGAACCTGAAGTCAGACATCTAAAGTTAAATGTAATGAAATGACCTTGTTTTCCTAATTCTGCAGTGCAGGCTTTATCTCTGATTCAGCATTTCATTTGAAATATTGCAAGTGCAATACTATAATTAAGAGAAAATGCAGAAAATGTTCTTATATATTATGTTTGGCATGTTGTTTTCTTTTTAAGGGCACAGTCATAAATATGAACAAAGGAAAAAAAGTCAGATCAGAGTTGATTCAAAATAGCATTTTAAATGGCACATTATCATGGAAAAGTGCCTACAGTTTTCAGTTAGCTTTGGAAATATCATTCTTTTTTTTACTTCAGAATCTGGATAATGTGTGAAAATATTACCTAAGCAAAAGCATGGGCTCTAAACTATTTCACAGCTCAGACAATTTCTCAAATGATATGCAACGGATGTTCCAAAGATTATCTAATCAGCTCTATGGAAACTCCTTGAGAAGATAGTTGTGGTTTTGTTTTTATTTTACTGCCTTAATTCCTGCTGGGTATCCCACAGTTGCTTCTAGTGTATCTTTAATTGGATAAACATTAGTTGGAATGAGGTAGAACTAGATTGGTCTTTTCTTGGAAGAATTCATAGTGGGTGTGGACAGGCATTTTCTGAACAATGTGCAGCAGCCAAAAGGCTTGTCCCGTCTGTCCTTAATTGGAGTAACCACGTGATGATGTCCCTGACTCAGATAATTAGTTTTTGCCCCAAAATAGCTGCAAGGCTAATTAAGCCTAAATAATTTTGCCGCCTTGGAGGTGTAATTCAAACAATTTACCAGAAGCTTTCTTTCCTTGTCTGAGACAAAGAGAGGGCCCAAGAAAATGCAACTTCCTCAGAAATGTTGTTGTGTTTGTCACCACTTCAGTTTTTCCTTGTGATGGCTGCATGCTGGAGGACAGACAATCGTTATACCTTACAACCCCTTCCCATCTAAGCACCAGCTCTGTGGTAGCACTGCCAATCTCAGTTGGGCCATTGCAGACTTTCACACTGGTGGAAATTAAAAACTAAGAAGTGAGTCTTTCTTTCTTCTTTGCTGGGTAGATTTACAAAATGTCGCTCGTTGATTGGGTTGCTGGAGTTAATGTGTTGTTGGCATGTGGACCTTATCTGTTAATTAAGCTAACTGATCAGCTGTCTCATGTGACCATAACTGATATGATGCTGCAACATGCTAATCCTCCTAAAAGTTAAGAAAGATGGAAGAGATCTATTAGCTACTTCTTATATTGTAAGACATAATTGCAACATCCCCAGGTCCCATCTGACCCATTCTTAAATGGATTTTTAATAGTTAGTAGAAAAAAATTCCCGGGCTGAAGATTTGCCCTGGAAATCTGACAGCTAAATTGAGCGGACCAACTATGGCCTGTGAACCCTCAACTTTGCTTAAACAGAATCAGAATCTCTTTAATGAAAGTCTTATCAATTTAAATAATTGGAAATAGTTTCCAGTTTTGCTTACAGTTCACAAAACAAATGGGAAGATAAATAAAGAGCATAAAATAAGGAATTCTGTTCAAATGTTAACCTAATGCATCCCAGAAGCTTTGCTATACTTTATCATGAAAATTCAAAGAGTACAATGGTAGTAAGTTTGATGTAAACATCAGGTAGCACTTCCTATGGTGCATATTGTATTAATTCTATGGTCCTCTTAATAAATGTTTACATTGTGTTGGTGAATTCCCCATAAATTTCTGACCCTCCCTTCTGGGTCATTAGAAAAAGAAAAATTCCAATGGGACAAATAAGAGGAAGAAGCACTTATATTTGCCTTTTTTGTAACCACATCACACTTTTGACTTAAATTGTGTTTGCAGTCAATGGCTCTTCCAAGACCTTTTTCAAAAGCACTATAGCAGGGGTGTCCAACCTTGGCAACTTTAAGACTTGTGGACTTCAACTCCCAGAGCTTTGCTGGCTGAGGAACTCTGTGAGTTGAAGTCCACAAGTCTTAAAGTTGCCAAGGTTGGACACCCCTGCACTATAGCCAAGGCCAAGTATTTCCCCTATTCTATACTTGTTTATCAGGGATGGGCTTCAAAATTTTCAGCAAAGGGTTCTCTGCCTGGTTGTGGGGTGGATGTGACCATAGTGGGTGTGGCCTAGTCAGCCTCTTGCACCATGAGGGGGGCATTTTTGCCCTCCCTAGACTCCAGAAGCGTTCCTCGAGCCTCTGGGAGGGCAAAAACAGTTTCACCAGCTCTGGAAGCTCTCTGGAAGCCAGAAACTTCCCAAACTTCTGGGAGGCCCATTTTTCACCCTCTCCAAGCCTCTGTGTGTGCCCTGCATTTACCTGCATCCAAAACGGGCTGCGTTGGGACTCCTAGGAGGTGCAGGGCGGGATGGGTGGGGCCAGCCAAGAGTAGGATTTGGGGATTCTCTGAACTGCTCAGAATCTTAGCTAGGGGCTCTCCTGAACCCTTGAGAACCCCCAACAGCCCACCCCTGCTGTTTATTTGATTTGTGTTTCCTAAGTGACAATTTGGCATTTGTCTCTGTAAAGTTTTGTTCAGTTGATTTCATCCCATTCAATTTTCTACAGTATTAGTTAACTCTAAAGGTGAAGGGCTAACTGTACCGGGCAGGTAAGAATTGTCATGAATACTATGTGTAAGAGTTTCATTGAAACAAATAAAAAAGTCCCTCAATCTGCTTTGTTCAGTCTGATGAGAACTAACAGTAGTTTCTGAAATGGTTACAGAAAATTGAAAGACAAAAATTACGGAGTCAGAAACCTATGGTAATTTTGTGTTGCAAGACTCTGTACTGACTCTGTCTTGTGCTAGCACTAATAGCCACTCAACTTTCACATTTCTTCTTGCTTCTCAAGAAAAAAAAGGACAAGGAGTAACATACAATTTGTTCCTCTTGTGCAGGTTTAAGGGTTAAGAGATGAGATAGGACACTGGAAACAGAACTGGTAAGCTACAGAGGCAAAGTATAGTTAGACACACTGTTGGAGTTTTACTCATCCACATTTCTTCATGACGTCTGATGTTTTTAATAACTGACTTGATTGCATAGAGGAAATGAAAATGAAAGCTGTGGCAGATTCCTAAGATCCACTTTCAGAATCAATTTATCCTATTCACACTAGAATACAATAATAACAACAGCAACAAAATGAGAGAAAGCCAAGATTCAGCCTTTGTCAATGTACCTTTTTCATGATATTTTACATGTGTTCCCATCTTTGGGGGAATTCAAATTTTTTTACTACCAGTTCTGTGGGCATGGCTTGGGCATGGCGTGGCTTGGTGGTCATGGCAGGGGAAGGGTACTGTAAAATCTCCATTCTCACCCCACTCCAGGGGAAGGATACTGCAAAATCTCCATTCTCTCTCCACCCAACTAACCTGCTTTCCAGCTCTGTTCTCCTATGCAGGGCAACAAAATAAGACCCAGCCAATCAGCTGGGACTTGGGAGGCAGAGAATAGATGGGGCGGGGCCAGTCAGAGGTGGTATTCCAAACTACTCAAAATTTCCACTTCTGGTTCTCCGAACTACTCAAAATTTCCGCTTCTGGTTCTCCAGAACTGGTCAGACCCTGCTGAATACCACCTCTGGTTCCTATCATGCAAGGCAGGTGTCTTCAAACTTGCTTTAAGACTTGTGGACTTCAACTCCCAGAATTCCTCCTCCAGTCATGTTAGCTCAGGAATTCTGGGAATTGAAGTCCACAAGTCTTAAACTCACCAAGTTTGAAGACTGTTGATTCAAGGACTGCAGTGGTTGTATGGTGACAATGGGGATTGGAACCCAGAACGAGTAAGAGCATCTTACCTGCACTTCATCTGCAAAGCAGAGGTTCAGGCAACAGAGGGAGATTTGCTGCTCTTGTTGAAATTCTCTCAGTCTTGCTCCTCCACCCTTCACCCCTGAACTATCCACCTTCATTGAGAGAATATCTTCAGTGGTAGAAGTCTCAAATTACAGAATGCAGAAGGATGCTTTAAAGCAGAAAACTAGGAGTTGCAGCAAGGGGATTAGGTTGCTCCATTCAAATCAATGTTTTTTCAAACATGGCAACTTTGAAAACATGTAGACTTCAACTCCCAGAATTCCCTAGCTAGCATCTTTACTGAGGAATTACGCAATTTGAAGTCCACACATGATTACCAAGTTTGAAAAACACTAATTCAAAGAGCAAGAGGTATAAGCCATTATATAGGCAATGGATTTAGTGTGCAGTTAAAGCAGTGCATTACCAAGATTACTTCTTGCAGTCTCTACTGCACAGTGTTTATTCCAGCAAAGAATTTACCACCATTTCTCACAAGCTGAGGTGAACTAGCTATACTTTTGGAAATGAGCAGTTGATGGATATAAGCTGAGATACTCCTGCATGGAAAGGGAGATTTAAAGTAGGAGAAAAACCATTGCAATTGTCATTCTTCCAATCAGATGTATCAGATGGTCTGTACTACTTCTGTACAGTCTTAAACAGAGAGAAAATACAATCAAATGTTCCTGAGCTTTACATAAGTTAAATGCAGTGACATATTCAGAATGATAGGGAGAGGTCATGTGTAAGACTTTCTTTCCAACATATATAAAGTCCTCTGGGTATATATTTGACATCCTCATGAATGCCACATGAATTTATAATCATTAGTACTTTTCAGGTAGATTACCATGCTAATTCAGAGTGATTTTTATGGGGTACTTAAGGCAAAGAGCTAACCTTTTCCTAGGGTAGATAGGTGACTTGATAACCACTTTATTAACTGTATTGCATGGACAGATGGAAAAGGAAGGAAAAATCAGTGGGCCTCTGTGCCATTTTATGATGCATAACATTTGGCTGTAATGAGGTTCTGAGCAGGCAAATCTCATGTCCAGGATTTTATAACACGCAGTTCCAATCTTTCAAAGGCAGAGTGCACTTGACCAGTGCTAGGCCAGGAAAGCCAGTCGATAGTGATTAAAAATTGACCAAAAATTGAACTTTAAGCATGAGAAGAAGCAATTCTAATTGGGCCAGACTTGATTACTTATTTCTCTCCATCAAATCAGCAATGGACTCTATTCATGCAATTCAAATAATGTCCCAGTTATGTACTTGAGGCACAAATCAACCCTTGGAGCCTTGAAAATTGTACTCTGTTAAGAGGTTAAGAATGCCACTGTCCAGCTTGGAAAAAATGCCTGCCAGGCAGCACAAACCACTCAAATGAGGGATATGAATATATTTCTATCATGATTGAATAAAATCAAGACTAAGGGATTTTAAATTTAATGTAGATGGCTATTCTAGAAATAAACCTATATTCATCTCTTTTGTCATGACCTCCTCAGAGCCCGGTTCAGAGGAAGAGAAAGAGTTGGATCTGGGACCATCTGACAGGGAAGACATACCAAGGGATGAGAATGATGTTGCCCCAGACCCCTCAGGCACTGGAGGAGGTGGTTGACCAGATGGAGAGCTGCCTGCCTGCACAGACACAGGGAAGGATTAGCTGCTGACCAACAGTGGTGCTCATAACCGATCTTCTCCTCTGATGAGAAACAGCTGTCTACTCCATTGATCCAAGGGCAAGGAAAGTAGAGAGTAGGCAAGGCCAGAGAAGGATTGCAAGGCTACTTGGGAAGAGGTCACTCCATCCTTCCTCACAAGGAACACATGGAGAAGACTTCTGGTGGCACTTCCATCAAGGACAGATGGAGACCGTGATCACGTGCTGCTTCCATCCATGCTTACCCTGTTGGAGAGGTCCCTACAGGACTGAACCATTAGACCCACCTTGGAGCAGTGGGGGAAGACCGCCATCTGGGTCAAGGGGAGCCACATCTTCCCTCCCTGGCTTGGTATACTCCCCTGGAAGACAGTGGCAAGTGGCAATTTTAATGGCTGCTCTGAAGACGGGAAGCTACCGGGACCTAAGTGTGTGCTGGAGAGGTGAAGTGGTGAGTGGCGTATATCCAGACAAGAGAAGCTGAACTTTTTGTTTCAATAACCCTGAAAAGCAGAAAGAAATATTCCTCGCTTGAGAGTACAACAGCAGTGAATAGAAAACAAGAAGATAATATAAGGTAAATAAAAATCTGGACTACAAAAGAGCTATAACGAAATTAAGGACGGAATTGGGAATAATATACAGAAACTGGCATTAATTAGGCATTGGATAAAATGCTAAACTTGCTTGGAATTGATTATATTTAAGAAAAAAAGCTAATGGTTGAAATGCTTGAAAATTAATCTTAATATAATCAGAAAAAAAGGGGGAAAAAAGAACTTTGAAAAGTGGAAGCGATATAGAGTGCCACCTAATGGGACAAGGCATTTTTTCCTGGATGACTTTATGTAAAATTACTGGTTTATTAAATGTGTGAATGAGAAAAGACATGAAATGAAAGACTTTAACATAATAAGAACCTCAGAAGCTTAAAAGAAAAAGGGGGAGATTGCAGCAAGAGGACAAAGAAAGGCAATATCTTGGGACTGTTGGCGGTTGAATGTGCAAAGAAAATAAAAGGACCAATAAGGAAAAGAGATATAAACGGAGTCTCTTGGCAAGGATAACAATTAACTTTAATAAAATAAAGAATAACACAATTGGTTAAAAAATGGAAGTAGCAAACAAAGAATTTAAGTTGGAACTGCAAATTATGAAAGAAATGATAAAAGAAAGAAGGAGACTATTGGACACACTGGCAGAAAAAGTAATGCAATTTATAACAGAACAAAGGAATTCTAGAGCGGAGGAGCCAAAGGAAGAGGAAAACAGCCAAGATGGATATGAAGATTCAGAGACATTGTCAAAAGATACAAAAGGAACTAAAACTAAGACATTGATGACAGAAATAATAAATAAAAGAGAAAAAGCTCCCAAGAGTAAGCAAAAGAAGAAGCTGTACAAGAAGAAATTTCAAAAAAGAGAAAAGGAAAGGTGGGGCGGAAAGATGGGGGACTGGCAGAGGGAAATAAATGTAATATTAGAGGAAAAAAGAGGGATAAAGAGGAAAGGCCAGGAAAACTTAGTAAAGGGAAAGCTGGCTAAAATTAAGAGAAATGACAAGGCCGAGAGATTTAGAGATAAGGTTTAGATAAAGCATAAAAGGGGGACAACACATGGGAATGTATCTTTGTATTTTTTTATTAGAAATGTAGATTGGGCAGATTTGAAGTTTATAACTTACTGGGAATTACTGTAATATTATTAGATAATTATAGATGAGAAAAATGAAGATGGAGTGAGTTAAGATTTTATTAAAAGGGTTCTATTGTTATTAATTCTTTCATCTATCTATCTATCTATCTATCTATCTATCTATCTATCTATCTATCTATCTATCATCTATCTATCCTGTATATATACTGCAAAATATATATATATTTGTTTTCTGAGGTTCTCGCGGGTATTTGTATGTGGATCTTTGGTTGTTCGGTTTTCTCCCGTAAGATTCAAAGTGTCTAGGCAACGTTCGATGAAGTCTCATTCATCATCATCAGGCCTCTGTCTTTGGCTCTTGCTTTTCAACCAACCTCACATCACTCTGAAAAGCAAGAGCCAAAGACAGAGGCCTGATGATGATGAATGAGACTTCATCAAACGTTGCCTAGACACTTTGAATCTCGCGGAGAAAACCAACAACCAAAGATCCATATATATATATATATATATATATATATATATATATATATATATATATATATATATATATATATATTGCAGTATATATACAGGATATACAGATATTCTTAAATTTTCGCGGGTACTTTCATGTATGATATTCAGCTTTGTTCAGGTATTTTCCCACGTCATTATAGTTGTGCTTTTAAAGTTGTAGCAACGTTTTGGCAGAATCTCATCGGCCATTATCAGGCTTCTGTATTGTGTTCGTCTGTGAGTCAGACTTTCACAGCTGTTTCAGTTTTAAATTTGGGGCTAGCCTACTGCTGTGCCAGAGTGATTTTTTCTTCATCCTGAGTTGTTGGGAGTCTTGGTCTGTGTTTATTGGTCTTGGAGTTTGCTGTGTTCTGCTTGATTGGTGTTTCTAATATCTTCTGTCTGTTTTGTGGCTTTTTTGTCTTGATTGGCTGGCAACATTGTGTTCCTGTATTGGAGGCTTTTAGTGTGGCTTGGCTCTGAGTAAATGGACAGCTATCATTTATTAGGAAGCTTGGTTTCATCTGAGTGCCTGGAAGGGGTGTGTTTGAGCTGGAGGTATCAGGGGGAATCTGTTTGTGCCCAGGTGTTTGCCTGGCTTGTGGTGTGGAGATTTTTTTGTTTGTGAGTACAGGCTTCCAAATAATTGACAGTCTGGTGGAATCATCTCTTCTATTCATGCTTTCAGAATAATGAATTTAAATATGAAAGGGAAATTTATCTAAAGACTAATCAAATGGATAATAATTTGAAGTGATATTAATTAAGAAAGTTGAAAGTGTAACTATGACTATGTATAAATATTGTAATCTGGAATCATGTTGCTCACATGAAGAGATGTGTAAAAAATAAAAAAAACTTTGTGGAAAAAAGGAACACATGGAGGGGAGGAACTAAGGAGATGCCATGGGGAATTAGTCTTGTCAGGAACAATTGGCTTAGAGTCCCCAGAGTTTGACTTGTGCCTGTTGCTGTTTGCCTGGCCTCACTTGGAAGATTGCTCTTCGCCTTTTGCTTTGGACCTAGCCCTTCTCTTGTGGACTGCATTTGGCCTTTTCTTCACTGTGCCTTTGGAACTACTTCTTGCCTGTTTCTTGTCCCGAGGACTGTCCTTGTTTTGTGCCTGGACTCTCCCTTGTGGATTGGGCTTGGAACCTTGGACCAAGCTTGCCCTTTGAAGGTGTTCCTACTCCGTGGGCTTTCTTTCTACTACCGGGGCTGTGTTTGAGAGATTGTGGGTGGCTGCCTTCAGGGTAGTATGGAGGTAGACCCTTACTAGTTGTTGGAGGGCCACTGGCTGAAACATCTATTGAGAGAAATAAAGAACTCCCTAGAGGCCTGCCTTACCTTGAACACCTGGGTCATAATATCTTTGAACAACTTTGAAAAACTATATTGTACATTGCACAGCATAGGCGGCATGTTTTGGCAGGTTTTTCCACTCTTTTTTTCCCATCATAGTGCCAGCCTGAAGATGTCACATTCTAAATTAGGCATTTGCATGCAAAGTCTCTGTTCAGCTGAGGGAGAGAATTATGTGACTCTCTTTCCTGTTTATTTGAGGTGTTTTGTTCAGAGATGTTAGTAACATAAATGTAAGCACATGTAATGTAAGCAGTGTTTACCCCTAGTACAAAATCCTCTGTACAGCGTGATGGGCATATAAACTCTAGCTGTCCAAAACCACTCACCCGTAAGAAATGCATATGCTCCTCAAGCTGCTAATGAGACATTTCTTGCTACTGTTTTTGTTTTGTGTTTTATATTTTTTCAAAAAAAAAAAAAAACCCTTCGTTGCTGTCATTCTTCCTGATTTCCACAAGTCCTATCTGTTTGTTAGCTCCACTATTTTATCTCGTAAAGCCAAACTAGAAATAAACTATTAATTAAAGGTGGGGAGGAAGGAAGAAGTAAACAAATGTTTAGCGAATCAGTTGTTAACAATCAGGTCTTAGATTGGCTTGAAAGCCAAATAAAAGCAAGGGGGCAGGTGGAACCCTTAACAATGCATGAAATAAGTAGCAATAAATCTCAGTGACAGGAGATAAACTTCCTCCGTGCAAAGGCAGGGAAAATAGTGTTGATCTATACAGCTGCAGATGTGGCTCCAGGGTCTAATCTGTCCAGCTGCTTGGTATCAATTATGCCACATGGGTACTGCATTAGGGAAGATAAATAATAAACCTCTTACTCAAGGAGATAACAATGCTTGGTGATGGGAGTTTTTTTTTCTTCAACAGCATGCCAGTTCTTATTGTTCAGGAGAGTCGAGTGCTGTCAAGGGGCGTGTGATGAAATAAAAGAAAAATAAATTTAAAAAAGAATCCTTTTGAGGGGGGGGTCTCTTAGTTGGGACTTACGGAATATATCCAAGAATGGACAATTGACTTTTGCATTTATTTCCTCCTCATTTCTCAATCTGTCCCATGCCCAGTTTGAAGTCCACTTTTAAAATAAAACAAATCTATGTTTCTACTTTGCTTTTTCTTTAAAATGCAGTTTGATTGTATTTGCTAAAAGTAACAAACCAAAATTTCAGACATGATGATAGCCTAGAAACTGAGAGACCATATGTTCAAGTCCTCCCTGAGGCACAAAAGCTGCCTCATCCCAATCTACCTCAATATCTTCATTGTTAATGTGCTTTATTAGTCTTTTTTTAAAAAAAAAAGTTGAAATTTTAATATTTTTGTAATCTTTACAGAGAATTTTAGTTGTTTGATCTATTAGAAACACAAACCACCTTTACCATCACCATCTTGAGTGGGTGTTTTGCTTTTTTATTTAATTATACTGATTGATGACCATATCAGTCTTAAAAATATAGTTCAAGACAAAATGATCTTAGTGCACGATGGTCAAGTTCTAGTTTATTGTTCCTTATTATTACTGATATGTCTCACATTTAATATTAGTTTTAGAGAGCTTTCTTGTAATATGCTGAGAACATCATATATTGAAAATAATTGCTTTCCTGTTTGCATAAAAATTTGGGAAATGCATCTGAGGAAACCTTTATCTCATTCCCCCAATCAGCCTATAATTTTGGGGGGCTATTTAAAAAGCCAGGTTGACCACCTTCAGTCTCAGGTGACTGAACCTGCATATTAGGAAATACAAAATAGAGGAAATGGAAAAAGAAATTCTGGTTAAAAAAAACCCATTAATTAAAAAAAAAGAATTTGGTAGTTTTGGAACCAGCAACATTTGGATTACGAAACAAAAGTTTAAGTGATAATGCAACTGTAACAATCAGATAAAAGAGGAGATTTAAAATGTAATAGAGCTGGATTGGTTACAAGTGTGTTTCTGCAATTCAAGGGATGGGTTAAACCTTTAAACCCTATGTAGCTTGGGATTGGGGTACCTGAGGGATCAATTTTTTCCAAGAGTGTCTACGCACCCAACCAGATCAAGCAGAATGTGCATGCTGAAGATCCCATCAGCCAAAGAGTGTTGGCTTGTGGGAACCAGAAATTATTTCCTGCAGTGGCCCCTCATTTGTGGAATATCCTTGTTTCAGTGATTAGAATGACCATAACATTGATAGTCTTTTACAAGGCCCTAAAACCTTGGCTAAGGTTTCTGAGCCTGGAGCGATGAATGTGCCAAGGGCCAGTTTCTTGACTGTATTGCTAGCTGGCCAGTTATTAAAATATATATTTAATTTGAATGGTTTTTTAGCGTTTTTTTTAAATGTTAAAGAGTGCAGTGTTTAGGATGCAGTACTGCAGGGCTAACTCACTGCTCACTCCAAGACTTCAAATCTCACCAGCTCAGGACTGACTCAGCCTTCCGTTCTTCCAAGGACAATAAAATGAGGATCCCAGATTGTTGGAGGCAACATGCTAACTCTTTAAAAGGTGTTTAGAGAGGGCTGTAAACACTGTGAAGTGATATATGAGTCTAAGTGCTATTCCTATTGCTGTTGCTATTTTATTGTTCTAAAAATAAAATAACGTTTTATTTTAATGTTTTTATTGTTTTAAAATGTTTTTAGTATTTTTAATTGTCATCTTTTTTTATTGTAAGCTGCTCAGGGTCATTGAGTGAGCTGGGCAGCTATAAAAATAAAATAAATAAATAGATAAATAATGCTAAGCACTGAATTGCTGTGGTGAGGCTGAAAGCACCCTTGATCAAATGGACAGGAGGAACTGAGCTAGCCTATTTATTTATTTTATTTATTTATTTGATTTGTCAATTGCTTATAAGATAATCGGTATAAGGATAAACATAGTTATGAATACACGGATACATATAAGAAAAATAAAAGAAACAATAGGACAGGGATGGTAGGCACGTTGGTGCACTTATGCATGCCCCCTACAGACCTCTTAGGAAAGGAGTAAGGTCACTAGTAGACAGTCTTAGGTTAAAGTTTTGGGGGTTTGGGGAAGAAACCACAAAGTCAGGTAGAGTATTCCAGACATTGACCACTCTGTTGCTGAAGTCGTTGCTGAAGCCTAGAGAAGACAAATGAATTTTTGAGCTGGAGAAAGAAAAATGTACCAAGAGGATTCTTTGAAAGTGTGCGGAGGATTGATAAAGGACAATATCTTTCCATTCTTCTTCTCCTGAGATGGTTCTCAGCCACTTCTGATAGCTTCTGAAGAGTTATGTCCAGAACTTGGATGAGAAGCAAAAAATGTTAAAGAGAAAAATCTTCCCCTTCCATCTCTTTCTGTAGGATGTAACAAGAAAGTAAGAAGGAAAGACAAACCTTGTGAACTTTGTTACCTGCGGCTTTACACTTGTTTTTAATACTACAAAATAAAAAGGATGTTGAATCTCCTAAGCAGAGGAAAAGGCTACTGTCTGTAAAATTGGTTGGAGTGAATGATAACCACTGATATAATGAGATCCAGGCTATGGAACTTGATCTACTAATATTTAATTGACCCAGCTTCCATGCAACTCATAAAATATCCCTGGAAATTCAGTACTTGATTTAGGACAGTGGTTCCCAAAGTGGGTGGTACCGCCCCCTGGGGGGCAGTGGGATGCCTTAGGGGGGCGCTAAGAGGCAAGGGGGCTGGCAGGGGGGCACTAAGAGGTGGCAGGGGGGAACTGGAGATGGCCCCCTCACAGGGCGTAATTCAGGGGTGGGATTTTGCAGGTAGCTTGGCCGAACTCCTGCCCCTGGGAGTCAAAGTGCTGAAGCATGAGTGGTGTGGGAAACTTTGACTGGGCTCTCGAGATGAGAGCGACTCTGGCCGCTTCTTTCTGCTAATAGGCGGCCAAGATATCTGCAAACTGTCAAGCGCTCCTTAAGAGAAACGATTTTGCAGATAGCTGGCCGAACTCCTGTGCAAAGAGGACCACAACGTTGTTGCACCTCACTAACACGGGGTGGGGGGTTGGGGGGAGGTGGCTCATCCCTGAAGCACCAGCATTGTTCCAGCGATGCAACCCCGAGGATGCTACCTTTGCCTGCACCTGTCATTAAAGTGCGGCAGCCAGAGAAGCACTCCATTCAGAGGCGCTGAACTTCCAATCGGTGCTGGAGGCAGTGCTGGAAAGAAAGAGGCAGTGCCCAAAGGGGATCCACAAAGGGGGAAGAAAACCCTCCCTCTGCTACTGCTGCTGCT
Source organism: Pseudonaja textilis (assembly GCF_049901715.1). Taxonomy (NCBI): domain Eukaryota; kingdom Metazoa; phylum Chordata; class Lepidosauria; order Squamata; family Elapidae; genus Pseudonaja; species Pseudonaja textilis. The sequence continues at coordinate 196,572,160 of NC_141991.1, read as the reverse complement.
TTCGTCCCTCTCATAAACCCTGCCAGTTCCCGGGTGTCCTGTTTGCAGTCCCGCCCAAGGATGTGTCCCCTGCCCCCCATTACGTGTCTATTAGGAGCACCTGAGCTTGGCTTCTGGAGTCCTTTGGTAAAACTGCATCCAGCCAGCTACTCCTTTGTCTGAAGGGGAGATTTCTGGTTCCTTGTGTTGCCATGTTTTTTTTTTTCTCCCGTGGATGGTGGAGGGATCAAGAGTTTCACGTATTTGTGGCGTAGGTCCATGTCACAAAATTGGAGCCTTTTGGCAAGGCTTCTTGTATTTTATATTACTGGCCCATTGCAGAGAGGTTGTTGAGAGAAAGATAAATTGTAATATAATGGCAAAATAGTTCCATTTTATTATACTGGTTGGAGAGCGGCTTCTGATAATTCATGAAATGCAAAACAGTAAATGTTTCCCCCTCCTAATCAAGGTGACATAATTTAATACCTGAGACAATAAGCAGTAGAAATTCAACAATACAGAATGAACCATTTTATGTGATACTTCACTGTTGATACTTAGAGACAATTTTGCCTGTTAGCAGAGAGAAGCAGCCGGAGTCACTCTCATCTTTTGAGAACCTGGCCAAAGTTTCCTGTGCCACCATCAGTCAAAATTCAAATTAGTGGTCCACAGGGATTTAAAATTATGAGTTTGGTGGTCCCTGAGGTCCAAAAGATTGGCAACCCCTGCATTAGGCCACACCTGCCTGGGCAAAAAATAGGTAGATAGGTTAAGGAAGGGATAGAGAGAAAGGGAAAGAGAGAGAAGGAATGAGAGAAAGAGAGAGAGGGAAAGAGAGAAAGAGGGAATGAGAGAGAAAAAGAAAGAGGGAGGGAGGGAGGGAGGGAGGGAGGGAGGGAGGGAGGGAGGAGAAAGTGAATGGAATATGGAGGGAGGGAGAGAGAGAGAGAGAAAGAGAGAGAAAGAGAAGGAAGAGACAAAGAAAAGAAAGAGACAAAGAAAAGAAAGAGAAAAGGGAAAGAAAAAGGGAGAAAGGAAGAAAAAGGATAGACAAAGAAAGAGGGGAGGATGGAAGAAAGGGACAGAAAGAAAGAGAAAGAAAAAAAGAAGAAAGAAAGGGAGGGAGGAGAAAGTGAATGAGATATCTAGTCCAAACAACTGCTCCAGCAGGGTTAGAAAAGTGTGTGTGTGTGTGTGTGTGTGTGTGTGTGCATGGCTGTCAAAACTCCAGAAACAGGTCAAGTAGCTCTGGGGAGGTCAGTCATAAATTAGAACACTTACTAAGCAACTGGCCATTAAGTGAGGGCCACTTATATTTGGTTTGCCAGTCACATGACCACATGCCCACACCCACCCAGTCACATGACCACCAAGCCATGCTTATCCGGTCACGTGACCATCAAGCCATGCCCAGCCAGCAAGCCACGCCCAGCCAGTCACAAGCCCACAAATTAGGCCACGCCCACAGAACCTATTGTTAAGAAATTTGAATCCCACCCCTGGGTGGGGGACACTGAGGATGAGTTTGTAGCACCAAGGGGGTGGTGGACTGAAAAAGTTTGGGAACCACTGATCTAGGACATTAGTAAGTTTAAGTTTTGAATGGAAACTTAAAAGATCAGGAGGGAAGTCAGCTGCAATTGTCTAACCCAGTGTTTCTAAACTTCAGCATGTTGGCTGAGAAATTCTGGGAGTTAATGAGGTAAAGAAACATTGGTCTAAACAACATATACCTTTTGCGTCAGTTCATCCTGTATTAGATTGAAAAACAAGCAATCTTATACGCTGAAATATAGTTCTTTAACAAATTTATACCCTATGTCACCAAGATTATTTTGAGGTCCCTGGCAGTAAAATAACATAATTAGAACATGCTGTATGATTATCTGTGTATGTACATCAAAGAAAATGACATACAGAATTGGGCTCCACGTATGTACATTTGACTTGTCTTCTATTTCTATGAGGTCAAACTCAGAATATCATTCTAAAATGGGTTCGATGCCTCAATTTTATTTTAATTATTGTAGTCATTTTTTTTTAAAGGAAGTTAGGATAATGCAGGAGCATATTTCTGGACTGTCTCTTACACAGATCACACAGGTATTCTTAGAAAATAAAAAGACACAAGTTGTGGGAATAGAAAGTTTTTTGGAGAAGGGAATCAAAGTGAGTGCTTCCAATCAACTTCATTTATTTATACATATACATCATTTACATACACAATTAAAAAAACTGCCATATCCCCAATGACTCTAGTTTTTCAATTTGCTTTGTGATAAATGAGTGACTTACCACATCTTCCTCTTCAGCCATTTTGTGAGAATCCCCTTAACTAATTATCAAAAACTGGCATTCTGTGGTGTTATAATCTAGGACATCATGTTTCTAAAGCTATAATAGAGTCTTACAAAACTTGCACAGAAGTTGCAATCATAAAACCTTCAAGGTTTGTAGATAAGTGGAAACTATAGCTAAACACAGGAGGGATGAGAAACATCGGGGATTTTTTTTATTAAGCTATTCATGCCTTTATTTTTCCACCTACGCATGTAATTGTAAATGGAAAAATAACACCATGAATGGTTAGATGGGAAATACTTACACTTAGAAGCAAGCTCCCTGAGGTTTAGTTCTGAGTAAATATGCAAAAGAGATTGGTTGCAGCAAGCAGGAAATTACTGGAAACTGGTGCAAAGTAATTAACTAGTTGATTAACTAGCTGAAAGAGATGATGGGATAGGCACATTATCCCGTCTAACTCATAAGCATGAGTGGACATCCACCATAAATGATTCCTTCTGCTGGGTTTAGAACAATAGCACACAAACATACCAATCTAGTGGCATTAATCGATTCTCCATTTTTTTCCTTTATTTGGCCTTGGCCACTTGATGTCAAATGATATGATAAAATCCCAAGTATTGTTGGCAGAGATGGGTTCAAAAGAGGTGACCAGTCAGTAGTAATAGCAGCACAGCCAATAAAGGAAGAGTTGTAGGCATTTGCAACCCAATCACAACTGGAAAGCAACTACATGCAATAGGCAATAGGTACTGGTTGAGGGAATCCCCAAACTTAACCCAACGTAAGTTGAAGAGCAAGCAAAACAAACAACAGTTGCAACTGGTTGAGCCAAGAGCCTATCAAATAGTTGCAAGAAAAGATCAGGTAGTTATCAGATCAGGTAGTTATCAGATAACTGCCTCGATCCACTATTTCTGATTTGCTGCCTGAATTGTTTCCTAATTAGTGTGCATGATAGTGCACAGTCATGAGTTTGCATGATGCATTCCTCCTCTTCCAAGGTTCCTAATTACAACAAAACATGGTACTATTCAACTGATTCTAGGTACCCTTTTCCTCTATGGCAGGGGTGTCAAACTCATGGTCCGCAGGCCAGATGAGTACCTCCTGGCCCTGGCCCTGCCTGGTTTAGCGAGGGGAAAAAGTCCCAATACATCATGTGATGCCGCTGTGATGCCACAAGTTTGGCACTCCTGCTCTATGACAAATGAGTCTCTTTTACAAATAAAATAAGACAATAAAACAGCATATCCATTGAAAAGTTAAACAACTGTGTTAGGTGATAGAGATATTTGGCCACCTGGGACATGAGTCAAGATCCTTTAAAAAGTAATAAGCATAAGATTTATCAGCATGAACCCTCAAATTTTAAGATGATTACAGAGATCCGATAGCTTCTCTGAAAATAACCAGTCCTAATCTGCTTAGCTTCCAAATTCAAAGACATAAGGCAGGTGATTCCCCCTATTAATATGCTATATATCAGGGATCCTCAACCTCTGGACCATGACCCACTTCTGAGTCGACCCATTTGGAATCTGGCCATGGAAGTGGGGGCAAGAGTGCATACATCCCCACTTGCGTGCTCTCCATTTGTGCCAGCGGCAGACATGCATGTCTGCCATTGATCCAAATGGAGTTGTGTGTGTGCTCTTGCCAGCCACTTGTTCAGAAACATCCTGTCCCCCTTCCCCAATCAGTCCACAAAGCCAGAAAGGTTGGGGAACTGTGATACGCTATGTACAATGTCAATTCTATAATTCTATAAAATTATATTATTATTTAATTTTAACTATTATTATCAGTCTAGATAATAAATAGTATTAAATAGTTTTTAAAATATTTATATAGAATAGAATGCACCATTGTGCCTCCCATCCCTGTCCTATTGTTCCCATTTATTCATACCTATTTCCTGTATTCTTACTGATTATCTTGTAAGCGATTGACAAATCAAATAAATAAATAAACATCAAAGGGGCTTTTCTTGCATCGTCTTTAGCTAAAAAAGGCATCTCAATTCACTTTTCCCGTTCGTTTTATCGTTCCTAATGTTGTTCCTTCGTTAGAGCTTTTGCCATACAGTTTGATGTGTGAATCGACTCTCAAACTCTGCATGATCTACAGTCACAATCCAATTTCCATATTCATAGATGTTGCTTCAAATTCGGTGATGATAATGGCATAATAGCAATTTTATCCCGAGTTGCTATATAAGGAAAGAAAAATGTAAACACGCTGCAGGATTGATGTGATCATTTTCAATATATGGAGCCACCTGCTCAAAAAAACTACAGAGTTGGATGCAAAGCACACCTGTGCAAATAATCTAGTTGCAAGCAGTTTATAGTCATAAAGAAAAAATGACCTGGACTAATTCAAATTGTATGTTCTAGTTCATAAACAAGTGCTCATCTCTCTCTCTCTCTCTCTCTCTCTCTCTCTCTCTCTCTCTCTCTCTCTCTCTCCCATCAATAAATTTATTTCCATTTTGTACCCGTGCCTCCTAGCCCTTGTCTGTCTAACTGAAATTGATGTCTTTTTAATTAAAGCATGGTTGATACGCCTAAACTGAAGCAGCACATTCTGAGTTTGCATGCTAGGAATACCAGATAAAGTAATTATGCTATTTGTCAGTGTCGTGATTAATGTGTGACAGCTGTTATGACAGCTGTGCCACTGTTTTGTCACAACACTGTGTTCATCCATAATAAAATTAGCTGTCTCACTCCAAGATACATGCTTGTCGCTGTTCTCCTTCAGAAGTCAACAGCAAAGGGAATCAAAAAAGGAAGACGGTGTGAACTTTGTGACAATTTAAATAACAACCTTCCCGCTGACAATTTCCTCCATATCATTATATACATACTATTTTCTTTAAATAGTAATATTATCCTCAATTTGAGCAGTTTGATTTGGAAAAATCCAACTGCTCACTTCCAGCATGAAGCTGTCAAAGGGTGCCAACCTATCAGGGATCCAGCTAACAAGTTCCCCATATAAAAAAGGATCAACTACATAATTTGAACTTACCTTGTCAGGCAAGGCTTGAAATGTTCCCCAATGGTGGTAAATTCCCTGTTGGTGAAAATAGCAAACAGAAAAAGCAATAGATAACAGGAGCACCGGAACATAACAGTCTTTCATTTATTGCCCATCCTACTGAATGCATTAAATAAAATTCCATGGATCTTTGTTCACCTTTGTTCTCTCTAGTTAGGACCAATCTCTGCTGGGCTAGAATTAGTGCAGCAAACCTATAACAGAGACAAGTAAGCTATCAAGAACCTCTGCAGTTAACGAATACCTAGAGCCTTCAAATTGAACAGAAAAACGTTTTATTCTGATTTTTAAAAAAATGCTTAGTTCCAGTATATGGTGAAGTGCTTTTCAGGAGAAAATCATCCTAACTCATGGAGGGTACACACACTCTGGCTAAAACCAAATTCTGAAAGTTCAGAGGATCAGTTGGGGACATAAAGCAAAAAAAAAAAAAAAACACCATAGGATGCTTTTAGACTGTGATTAATAGAATAACATATAATTCTTTATTAGCCAAGTGTGATTGGACACACAAGGAATTTGTGTGTATATTGTTTGTGTATTGTGCATAGTGACTTGTGTGTGTACTGTGGTATAATTCTTAGGAAATATGTACGAATAGTCCTCTACTTAGACCTTACTTGAGCCCAAAATTTCCTTTGTTAAGCAAAACTGTTTTTAAAATGATTTTGCCCCAGTTTACGGACTTTCTTGTCACAGTTGTTTAAGTGAATCACTTCAGGTGTTAGGTTAATAAAACGGTTGCTCATGAATCTGTCTTCCCCATTGACTTTTCTTGTCAGAAGATTGCAAAAGGTGTTGGATTGCATGATCCCAAGATACCGCAACATAAATACATGCCAGTTACCAAGAGTCTGAATTTTGACTACGTGACTGTGGGGATGCTGCAAGTGTGAAAACTGGGCATAAGTCACTTTTTTCAGTCAGAGGTAGGCTTCAAAATTTTTAGCAAAGGGTTCTCTGCCCAGTTGCTGGGTGGGTGTGGCCTAGAAGGCCTCCTGCACCACAGTGTGTGTGTGGGGGGGTGTTTTTGCCCTCCCCAGGCTCCAGAGGCTTCTTTCGAATCTCTGGGAGAGTGAAAACGGCCTTCCCAGGCTCCGGAGGCTCTGTGGAACCTGGAAATGGTCATATTTCTGGCCTTCCCAAACTTCTGGGACACTCGTTATTTGCCTTCCCTTAGCTTCCACGTGCGCCCTTCGCTTACCTGCATGCAAAACAGGCCGCTTGGGGACTCCTGGGAGGGGCAGGGTGGGGTGGGCCAGCCGGGAATGGGATTTTGGGGTTCTCCAAACTGCACAGAATCTTAGCTAGGGGCTCTCCCGAACCCCTGCGAACCTCCAGCAGCCCACCCCTGTTTTCAGTGCGTTTGTAACTTCAAACAGCTACTAAATGAATGGTTTTAAGTTGAGGACTACCCGTAATGGTACATGGTAGGAATCAGATCAATGCACTAAATGGGAGGGAGAGCTCCTAAATCATTTTTGCAACAAATTCCTAACATCCTGATCATTAAGTATGCCGGGATAGAAAGTTGTAATCCAACATAATTTAGCAGGAAGGCACCAGTTTTCCATCTCTGCACCAAAGAGATCTTTAGCTGGATCATTCAATGCAATTTTGATTAACTTATTAGTTTACCGAAATTTGTACAAGGATAGTTAAAGTTAGTGAAGGCTGAAATTGCTTTGGTTTAATTCACAATTGACTTAAGAATGGTAAGATTTTCCGTTAGCCATTTGGAGAAGGGTTCCTTGTTCTCTAGAAATCCTCTGCCTAGCTTATTGTCAGCAAATGCTCAGCTATAAATAATGATAAAAAATGCCAATAAGCTTATGAGGGAAAAACCTCCTATTATAAAACATTATTACTTCCCGGTATGGATATATGTATCTAGAGGGATTCCCAGGTTAATTTTTGAAAGATGTTTTAAAAAGAGTGATACATTATGAATAAATCATTAATGGTAAGGGGAACAGCCATACAAATCGATTGATTCAATCAATGGATAATTATGGATTTTTTAAAACCAAATATCAGGTGACATGTGATGGTGGGATTTTTACTTTCTTTACTTTCTCTTCATTGCTGTGTGTACTTTTATTTTTCTTTGGAATCAATTTCTTTTCTCTTCCTGTAAGCACAGGCTCCACTGTTTTTAGATCAACCAAATGTTGATCCATTGGTTGCAACAGGAACTGATCCAGCAGCTTATTGCTGAAACCAGATGTTTAAGGGCCTTACAAGAAAAGTCACTGTTTCATAATGTTTTTTTTTTTAAGTTTCTTATGATCTTCAAATGATATTAATTCAACAAAATACTTTTCCCCCAGCACTGAGAATATTGAAAAAGTGCTGGCTGTCAACTTAATTATGTTGGAAATAAAGAAAACCAAGGGAGGGACATTTATGCAGGTGATATGGATTTTCCTCATTATAATTCCATTTTGGTTTAACATCCATAACTTGGTCAATGTTGTTTTGGAAATAGTATTATGGTTTTAAAAAAAAAATCAAATGTCATTTTGAACTATATATGCCAAAATGTACACTATAGTAAAAGTGTGGATTTTCTAAGCAATAACAACAACAAAATGGTGAAAGGAAAATGCTCTCCAAAACTTAAAAAAATTGAACTGATGATATAAGATCTCTCTGTAATTATGAACAACTCTTTATCAGTGTAAAATTCCATGTTATGTTTGAAAATTAAGCTTTTAAAATGTGTATGTTAAAGTGTGTTTGTATGTTGGTCTTAATTTTTTTAATCCTATTCTATCATTCCCTTTTCTGTGCTTTAAAAAATAATGGGCTCTGTAGCTCTGGATGACCACTAAATAGTAGCACAGAGATAGATGAAATTTTAATATTTGCTACCCACTAAGGGCTGTCTGGCTTTTTGCAACTTAGAGATGGCAAAATTCTGGATTGCCAGATTTGTTTGTTGCCACAGTGGACATCAAAGAGTAGCTTAGCAGAGGGTCTCTTCACCTGTGGACTGTAAGGCAGCTGTCCACACTGCCTTTTCTGTATTAATCCTAGCACAAAGTACCATAAGGTTAGCAAATTTCTCTTGCTGCAAGAGAGCAAAATGGGGATAGCTTGCTTTTTCTTTCTATCTTTCTTTCCTTTATTGTTTTCATAAACAACTCAAGGCAGTGAACATACCTAATACTCCTTTCTCTTCCTATTTTTCCCACAACAACAACCCTATAATATGAGTTGCTCTGACAGTGTCTCCTGGTTTCTACCCTTCTCCCTAAACCACTAGACTAAATTGGCATATGGTCAGTTGACCATTCAAACCATATCTTTCTATGCTGGAAAATAACAGCCTTAAATTTATTAAAACAACCAGTCTGTTTTTTAGATTGGCTATTTATTGCATCAGATAATTTGCATTTTGGTAAATGCATACATTAAAAGAGACAAAATTGTTTAGTTTGCAAACAAGCATAATCTGTTCTTTCACACTTCTTGTGTTTTATATAATGGTATTACAGAAATTTGTAATTATGTGGTTTGGAATATAAATTGAGCCATCTTGGTTGCAATATAAACAAAGCATTGTTCCACTTACAGAGAAACCTATTTGGCTATTATTTGTGAATGCTTTTAAAGGTCATATTCTTTTCTTGCAAAATACTAAAAAAGAGAAAAAAAGGTCTATGCTGAAAAAGATATACCAATGTCTGCAAATATCTCCTCCAAGTAATATCTATGTCTAAAACTGGGTAGAATGTGTTTTCTGTTATCTATTGTGCATATTTTACACATTGGGCATATGTTATGTTTGTCCATAACACATATGCATACATCATGATGAAACCACACACACTTACTAAATTGAATATCTTCAATCCATAACACTGGAATCAGTTATCTTATTATATATCTGTTATCTTGTGTTTATATAATTTTACTGCCCTTGTAGTCACATGATGCTTCTAATGTCTTCATACAGAGATCTAGTGTTAAAATACGAATAGATGATATCATGTCTGGCCAACATCCACGTTGTATTACATGAACAGATTTCCACTCACACAAGCCTAGTGCAACTTTCCAAATTGGCTGTGAAGGATGCTGCACAGAAAACAGTCCAGGAAAATGACCACCATCCCACTGATGATTTCCCCCCCTACTGATAAAAGCAAAGCACAATGTGATGTAAAAATTAAGGCATTGGACCAAGACTGTTTAAGTCTATCTTCAGCCATGCTTTGCAAGTCAGCATGCATTTTTCCATGGGCATATTTGTACCGTGGTGAAGGAGAAGGAGGGAAAGCTTTAAAGCAGCTGGCTGATTGGAAGCACAAAGAAACCCTGAGGTTGCAAATCAGACAATAGGAAACGAGGAATCTCTCTCCAAGGTTAGGCAAAAACGGTTTCTGCTTCCAACTCTGCATGGAAATATCTGAAATGCTTTTACAATCTGAGACAACCAACCACACGTTCCTGGCAACATCTACAACTAGTTTGATCAAAGGTTCTGAGGAAGATAAATCAGGTAGGGTGAATGTCGAATGCTGAAGAACAGTAAGAAGGCTATGTCCTTGCAAGCTGCTATAGTCAAGTAACACTAATGTTATAGATCTTGGAATCAGTGGTGAAATGCTACCAGTTTGGCCTAGTTCACCTGAACCGGTAGCAAAAATTGCTACCGGTTCAGCCAGCTGGTAATAAACAAAAAAGCTCTGACGATCAGCTGAAAGCAGAAAGAAGAGAAAAGCACAGGATTGGGCCTCCTACCTGCCCCTGTGATTTTCTGTTCTTTATTCTCTTGGATAATTGGCGTGGCAGACCCTCAGCTGGTGTTTGGAAAACTGTGCAAGCGCAGTGCACGATCACTGAGCCGGTAGGGAAACTGGTAGAATCCCACCACTGCCCGGAATGGTTTCCAACAGATTTCTGGATACAATTCCAAGATACCCCCAGGGTGACCTCCTTCAACCAGATCCAACCCCTGCAGTGTATGTAACCTGTAAGAAACTGCTAATGGTTTCCTACTTATATGAGAGGAGCTTCTGGTCTCCAATTTGTGGAATAGGCTGCATCCCCAGTCAAAGTGGGGCTTTTCTGGAAAACAGGTAATGTGTTGGGGAATACGTTATGCCACTAAGGTGGTGCAATCTATTCTCTGTCATTTTTTTAGCTCTTTAAGTGATTCATTGCTGTTTTATATAGGATTAATTATTTATGTTTACACCATTACTAGCTATTGTTGCTAACTGCTTCAGGACTAGGGTGACACAAAATACATAAAAATAAATAATTTAAAATCTGAGTTGGGTATGCAAAGATGGAGGAGAATATGTATAGCTCAGGGTTAAAATGAAGGATCGTTGGTTGTTTTCCTGCAGACGTTTCATTACCCAAACTAGGTAACATCAACAGTGCTAATAGGAGTGGGATTTGCTCTCATTTGATATTTTATTGGCTTGCCCTGTCAGTGCTGAATCTGTATCACTGGACTGAGACAACATTTTCTGGTACAAAAGGATAATCAAGGGAAAAACTTTAAAAGAAAAAAAATACTAAAATGCCAGATTGCTCCTTTTGACGTTATTGATATACAAATATGTCTTAAAAACCATCAAGGAATATATTTTTCAAGGAACAAGAAAAATATTTTCCCAGAAGCAATTTGTAGCTAATCTTTGTTACCAATTGTAATGTAGTAAGAAGAAATAAAAGGGTTGTTACATCATGTATACAGTATAGGAACAGGTCTCATCAGAAAGAAAGAGAGACAATCCAAATTAAATTGGGGCGCACGCATGGGGGACATGCATGCGCGTGCAAGGATGAACATACATGTCCGGGGATACATGCGCATTGCATGCTTTGGGCACTCAGTGCCGAAAAGGTTAGCCATCACTACCCTATACCATTTCAGACAAATGGTTGTCCAATCTCTTCTTAAAAACTTTGGAGGATGTTGATTTGTATGCTATGGTAATGCCATGCGTTGGTGGTTTATGAAAATTAATTAATTGTTTCTGAATATTAATTGAATAAATAATTATTTATAGGCTTCCACTACCACTGTGACAAATGGGACAGATCTTCCTTTCAGGGATAGTAAAAAAAGAAATAAAAGGTTTATATATAGGTTTGTAAGAAGTAGAAAAAAAAATCCACCTTATGTTATTTGCTTGCTTGTTTGCTTGTGCATATATGAATTTGTTATCAAAGCATTAACCTTTCATAATTGTCCTCTGTAGTTGAGATTGTTAAATTAGATACTAGCCTTTTAATCATCTGCCTATATACTTCTTCTTTATGAGTCCTTTTCTAATTAACTAGGCCTGATTTCTAGAAATTATACTCACCACTTGACCTGTCCCCAGTGACCATATGTAGTCATTCCAGGGGCATATTTCAGCGATCATTTTCATCCTGTCCCTCTAGCTTTTCAGTTATCCTCCCCTCCTAACTTTGCTAAGCTAACAACACACAAACACACAAACACACACACACACACACTATTATATGGTGGTATAATTCCACACTGATACTGGGGTCTTACTCCCTGATTCTTGATGTTTCTTTCACTGACATAGAAATATATATTGATCTTCTGTTCTTTATTACTGTTTTCTGCTTGTTTCATTGTTTTAATATGTTATATGTGCCTTGAGTTTCTTGGATAATTGAAATGGCTTATAAATTGAACGATTCAATAGCTAAATAATGAGTTAGCCAAAAATTGATCTGAAGAAAATTTACTCTTAGCTGGAAGTAAGGAGGGAGTCCTTTTACTTTAGGTGACTGGAAAAATGATGACATGTACACTACTACAGTGGTCCCCAACCTTTCTGGCTTGGCAGCCCAGCTGGGGTGGGGGTGGGGGAGGAGAAGGGATAGTTCCCTATGAGTGGCAGATGGGCACACGCAAATGCACACAACTCCATTTATGTGAGCAGTGGACATGTGTGGCCACCACTCGCATGAGGGCAGCCTTGTGCCTGCGCATTTGCCTGCTGCTTTCATGGCCTGGTTCTGAACAGGCCGCAGCCCAGTAGAGGGGCTACGGCCTGGAGGTTGGGCACCGTTGCATGACTAAACCTACCAAAAAATCCACCAGAAAAAGTAGGAAGTGTAGGCAAAGCAAACTCGTAACTTAAAAAAATCCTTGTATTTATGCTAGGCTGTCAATTAGCAACTTTCTACTCACAAGATAAGAGTGATATCCATTGCAATTTTATGAGATTCATATTTATATTATGAGGTCTGATAGATATTAGAAAGAAACAGGGCAAAAGAAAGTTTATTTTTAAGCACTCCTTTTTGTGTCTGCATCTCTACAAGATGAGCATTTTGGGGAAAGATACATGCCTTTTAATAGACTTTGGACTAAATATCTTGCAAGCTGCTGTCAATCAGGCCAGAATTTCCTTAACCCAGTTTCGAATCAAGCTAGCACAAGTACAAAACAGGAAAGACTGATATGGTTACTTGTGGTACAATAAAGTCAGGTTGAATGTGGATTTTAAAATTCAAATTTTTTAGAGTTGCTCTACTGAGAATTTGGAATAAGGTATAAGATAAAACTGTCTCTTAAAATCCCTTCAGGATTGTCACCCTAAGATGCTTTTTAAAAAATTCTTTCTTCCCTATCTTACGCTCAATAGTATGAATCAGACAGTTACCTAGGTGGGCTCAGAAGAATACAGATAGTCCTCTACCTACAACAGTTCATTTAGTGACCATTAAAAGTTACAATGGCACTGAAAAAAGTGACTTATGACCATTTTTCTCATGACTATTGTAGCATTCCCATAGTCACGTCATGTGTTCACACTTCAAACACTTGGCAACTGGTTCCTATTTATGACCATTTCTGTGTCATGTGGTCATGTGATCACCTTTTGTGACCTTTTGACAAGAAAAGTCAGGAGATTGCCAAAGGCGATTGCAAGCAAAATCAACGGGGATCCCAGATTCACTTAACAAACCATGTTACGAACTTAACAACTGCAGTGAGTCGCTAACAACTGTGGCAAGAAAGGTCATAAAATGGGGCAAAACTCACTTAACAAATGTCTCACTTACCAACATAAATTTTGGGTTCAATTGTGGTTGTAAGTTGAGGACTACTGATATAATCATCAGGCTCATAACATATCTTTGAGAAAAAAAGGGTGAATGTTTTTTGTTTTGATTATTGTCTGCCTTGTGGTATCTTTCTTCCTCTCCTCCAAAAAATATTCCAACATGCTGATATGATAGGTTGAAGTCTGATTTTTAAGTTTGCTTGACCAAGTGGGTCAAAAGATCAGTCTATGGGCCATATATTTTATTGTGCAGTGTACATTCTGTATCTCTGTGTTGTTTGTTTTAATCTGACATAGTTCTATTGCAGAGGACAAAGAACATCCCTGTTTAAACTGATCTTCATTTTTTGAAGCGTATTGTGTTTTGTACACTAAAGATAAAACTCTGGGATAATCATGCTCTGTTGGATGATCAATTTCCTACTGTTTGTTTGTGTGCATGTGGTCATGGGGTCATGTTAAAAGGACTTTCTCTCTTTAAGGGCAAGACATAATGTTCCACTGCAGGTTGTAGTGTCATATTTACTAGGTCAGGATGCAATATACCTTTATAGACCCTGCTGTCATTCACAGATTGATATCTTTGAAAATCAAAGGAGAGTGTGGGCTGTGGTTGTCAATTTTCTGAGTTTGTTTCAAATATCTGAGGTTTGCATTAAATACAACTCTCTGCGATGAACTGTAAATAGAGAGGCACGTTCAGTAGAGATTTGTTAAAAAACAGAATTCCCACCCTTCCCTCCCCTGCCTTCCCTTCCCTTTCTCCATTCCTTTCCTTTTCTTCCCTTCCCTTTCTCCTTTTGTTTTGTTTTGTTTCAGTTTGTTTCCCTTCCTTTCCTTTCCTTCCTTCCTTCCCTTCCTTCCTTCCTTTCCTTTCCTTTCCTTTCCTTTCCTTTCCTTTCCTTTCCTTTCCTTTCCTTTCCTTTCCTTTCCTTCCTTCCCTTCCCTTCCCTTCCCTTCCCTTCCCTCCATTTCCTTTCCTTTCCTTTCCTTTCCTTTCCTTTCCTTTCCTTTCCTTTCCCTTCCCTTCCCTTCCCTCCATTTCCTTTCCTTTCCTTTCCTTTCCTTTCCTTTCCTTTCCTTTCCTTTCCTTTCCTTTCCTTTCCTTTTCCTTTCCCTTCCCTTCCCTTCCCTCCATTTCCTTTCCTTTCCTTTTCCCCTTTTTCCTTCCCTTCCCTTTTTAAATTATATATTAACCAAAAAGGTAAACAGAATAAAATGGGCAATAAAATATTAATGGAAGATGTAGAGGAATTGTCTTGTGCTGCACTTAAAACGGCCTGAATGATTGAGCTGTGAATTGCTCTCCCTTAGGTATTGAAATATTCATCAGTATTTAATAAATGTTCGTATGCGTAGCTATTCCTGTTTACATTACAGCACTCGTAGAAGAGTGCTTACTAAAGAAAACATTATAATGGAAGGTGAACTTTTCTGTACAATGAGTCATCTTAAATTATACAGCCAGCAGAGGAGACAGAGAGAATTTTCTGAACTGACAAATGAGAAGCTTGGCTAACTTAAGAGCATCTTTTGTAAAGGGAACTGGCATTGGATGGTTGAGAGGACTTTATGGCTCCAAAACTCTTTGGAAGCTTTTAAAAGATTCATCTTGTTTGCATTTTAAAGATATTTACTCTTCCCTACCGGATGCTGAAGCCTTGTTCTTGAAATTGCTTGAGACTGGAGTGTGATTACTGGAAACATCCCCTCCCTGGCCATATATATGGAAGAAAATATGTAAGTAAGTTAGTGATAGCAGAAGTGATTTTGCCCGTGTCCTTCCATATCTCTTGTGCAAAGAACAAACAAGC
Organism: Pseudonaja textilis; assembly: GCF_049901715.1. Taxonomy (NCBI): domain Eukaryota; kingdom Metazoa; phylum Chordata; class Lepidosauria; order Squamata; family Elapidae; genus Pseudonaja; species Pseudonaja textilis. The sequence goes on along the minus strand of NC_141991.1, from coordinate 196,556,934 downwards.
AAATCAAATAAGAAAAAGAGAGCATGCACTGCCCTACATTTACTCAAGTTTGTGAATATGTCAGAAGGGCCTTTAGAAAGGGACTTGGGCACCAGTGAGTCATCCCTGTCCTGCTCTGGAAGACTTTCTCTTTGAGAACAAAGAGAAAAGGAAATCCTATGTCAGAATTTCCTCTTCAAAAGCCCTCTAACTTCAAAAATGGAGCTGCATATATTTGCTCTGTTTTGGAATATTGTCCTAGAATCACCAATAGGGCCACCATTTCAGTTCTGAAAGTTTGTTTCTAGCTCCACCCAAAGAAGGAAATATGTATTTTTATCAAATAGATGCATTTTCCACTGCCTCTCAGCAAGTGCCTTTATGATCAAAACTGATGTTAAATTCATTAGTAGATGAAAGCCAAAGATGGATTATGTTCCCAGAACCATCACTGAACATCTTCTTGCAGTAGGATTGGAAGTGGGTGATACTTCTGCATACATCTGCCTCCTGTCTCCCAGGGCTTGGGGGATACTTCGTGTCAACTTGGGGTTTTGCATAGGTAGAGGCTGTTGGTGAAGGAGGAGATAGAAAAATTCTTTATTTGGACATAAGCCTTTTGGGTATGATTCTGAAATCCAGGCTATGAGGACTGTTCTGTTCTTTCTTCCTATGCCCATCTCTCCTAAAGGAGCTCAGGCAATTACAAATTGTTCTTTCTTCTCTGTGAGAAAGGCAGGCTGAAAAATAACCCCATTAGGCAGGGGTGCTTTGCGCGCACACAGAGTGTTTGCTACTGACCTTCTTCAGCAATCCCCTGTGTGTTAACCAGCTGATGTGCAGCAATCCATTTTGTTGTGTGAATCAGCTGAGCTTGGAAAACAGGATATAAAGCAAAGCCTAGAATCCAGGCGGGTGGGTAAGCCTAACAGCTGATTGTCGGAGCAAACCAAAGCGGTTTGCTCCCAGCTGATCCTTAGAGCTATCGGTTCACTGGAACCGGGCTGAACGGGTAGAATCCCACCCCCGCCATTAGGTAGTACGCTTTGTATTAGAGCAAGAACTTGAACCTAAAATTCTGGAAAACTAATCCAATATTCTAAAGAATAAAACCAAAATAAAGATAAAAGCCAATAGCAAATGAATACTATGGGGTACGAAAAAATGTCAGATTGGTGAGTATAAAATGCTTAATAAATCTAGGCTGCTGATTTACAGGGCAGAGTTTCACATATCTGCTCTACCTTTAGTAACTGTGCTTGAACCATTAAGCCAGGCAGAATACAGAAAAAGTTAGCCATTAGAGATAAGATAAGATTAAGAGAGATCAGTGGATCTGATTTTCCTTTTTCTTCCTAGAATTCCTTCCAGCCTTCTCTGTCCATTCCTGAGAGTTTCAGAAGTGTCAACATCTAACATATGGCTATGTTTATATTAAACATCATGCGCCACTAAGATCTTCATTATTCCTTGCTTACAAACAAATACATTTAGGGGACAGAAATAACTGTCCAAGCCTGTCAAACAAGATATCAAGGAATTGTTAAATTGGGTCATGTACCCCCAATTCACATGAAATATATTGTCATAATTTCCTCATAAGGAGATCCTAATGTTTAAAGTGTACAGGTAACATTTAAAAAGTCTCAGCTGTGATTGTTTTATATAGGATCCATTTTTTTAAAAAAATACAGCCCAATACCCTCTCTGTGTGTGTAAGAGAAAGAGAGTTTCTCAAGTGAAAGGATCATATATTTGCTTGACCCAATAATTTTTGCTAATTGCTAATGATTATTCTGAGCTCATCTTTTCAGGATACCCTTGAAAGGTGTTTTCTTTTGGCCAATAAAATCAACCAGCTCACACAAATGCACTGGCTTTTTTTTAGGATTCACAAAATTATTATAAAAGAATCAAATCCTCATTTGAAGCTGAGATCTTGTGCAGTTGCTATATTGGGCAAGGCACCTAATTAAAGATAATGGGATCTACTTCTACGAAATCATTCATCACAAGTAATTTCAGGCAAAGATAGTTATATACATTAAAATGTCTGCTGATAGGATTACACCTGCTACAAATGATTTTCTCTGTATAATCTACCCTCTTTCTGATTTACAACACATCTTTATAATACTATAAATTGTTTGAAATAACAAGTGAAAGTATGTCATTTTGACACAATGGATCCGTGCAATCTTCCAATTTCTCCACCCTGGGTTTTAAATATATACACATTGGTGTGGACTCAAACAGGGACATATTCAAGATGAGGTTAAACATGCTGCTTTCTGTGTGCGTTTTCACAGCTGCAAAGAAGCTATGACTAGGTTGGAAGCATAGCATATCTATTTAACTCATTCCTGTCCAAAAAACTACAGGAAGTCATATGGAGTTTCATTTTCATTTCCCCTTGTCGTGGATACATGCAGGAATATTTTGTCTTTCCTTCTACAATTGCCTCTTGAGCAAAGCTTTCTTTCCTTCCCATGCAGCTTGTTGTTTATTTTAAGGCAGAATAAGATTTCAAAATGCTTCATTTTGATGGAAGGTTCTATTGATTTTACATGCAAATAGCAATTGTTTCTCTCTACCCCATCAAGATTTAATTTCTTTTTTGTACAAGTAGCCTTCCTTCACTCTTTCGACTTTGTTTCATGTTGTTGCCAAACACTTACCTTTTCCCTTTTGGCTATCCCTTTTAATTCCTTTCTTCCTCTTCTATACATTATTAACACTGGCACTGAATTATTTACAGCAACTCTGTAAAATATCATTAGTGACTTTCACGAGGGAGCTGTCCAATGATGGAGGGCTGGGTTAAACCAAGCCAACAACAGAATGAAACACGATAAAAGAGAATTGGAATACAGCTTTTGGGATGCCAGTATATTGGGGGAGCATCTTTGTTCTGATGAGGCCAAGCTCGCCTCTCCATGGTTTTTTCCTATTACTCCCAGTGGGAATTTGTTCCCTTGTCGCTTCCCTCCATATAATATATTGTCAGTATTGTCCCTTTTCCATAACATTTATTCTAAAGGAAAGGCTGTTCTCCCAGGAAATGGGGTCCCTAATATCCTTTTCCACTTTTAGCTAGGCATAATTACAACTTCTTCTCTTTTAATTTCCAAACCATTTTTCAGATTTCTTTTATTTATATCCTACCTTTATTTAGAAGGTAGATCCTTTAGAAGGCCAGGTCTTGAAGATGAAACTCAAATACTTTGGCCAACTAATGAGAAGGAAGAACTCACTGGAGAAGAGCCTAATAATGGGAAAGACTGAGGGCAATAGAAGAAGGGGGCGATAGAGAATGAGGTGGATGGGTTGAGTCACTGAAGCAGTAGGCTTGAGCTTAAATGGACTCCAGGGAATGGTAGAGGACAGGAAGGCCTGGAGGAAGGCCTGGGGTCACAATGAGTCAGACACAACTAGCAACTAGCAACAACCTTTATTACTTGTATAAATCCCTCAAGGTGAGGAATAAATCTTCCACCTCTATTTCCCCTACAAAAACAACCCTGTGAGGAGGATTGAGCTGATTGAGGGTGACTGGTCCAAACTCATCCAGTTAACTTTCATAACTAAGATGGGACTTGAACTCACAGTCTCCTGGTTTCCAGCCTGGCACCTTAACCACTAGACCAAGCTGGCTAAGAAGAGAAATAAATTATCTGTAACCTACTACTTGGCCTCTCCACGTCGCTCATACAATGCCTTCCCAACTCAGAATTTCAACACACTTTTCTCTAGTGTGATTCTAAGTTATGCCAAAGATTTCTGATTTAATTATTTTTGTCCACATCTATTCTAAATACAGTATTTAGCAGGCAAGGAACCAAGTGCTTATTTAGTGATTTTTAAAATTGATTTGTTGCCACATTATACCTTACTGTGCTTTCCCATGGGACAAATAATGTTTCCAAATGCAACTTTGATTAGACAAACAACAGACATTTTAACTTAGTATATTGCTTCATATTTTTCTAACTCAATTCTTCATTAGCAATAAGGGAGAAGACTATTAAGTTCGCATATTCATTCTTTACCTAACTTGCACTTCCCATATGAAAACATTTACCAAAATACATTCTTTCTTTCATTCTTTTCCAAATTTTGCAGTGGAATTCCCTAATGAAAAACTGAATACAAAAAGTGCATGTATTGGAAGAGAGAACAGCTTCAGCAAACACAAGTTTGAATAGATTTGATCAGAAATGATCAAGCATTGTTGAATGAAGGCCTAAGATATTTTACCACTAGGAAATTCTTTGCAGATTTTTCCTAGGATCTTAGATTTTGCAGATGCTTTGTTTCATAATTACTTCCTTAATCCTCCTTTATTTAAGTAGAAATCTTGCCCATTAAATTTTGTCCCCATGATGTCCATCTGATCCAGTTAAAGTTCTTGTCCCAATGAAGACATTTTCAAGCCTGCATGAAGAAAACAGTGCTTTCATCCACTGATGTATTGCCCTTTGTGTGTTTAACCGCTGTTCCCCAGCCATTCATGGTTCCAAGCCTAATAAGGAAAGAATTTTCTGCTTCTGAGAACTGCAAAAAAATAAAGCACTATGCTCGGTGCCCACTGGCAGCATTAATAAAAAATAAAATGAAAAATGCAATCTGATTAAATTATGTCAACCTTTTCTTATGGCAATGGAGCTTAAATAAGCAAACACAAGCAGTGCAGAAAATCATTATTGGTTTATTAAAGATCAGAATTCAATATCTTGGTGAGTGAAAAGCTTATGCACTAACATACTCCACTGTTTAACTTCCCTGAGTTAAAGGAAGCAAACACGGTGGCAGTGAGAGAAGTTTTGTCAGGACAATGACATTTAACCACAGCCTTGCTAAATAGCACAAAAAGAGGTTACATTAGGATGACACCAAAGAGTTTAAAAGTGTATACTTTAGCTTTCAGGCAGCTATTTTGCCTCAGTGATAGAAACATGCAAGAAAATCCTTCTTTCAAAGAATTCAAAGTAGGTTGGGAAGTTGGATCTTTGAAGAATGTTTGTCATGAAAGTTACATGCAACTGCCAAAAACTGTCTTTAAGAATCAACTGTGAGGGATTTATTTATTTAGCATTTGGCAATGTTACATTACCTGGAAAATACAATGCTACTGCAGAGTCATAGTTTGGCTGCCAATTTGCTTGCTCATGTTCATGTGCTTCCCAAGATGCACCACAGGAGAGTGATCTCCTTCCTACAGCATCACCCAAGGCCCTATCCCTTCACCAAAGCCACATCACAAACAGGTGTCATAACTAAGAAGGTTCAGCTCTGGCAGGATTCTGATTGCCTGTATGAAGCACTCATCACCCCATAGAAGTGGTACCTATTTATCTACTTGCATAGCACATGTTTTCGAACTGCTAAGTGAGCAGAAGCTGAAGTGTGTGATGGGAGCTCATCACACCACACAGTGCTGGGACTTGAACTGTTGGAGCCAAGACTATCTCCAGAATCATTAAGCCACTGAGCCATTATGCCTTTAATTGTGAGGGAACTGCAGAAGAAGACTCTGAAGATTGTCCAGTTGGTCACTGTGGGAAACAGGATGGCGTACAGGGCAGACTGTTTCAGCATCATGGATGCATTCCATCCACAGGTAAGTATGAAAATCTCCTTCTAACTGACCTCAGTTCAGGATGACTACAGGGACAGGTGATCATTGCTTAATGAGCATTCATTCAGAGGCTGTTTGAATTTACAATGAAGTTGAACAAAGAGACTTATAACTAGTCCTTGAAGTTATGACCATTGCAGTGTCCTCGAGGTTATTTGATTACGATCCAGGTGGTTGATAGCTGGCTCCCAGTTATGATGTCTCAGGATCCTGAAGTTACATGATCACCATTTGTGATGTTCATTGGTGGCTTCCAACAAGCAAAATCGATTGAAAGAGGTCACCTGATAAGAGGTCACAAATAGCAAGCATGTTGCATGTAATGACATCATTGGATTTGCTTAATGACAGCAATCATGGTGTGATGTTGTATTTTATTGAGTTTTCTAAGCAGTTTTGCAAAAGTAATTTGCCATTGTCTTTTCCTGACATTCTTCCCCCCCTCCCCCCCCCAAAAATATTTGGTCTATTAAACGGTTCTGATATTTCTGGGATGGATGGATGGATGGATGGATGGATGGATGGGTGTGTCTTTCTTCCACATACTAACCTGGCTTTATAACTGATTAGGTTCCAAGCTCAAAATCAAGCAAATGTACGCAGGAAAATAATTGTGGCTCTCAGGGAAAGAAAACCCTGCCAAAATGATTCCAATAGGCAATATATGCTCCAAGGATAATCAGTGCTATTCCTATTGCCATGTTCACCCTGTAGTCTATTATTCCCCATGAGCTTTCTTACAAAAATCCCAGGGGAAAAAAGGCTTGGTTCTTTCCAAGCTATTTTCTGGGGGAAAAAAAAGTGTCTCCCAGTTTTCCCATTCTTAGCTTCTCCCCAGAAATATGAATTTGTGAGTGAAGAAAAACCACAGGAGAAAAATGTAAATATGCGATTCTCTCTCCATTCCACCAAGAGTGATAGAAAAGGCTCTATGGTCTTGTATTTCCTTCTTGGTAGTTTTAAATATTGGTGAACACCATTTGCTTGAAATTAATTTACCTGTACATGATGACAAGGGGTTTTTGCATAGGCTCTAGTGAGAACAGTACAACTGGAAAACTACAATGGATTACTTGATCAATGGACTGTTCCCTCACTTCACTATGCCTGAGAATCCTGAAATAAAACCAATTCATGTGTTCATTTAGATTTCCCCCCTCCCAAAAAAGGAAGAAAAAAAAAACACCAACCAAATCTGTCCACAACAAATGTTACTATTTAAAATTAGATCTGAGGCTGGGTCCTGCTACATGGAAGAGACCCTGAATATGTTTCTACTTAGCACATTTGTAGGAAGGACTTAATTTTTAGAGCCCTCCCCACTGCCTTTTGCTGCTCACACTATTATTTCTTGTGCTGTTCTCGAGAAATTTGCCAATCTTTCAGAACAGATTTTCAGGGAGAATAACAGACTGCAAGGGGAAGGGGGAATAGTGACTATGCCAAAGCTAGATCAAAACCTTCTTGATTTTGCCTTAAGGTAAAAAAAACCACACAATATACATTTGGAAATTCTTAATCATTTTCCTTACTATGGCAGGACTAGTAGAATTCAGCAGAAAATAAACCCAGTTCAAAATCATTAGCATACTGAATTACCACTTTCAAAATTTCAGCATCATTGCTAATTTTGGTGGTAAATGAGGAGGTGGCTCTTTGACCCTCACCAAAGCTTAAAAGTGATCATTTCACCTGACAGGTGATTCACTCCTTTTTAAAAGCAGTGTCTGATTTTACAGAAGACATTAACCAGGGAAGGAAACTGAAGTTAAATCCTAATTGAAGTTAGCAGTCCAACTCAAGGTGATATTTTGTCAGACAAAGTAGGCAGCTTGAAGATGCTTCTGGACCTGGCATGCTACCTGAAAAATGAGGTGACAGTCTTCATTGCTTAACCCATAATTGCATATTGCCTACTCCTTGAACAAACAGAACACAAATGTGAATTACTATATTTGGTGCATCAATTGTTTTGAGTGGAGGGTGAATACAATGAAGAGAAACAGTAACAAAATGCAAGAGAAAATTAAGTTGACTTCAATCTAAGATTTCAAACTGGAGATTGCAGGGTCTTTCCATTGGAGTAAACATATTTTTTAGCTCATCCTTCCTCAGTAGAGAAGGGGTCATCCTAACCAGGGCTACGGGACAGCCATTGGTAGATGTAATAAAGGTGGAGAAATAGCATTTTTTAAAATTCTTATGTTATATTATTATTTATCCATGTTCAATTTCATATCCCTCTTTGTCTTTCTTCAATGGGATTCTAGGAAGTGTTTCTGGCATTTTGGATCCTAGAGTTCCTTGGGAAAACAAGGCATATCCCAAAATTGGTACAGACGGAGAGGCCAAATGGGAACAATATGGTCCAAGGCCTCTTTTATCTGCCTGTTCCAGGCTGCAACCTAAACCTTGGTTGAACTGTCACCAGCTAATCAGGGAAAATGGCAAGCTCCCTCTGGAAGCCACCTACCCTGAGATAAACTGAAACAAAACCTAAATCCCTGGCATGATATCAAAGGAATCAATTAATATTTGTGCAATATAAATCACTTAGATTTCATAAAGAAATAGAAAATATAACCAATGACCTTGGAAAGAAAACAGCATTTATCTTAGGTGTGCTCTAAAAATGTAAGCATACCTAATGGAAGGCTGTCACCACCATCAGATATAACTGGCATTCTTAGCCAATATCTGCTGGGGAATATATCCATTAATAGTCTAATGTTAACTATTAGCAGACATCTTTTACAAAAGTACTTTATCTACAGCAGGGCTGTCAAACTCACAGCCTGCAGGCCAGGTGCGTCACACACTGGCCATGCCCATGCCTGCTTTAATGAAGAGGAAAAAAGTCCCGATATGTCACTGTGACAACATGAATTTGACACCCCTGATCTATATTATTGAGGCTGAACATGGTGATACAATTTAGACATATGGTATGATTTATACCATACATGGTGATATGATTTAGAGCAGGGGTATCAAACTCAAGGCCCAGGGGGAGGATCAGGCCCACGGGCTATTTAGATCAGGCGCATGAGGCTGCCCTGGACACAGCAAAGGACTGGCTTGCAGTGCCTCTGCCAGCGAAAATGGAACTTAAAAGAGCCACCCTCCGAGCTCAATTTTCGCTGGCAGAGGGTTGCAGGAGGCTGTCACACCTGAAAAAGAAACTTGCAAGGGCCACACATGGCTCTCCTGAGCTCCGTTTTTGCTGGCAGAGGGTTGCGGGAGCCATTCCAGCAGAAAACAGAGCTCACAAGGGCTGCACACACTAGCAGAATGCTTGGGCCACCACAGGTGCCCTGACACGAGTGACATCAAACTGGCCACTCAATGAAATAGAGTTTGACACCCCCGATTTAGAGCAAGGGTCCCCAACTCCTGGTCCTTAGACCAACACTGGGCCGCAGCATGCTAGAACGTGAACAAGTTAAGCCTCATTTGTGGGGTGCAGGCAGTCCACAAAACCACGCCCCTTCCAGTCTGTGGAAAAAACCTCTCTCCGTGGAACTGGTCTCTGGTGCCCAAAAGGTTGAATGGTGCTGATTTAGAGTCTTTTGAAAAAAAGTTGCTGTCAGCATTTTGTCATGCACTTTTTAAAAACAAAACCAGACGAAATCATATGTTTTGTAGGATTTCTGCCTTTCCTTTTATAGTTGTAAAAACATCCTCCAAAAAAGAGAAGACAACTTTTTGTAAAGAAAGCATAATTATAAACTCTAACAGCATGGGAGTGAGAAAGTCAATATCTTGTACCAATCTATAGGAAAGCCATCTGGAACTGGAGTTTTACTTAATTTCATTGACTTTATAGCCATTATGTCTCCTAGACATAGACTACAACTACAGAATCAACTTGACCTTGAGTACTCTTTGGAAGATGTATTTTGCACAAACAGCCAGGAATCCATATGGAATTGGCAGTACATAAATGTTCTAACAGATAAATAATAAAATTTATTCCCTTAATTTTTTTTAAATCGCTCATTTTAACAATTGCATTGGCATTATAAATTTGATGAAAATAAATTAGAAAAAAAAATGTAAGAACAACTGCTAATCTATGAAATGCAAATATTTTTATATATTGCCCTGGAAATCTTTAAACTGGACAGGGTTTTTTTTCTCAGCAGGCTAGACTGGAACCAATTTAGAAGATACATAGGGATCCAAGAACTTCTGGTCAATAAAATTTATTGTAGAAATGCCAAGAAACTGTCATGAATGTATTTCAGTGACTGTGGCATGGAAAATGCAAGTTTTATTTAAAGCAGTTGGATTTCTTGTTCATCTTTCTCCTGTATGCCCTACTTAAAAGGCTAAAATTATTCTGTTTTAATTGGATATTTCTATTTATTATTATTTTTGTTGTTGTTGTGAAAATATCCTGATTTAGAATCAAGCTATGTGTATTTAACCATATGAAAACTAACTTTCACAAATGGTAGCAATATTATTTGGTTAGCACTTTTTAAATCAGTAATTGATACCATCACTGAGTAGATGAATAAAATGCATTCTATACAAGACCATTTTTTTGAAAAATACTCAGAACCCACTTCAGAAAATGTACTAAATAGATGTTTCTAAACAGTATACTTTATAGCAGGGGTTGCCAACCTTTTGGACCTCAGGGACCACCAAATCATAATTTTAGATCCCAGGGACCACTAACCGGTTCTGTGGGCGTGGCCTAATTTGTGGGTGTGGCTTGGTGGTCATGTGACTGGCTGGGCATGGCTTGTATGTAAATATTATAAATATTTATATAAATATTGAATTTTTTATTTAAAAAAGAGCAACTTTTACCCAAAATCAGGCAAAGCAGGCAGATTGAGTTGCTCACAGAATCATTCAGTGATCTAGCTATCTGCCATCGGCTAGCTCAGTCTCTCAAATTTGCTTGCCGTGAGTCTGCACTGAATTTGCTTGCAAGCAAACCTTCAGTCCTAAAGGAGGTTTGGCTGTGCTGAGTCGAAGATCTAAAGACTAGCTAGAAAGCAAGAAATCCAACCATTTCCTGCTTCCTAGCTAATATAAATCTCCGGGCACAGCAGAACAGATGATGGTCGGAAAAAGCAAAAATAGCAATTTAGCAGGCAAGGTTCCTGTGGGCCATGTGGCTGGCGCAGCCTTGTGTTTCTGTGCAGCCTGGATTAATTGCTTTGGGGTGGTGGTGCTCTGGGGGTGAGATTTCTCTGCGGCCCACCAAAATTTTCTCTTGGCCCACCAGTGTGCTGTGGCCCACTGATTGGTGACCGCTGCTTTATAGGCTACTTTATATCTTGAAACAATTTCCTATGATTTGCCATTTGATTTAACTTCATTTGACATACCTAGCCTTAAACTAAAAAAATAATAATATCAAATTGAGTCAATAATAAATAAAAAAGTTAATGGAAGATAAGTTTTTGGATTATCTTCCATTAACTTTATTTATTCTTTCATTTATAACATGCATATTTTCTGAGAATTCAAAATATTGTAAGATATTTTATCTCCACAAAAATAATACTCTGAGGTAGTTTCAATTAAAAAAAAAAAAAAGATGACTCTCCTAAGTTGCTTAGTGAGCTCCATGGAGAAGTGGGAATTTGAAATTTCCTCTTTTTAAACCTTTCTTAATATTTTTTTTCCTTCCATTCAATTGTGCTCAATTCTCAGACTGCCTGGACAAGGCCCTGCAGTTTTTTTGGCAAGGTTTTTCAGAAGTTAATTTGCCATTGCCTCAATCTTAGGCCTGAGAGAAAATGATTGGGGCCCAGGGTCACTCAGCTGGCTTTGTGCCCAAGATGGGACTAGAACTCGGGATCTCCTGGTTTCTAGCTTGATGCCTTAACCACTACACCAAACTCGCTGACCTTTAACATTTTTTAATTAGGCTACATCCCTACCACCATGCTTTTTAAAAAAACATTATTTTTAAGTAACTTTGTTACTAAGGCTATAAAAATACTGTATATATCATATTATAGCAAACTGCTTGCTGAATATAGACTGCACAGAGTGATAATGACAAGAACGGTTGGATATCAATTACCCATACTTAAATGCCAAAGTATTAACACCACCCAGATGCCAGTCAGTTTTATTTTCAGTTTTTGCCATCCAAATATAAGTTGATTAGACTCACACCCAGAAAAGCCTGGCCAAAAAGAAAAAAGAAACCAACAGTTTGGTGAAATGAGGTCACGGACATGCTTGATAGCTATTTTAGATAGCATCTGAAAACTAATATGAATTTCTTCTGCCAGCACCTGTTCTCATTTAGAAGCCTTCATATTTATGTCACCCGGCTGAAAGTGAGTTCCACATTAGGACTAAATAAACAGGCCAAAGAATACATGGTTGATGGTAGGGTCAACCTTATTGAAGGCATTGAAGTATCTGTGTTGTAATCCCCTCATCTTGCTTGATAGCATTGCAAAATATAGATAGCAAAATATACTCAGGTGTGGCTGTAGCCATGTTACAATCATTCAGGTGGCAACGAAAGCCTGTAATTAATTCATTCCTCTGCAAATGGATGTATAATAATCATTCATTTCATGATAGGTGTCATCTTACACTGTAAGTCTTTCACTCCAAAGAAGTCAATTTTGTTGGGAAGCAAAGACTGAAAGAGTTAAATCCAGACTTTTCCATCAAAGACAAGAGGAACAAAACAGCCTCTGCAAATGAATCTTGTATTTGAGGGCTCACCAGTGCTTAAAGAATTGACTCCATGTCACATTAACACTCAGTTTCAAATGTATGTGTGACCTTGTGAATTTAGAAGTTCTAAGAAATTCTTAGGCTTTTGCAGTTGAAATGTACTTGCGCAATGCTCTCACTGAGAACATAAAATAATATCCATGAATTTAATGAACAAACTGTGGCATGCCTTCTGTTGCTCTCCTGATTTATTGGTTTTATTGATCTGGTTATTAGCTTGTTGCTCAACAGTTAGAAAAAAAGTTTTGTTTCCTTGGGAAACTGCTCTGTTTTTTTGTCTTGATCCTTGCAGTGTGAATAAATGTCTTAGCTAAAGATTTTATTTATTTATTTATTTGATTTGTCAATCGCTTACAAGATACAGGTATAAGAATAATACATGAGATGGATACTTATAAGAAAAATAAAAAGAAACAATAGGACAGGGACTGTAGGCATAATTGATGCGCTTATGCATGCCCCCTACAGGCCTCTTAGGAAGGGGGTGAGGTCAACAGTAGACAATCTAAGGTTAAAGTTTTTGGGGTTTGGGGAAAAAAACCACAGAGTCAGGTAGAGTATTTCTGACATTGACCACTCTGTTGCTGAAGTTGTATTTTCTGCAGCCAAGTTTGGTGCGGTTAACCTTGAGTTTGTATCTATTGTGTGCTCTTGTATTGTTATGATGGAAGCTGAAGTATTCATTTGCAAGTAGGACATTGCGATGTATGATTTTATATACTATATTTAGATTGGACCAAAGGCGGCATAGTTCTAGATTTTCTAGATCTAGAGTTTCAAGTCTGGTGGCATAAGGTATTCTGCAATGAGTAGAGGAGCAGAGAACTCTTCTTGTGAAATATTTCTGGACTTTCTCAATTGTGTTAATATCAGATACATGATATGGGTTCCAGACTGATGAGCTATATTCAAGTATAGGTCAAGCAAATGTTTTGTATGCTCTAGTTAGTAGTGTGATATTACCAGACAGAGAAGAAGCTACATAGAATTAGATTAACAACTCTTAATGCCTTTTTGGCTATGTAGTTACAATGGGCTCTAGCACTTAGATCATTAGAGATGAGTACTCCAAAGTCCTTGACAGAGTTTGGATCATCAACAAGGTCTTGACTATTTAGCTTGTATTTTATTTTCTATTTTTTTTTTGCCAATAAGTAAGACAGAGCATTTATTTGTTGAGATTTGAAGTTGCCATTTGATTGACCATTCTGATACATAGTTGGGGTCTTTTTGAAGGGTAGCAGAATTATCTGTGGTGTTGAATAGCTTTACATCATCAGTAAAGAGAATGCAGTTGCTCTTAACATGATCACAGAGGTCATTTATGTAGAGTATGAAGAGAGTTGGACCTAGAACACTGCCTTGGCTAACACCACTGTTGACAGGTACAGAATTTGATAGGACACTCCCAACTTTGATCATTTGTTGTCTGTTTGACAGGAATGCTTCTATCCAGTTATGCAGGTGTCCAGAGATACTGTAAGATTTTAGTTTTAGGAGTAGTTTGTCATGTACCACTGAATCAAGGGCTTCACAGAAGTCTATGTAGATTGCGTCTATTGCTTTGCCCTGATCGAGTTGTGTAGTTCATATGTTTCTGCAGTGTAAGACTTACAGATTACAGGATAATTTTTTTCTGAAACCAAATTGTTTATTGGAGAGTAGGTTGTTTGTTTCTAAGTGGAGGATAATGGATTGGTTAATAATTGATTCCATGACTTTACAGGTGATGCAGCATAAGGAAATTGGTCTGTACTTTTCAACTAGGCTGGGGTCTCCCTTTTTGAAGATGGGGATGACTGTGGCTTGTGACCATAGTTTTGGCAAGGAGCTGGTCCTGAAAGATTTTTGAAAGATTATGCTTAGAGGTTTGGCTATGACAGTGGATAGCATTTTTAAGAAGTAAGCACATATTCTATCCCGTCCAATAGATAGGGATGGTTTTAGATTGCACAGTGCTTTTTCAACAACGTCTTCTGTAAAATTGATATGTTTTAGATCATTGTAGTTGTCTGTGGTTCGACCAGGAAGTACTGGGTTTGATCCATTGCTGTTTACAAATACTGAGCCAAAGAATGTGTTAAAGAGGTTGGCTTTGGTGGTGTTGTCATTGCAGTCTTGGCCATTAGGTCCTTTCAGGGGTGGGATGGACCTTGAGTTTGTTGTTTACAAAATTGTAGAAAGCACAGGTGGAATTTGTGCGTAGAAGGTTTTCCTCTTGTTTAATGTGATAATTAGTGCATTCAGTTTTTATCTGGTGGCATAGATTTTTGTATCAGCTTTTGAAGATGGCAATGTGACCAGATTTGTTTTTTCGCCAAAGTGATCTCTTTTTGGATTGAAGTTTCCTTATTGTTAAGGGTAATCTGTTTTTCCTGGTTTGGGGAGTTGTATATCGTTGTACCAACTATATTGGTACATATAGTTTGATGACTCTTTTGATTTCTTGTAAGAATGTGTTGTAATGGTCTTCAGCAGTATTGCATCCAGTGAATAGAAATTGCCAATCAAGGGAAGAATATGAATGGTATTTTTTTCTTGTGATTCTGATCTTTCTGATGCAATCAAAATTAGAACATGGGATCTGTTTTAAAATGATATATATGATACTTCAAACTTCCTTAATTAAAATTAAATATATTCATTCACAAGTCCTTCTATTGTTTTTCATCACCAATGCATGGTAATTTTTAAATCTGCTAAAAAATTCATTTAAGTATTTTAAAAATGCAGTATTTTCTCACAGAATATACATTTCCAAATTAAAATTGGTTGGTATAATATCAGAAAAGTAATTACTACATATTAGCCAGAGATGTATAATTCTTATCCATTTCCACTGAAATATAAACAGAGGTGGTATTCAGCAGGTTCTGACCAGTTCTGGAGAACCCATAGTGGCGGCAAATACCACCTCTGACAAGCCCTGCCCCCATCTATTCACTGCCTCCTGAGTCCCAGCTGACTGGCTGGGTCTTCTTTTGTTGCACTGCACAGGAGAACGGAGCTGAAAAGCAGGTTAGTCGGGTGGGGAGGGAATGTGGATTTTGCAGTAAGTTTACCCCTGGAGTGGGTTGGGAATAGAGGTTTTGCAGTTTATCCTTCCCCTGGAGTGAGGAAATGGGGATTTTACAGTATTCTCCCCCTGCCACGCCCACCAAGCCACACCCACCAAGCCACACCATGCGCACCAAGCAACACCCATAGAACTGGTAGTAAAAAAATTTGAATCCCACCACTAAATATAAATAACAAAATCTTCAATTATACTTACTATGGATATGAAAAAAATCTTGAACTACTTAGAATGAGAATGAGTGTGGAATTTGCAAACTTTTAGAGGCAGCTGAAATCTAATCACAGGTGCTGAAGAATGCTGGAAGTTGTAGCTTAACCACATTTCTCCATCTCTTGAAAATGGTGAACCTTGTTTTGTAAAGTGGTTTGTTCACATACAAGTAGAGTCATATATGAGAATAGAAAACATTTTCTTTAGGTAAAGTTTGGCATAATTGCCATTATTAGATTTGTCCTGCCCTTTTTAAAAATTTAGCTCACTCAAGGTGGGCTAAATATTTAATATTCCTGTGTCCTATTTTCCCTGCAACAACAACCCTTTGAAGTCTGAGAGAGAGTGATGGGCCCAAAGTTATTCAGGTAACTTTCATGGCTAAGGAATGTCTAAAAATCACATTCTGCTTTCAAGGCAAGCACCTTTATCATTACACCAAACTAGCTGCCTGGTTATCCTGTCATGTTAACTCTGTATTAAGAAATGCAAGGCTAATAAGTCACCTTCTGAAGAAAAAAAAAACACCTCTTCACCTATTATGTTAAAAAGGCATGAATAATAAAAAAACCACCTTATAGTTTTATTCTGAAAACTAGAAACTTAGGCAATTGAAGGTGAACCCATTTATGTGTGAAAGAATTCTCCATGGCTTTCAATATATTTTGCATGATGAAAAGAACCATAATTTAATATCCAGCCGTTAACAAGTCTCGACTCACAAGACTTGCTGCCTAAAATTAAATCCTCAGCATGCAAAATACATAACCTATTTTCTGGTTCTACACAGATAGTAACCTCCAATTATATTTGCCTATTCTCATTCTGCTTTCAGGATGGAAAATGTCTTGGACTTTTGGTTGGCACAAATTTTGTTCCAAATAATTATTTTGTGGGTAATAAAGTAACTTAGGTTATAATTTGGGGGCGGGGTAAAAACTACAGGCAGCAAGGTGACGAGAAAAGGGCTGTTAATGCTGTTGGAAGAAATATCCATCTGGTTCAGGTTTAAGCTGGGAGAAAGACACTGGAAACATGGAGGCTGATTGGAAAGATGGTTTAATGATGAACAGAACCACTAGTGTTTGTGATTCTGGTGCAGCTGACAAAATAGAGTCGAGAGTGGGTAGCTATTATATCTTCATTTGGGCTTTTTAGATTCATTCATCAAGAATAATAAGGTACAACGCTTAATGATAGTCATAGGGTACAATAAGCAATCAAATCATACTAGGAAACAGTCAATATAAATCATAAGGATACAAGCAACAAAGTTACAGTCATACAATCACAAGTGGGAGGGGATGGGTGATAAGGAGTGATGAGAAGATTAACAGTAATAGTAGTGCAGACTTTGTAATAGCTGAACAGTGTTGAGGGAATTGCTATGGGAATCATGTAGGGGTTATATAGGGATCACAGCTGGCTCTATAGGCAAATGAGGAAATGCAAACTCCAAGCTTCCAGGTTTGGTTGAAGTTTGGGCTGCTCTGGGGGTGGTGCAAGGTCTGAAAAACTCTTAGAAGATTGTGTAATGTAGTGAGCTCTGTGTCGTCTGCTAAATGGTAGTGGGTTAACCCTATTATGCCATGAAAAGGATCATGTCCTGTTCTTAATCCCATCACCCTGAACTGAAAGTCTTTGGTTTTGTAGATGGTCTGCTCAATCTTTCTTAATGGGCACAAAATATCTGCTGGGGTGAGGGGACTATTAAGAAAGAGTGAATCTGCTTCCTACCTCTTTAAAAAAAACCATGTTTCTCCATTTCTCCCTTTGAGAAATATAATATGCTACCTTTTTAAATATTCCTCAAAATACTTCATTCTTCTAGGAGGGGGGGTGGCTTCCCACAATGCTTATACTACAGGATTTCTTTATTCATTACATACTAAATTTTTTAGTATTCATCTTTCTGCCTTCGAATGAATTCCTGTTTGCTCTCCATATTTGCTTGCTCAATAAATTCACTCTTTGGTAAACTGGATTAGTTATTTATCCCTGAAATTGCCTCTATTAGGTCAGCCACAAGCAATATTCTATTAGGAGCAGAACATGTACAAGGCATAGTCTAATGGATGACAGTAACAATCAGGAAACAACTAGCAGGAGCAACCATTAGCCATTTCTTCTCCCAACTTCTTCCCTCTTCTCCTTCTTCCCTCAACTCAGCTGAACCTGTTTTCTCAGGGAATTGCCCCTGAACTCAAGTTCCATTGAACTCAATGTGATGTATGGCTTAGTAGGCATGATTAGGATATGCCCTACCATAATTAATAATTGCAACTGAGAATTGAAAAGTGAACAAGTTAGAACAGTGTCTGCCAATATGCTTTCCATTGCTTAGGCAGAAAGCAAAACCAGCCACTGGTCTGATGAATATGTTACAGTGGGTGAAAGTTTGACCTGGCCTCATTTGTCATTTCTTGGATGCAAAATTATGTAAGGTTGGCTAGCTGGAACATGAAGAGAAGGTCTCTGAGCAGTATGTGTGATTTGAAAAAGGACCTAAAGTTATTGGTATGTAAATCTCAGTCTTGGATTCAGATAGTAAATCACTTCCATAAGTTACTGTTTGGGGAATATAATAGTATTTTAATATAATGACTGAGTAAAAGATCCTGTATGATTTATTATTCAAATGTAGGATGAAGAATAAAGCCTGTGCCATTAGGCACTATTTTATATGAAGATCGTACAAACCTTGTACTATAAATCTTTGCTGAAAAACATGCATTCCTGAAAAAGCTTTTGCATAAAATAGCAAAATGCTCTTGTCTCAATGGAAGGCTTTTATCCTGTGTGTCCTGTGTTAATGTTAAAAACTATTTTACTTGCTAACCAGGTATTTTTCTTTCCTTATTTTAATGTGCAATCTAAAATAAAATAAAACATTGGCTAGCAAATCCATTGTGTCACCTCTGTTTAGGAAACAGAGCCTAAAAACAAAGTCAAACAATACCTTGTTATTTGTGAAAACTCCCTGTGGCCTCTCCAATATTTGTCTTTTAAAAATCCAGTGGTAATAAATCTTATTTTAGGAAACCAAGTACATGGCTAACATGACATTTTCCTTTTGATTTCTCTGTCTGGCTTCCCAGACAGCAGCACTTCCTTTGCATGGCAGTTGGGAGTGACAATGACCCCCATGAGTCAAACATGATAAAGAGAGCCTAGTTTACCCTGGAAATGACAAATGAAAGCAGGTCAAACTCTCATCCGTTGTAACATATTCATCAGACCAGTGGCTGGTTTTGCTTTCTGCCTAAGCAATGGAAAGCATATCAGCAGACACTGTTCTAACCTGTTCACTTTTCAATTCTCAGTTGCAGTAATTATGGTAATCTAATAAAGGGGTCCCCAACTCCCAGTATGTGGAGTGGCACTGGTCCACAGCATGTCAGAAACTGGGCCATGCAAACAAGTGAAGCCTTATCTGCCGGATGCAAGCAGCATTCAAAACCATGCCCCCTCTGGTCTGCGGAAAAACCTCTTTCAAGAGAACCAGTGCCTGGTGCCCAAAAGGTTGGGGGTTGCTGATCTAATACATATACATACAGATATACATACACGTACACATATACCGTTTCACAGTGCTTTACAGCCCTTTCTAAGCGTTTATAGAGTCAACGTATTGCCCATAATAATCTGGGTCTTCCTTAACATATACATACATATACATATAGATACTTAAAATTCTTGCACTAGAGGACTTGCAACTGGCACCTCGTAACGCTGCAAGTTTGTACTGGCTGGTAAATTTATTTTTTGTATACCGCTGTGTGAAAAGGTATCCATCTTCTTTGGGGTAGAAAGATTAGCACTGAATGACATTAGAGATTCAGATGGGTCCCACCTCTTTCATGAGTCAAAGCATCCTATGTGCCATGTTCTGATATGACAAAAGGAATCTTGCTCTCTAAACCCTTAGCAGCAATAAATGGAACCCAGTGCTTCCTGTAATTGGTGATTCACATTGTTGTATAAAACTTCTGGCTAATGTCTCCATGGCAGAATATTTCAGTTCAATAATATTTGAGGGTTTTCCATCATGAACTGGTTAAAGGTGAAAAAACTTTTAATATGAAGAGCGATTCTCTTTTCAATAGGTGGTTGTAATATTTGTGTTATATTCGGCTTAGCTGGCATGCATGCTTTGATGATGTTGCATGAGTATCAACTATGTTGATGGATGTCTTGTTGGATAGTTTATTCCTCCTATTTGAAGTTACAGTGTGCTGCAATGCTTGATGGTTACCTAAATAGGATTTTTACACACTTTCTGGGGAGTATGCTGTCAAGTACTTGCTGTTGTACCTAAAGATTTGTATTGTATGATTTGCTTTCCTGTAAACTTGGGTTTGTAATATGGCATTGTTTTCTTTTCTAATGAGGTTATTGAGTACGTTTTCTTCTTCTTTTGAAAACTTAATTCCATCAAATATATGGTTGATAAGTATGCTTTCCATATGTTCATTTTTAATTATTCTTTTTTATTATGACAAAAGTGTTGTCTACACACCATCTCTATATTTTGGTGTATTAGGGAAGAACTATAATTTCCAGTTGTTAGATTATTATTTTGACTATGAACCCAGAAGTGGGATATTTCTTTGATATCCCTTTGATCTGTTTGTTGATTTCACCAACAAATTAAAAGTATGGGTTGAGCTGTACTCAATGATTTTATACATTTGAGTATTTTCTTGTTTGCATATTGAGTTTGATTGAGTTGTGGAGTAGCATTTCAATTGTCCCTTAACTGGTTTCATTGTTTCACATGAATCAATGTGAACACAGCAGTGACATCAAAATATGTCATGATTTCATCTTTTCTTATTTGTTATTTAAAGCATTTATTTTTTCAGGGTACTGTATTGTATAGGTGAGCTGATGGAATGTTTGTGGACATCTACTGTGTGTGTCTTGGTTAGTTTGGATATTTTAATAATACAAAATGTCAACCCTGAACTAGACATATTCTCTACAAACACGCCTTGCTTGTAA
Source organism: Pseudonaja textilis (assembly GCF_049901715.1). NCBI lineage: Eukaryota > Metazoa > Chordata > Lepidosauria > Squamata > Elapidae > Pseudonaja > Pseudonaja textilis. The sequence goes on along the minus strand of NC_141991.1, from coordinate 196,536,298 downwards.
GTTTGGGATCATTGCTGTATGATCCCATTTGTACTTTAGCTGATGGATAGACAAATGGATATTCTTTTGGAGAATTGCTTTATATAAAGCAAACTTCATGCTTCTGTCAATGAAGTAAGTTGTCCTGATCTTAGGGCAGCAAATATCCCCAATGACATTGTCTTCTTCAGGTTTGACAGGTTTGCATAAAGTATTTATTGTAAAATGAAGTGTTTGGCTTTTACTAGGTATAACAACATTCACATGTTTGAAACATATTCCCTCCAGGGAGAGAATATATGAGTCATGCAATGGCTTTAAAAAAAATAAACTTGAGATTAGCATCAGTTCAGTGAGCAACAGGTTCATCTTCAACAGTTTCCCATGAATCCCAATTTTACTTAGTGCTGGAGTCAGGATGATGGAGACATGAAAACTGACTTTACTGAAGTTGAGAGAGGTCTACATATTTTGGATGTTGTTCTGTATGACTTCCTGGATGATTTTATACTGTCTTCTTTCCACTTGAAATAAAGCATATTTCTTTTTAAATTATACTAATCATATCTAAACTTGTCTTTAGAATATGGAAATTTTATACAGATTGTATCTTCTCTTCTCCTGTCTTTTGGGCTACTCTATCAAAGCCATTAAAAATCAAATATAATTGAAAGAAAAAAGGGGGAAAGAATGCTGCATAAGAATAGCTTGCCTAAGGCTGCCCATAAAATGTATACTGGTGAGATTGATATCGTGAGATTGTCCAATTTCCAGCTGATATTCTTAAGCGCCAGTCTGTAACCAGTTGAAAGGAACAGGAGGGTTTGATTACAGTCTTAAAATGTCTGCTTAAATTAAGATCTCCCTCTTTTTCATCATATGTTTAAACATGAATGCTTCTTAAAAGTCACAGGCCCCATGTGAAAAACAAAACAAAACAAAACACCACACACCCAACACACAGAGTGCTCGCTTGTATATCTTTAAGAGGCCTGGCATTGGCCTTGTTATTGCAGATGCAATCAGAACTGTCCTGAAGAATTGTTGAGGATGATTAAGGAAGTTTTATTCCAATTGGATAGCTACAAAGACAGAGAATATAGGAGAAGGAGGGGAGTGTGAGATATTATTTGGCCTGACTGCTTGATAACATTGACTTAAGGTTTGTATTTTCGACCCTCTCCTGCCTAATAACATCATGTAGTGAAATAAAGGGTCTGTTCTAGAGGTAATTGTTATGTTGGGGAATATAAACAAGTCCCATTCTGCTGTATATTTACTGTGGTGCATATTTACGAGTGGGACTTAATTAAAGTTAGGAATACTGGCGCTATTTTTTAAGGGGATGCCTATTATCTGGTGTCAAATGCTTGGTTTTAATCATGCATTTTATATCATCGTGACCCAGATCACTGCCTGTGACATATGAGATAGTGTGTTGCCTTTCTAGAGGAGTCCTAGCTGAGCTTGATGGATGTTTTCTCATTCCTAACCTCATTACTACCAGCTTCCCATCCATCTAATAAAATGCTATGATAGAGAGTAGGAAGGTGCTATAAATCATAATATTCCAGCCGCTTCCAGCAGATTCATTAGAAATGCCGACTATATATCTCGCAAACAGAAAGTCAACACATAAAGTAGGTTGCTGTGTTTGCCTACGCGTGCTGGAGCCATCTTCCCTGTTTCCCTCTCCCAGCTGAGTTTGGATGTTTTTTTTCCAATGGCAAAGATGACATTTAATGAGATTCTGCGTGACAAGCTGATCTGACCTGATTAGCCTGCATTGGCATCCTTTAGAAATTTATTTTCTTAAGCCAGCACAAAAAAATACCTGCTACTTGAAAAAAACTTCATCCACTGCTACCTTGTCTCACCAGAATTTCTTCTTCTTCTTCTTCCTCCCCCTTCACAGAGGAACTTAGTCATTGAACTTTGACAGAATTATGGGCAAAGGAAACCTTTCCGTTGTCTTTCCTTTGTTCTCAGAAGCCAAAAGCAAGGTTATCAAAGGGGAAATTCTTCTTTGCTTGGGTCTGGGACTGAAAAACCATGCTAACTGTGATGCCGGAAACCCAACCTCTGAATCTGCTTTGGGATTAAACTTTTGTTTGTCCTCTTGGGTTTTTTTTGTAGGGTGATCGGGAAGAATTGGTTTCACAAACAATAAAAGGCAACAAGAGCTGTGATCTTTATAAGAAAAGAGAGAGGGTCAAGGCAGATGCAACATAAAAGGGCAAAAAAGAGAAGCAATTGTCTCTCTCATTTAATTCTAAAATGATGTGCCCTTTGCTGTTAAGGATAACGATATTATTTTAAAGAAAAAAATTAAGAAGATTCTGCGCCTTTTTATAAGTTGCATAAAGTTGCTAGATTATTAGGTAGCTTTAAAGGTCTTGGAAAACTGAAAACCCAGTAATTTAGAAACAACACACACCTAAAAGAAGATTTCTTTAATCCTTATCTAGCTATTTAGGAAGGATGGATCCAGTTTAAGAGTGTTTCCATGCAACTACCAAATCAACCTGCTTGATTAAGCAAGTTGCAAATGCCACTGTCCTATTCCTTGTCCTGCATGGCACTTTAATTAAGGTCTTAGAATTACCCAAGGCTGAGCATTCAAATAGATGAAGATGACCTATCAGGAAAACATTGTTAATGTAGCTAATAAATAGTGACCAGATATGTATAAGTTATCCTTCATTAAAGGACTTCGCAAAACTCTTTCTTGTTGCTTCAATGTTTCAGTCATACTTTTAATTAGCCCTGATCCAATAAAAGATCTATTATAATTTTCCAGTGTTTTGCAATCATGAGAGTCTTTGTAGCTAACAAGAATTTAATCAATTTCTTATGTTGTATTGATTTTATATGCCTTAGGAAATAGAATAAACCAACAACAAGATTTGGCATGAAAGATAGTTGGCTGATTTTCTTCAAAGGTTCTCAGCTTGTAGAACAGCTAACTGAGTAGTGCCACAAAACAGACAACATATAGTAAGCTGTGTACAACTTTGACGGCAAAAAGTTTACCAGGTATAGAACAGGGGTATCAAATTCAATTTCAGTGAGGGCCACATCAGAGTTGTGTTCAACCTCGGGGGGGGGGGCTGGGTAAGAATGGTCAGGGTGGGCATGGCCAGCTTGACATCATTTGTGTCAGGGCGCCTGTGGTGGCCCAAGTGCTCTGCCAGTGAAAACAGGCTCATAAGCTCCATTTTTGGTTGCAATGGCCCCTACAACCCTCTACCAGCAAAAATAGAGCTTGAGACAGCTGCACGTGCTCCTTGCAAGCTCTGTTATTGCTGGTATAGACACCCCGGGCCGGTCATTCACTGTTTCCAGGGTGGCCCCATGGGCCAGATCTAAGCACCCCACAGCTTGGATCTGGACTGCAGGCCTTGAGTTTGATACTCCTGGTATACAGAGTGATTTTAGCATAATTCTTAATGACTTGCTAAAACAAATTTAAAAGGAATTCCATGCCACAAGGAGTTCCAGTGAAATTTACTTCTCCAATTAATTTCTCAGTTTAAAAAAAAAAAGACTGTGAAGAGATCCTGTTATGTTTAGTATAAGACTTTCAAATAACTGTGATGAGATTTTTAAAAATTGTTGCGTTTCCCAGGACCCAGCTATGTGACCAGATCTCATTATAGCAAAATAGAGGATATATAGATCTTGCTCTGTCTGCCTCAGACCCTTTGGTGGTGTTATCTTAATATTAAAGTGTTGAAAGATATGCTATATTGTTATTTACTGGCATGCCTTTGTAAAATATCTCCTGTAGCTGGAAGCCCATAATGTGGAAACAGGGAACTCTGAAGATGTTAATAAAGGCCAACTAGGACAGAGAAATAATCTGAATTTGCAACTAAGGTTGTCCTAGATTGTGGCCACCTGTGTATTAATATGGCTGGAGTTCCCCTTAACAGGATGTTTGGCTTTTCAAAGTAATAGAATTGCTGGATAGTTCTATGAACAACTGTGTCTGTAGTAAGTGTTGAGTTCAGAATTTCGTGATGTACTCCCTGATGTTTCTCCACCACTGATAAGTGCTACACCAGAGAGGCTACAGCTTAGTAATAACACACATGTTTTGCCTACAGATTTTCTGTAGTTTCTAATTAATTTTGATATTTTAGCTGGACAGCTGCTTCCATTTAATATTAGAATACAGAATAACAAAGTTGGAAGGGACCTTGAGGTCTTCTAGTCCAACCCCCTGCTCCAGCAGGAGACCCTATACCAGGGGTGTCAAACTCGCATCATCATGGTATCATCATGTGACATATCAGGACTTTTCCGCCCTTCACTAAACTGGGCGTGGGCATGGCCAGCCAGTGACGCATCCGGGCCACGGGCTGTGAGTTTGACAACCCTGCCCTATACCATCTTGGACAAATGTTATGGCTGATCTTAAGTGCATTCTTGGTCTTTTTCTATTGAGCCAGGGAAATTATTTTTAATATGATTTATTAATATTTTTAATAAATCAGACCAGCATCATTGTGACAGTAGAAGTGGATTTTGTACAAGGGAAGAAGTTTGTTTCAAAAACAAAGAAGTTTCTTTGTGTATATCTGTTGATCCCCATGTTTGCTGAATTGTGACCACATATGTTCCCAGAGATGTCAGCTGAAATCAAAACTGTGGTTTTGAAAATAGTGCTTCTTTTCTCTAAGATAGAATTATATGTTTTAAGCCATTATCTCTTTCAAAAGCCATGTGAGAAGCAGTGCTCACCATGGTAATGACTGTGATAATTGGTAATATGGTATAATCAAATCTTCAAGAAAGAGCTCTAAGGATGATGCATTTATGCCCTCTTGTTGAATATGTAGAGGCTGTGACAAGCCTTATTTTTCAAAATTGGGCTGTCAGATCCAGCATCCCAAAATATTATTTGCATGTCATCAGTGCAGCTTTTGAGCAAGCTGTTCTTTTTCTCTAAATAGTATTTTCTTTAAAAAAAAATCCATAATGTTCTAGTGCATAAGAATAAAAGTATTGAGAAAATTCACATTAAAATCTTGTGAGTCATCTGACACAAGGCAAGGTATTGATTTCATCCACAACCCAGAGAGTTTCCTTAGTGATTTCAGTTAGTGGGACTTGATGGAACTTGGTCCCCCATTGAACTGGACACTATATTTGCAATTCACTCATACTAATTTGCCATGCAATGTAAAAAGAAACAAAAGAGTGATTCTTTAGATTAGCTTTTCCAGAATCTCCATGACTTGGTGCCTCAAGGAATGGCAGGCTTAACTTCCTTATTTATTAAACTACTTGTTTGGAAACTGGAGTTATGGAAATTGGAGTCCAGTACATTTGAAAGCCATGAATTTTATAAAATATGCATTATAAAAACATGCATTCTCCTTGAAATCCATTTCAGTGAATAAATATTGGTTGGGCTTGTATATTGCTAAAGTATATAGACTTCAGTTGTGTAAAATAATGAATTTATATGAAAATATCCTCAACAGTGTCAATCCTTTACAAGTGAGAAGTGTAAAGATAGGAATGGTGGCATCAGACAGATCCAAATGTTGATCATGAAATCAAAGCCCAATGTAATTGTTATGCGCTTTGTGTGACTGTAGCCTCCATCCTGATTTTTTCAACCCCTGTCTATGGATGTCCCTGATGCAATTTCTGAGAATAAAATTATATTTTTTATTTTTGTGTCAAGAATATGGTTTGATTAAATGGAATAAATAACGGTTCCAACTGAAACTTATGCCAATAACAATAGCTACTGACTCAAGCTAATCTTTAACCCAAGCTGTTTACTTTTTTTTTGACTCCTCAACAAATCAAATTTCAGACTTCCCCTAAAGTATTCATTCCCCTGAAGTATTGCTAACTTTCTTCTGTCATGCTGATGTCAATGGAATTTGATCAGGCCAAAGCATACTACTGTACAGTATGCCAGAGATATGACTTGAAAACAAAGTGCCATGATATATTATTCCAATGAACTCAAGTGTTGCACAATATCACTCCTCAAAACATTAGCCTTTTGCAATGTCCTTTCTTACACCCTTTTGGAGGGAAGAGACTGTAATATTCCCAAGAACAGTGATTTTGCCCTTGAGGAAAATTGGAACCTTGGGTCATGGTTTGTTACACTGTTTTTTTAAAAGAGAAATTTCCAACATGTGTATTTTCCAACCATGCCACTATGCCCAGACAAGATGGAAGCTGATCAACTTAGCCGCTTGTTAGTTGACAAAGAGGCAAGGACTTCAGACAACAGAGTAGCCTGCTTCTTTATCCATGGTGTGATTGTACATGAATGATTCTTCAAAATGAAGTGATATTGAGTCCCATCTAGGTAATAATTAATTTTTTAATTAAAATTAAAATAAATAAATCAAGTTAAATCACCAAAATCACTTTATACATTGAGATGGCGGCATATAAATCTAATAATAAATAAATAAATAAATGTTCTGCGCGCATGTGGCCCTTCAGTCATATAATGTTAACTATTTATTTATAATACGTGAATTTATTTCATTGGCGAATATTTTATCCCCCTGAGAGAGTCCATGCAGGCATATTGAAGACTGTACTAAAGGCTCAAATTCTTTGCTAGTTCTCCATGAACTTCCTTAAGCCTGACAAAATGGCTCTGGGTGTCATTGGTGAAAAGCCAGCAGTAGACTTCCTGGATAATCTTAACAATATTAGTGCAATCCATCAAATGGGTAAGCTGACTCTGACTGGCCCTAATATATAAGAATGGATTTTTCAAAACCATAGCCCATCCTTACATGATGAAATGTATAACTGCTCTGCATAACTTTTATGATGATATATTTACAGAATGAGAGAAGGGAAAAAATCAGTTCTGGGAAATGAAGCAGAAAGGCCCATGTTGAGATTGCATAGTGTGTCAATTTTATGGCTGCTACCAATTATTTGTAAAATTGTGTTAAAAACTATTTTGCATAAACCATGGAAGGCAGGGAATGCACAAAATATTACACATTTTAAGCTTAAGGGTATGAAAAAAAATGTAATATATATCATGACTGGTAACCATAGTGTATAGTGTTTCTAAATGAGATTTAATAGCATTAAAAATGTAACGCCCACTAGATTTTACCAAATACTATTTATTCATTAGAAATTCTGCTATATTTTATACCAAATGAAAATAAATACAGTATGGCAATTTCTTATCCGTAGCCAGCATAATGCATATGTTAGATTTACTGATTAATAAACAAATTGTTTGATTGTTTGTATTGATTGTTTTATGAAGAATTGGAAATAGGTTTGGAAATGATATATTATGAAATAGTCTGGTATGTCACACAGGAAGTTGTGTAATTTTAAGAGATGTAGATATGGAATTTATTCCATTTTGATTTATTGTAGGCAGGTCAGACTTCCTCATAGGCAAGCATGTACAGGATTGTGTGTTTGAAGAATGGCTTTCTGTAATTATCTTTTTTTGAAAAGCTAAGAAACCCTTCTGAAAACCATGAAATTGTGTGAGGGGATCTACTATTAGAGGAGGAAATTTTTCAGTAATTTTCTATCCTGTCACCTTCTGAAAATAAGCTTTCAGAACAGATGACTTCAGGAGAGGCTGAAGGGTGGTATTTGTTATTTGGTACTCTTTTTTTTTTAAATAAAGTTTTATTTGGGTTTTCACACACAAAATACAAGTAAAACATCTTTTTTGAAAATAGCATGGTCCCGAGTTGAACTTCTTTATACAGACACAAAACTCAATTTCATGCTCCTTTTTGTATTCTATTCCATATCTTATACTATTTTACATTTTCTATATAGTTTTTCCCCTCTTTTAATTTTCTCAATTTTATTTTGATTATCTCATCTTAATTCAAATCATTATATTTATACTTTTGTCTGTTCTGTTTCAATTTCATATTATCTTTTCTCATTAAACAAATTTTCTCCTGTACTAATTGGAGTATGACACCTTTATATCTTTTAATTACATCCATTCAACTCTTATTTAAACTTCAATATATACCTTAAGTTTATGACCTTCAGTATAATACATAATACATAACTTCCAATCGAATTCTGCTTGGCACATTCTTATAATACACACTATATTCTTTTTTTTAAAAAAGAAAGATTGTAAATATATGTAATTATAAACCCTCATTCCATTCCAATTCAGTTCTATCATTAATAATCATTAAAACCATAACATCTTTAACACTTCTTTTCAATTAAATATCATACTTCCTTAAAAACACATATAATCTTCATAATTAATTTTTCCCTTATTTCTCTTCACATATGTTTTATAAATCATTAAATATACCTTTTGTTACATTTATTTATTGACAAGCATTCTACCGAATTACGATAGCTATTTTATCAGACATTTTAATCATACATTGTTTCATATTTTCTAAAATTATTTCTGCTTCTAATAGAACCATACTATCTTATGTACCTTTGCAGAATCCCTTTTTCCATTAAGTTTTCACCCATTATCTCTAAATAGACCCTGTTTCTCTATATTTTGCTTCTGTCCTTTATGTTATGTCCCTGGAACTTGCCAAAGTCCCCACCCAGGTCCGTTCATGCTGCGGGGGCGTTTGCTGCCCCTCATTGGCTGGCCTCCCTCGACAGCCGGCTATAAAAGCCGGCTGCTGGGTCCGGCCAGCCGCTGATCGCTGGGAGCCTGCTCCAGGCAGAGCTAACACGTTCAGTCCTTTATTGCTACAATAAAGTCTTGTTGCATCCATGCCCTGGTCTAGCCTCTCATTGCTCAACTACAACACTGGCGACGAGGATGGGATGGCTACCAGAGGCAATTCGCAACAGCTGAAATCACTAAAACCGCTGAGCCGCAGCCGCGCCGCCGGAGAGCTCGGTCAGCAAAAGCTAAAGTAATAAGCGTCTGTAGCCGCTTGTTAGCAAGCTACAGAGGAAAGTGAAGCGCTGCGAGCCGCAGCCGCTCAATACAAAAGAGCGCGAAATTCAAACGGCTGTCGTTTGAATTTCAAGCCGGAATACAGCGCGGTGCTGTTATTCCGAATCACTGACACTTACGCAGGCACGAAATTCAAAGCGCTATCAGAGGCGGTAAGCCATCACCGCCTACGCTCTCCAGGAGCGCGAAAATCAAAACGCTGCCAACAGCCATTGCAGTTTAGCCACAATTGCAGCCCAGAGAGAGAGCAGAGAGGTTCTGTGGAGCCTCTCCAGAGCTGTAGTCACTAGCCTGACAAGAACACAAGTGCCATTGTTGTCCCAGAGAGATTTCTCAACAGCATAACGCGCAGGAGTCCTCATCATGAACTCCAACCCAGCCTTCCCACCGTTCAAGCCGGAAGAAGAAAAATGGGAGTCATACAAGAATCGTTTTAACCACTATATCGACGCTATCGGTCTGGCTGATGCTGGGGAGCACAGAAAAAGGTCATTCTTCCTCAGTTATTGCGGAGCCATCGTTTTTGATACAGCCACAGCACTCGTCGCTCCACGTGAGTTAAAGAATGTTCCCTGGGCAGAATTGCTAGAGATTCTCACCAATCATTACTCCCCCAGACCATCACAAATCGCGAGGCGTTTCACCTTCCGGATGAGGAAGCAAGCGGAAAAAGAAACCGTCAACCAATATATGGCCTCCTTGAGGACTGCAGCCCTCCACTGCGGGTTCGGGAACTATCTTGATGACATGCTCCTCGACCAGCTCGTCTGCGGGGTCAAAGACCTTCACCTCCAAAGGCGACTACTCGCCAAGAAGGACCTCAACTTATCCCAGGCCGTCGAGGAAGCCTTGGCAGCAGAGCTGGCAACCCAGTCAGCCACTGAAATTCAAGGTCCCGTTCCCAAACAAAGCTGCGCCACAGTTCATTCAGAAGAGGTAGTCAACGAAGACGACCCTAACGATCAAACAGACATCCACCGCCTCACCCACGCCAAACAACCACAGGCAGGAGTCAGGCAAGAAACCAACAGCGCACCCAAACACATCATCCTGTGCCTATCCTGTGGCGGACCTCACGCGAGAGCTACGTGCAAATTCAAGGGTGCCATCTGCAACCATTGTCACAAAAAAGGCCACATCGCTAGAGTCTGCCAGGCCGCGCACAACTCAGCACAAAAGGTTCCTTCCTTTTCCCATTCTGGGCCTCAAAGGCAAGTACTAAATTGTCACACTTGCTACCATGCTAACCACACCTGTCACTCTATTAGTAAAATAACACTTTCCATTTTATTAGAAGGTAAACCTTGTCGTATGGAGGTTGACACGGGGTCAGCGCTCTCAATCATCTCTTGGAGCACCCTCAAGAAAATCCAGCCCAGACTATCCAGAAACCAGCTCCAGAAGTGCCAGATCTCCTTGAGGGATTATCAGGGAAAAGACATTCCAGTGCTCGGCAAAGGCAAGTTCCTTGTTAATTTTAAAGCTTTTAAAGGCCACCTGCCTCTAGTGGTAGTTAACGGCAACCTCCCCAGTCTTCTGGGGCTTGATTGGTTCCCCTACCTCGGCCTAGGGTTAACAGGAGTCCATGCTGTCTCAGCTTCTGACACTGACTCCTTATTTACTGACTACTCAGACGTATTCAGCAATGAGTTAGGGTGTTATAATGGTACCCCCATCTCGTTTGCAGTTGACCCCCAAGCGGTTCCAGTCCGGCTGAAACCGCGTAGAGTCCCATTCGCCATTCGGCCTAAACTGGACGCAGAGCTCGATAAATTATTAAAACAAGGGGTCATTGAGCCGACAGACTTCGCCAAATGGGAGACGCCAATTGTCACACCCCTTAAAAAGGATGGCAGCCTGAGAATTTGTTCAGATTACAAAACAACAATCAACCGCTTTCTACAAGTTAGCGTGTACCCAGTCCCGGTCATTCAACATTTATTGCATACCTTTGAGCCTGGCAACATTTTTGCCAAATTGGACATGTCACAAGCGTATCAGCAGTTCCCTGTTGACAACCAAACAGCTGAACTGCAGACCATTGTGACCCACAGGGGTGCCTTCCGGTGCAAGCGTCTCCAGTTTGGCGTAAGTGTTGCCCCGGGCATCTTCCAATCCCTCATGGAGCATATACTACAGGGCCTCCCTGGCATAGTATCCTACTTCGACGACATATTGGTCTCAGCCAGGGACAGACCCCAACTTTTCCAGAGAGTCAGAGCAGTGTTAGACAGGTTCAGACAGCATGGCCTCAAATTAAAAAAGGAAAAATGTGCCATTGCCACTAGACAGGTGGACTTTCTGGGCTATAGAATTGACGCCTCAGGCATCCACCCCCTAGAGTCCAAGGTCAAGGCAATTCATGAGGCACCCACGCCAACCACTAAAGCCGAGCTACAAGCCTTTTTGGGATTATTGAACTTTTATGCATCATTTCTACCTCACAAAGCATCAGTAGCAGAGCCTCTACACAGGCTCTTAGATAAAAAAGCACCTTGGCACTGGGGACACAAGGAAGACACCGCTTTTCGCGCAGTCAAATCACTGCTCACATCTGACGCAGTCCTTATTCAATTTGACCCACACCTTCCATTGGTACTAGCCGCGGATGCATCCCCTTTTGGGATTGGCGCCGTGTTAAGCCATAGACTACCCAACGGCTCTGAGGCACCGATCACCTTCTTCTCCAGAACGCTCTCAGCAACAGAGCGTAACTATAGTCAGATAGACAAGGAGGCTTTAGCCGCAGTGGGCGCGGTTAAGAAATTTCATGAATTCCTATTTGGCCACAACTTTGAGCTAATCACGGACCACAAGCCTCTCCTGGGTCTTCTTTCCGGAGACAAGCAGACTCCCCAAGTGTTGTCTCCCAGAATGATGAGGTGGACTTTATTCCTGGCGGCTTATTCGTACAAGCTCATCCACCGCCCAGGAAAAACGTTAAGTCACGCAGACGCCCTCAGCCGCTGCCCCCTGCCAGCTCCAGCGGAAGACCTGGCCCCGGTCCACGCCATCTTCGATGTCACCGAGCTCGACCTTCCTGTCACCGCTCTCGACATCGCCACCAAATCCAAGACGGACAAAACCATCGCCCAGGTACTGGACTGGGTGAGGAGGGGGTGGCCGGGCTCTAACCTCGCGGCCGAATTCACACCTTTTAAGACCCGTCAACAGGAACTGTCTAGCATACAGGGCTGCCTGTTGTGGGGCACCCAGGTTGTTATTCCGGCCTCACTTCGCACACCAGTCTTAGAGGCACTACACGAGGGCCACCCGGCATTGTCCGGATGAAGGCGTTGGCACGGAGCTACGCCTGGTGGCCTGGCCTGGACGACGACATCGTCAAGTGGGTAAGCTCATGCCAACCCTGCCAGGAATCCAGACCTTCCCTCCAGTCACCACCCCCACAAAGTGGGAGAGCGCCAACGCGCCTTGGTCAAGGCTACACATTGACTTAGCAGGGTCCTATACACGGCAAAAACTTCTTGGTGGTCGTAGATTCATACTCAAAATGGATCGACGTGGCCCAACTATCCACGACCACCACGCTAGCAGTTACCAAGGCTCTAACTCGCCTATTCGTAACACATGGGCTACCAGATACCATTGTTTCGGATAACGGCCCCCAGTTTGCCTCAACAGAATTTAGCCGTTTCACCACAAATCTTGGCATCCGACATATCTTCATGGCCCCCTTCCATCCTGCCAGCAACGGACTGTCAGAACGAGCCGTTAGATCCACAAAAGAAGCGTTGGCCAGATTCAGCAATGAAGATTGGCATCACAGACTCTCCCGTTTCTTGCTTAGTCAACACTCAACCCCTTGCATGGTCACCAACAAATCCCCTGCTGAACTTCTAATGGGTAGACGCCTAAGAACTGTGTTGGATAGGCTCCACCCTCACTATTGCCCTGACACCCCTCTCGCTTCAATGACGGGGGTCAGAGATTTTGTCTTGCAGGAACATGTATTTGCGAGGAACTATGCTGGAGAACCACTGTGGATTCCAGGAGTGGTAGTAGCTATCACCGGCCCCCGGTCGTGCCGAGTCCAGCTGGAAGACGGCCGCATCTGGAGAAGACACCTGGACCAGCTAAGGAAGCGACAGGGTACCTTCGCCAGCGTCGGATCATGGGCTCAGGTCGACCCTCAGGTGCTACACCAAGCTCCCGTCGTAGACCATGCCAGAGCTTCTACACCACCACCATCCGGACCAGGGGAGTTGGCAGTAGACCGGGACTGCCCGATGGGTCCGCCACCGGCACCAGTAGACGGGGCCACGACATCGCCAACCAGAAGCACTACACCGGTGACTGTGCAACCCTCAGAGCGAGGCTGCACCCCATCACCAACCCCACCGGGTTCCTTGAACTCTGAGACACTTGGTAACTCACCGGAGTTACGACGCTCGGGGCGCCAGCACAGACCGCCCGCTTATTTAAGTGACTATGCATGTTCACATCTGGGGGGAAGGGGTGTTATGTCCCTGGAACTTGCCAAAGTCCCCACCCAGGTCCGTTCATGCTGCGGGGCGTTTGCTGCCCCTCATGGCTGGCCTCCTCGACAGCCGGCTATAAAAGCCGGCTGCTGGGTCCGCCAGCCGCTGATCGCTGGGAGCCTGCTCCAGGCAGAGCTAACACGTTCAGTCCTTTATTGCTACAATAAAGTCTTGTTGCATCCATGCCCTGGTCTAGCCTCTCATTGCTCAACTACAACACTTTATAACTTCTTTTCCTTTCTTTCTTCCCTCTCATCTTCTCCCTCCCCTTTTTACCCCTTTGTCTCTCTACTTCTAATTCTCTCTTCTGCATTTCCCTCTTCTGTTGCTTTCTGGTTTTATACTTATTTTTCACTCTATTTTTTTGGAGTTGTTTTTCCCAATCTTAAACTTTCCATTCTCTTTCTCCCCTTTCCTTTCTTTCCCCCTATTACTTTTCTTCTTTGTCGCAATCTTCTTGTTCTGCAGCCATTTCTTGTTGTTTCTCATAATTCCAAATCTCCATTTCTAAAAACTGAAATATGAAGCCAAAAGAACCTCTCCCTTCTTGTGCATCTTCTTTGTACTTTTTAAGTTCCATTTTCAGTTCTTCTAAAAGTGGAGCCATTTAAAAAAAATGTAAACAACCACCCGATTGATTTTAGTCATTCAAAACAATAACCAAGAATCCAGAAATCATCAAGTAATCCAGATAGTCCCGAGTTATATCTTCTTATTTCTTTTTCAACTTTCTCTTCCTGGGGTTTTTGTTGCAATATTTCAGTTAGAATGTATCTTTTGGAAGTCTTGTTGAGATTTTGCTGTACGTTCTTTTTTAATTCCAGGCAGTCTCCTCCCTTCCAGATCCTGCCCTTTTATTCTTCCTCTCTCCTTTCCTGTTTTCAAAAGCTTTTAATTATCCAGAAATCTTTATTATCCCTTTGACTTTTTATTTTCAGCATTAAATGCCTATTGATGTCAAAGTGGATTTTTTTTCCAATTTTTGGCTTAAGTCTCTTAGCTGTCAGTATAGGAAAAGGTGAAAACCAAATCTTTTCCCTTTTCTCTCTCCTTCGCAGCTTAAAAATCTTAGGGAACAATGTTATTGTTTTTTAACAGTTTCAATTCCAGGGTACCTTATTTGTTGCTTTTGCTGTTTGACCCGGTCAACCAAAACTTTCTCTTCTTATCTTCCTCCTGCACATTCTTTTTGGGTCAAGTTCTTCTTTGTGGTGGCCATTTCTGACCACTGCTGCAACCGCCTTTGGGAAAGGGAGTAATGGCCAACTGGGGAGGAGAGATGTGGCTCTCCTCAACCCTGCTGGCAGTCTCCCGCCTCTTCACCACCTCTACAGGGTGGCTTAGCCCCAAAACCAGCTGGCTTGGGGCTCTCCAGTGGCAAGCATGGATCGAAGCCTCGCAGAGATGAGGTTTCGGTCTGTCGCTGAAGAAGCTCAAACCGGAAGTCTGGTATTTGGTACTCTTAAGACTCTTTTTTTTCCACTATGTATTCAAAATCGATACACACACATACAAGCACACACTCTTTTGTGAGCAGGCATCAGAATTTCATTTTTAATGGTACAACTGTATACACAGAAAAAGTGATAAAAACATTACCTTATATCCTATCTTATATCTTATCTCATAGCCTATCTTATATCTCGCATCCTATTTTGTATTTTATCTCGCATCTTATCTGATATCTTATCTTATCTGGTATCTTATCTTATCTGTTGCCTTGCCTCGCCTTACCTATCTCAATCCCATCTTATATCTTATTTATGAATAACTTTCAAGACAGACCAAATCTAATTGAACTTGCTTTTATTACTATTACATATTAGCAAAAAAATTGTTTATTTACATTCAAGCACTGGTATGCTGCTTCAATAAAAATGACTTATTAAAACTATAGACATGCTATATAAAGAACTATCACTAATAAATCATAAAGTATCATAATAACAATGACAGCAACATTAACAATGCCCACATACTCCTAAGTACATACATCCTTTACATCTGAATCCCTGAATGCTTGCTGGAATAATCAAATACTTATTTATTTTTAAATATAAAAAGAGAAACCATTTCAGAGGAGGGAAGATCTGGCAGAAAATGCACATTTCTTAGCCTTCTGTCACTTGAGCTTTCATATGACATTGTTTCTCTGCATGTCTTGGGTGGGAAGATCCTGTTTGCTGTAAGTGATTCTGCATCAAGGACATTATAAATTATCAATAAGACCTGAATTGTACTTAAAAACAAACCTGTAGTCAATACAACTCTCAAAGTTCTACATTATAAAAGGTTATACAGCTGTATTAGAATATCCCTGTTAGTCTATGGGCAGCTCCATTCTCTTGCAGCTGAAGTTTTTGAGTCATTTTATTTTTTTCACACCCATTTTTAGAAATGGCAAAGCAAACTTTATGCTGCACAGTACCTTTCAAGAACGCTCAAATGGCTTCAGTAAATTATCTGCTGCTCATTCTTATTCTTTCCAACCCAAAATATTATTGGGAAGAAATTATGTAGTGGAATGTTGAACTGTCTGCTTGTGCAAGATTGCTCTTCAAAAGCTGAACTCAACAGGACTGGTATGGATGGACAAACCAGCAAAAGAACAATTGAGTTGAAAATATGCTGAGTTTATCCAGAAGCTATGAATATATATATATATATATGTATGCATGTATGTATGTATGTGTATATATATATATATATATATTTTCTGAGGTTCTCGCGGGTATTTGTATGTGGATCTTTGATTGTTCGGGTTTTCTCCCACGTAAGATTCGAAGTATCTAGGCAACGTTTGATGAAGTCTCATTCATCATCTTCAGGCTTCTGTCTCCGGCTCTGTGCTTCTCAGAGTAATGTGAGATTGCAGCTGCTTCCTCCTTTTAACTGCCAGTGGGGTGGGACTTGATTGGGTGGGGGCTTGGCTGTGTTCTGATTGGGTGGGGTGTGTTCTCATTGGTAGGGGGTTTGGCTGTGTTCTGATTGGTTGGGGGTTAGCCGTGTTTTGATTGGTTGGAGCGTGTTCTGTTCAGGTGGGGGCTTGGTTGTGCTCAGGTTAGTCTTAGTTGCTGGGGGATTTGAGCTGGTGAGTTGTGATCTTGCTGTTTGGCTTGAGTTCGTGGTCCTTCTGCATCTTCATAGTGGGTGTCGGTTTGCTTCATGTATGGCTCAGAGGGGTTTGAAGTGGGTAGTGATACAGCTGCCGTGCAGCTTCTGGTCCATGGTCGTGTCTCATCTTCTGAGTGGGTGGGAGTCTGTTTTCTACATGGTCTTGTTGCATCCATGCCTGGTCTAGCCTCTCATTGCTCAACTACAACACTTTATAACTTCTTTTCCTTTCTTTCTTCCCTCTCATCTTCTCCCTCCCCTTTTTACCCCTTTGTCTCTCTACTTCTAATTCTCTCTTCTGCATTTCCCTCTTCTGTTGCTTTCTGGTTTTATACTTATTTTTTCACTCTATTTTTTTGGAGTTGTTTTTCCCAATCTTAAACTTTCCATTCTCTTTCTCCCCTTTCCTTTCTTTCCCCTATTACTTTTCTTCTTTGTGCTAATCTTCTTGTTCTGCAGCCATTTCTTGTTGTTTCTCATAATTCCAAATCTCCATTTCTAAAAACTGAAATATGAAGCCAAAAGAACCTCTCCTTCTTGTGCATCTTCTTTGTACTTTTAAGTTCCATTTTCAGTTCTTCTAAAAGTGTGAGCCATTTTAAAAATGTAAACAACCACCCGATTGATTTTAGTCATTCAAAACAATAACCAAGAATCCAGAAATCATCAAGTAATCCAGATAGTCCCGAGTTATATCTTCTTATTTCTTTTTCAACTTTCTCTTCCTGGGGTTTTTGTTGCAATATTTCAGTTAGAATGTATCTTTTGGAAGTCTTGTTGAGATTTTGCTGTACGTTCTTTTTAATTCCAGGCAGTCTCCTCCCTTCCAGATCCTGCCCTTTTATTCTTCCTCTCTCCTTTCCTGTTTTCAAAAGCTTTTAATTATCCAGAAATCTTTATTATCCCTTTGACTTTTTATTTTCAGCATTAAATGCCTATTGATGTCAAAGTGGATTTTTTTTCCAATTTTTGGCTTAAGTCTCTTAGCTGTCAGTATAGGAAAAGGTGAAAACCAAATCTTTTCCTTTTCTCTCTCTTCTAGCAGCTTAAAATCTTAGGGAACAATGTTATTGTTTTTAACAGTTTCAATTCCAGGGTACCTTATTTGTTGCTTTTGCTGTTTGACCCGGTCAACCAAAACTTTCTCTTCTTATCTTCCTCCTGCACATTCTTTTTGGGTCAAGTTCTTCTTTGTGGTGGCCATTTCTGACCACTGCTGCAACCGCCTTTGGGAAAGGGAGTAATGGCCAACTGGGAGGAGATGTGGCTCTCCTCAACCCTGCTGGCAGTCTCCCGCCTCTTCACCACCTCTACAGGGTGGCTTAGCCCCAAAACCAGCTGGCTTGGGGCTCTCCAGTGGCAAGCATGGATCGAAGCCTCGCAGAGATGAGGTTTCGGTCTGTCGCTGAAGAAGCTCAAACCGGAAGTCTGGTATTTGGTACTCTTAAGACTCTTTTTTTCCACTATGTATTCAAAATCGATACACACACATACATGCACACACTCTTTTGTGAGCAGGCATCAGAATTTCATTTTTAATGGTACAACTGTATACACAGAAAAAGTGATAAAAACATTATCTTATATCCTATCTTATATCTTATCTCATAGCCTATCTTATATCTCGCATCCTATTTTGTATTTTATCTCGCATCTTATCTGATATCTTATCTTATCTGGTATCTTATCTTATCTGTTGCCTTGCCTCGCCTTACCTATCTCATCCCATCCCATCTTATATCTTATTTATGAATAACTTTCAAGACAGACCAAATCTAATTGAACTTGCTTTTATTACTATTACATATTAGCAAAAAAATTGTTTATTTACATTCAAGCACTGGTATGCTGCTTCAATAAAAATGACTTATTAAAACTATAGACATGCTATATAAAGAACTATCACTAATAAATCATAAAGTATCATAATAACAATGACAGCAACATTAACAATGCCCACATACTCCTAAGTACATACATCCTTTACATCTGAATTCCTGAATGCTTGCTGGAATAATCAAATACTTATTTATTTTTAAATATAAAAAGAGAAACCATTTCAGAGGAGGGAAGATCTGGCAGAAAATGCACATTTCTTAGCCTTCTGTCACTTGAGCTTTCATATGACATTGTTTCTCTGCATGTCTTGGGTGGGAAGATCCTGTTTGCTGTAAGTGATTCTGCATCAAGGACATTATAAATTATCAATAAGACCTGAATTGTACTTAAAAACAAACCTGTAGTCAATACAACTCTCAAAGTTCTACATTATAAAAGGTTATACAGCTGTATTAGAATATCCCTGTTAGTCTATGGGCAGCTCCATTCTCTTGCAGCTGAAGTTTTTGAGTCATTTTATTTTTTTCACAGCCATTTTTAGAAATGGCAAAGCAAACTTTATGCTGCACAGTACCTTTCAAGAACGCTCAAATGGCTTCAGTAAATTATCTGCTGCTCATTCTTATTCTTTCCAACCCAAAATATTATTGGGAAGAAATTATGTAGTGGAATGTTGAACTGTCTGCTTGTGCAAGATTGCTCTTCAAAAGCTGAACTCAACAGGACTGGTATGGATGGACAAACCAGCAAAAGAACAATTGAGTTGAAAATATGCTGAGTTTATCCAGAAGCTATGAATATATATATAAATATGTATATATGTATGCATGTATGTATGTGTGTATATATATATATATATATATATATATATATATGCATGTATGTATGTGTGTGTGTGTGTGTATATATATATATATATATATATATATATATATATATATATATATATATGTATATGTATATGTATATATTATATAAATATATATATATATATATTTTATATATATACATTTGTTTTCTTAAGCTTTCGCGGGTACTTACATGTATGGCATTCAGCTTTGTTCAAGTATTTTCCCATGTCATTGTAGTTGTGCTTTTAAAGTTGTAGCAACGTTTTGGCAGAATCTCATCTGCCATCATCAGGCTTCTGGTGATGATGGAAAGCATATATATATATATATATATATATATAAAAACAGATTTTCCCCCAGAGGCAATTGGGCAACTGCTTGGAACTTTTAATTCTTCCCTTCTAAGACATCTTGGTTATATGACCTAGAACGGGATTGTTGTTTTAAGAGGTGGGAAAGAATTTCAAAAATTATCTTTGGCAAACTTTTCCTAACTGATAATTTCAATCTTGTTCCCTATATATAAGTCTTCAGACAAATCATAACATTGGAAATCATAACATCAGAAATTTCAGCCTTGAAATCCAACCTCTTGATCAATGGAGAAATTCCAGTGGAACCATCCTCAATAGTAGGCTGTCCAGTTTGTGCTTGAATACATGCAGCACAGTGGTGGGATTCAAAATTTTTTACTACCAGTTCTGTGGGCGTGGCTTGGTGGGCACAGCAGGGAAAGAATACTGTAACATATCCAGTCAGAGGTGGTATTTGCCGCTTCTCTGAACTACTCAAAATTTCTGCTACCGGTTCTCCAAAACTGGTCAGAACCAGCTGAATATCATCTCTGATGCAGCAAAGTGGAATTAACCTTTTACTGTGGTCATTAATTCCATGATCAAATAGTATTACTATTCAGAAACCTTTCCTGGCTTTCAGCTGAATAGTACTTCTGTAATTTAGGACAAATATTATGTGTTCTTGAAGACATTCTTTCCATTTCTTTATCCAAGAGATATGAAATCAAGAACAGTGACATCCCATGTGATATCTCATTTTATTTATCTCATTTTTTTATAACTGTTGAGGAGCATTGTTGTAACCCCATACATAACTAACTTACTAGTTCAAACATGAAGATTGATGTGCAACTTTCTGCTCTCTGAACAATGTACATTTGACTCACAGTATGGGGACTAGTTCCAGGAAATAGTCCAATATGAAGAATTTCTTATCTCCAATCCATACCAATCTAAGTAGCTCATTGAGGGATGAAGATCTAGCCTTATCTCTCATACTTTACACAGGGTTGTGTTTCTTGAAAAGCTGCTAAGTGATAGGAAACAAAAAAGCCATCACCCTTTTTTAGTCACCCTTAATCCATGCTGCTAGCTTTCTGAAATGTTGCAAGTTTAAATAATAAGACCTATCAGGGACATCAATACTCAAAACTAAATGGAAACCAAGAAGCTAAATGAAAACTCAATGAGCTGAAGAGGAAGGGAGGGAAGGACATGCAAATAACTGTTTTCATTTACAAGTATCTCTAGATTCCTTTTTTCCCCCCTCCCTCCTGAAAATCTTAGTGGCAAATGCAATTTAGTGTCATCAATCTACAAAGATATTCTCATATGTATTTAGTACAGCTGATTTTTCTACAACTATTATCAGGATAATGGAGGATATGTTATCCTGATGACCTCATAATGCCATTATTTTATTGTAATCAGCCCCAAAACTGCAGTTTTACCATGATTCTCTATATACTTAGAACTCTGACATTACTAGAAATCTAGAAATGTCCACCTCTTAGCCACCATTATACCAAAAGATGGAAGTTTTACCAAGTTATTTTTTGAAGGTAAGTTATCTATTCTAAAGACATTTTAAATATCAATTTGTTTTCCTTGTATGTCTCCTGAATTTGCCACATTTGTACACATTTTTGACATGTTTCTATTCTGCACAATGCTGATTCATTTTGGAATGGAGAACATTACTGGGGTAATGCAGGATGATTATACTATAATGGCTCCAAGGTATTTTAGGTCTGCTCAAAATCAATAGACCTTGATAGAACGCTCCTAGGACCTTGAAGCAACTGAATTCCAGAACTATTATTAATTAGGTTCAAGAGGAATGGAACCAATTCTCCTAGCTTTCAAGCTTCAGGTGGGATTCATTTTGTTAAAGCATATTTCAAAATAAAAAGGCATCCAATCACCATTTGGGGGCTTGGTGTAGGTAGTAGCCACTGAATGAAAGTATCTTTTGAAGATATGAGAGAGAAAATCCATGTAGTTCTTTAATGCTAATTATGCTATCAAAGAGATCTAGTACCATGTGATGAGTAGAATATTAAGGAGTAATACTCCCAATGATCTAGTTGGAGGATCCATTAATAATTTTGGGCCAATCATGTTCTCTCAGCCTATCTTACTTGATCAGATTGTTTTCGTAAGAATTAAAATGAGGGTTTACACTATTTATGAAAAGTAGAGTAGACAATATTAATAATAACAAGAGTCAGTAGAAACATTAGAAGCTCTGTGCGAAGAGCAGTGGCACAATGGAAGGACAGTTGCTAGTCAGTGATGACAGACTGGGAGAGATTAATGTCAAGAGAGGATCTTTCAAGGAGACTCACAATTGCAACTACTGTTTGTCATTGCACTGATTCCTCTGTCAAAAATACTGAAAAAGTCACGCCATGGCTAATGAACATCAAAAATATATGTGAGACTATTCCATTCCTTTGCATGGAGGATCTGAAGGTGTATGGAAAACACCATCTGAAATAGAATTGCTGCTCAACACCTTTAATATATATAGCCAAATACGGCAGTGGATTTAGGATTGGCCAAATGTGACACCCTTGTTATTAACAGGAAAAAAATAGGAAAAGTGAAGGATTCAAGATGCACTGTGACATCTTGATTCTGTAAGAACATGCAGATTCTTACTATCAAGAATCTGTACAAAGATGATAACTACAAAAAGCGCTGTATCCTTAGCATTGACAAGATCAGTTCTCACTGAAATCTAGGAGAAGGTTAGATGTGAATACATCATGGGGTGAAGAAGATGTTATAAGTTCAAGGGAGGAAATACTATCAAGTCAATAAACACCTTGGAAATTCCAGTCATTAGATGGAATAGTGGACTGGACTCAAGGAGAACTAAAAACCCTGAATAGAAAGACAAGAAAAATTATGACAATGAATCAGGTTCTTCATCTATGGAGAGATATTGACAGACTATACCAAGGAAAATAGGTGGCATGGAATGTTGCAAGTACACCAGACAAATGAAGGAGGAAAAGGAGCATTGGAAAAGTACTCAAAGGACTTTTGAAAACTTATGGAGTATTGGAAATGCCAAACTGGCCTACAAGAAAGACAAAATGAAGAAAACAGATATTATAAGGCAAAGTATTACATGGCCAATAAGTTGAAAAAAAAAAACAGAGGCCAAACATATAATAAAACTTGGCAATGGTTAAGAACAGGAAAATTGAACAGAGAGATAGAGGGGCTAATTCTGGCTACACAAGACTAAGCCTTAAGAACAAATACATACAAAGGCAGAATTGACAAGACAGCAACAGACAACAAATACTGCCTCTGCAAAGAAGCTGAAGAAACTGGACCACCTGGTTAGCTACTGCAAGAAGATCTTATAGATCTTCTACAGACAATGGCATGACAAAGAAATATGTTATTTCTTCAAGATATAGCATTTGTCTGCAAGCAAGAACTGATGGGAACTACAAAAGTATACAAATAGAAAATGAAGAAGCTAAATTGCTCTGGGACTTTAGGATTCAAACAGACAAGCACCTGCTATGTAACTTCCTAGACTTAACAACTGTAAATAAAAAAGACAAAAAAATCTCTGTATAGTAGTCATTGCAATACCTGTAGATAGCAGAAAAGAAGAGAAAGAATTGGAGCAAATCACAAAATACAAAGACCTGCAAACAGAAGTAGACTGACTGTTACAAAAGTAAGCAAAGATACCAATAATAATAGGCGCCTTGGGGCAATCCCGAAACAACTGGAACATCACTTAAAAACCATTGGCGTTGACAAATTCACCATCAGTTAATTGTGAAAGGCAGCTTTGCTTTGAACAGCTTACATCCTGCAACAATACCTTTAATACCATCAAACAAACACATCTGCCTATTCCAGGTCCTTGAGAAGGACTTGATAGGTAGATGAAATGCTAAATCTAATGTGAATATCTGGCTGTTTGCATGCAGGATGAAATAATAACAATAACAACATCAATAATAAATCACTTTGAGAAGAAGCAGTTCCCTGAAGTTACTACAGAAAAAGAAATCTCTACCCATATACTCATTTTGCAAAAGGAAGCTACCTTAACAGCTAATATACTGACGATGGGTGGGGCAATCTAATCAGTTTTGATTGCCAAAATCCCAGTGTGCTTCACACACTAGTTTAAATGAGATTGTAGGGAAAAAAATTGCGGTGGGTGGGTAGGAGTTGTACAACAGCAAGGATTGGAATCTTCCCTTGGAATCAACCAATATTGAAAAAAGTACAATAGGACAAAACATGAATTATGAGCATGGAACAAACTGTACCCCCTCCCAAAAAGAGACCATGAACATCCCTCGTTTTCCATGGCAGTACTCTTCCCATAGCCACTTTGTCTAAGGAATGCCGGTAAACCTTATTTGTTGCAGCTAAAATACAAGTACAGCTGCTGTATATATGCTTAACAAAGCCATATGTCCCTTACATTTATTTTTGGAGAAAGTATTTGCCCTTTCTTTGTTTCTTTGTAGCTGGGCTATCTTGTGGGCTCTTTGGTTTCTGACAAATCACAGATAAAATATTTATATACTGTTCACATTAAGTAGAGTGAAATGGTTTTGCAAATGGATCTTATTGAAGGAAAAATTTCCCAGGGGAGATGTTGAACCAGAAAGCAGGATACAATTATACTGAAGCATAAATTGGTTTATTGACAGGTACGGGACCAGAGGCATGAAAGTAGAAGCCTAAAGAGGGGCGGGGTTACAAGTCCTTTTTACAGACTTATGCAAATTATACAGACTTATGCAGATGATACTTTTATTTCATTGGTTACACATTACAGTGACCCAAACTCATTAATTATGCAATAGGCCATAACAGGTAAGGTTTGAACCTATTGATTGAGTTCATTCATACAGCTATCAAAATCTATAATGTGGGATAGAATAAATAAAAGCATATTCTAGCCCTCTAATGAGAAGAGAGGACTCATTGGAAAAGACCCGGATGCTGGGAAAGATTGAAGGCGAAAGGAGAAGGAGAGAGTAGAGGATGAGATGGTTAGATAGTGGCCTCGTGCAATGAACATGAATTTGGGCAAACTCCAGGAGACAGTGGAGAACAGGGGAGCCTGGTATGCTATGGTCTATGAAGAACTAGACACAACTTAGCAACAGAACAATGCTTTACTTTATGATAGATCTTTTGGTTTATTATCTCCTTAAAGGTAAAGGTTCCCCTCGCACACACATGCTAGTTGTTTCCAGCTCTAGGGGATGGTGCTCATCTCTATTACAAAACTGAAGAGCCAGCACTGTCCAAAGACGTCATGTGGCTGACATGACTAAACGTCAAAGGCACATGGAACGCTGTTACCTTCCCACTAAAGTGGTCCCTATTTTTCTACTTGCATTTTTACATGCTTTCGAACTGCTAGTTTGGCAGAAGCTGGGACAAGTAACGTTACTCAGTGCTAGAGATTCGAACCACTGAACTGCTGATCTTTCTGACTGACAAGCTCAGCTTCTTAGCCACTGAGCCACCACATCCCTATCTTTTTACTGAGTATCAAAAGTATTATGTCCTCTTTTGCCCCAGGAAATTATATTGCAAATTAAAAGGATTTTTCCCCCAAGGAAGGGACCTAATTTTTACTCAGGTAATTCCTTGAAATGATTTATAGGGTGAAAAGAGATTATACAGAAAGAGGAGTCTAGATTGAAGAGACTTTCCAGTTGACTGGCCTCTTATCTCCCCATCCATAGCTAGGACTAACAACATTTCTGGTAAAAGATTTTCTATCCTATCCAAACAGACTTCATCAGGAATACATTAAATTTTATCATCCAATTATGTAGTAGGTCTCTTCCTATTAAACCTACTAGAGAACAATCACTGAGTAAGAAAAGTATTCAGTGGTCAAAGATTCTCAATTGTATTGTAAGTGCTCTTAAAGAAAAGAAGAACAACTACAGCCTGTATAGATTTGCCTGAAGCAAGGGAGTGAGAGAAGGAAGAAGTTTGTTAAGTGAGAATAAGTTGTATCAATTTCTATTAACAAAAAGGTTTTCTGAACAAAGACAAACATGCATTGAAAGAAACCCGACAGAACAGTAGATTGTAACAATTATGGAATTGGTGGAAATGGAAAAATTAACCTGATTGATCAGGAATAAGACAACAAATACTTTTAGCAGATACTGGAAATCACTTCTTTGATTGTTTACCATTCTTTAAAAAATGCTATTCCATTTGTACCTTTTATGTTTCTTGTCCGTTTATAAACCATACAGAAAATTTGCTGTGATCTAGCTATTTGAGGTTGGAAGTTGGATCTAGAAAAACAGTCATCCTTCAAAAAGAAGAAAGAAAAGGTCTTTTCCTTTTTGCTTTTGCGTGCTTTGAAAATACCACATATTCAACATTTGAAATGTTAATTTCTCAACTATTAAGGGTTTTTTTAAGCATTATCTTCTGTTGTCAATAGAGGTACAATCACTTTTTTATCACAACTTTATTGTAGGTTTCAAGTTTATGCATTTATAATTCCTCATCTCTCTTTTGGCTTTCCTTTTGATGAATGTATCCTGCTGGTTAATTGTGCCCTGAGATTGTCTGTACATCATTAAGATATGGCAATTAGAAGTGCTTACTCTTTCTATATACAACTGTATTATATTCTCAGCTAAATTGCTATGCCACCCACCTGTACAGGTGCTTAAAACTAGCATTAAAGGCAGAAACCTAAAACGCTTACATGTAATATACCAAATTTCTTCTCTGTGATCCACACACCTGCTCTGGAGCTGTGTAATGTATAATCAAAAATGTGCAGGTGTTGGCATGATAAACTAAATCTTTCCATTTAATGTATTGCTATTCTAATTCAGTGACATACATTGGGTATGACTGAAAAGATTCCGATAATTATGGCGATTTCTTTGTGCTGTTTGAAGATTCATCATTTCATTATTTATACTGTTTTATCTGGCTAGAATATTTCTGTCCACCAGTGACAACTGGATTGCTCTTGACCAGTGCAGTTCACAGTGTGTGATGCCTCTGAAAAGTCAAGCTATATCACACATCAGAAACAGACATATTAATGTTTGAGTTGAAAAGGGCAACTGATGTAACCAAATTAGATAACACCAATACAAAAAAGCGATACCTAGCCAACAAATAACTAAGAAAGAGCTAGATGACAACAGTCAATTATTTATAGATGCTTTCCAATGTTTTTATTATATTTTACAGCATGTACTTTTCGGGTCTTGAGCACTTGATCTGTCTCCTCTTTCATTTCATCTTTACTGCTGGCCTTCAGAGATGTACTGTAACATCTATTCCACATTAATTTAATTTCAATTGCTTTAAATGATTGTGCTCAAATCAACTTAAATTTCATCCCTTTCAAACCACCCCCCTTCCCATTTGTTTTTTAGTAAACCTTGTAGATTTCAGATCATTTATATGCTTTATCTCATTTCTTTCTTGGGACTAGATAAGAATGATAGAAAGTATTCATATTCATATAACAATTTATGCCTTGTTCTTTGCACTAGTTAGCAACATTGCAAACAAAGATTTCTGTGAAAGGATATGTGATGAGTGCTTAAAGTTTAAAGGATATCAATTCCTAAAAGTTATTTGACAAATCCTTGGCTTTACTTTGGATCTTGTAATAATTTCAGGGGATGAGAGATGATAGATCAGAAGGCTAGATTATCCAATTGATCAAAATACCTGTATACATTCATAGTGGCTTACTGAGATACTGAGAAAATTCCAAAGTAAATATAAGCAGTTAGTCTCTTTTAAAACTTCAGCTACAATAATTTTGCAATGAGAGATTTTCATAAGCTTTCTCAAAGGTAATTTCTGCAAGCTTGGAGTCAGGACAAAGAACCTTGAATTTCATGTTTTTGGTGTGTTAAAAGGAAGCAATAAGTAGATAGAATTTAGCCTTAACATCTATGGAATTTAATTTGATTTGCTTAGCTTTCTCTAGTAACTATTTTCTAGGTCTGAGCAAATGTCTTTCCTTTCTTAAGTCAAAATGCATAAGTTTGAAACTAACCAAGGTATTTTGACACAAGAGGCAAAATATCTTGCATGCTTTTCTCTTTCTTCTTAGCATGTGAGATATTTTGCACTACTTAGCAATACAATGCTAATAAACTATTTATGCAGGGGTGGGATTCTACCAGTTCGCACCTATTCTCTAGAACCGGTTGTCAACATTCTAAGCACTTCAGAGAACTGGTTGTTAGAAGAAATTACTGGCCTAATCCTGTAAGGAAGGCAGGAAGGAAACATTCTGGTGTTGCTTACAGAAACTGCCTCTCCATTAACCCTTATTACATTCTTGGCAGGAATAGACTTCCTGTCTCAGGAACATCTCTGGAATTTTTTCCCCTCCTTTGCTGGTACTTTGCTTGTGTGGAGTGACCATTCAAAGTTACAATGGCACTGAAAAAAGTGACTTCTAACCATTTTTCATACTTACTACTGTTGCAGCATCCCCACAGTCATGAGAGGCCAGGCGAGAAGATGCATGCCTTGATGTGAGTGATATTGAGTTGGCCACACCAGCCAATAACATGACCACCAAGCCACACCCACATACTAAGCCACGCCCACCTAACCAGTTGTTAAAAAATTTGAATCCCACCCCTGTATTTATGTTTCATAATATTGGTACCTAGACTACAGCTTTTTCCATTCCATGATCAATTATCCCAAACTGACTCTTCTGGTATGTTGACTCCCCTGTGTCTCATCCCCAGCAACCTGAGGTTCCATTATCAACATGGTTGCATGATGTTCATTTGCAAGGTGGAGCTATATTTCTGCTAGAGGAAGGATGTCAAACTCACGTTGTCATGGCAGCATCACGTGATATATCTGGACTTTCCCCCCCTTCTCTAAACTGGTCATGGGCATGGCCAGCACGTGACACATCTGTCCAGGAGTTTGACAACCCTGGACTAGAGGATTAAAATGCTACCTAGACTTTCTTCGTAGGTCCCTCCTCCCCCTCTAGTACAAATACCTGCATTAAAAATAGAGGATGTTTTTAAGACTACAAATTCCCTGCACGTATATAGCAACGGAAGATGCATTAATAATTATTTTGAATACTTGTTGGAATCACTTAGTGACCATGATAATAGGCCTTTCCTTGGTTATTCTGGAAAGTGCTGGAAGAAAGAGAAGTTTCTTGACAAACAACTCTGTCTTCTGATGATCATATGTGGAACTTTAAGGTTAAACAATATGAGGGAAGACCCCTTTGATAGGAAATCATAGATATCTTGATTGAAGCATATTGTTCATTTATTTTGTCCTATCTAGGCTGGAGAAAATTTATTCTAGTATTCCACGCAATAACAAAAGCCCTTTTTTTCTATAGGCTGTTATTGTGAGAAAATAGTTAGATTTCTGGATTGTATATCAATAACAAAACCCTTTTGTGGGATTTTCTTATCTTATGTTCCTCTTTAGCATTTTAGTTGGACTCACTCCTTGTACATTTGTAAATATGCATCCATGCAAAAACAAACACACATATATATTTAATCTCATACATTCCAGTTTTCAAGAAGTGGCCATTTTTATAGACAATGGCCATTTCTGACAACTTGTAAATGGCTAAGGAGTGCTACATTAGAAGGGCTTTAATTATTTTGGCATTAAAAAGCTAGGAAAGCAAAATAAATATATTCAAGGCAGACAGAATTTCTGTGGCTCTAATTGCCAGAGCACTGTGAGACCTTTCAAATAATAAGTCCTTAAATAATGAATTGATATGGAAGAGAATAATGATGCCCAGGTGTGAAGTCTTAACCTGAGAGCTGAGCCACATGCTCAATGACATAATTGCCTCTATTACCATATTCTGGTTGAACACAAGGTTTTGAGTCATGGAAATTGGATTGAAAAGAAAAGAAAAAGGAAAGGAAAGGAAATATTCAAATATAGAAGTGATTGTTAAAGCCAGCATATAGAACAAACTCCAGATAACTTGCCTGCTCATAAAACGTTGGAAGTGATTTTAGTAATGATGTGCAAATTTAAATAGCACCTTCCCCTGCTTTCTCACCAAAGCAAGGATGGCGATATTCAGAAATGGATTTAGAATTAGATATTTATTACAGTGTTCTTTAAACATAGAGGTGTCTTTTGAAGATATTTTAGCATGACTGAGGAAAGAGAAGGAAGTACCTAGCTGTCTTTAAATAGGAAGCCTTGAAGGAGCTACTATGAGAAAACTGTTCTGCCCAGTCAGAGGCTGCACTCACCAGTTCACTTTTAAAAGTATTTTTTTGAAATCAAATGCTAACTATGAACGGAAGGTTGGAAACATTGACATAGTGGGTGGGATTGAGGTTGAGAAGATACAGTAATCAAAAGATTAGCAGGTTTTTTGTTCCTGCGAAATGGCCCTGGGCAGTTTGTCTTGTGAAGATTTTCTCTTCTTTTGCCCTAGAGAGAGTGGTTGTTGGTTTTAAGGTGCCCATGTGTCCTTCAGAAAACCCAGTCCTCTATTTGAAAGCCCATTCAGACTAAATGTGATTAAAGAACTATGATAAAGGAGAAGAAACACCTTGGTATTGTCATTTGAGAAGGGAAGCTGCTAGGAAGAAGGTAAGGCAGATTCAACCTATAGAAGTAGATTTGCTGTTTTATAGCATGCACATACTTCTGTAGCAACTCTCATTATTGCTGTAAAACACAATACAGTTCTGATTAACGTGGGAGGGTGCATTAAAGTTTGTGAACTATAACCAGAGTAATTTGAAACAGCATTAACAAGTTCTAGTTTTTTTAAAAAAAAATCAGGGTGAAGCTTAAGTTTATTAGCAAACTGAGCTTGATGGATTAATTATGTGTAAAATACCCACACACCATGTCAACATACAAAGAGGACTGTTAAGAGTTTGTCTTTGCATACAGGAGTTATGCACGTGCTAAATGGAATATTCTTGGCTTGGATTTTGGTAGATTCTTTGCAAGATTGATCTTGATTTATGATGTGTATATGTGGTGAATGAATGGTAATTTCAGCTTCATTGGGTTATAGAAATGAAAAATGTAATGGTACCTTATAATTGGCTATTTCATTCTGGCTGATATAAGGAATATGCAGCAGCTTCACTCAGCTTCAAATGTTCTAATGCTTGCATTTAGTTTATAATCTCATCCTTTATTCTCCTTCCTCCAATTTAGAAACACACTGCCATGATTATAGTCTTTCGGAAAGCCTTTTCCATCTGGGTTTACTGTTTACAGCATCATGACAATGGAACTGGGGCAAATGGTAGCCATTGTTTACCATCATTTTTACAATACAGGAGTTTTTAAGATGTGTGTGTGTGTGAGAGAGAGAGAGAGAGGGAGGGAGGGAGGGAGGGAGGGAGGGAGACAGAGAGAGAACACTGATTGGCTGATACTTTTTTGCAATCTCTAGAGTTGTAAAAATATGGGCATCATAAATATATTGTCTGGACATCTAAATAGGTTTAAAAATTAAATATATAGTTTTAATATTCTTTTAACTATTTGTGCCTTCCAGTCAATCTTGATTTCTGGCAACTCCATGGATAATTCCTTGCAGTTTTCTTGGCAGCGTTATTTAAAATGGCTTGTCATTACCTCTTTCCTAGGGCTGAGAAAAGTGATTGACCTATAGTCACCCAGCTAGCTTAACGCTTGAGGCAGGACTAAAACTCATAATCTCTTGATATCTAACATGGCACCTTTAAACACTACACCAAATTGGCTCTCTTAACATAGATTATGTCAGCAGTATTCTGCCCTGGTTTTAATGTGTGTTATGAAGTTAATCATTTGGAGAAGCTTCCATTGCGTTGTTGTGTATAGAAGCTAACTTTGATTCAAGAATGTAGCTCCCTTAAGAAAGTCCCAGCTGAATGTCCCCAGCTTCTTTGCATTCAAATAATCAAGCCTGTTGCTGAGACTTCAACCAGTAGATGGTCCTTTTAGGAGCTAGTTCTATCCTGGCCTTAAATACTGGTGTTGGCAGAGAAGCAAATGGGAAAAGAAAACCACATGTTATGATATCTCCAAACTCCACCACTTTCTTACTGATATTACAAGCTTTCATGTAAATACATAAGGGACCAGGCTTATCATCACTCATTTCATCATGTTGCCAGATGTCAGATAGCTTTTTACAGATCTCCCTGCCCCTGATTATTAAATAAGAAAAACATCAAAGCTCCAATTGTGAACAAACAATAGCTTTCCTATTGCATTAGAAAAACAATCGTGTATACACTGTGTACACAATACACAAATGAAATCACAGATAATATAGACATGGAATATCTTGAATGAATTTGGATTTTTGTAGGGAGAGGATACTGAGAATGTCCGCTCCTATCCTCTCAAATACAGGCAAAAGAGTGAAAAATCTCCTTAAAAGTCCAGTATATTTCAAATACATACAAGGAGAAAATTAACCTGGAAATAAGGAGAAACTTTCTGACAGTGAGAACAATCAACCAGCTTGCCCTCGGAAGTTGTGGGAGTGCCATCACTTGAGACTTTCAAGAAGAGATTGGACTGCCATTGTCAGAAATGGTATAGGGTCTCCCACTTGGGCGGGGGGTTGGACTAGATGACCTATAAGGTCCCTTCCAACTCTGATTATCTGTTATCTGTTTATCTAAACCAGGAGTCTCCAAACCTGACAACTGTAAGACTTGTGGACTTCAACTCCCAGAATTCCCCAGACAGCATATAATGTTAACTGATAGGACTCAGATGACCACTAGTGTCTGTTACTTTCAGTAAAACTTACAGGCCTGTTGACCCTGAAGCCAATTTTACTGGGGCTAAGTGAATGTTTTATATAAATAAGCAGACTCAGATGTAACTTTAGTGGAAAAAAAGGATATGTTGCTGGATCTATCTTAGCCTGATCATTTATTTCTGTAGATGCTAAAAATTATTATCATTTAAATGTTAAAGCAGGGCCACCAGTTTAATAAAACTTTAAAACTACACATTCAAGTTTCTGAATATGTAAAAATGATATGGACAAAACACATTTTTTGAAATTAGTACTTAAATTATATTTCTACCCCTATCAATTTCAGAAAATGCTGATGCTATTAATTGAGTTGTACTGAACTTCCTCCTCTTAGTACCGTTGAATATAGCTTGGTTGCATTTGCTGATCCTTAATGTCCTTCTGATATGGTCCCATGATTGAAAATCAAGCACAGAAGAACAAAGGATGTGGAAGACCACAAGGGACTATTTGTGATGCGGTTTTGTACTGGAGTATGGAAATCGTGACTCTCATCATTCTGGTTAAACACATCTTATTAACAATACTCATTAAGGAATTTATAAAGAGTGCAGCTCTTTGAAACTATAATAGTTAAGTAAATAAGTTTGATGATGACGGGAGTCACTTTTGCACTAAAATATGCATGGAGAGAAAGAGAGAGAGAGAGAGAGAGAGAGAGAGGGAGAGAATAAAGCAATTTACAGTGGAGAGTGTTCTTAGATTAAAAATAAAATATTTATTAAAAATTACATTTAGATAGAAAAATAAATATCTGTTCTAGTTGCATTCTAAATAAAATAATAAACCTTTATGCCATGTGATTTGCTGGACTACATGGTATCTTATCCATTACTAAATGGAAGTTTGTAAGAACAAGAAGCAAGAACTGAATAGCCTAGAGAATATAAACCTAATCAATTAGAGCAGGGGTGTCAAACTCATATCATCACAGCTCTGTCACCTGACATATCAGGACTATTTCCCTTTTGCTAAACTGGGCGTGGCTGTGGCCAGCATGTGATGCATCCGGCCCATGGGCTGGGAGGTTGACAGCACTGAATTAGAGGCCTGCTAAGGCTCACTATCCAATCTTTGGCTACAAACGAATCAATAGGATGAGAGAACGCAACAAATGATGCATGCAGAAATAGATCTTCAAACACTTCTCTTTTGATTTGAATATAGAAGATATTATATGTAGCTGAGGGTTGAATTGTGGAGTCCTTGGTGCTCTCTGACCTTGGTTGTTTTCCTGAAGATGTTTCATTATCCCACAAAGTAACATCATCAGTGCATTACCTAGTTAAGTAATGAAACATCTGCAAGCAAACAATCAGGCTCAGCACCAAGGACTCCACTTCTCATCTGTTTATGCCCGGATTGATAGCTTCTATCACTTTTCCCAAGTTGTTGGAACTGATAGCTGGGAAGTAGCTTGGTGATGTTACCTGCCATCATTTCTTTTGTCAATGAAGTGCCCCTACATCTCTTATGTAGTTGTATTTTATGTATGTATTAATGTGTTTTCCCTTCTGTGATTGGGAAAGCAGAATGCAATTCATGTCACTTTCTTGTCTGCTGTTGGCTTTGGTTTCCCATTTTCAAAACCCATCAACAGCTAGTATAGCCTGGCCATCAAAGGAGCTAGTATAGCCTGGTCATCAAAGGAGAGAGCAGCTACTGGTTGTTCTAATCCAACTAAAGCTCTTAAAATGTCTAGTGGTAGACTCAGTCTTTTCTGTCCTTGGCCCAGCTTGCAACCATACAACTTACTAGTACAGAATTACTGACTGGAGGTTATTTTGGTTGCAGAATGCATCTCTTTCCTGTGCTTTTAATTGATGTCTGAGTTTTCTTTGCCAGCACTTTAACTTGTCTGCATAATATTATGGCTACTGCTCCAATACCTGACTTTGTTATAGTTTTAAGGGAATTCAAGGGAGAAAATCCACTACATCCATCCCTCCAAGTGGCCACTCAAATGTAGAAGAAGCAACTGGGCAGTGCTTGTAAAAACGAGTCCGTCAACAAATATGTCCTTTGCATTACCTGACTGAACATTTCCCTCACACAGTCTTTTCATAAATTAAATATACAATATAGATATTATCAAAATAAAAAGATGCCACAGTTAAGTTGGCTTATTCAGATTTTAGTGGTTCTGTATAAAACTTCACCAAACAGAAAAATTATATGTAGAAAAAAAGTCTCATGATTTTACAAAAAGCATGGATAAACACACAAAAGTATTGGTATTGTACAATGTGTAGAAGCATTGTCTATAAATATGATCATTCATATTTTGATCCTAGGTATTAACACAACTGTATCCATAATTAATTTCCTAGACATTATCCTGAGGTTTCTGCATACTGTAACTATGTTGAAATGACAGCAAGTTTGTCTAGTGCCACCCACCAGCAACTTTTGGTGTCTGGAACAAGGTTTTTTACACTTTGATCACTGTGCTTTTGGGTTATGCTGGCTCAGAAATTCTCTGCTTTATGGGCCACAACTGTGTGTTGATTCTGATAGACATAAGTCATTGTGTCCAGTAGTCTGTCTGCTACTATAGGTTATGAAGGCTTAGTTTCCTGGGGAGCAATGTTGGGACAGACTACAGTAAAATATATACTAGATTGAAAAAAATACAATTATATATGAATATAGTCATGTAATGGACAAATGCAGGGGTGGGATTCTACCAGTTCGCACCTATTCGCTAGAACCGGTTGTTAACATTCTAAGCAGTTTGGAGAACCGGTTGTTAGAAGAAATTACTGGACTAATTCTATAAGGAAGGCAGGAAGGAAACATTCTGGTGTTGCTTACAGAAGCTGCCTCTCCATTAACCCTTATTACATTCTTGGCAGGAATAGACTTTCTGACTCTGGAACTTCTCTGGAGTTTTTTTCCCCTCCTTTGCTGGTACTTTGCTTGTGTGGAATGACCATTTAAAGTTACAATGGCACTGAAAAAAGTGACTTATGACCATTTTTCACACTTACGACTGTTGCAGCATCCCCACAGTCATGAGAGGCCAGGCAAGGAGATGCGTGCCTCGATGTGAGTAATGTTGAGTTGGCCACACCCAGCCAGTCACATGACCACCAAGCTGTGTCCACCCAGTCACATGACCATGAAGCCATGCCCACCACGCCACAGAACCGGTTGTTAAAAATGTTGAATCACACCCCTGGACAAATAGAGAAATACATATGGTAGTAAAATTATCTTATGTGAGCAAGCATTACATAACAATACAAAATGATGCAAATGAGGAATGCGGAACTCTTGAAAATCAAAATCATTTTTGAATTGCAGAGTTTGGTTCAGAAAACTATATTACAATATTTTATTGGAATTTGTGGGCAGCTCATTGCCCAAATGAAAAGGGTTTTTTAATGTGCACATTTAGGGACTACTAAGAATATTTATATTTGATTTCTACTCCCTTACTATCAACATATTAATGTTGTTATATTTTTATGAGTTTCATGAAAAGATTTCTAAGAGAGAAAGAGAAAAAAAATGATCTCTTTATAATAAATTTATATTAACGAATGGAAATCCTATAGGCAATTTTGGTGAGGAATACAGAAAAGAAGATTTGAAGGAGCTTTAATTTGATCTAAAGTCGTTCTCCACAAATAAAACTGAATTGTTCATAAGGGGAAAAAACAAAACAAAACTATAATGCGTATTAAGGCAATAGGCAAAATATATTTGCAAAATAGCCAAATATATTTCAGGATATTCTGCTAACTCTTTGTTAGATAAAATAGCTAAAATTGGGACTGAAGGGGATGGAGTGGAAAGGAGGAGGAGATGGAGAAAGGAAAAAATACAGCTGCAGCTGGTTCATTGGATTTCCATTTTAAGAGGAGTGTTGAAGAAGTCCAAAGTCTTACTAATTAGGTCCTATCAACCACTGAAATGCACCAAGAATTTTCCAAAAGCCTGCTGGAAAGAAGAAATAAACAATTAATTGTTTATCTCCTAGCTAAGTTTGCGGATTGAATTCAGCCAAATCACATAGCTGGAGGTGGAAGAAGGTGGTTAATGAAAGAGATTTTAATTACTCTCCAGTAGAATGGATACTGGGAACCTACACTAGTTTGATTCTGGGGTCCAATCCAACACAATCTATTTCTCCAGGACTGCAAAACATGCTGTCGTGTCAGCTGTAGTAAAAAAAAAAAACTATCGTCAATTATACAAAACACTAGGGAAATGCTGTATTTTTGGAGTCTTTTTTTATAAAAAATGCTTGACTCTCAATAGGTATGTGAGAGTGTGAACAAAGCACACCTCTCCAACTTTTTAAATGTTTTTTTTTCCTTTGTGTTTGGCAGTAGCTGTCAAAGGCAGGGCTGAATCACCTTTTTGGAACAGAAATACACATAAGCCTTGGACGTTTCTAACCATCTCTGAAGCTCTGCATGAAAGGTTCCATTACATACATTATGTTGTATTTTTTCTCATTTGATTTTACTTTCCTGTACGTTTTTAAATTTTGCTGTTTATTGACCAAATAAACATTATTGGTAACGATCTTGTGTTGGGCAAAACACAAAAGAGAGACAAAGTAAGTAAATTTTAGATTAACAAACAATAATTAAATCAGATAAGAGAGGGGTAGGGCCTCCAAGGTCCCTCCTTACATTGTTATTCTGTTATTCTTAAGGTCAGACTTAAGTCTTTGACTTTGGGAAGAGGTGACTCAATATGATATCTACTTTCTAATTTCCCCATCATTCTTCAGGGCTGTTGGCAGAATCTTGGCATACAAGATTGAAACCTCAAAATTTGGCTAGATGAATCATATGGGGTTCTAAGTCAGATTTATTTTCAGAAAAGTATAATGAAAGATAGAGGAGAGAAATGGTGCAGAAGTTAACTATCAAACTGGACTGTTAAAAAAGTTCCAATTAACAATTAAAAAACCCCAGAAAGTCCAGTTGCTGTCAGGGTTCCGACGATTTCCCTAATTAAATCATGAGCCTCAAGCCAAGCTTCAAAAGAATTCAAAAGATTTAT
This sequence comes from Pseudonaja textilis, assembly GCF_049901715.1. Taxonomy (NCBI): domain Eukaryota; kingdom Metazoa; phylum Chordata; class Lepidosauria; order Squamata; family Elapidae; genus Pseudonaja; species Pseudonaja textilis. The sequence continues at coordinate 196,498,931 of NC_141991.1, read as the reverse complement.
TAGGAGCAGCATGTCCAGCACTTACCCATATGAAGCCAACTCTGAGACACTGAAAAAATATATTTGGGACAACCATGACCTGGATGACTCAGAATCTCTATAGACTTTTAGCTATGCACTTTGGGATGAACACCCTACAAATGGTGTGGGAGTTTCAATAGGGCAATTCAAATTTTTTTACTACTGGTTCTGTGGGCGTGGCTTGGTGGGCGTAGCAGGGGAAGGCTACTGTAAAATCTCCAGTCAGAGGTGGTATTTACCGGTTCTCCAAACTACTCAAAAGTTCTGCTACTGGTTCTCCAGAACTGGTCAGAACCTGCTGAATACCACCTCTGGGGAGTATGAATGGATTTCCAGAAAAAAATGCAGACTGAAGGAATCATTTGCACTTTAATCTGAGATGCAGGCAACCCAGACTCCTACAAAACAGCCTGCAGCTGTCTTCAACAGTGAAGGAACACAGGGCAGAAAACATCCTGCAGCCAAGATGGCTCCATACCTATTTGCACTACTCAGGTGACCCTAATGACACCAATAAACCTCCAAGTAGCCCCAACGACTCTCTAAAAAGAATGCAAATGACCAGGTATCTACAAGGAATATAAATCCTTCCATTCCCTACCTTCCAGTCAGTGCTGAAGAAGCTTCTTGGATAAGAAGCGAAATGTCTTCAAAGGAAAAACAAGAAAGTCCAGTTGCCTCTTGAAAAAAAGCATCCTTGGGACAACCATAACCTAGATGACTGAGAATCTCCATAGTCCAATTATCAGGTTAGTGAATCTTCCAAAAAGCTGAAATACCTAAGCTGGTAACCAATCTCTCACGGACAAAAAGATTTTCAAGCATTGAGGAAAATGAAGAATATAACTCATTCAAATTAAAGTAGTTTGGAAACACTACATTCAAAGCAGTTTAGCTGACCAAGGAAACAAAGCTTGTTGATGTGGATGGAAACATAAAGTGGCTTTATGGGTTTAATACTTTCATGCTTAATACTTTTCTACCCGCTGCCCACAACATGTGCACTCAACTTTGTCATTTTACTCAAAGGCAGAGAAGCATTTGAAGCCTGAAATTCATTATCCCTTCACAAAGGATGATATCGGGCACACACACAAAACCTCTTACCCGCACATGTGCATTATTGAGCATAAATATGAACAAAATTAATTTCCAAGGGCAAATGATTTTACAAGACATGCCATGTTTTATTAAAGACCGTATTGCATCCCTGCACAGCAAGAATAGGTCTATTAACATCAAACGTCCAGAACCACATGGATTAAATTAGGCCTCTCTTCATCCTACAGTTTCAAATGTCATAAAGTGCTATGTGTGGTTATATCATGTGTTTTTGATCTTAAAAAGGCCCGGTTGATGACTTCCCAAACACTTGTACTGTTCGGGGTCTTTGCCAGACTGTAACCACGGCACTTTCAGCTCTCCCATTAATGAGTCACAATATAGTTATGCTGTGCGCGCTCTCTCTCTCTCTCTCTGCACATTTTACTTTCCAAGAGCCAAATATTTGTGGTGTGTTTGTGAGTGGTTTAACTGTGTAAGTGCCTCGTTGTGTCTGGCGAAAAGGAGGGAAGCAACTGTGTGGCTTTTAAAACGGAAGCAATTGTCAATCAGTGAGGGTGTGGGTGGGGGAAGTGTGGCCAGAGTTTGACTGAATGGTGCTACAGAGCCAGGCTGAGCATCTACGAGTGGGCAGCAGAAGCTAGAAGAGACCCTTTCAAAAGAAGTGCTAGTTTGATCTGCCTGAGGCACATAATTGGCTTCTATTGGTTTTCCTTCTCTTTCTTCTAGGCAACAATGACTGGTGGAAACTGTGGGTGGTATGGAAGGAACTTTTTCAAAATCCTTCCATAGATTCTTCTGTACCATGTTGAACCCAGCCCCAATAGTGTGTCATAGCTTTTTGGAAATGAATGGTTGTCTATACAAAGAAAGCCTTTGTTACATAAGAAGTAACACCCCAGATTTAAGTAAGTCACATTGAAAGGGCTTTTTTCTTTTAAAAAAAAATGCACATAGGATGTTTGAGATTGCCATTGCATCTAGAGTGTGTGACCTGTGGTTGCTGTCATGAAAAAAATAATTAACATAAGATTTTTTTTTAAAAAAATGCTTCATATTCTAATTCCCACATTGCATTATCTGTTTCACCATCTGTACCACTGTGATTGTTAAAGTTCCTTCCTTCTGGGTACTCAAATTCAAACTATTTTTTTTTTTAGATTTTAAAATATGAAATCACTTTCATGTTTGAAGTATTAGATCACATCTATATAATTTAAATTCAGCATCTTTTTCTTGATTGTCCCTAATATTGGTTTATAATTAATTTAATTTATAATTTTTAATTTTTAATTAATTTAACTGAATGCACCAATTATCACATTAAACAAGAAGAAAACCTTCTACACACAAATTCCACCCGCGCTTTCTACAATTTTATAAACAACAAACTAAAAGACTCAAGGTCCATCCCACCCCTGAAAGGACCTAATGGTAAAGACTGCAATAACGACATTATTAAAGCCAACCTCTTTAACACATTCTTTGGCTCAGTATTTGTAAGCAGCAATGGATCATGCCCAGTATTTCCTAGTTGAACCACTGACAACTACAATGATCTAATACATATCGCTTTTACAGAAGACATTGTTGAAAAAGCACTATGAAATCTAAAACCATCTCTATCTATTGGACGGGACAGAATATGTGCCTACTTCTTAAAAAAACTACCCACTGCCATCGCCGAACCTCTAAGCATAATCTTCGAAAAATCTTTCAGGACCAGCTCCTTGCCAAAACTATGGTCACAAGCCACGGTCATCCCCATCTTCAAAAAGGGAGAGCCCAGCCTAGTTGAAAATTAGATACTAATCTCTTTATGCTGCGTCACCCGTAAAGTCATGGAATCAATTATTAACCAATCCATCATCCTTCACTTAGAAACAAACAACCTACTCTCTAATAAACAATTTGATTTTAGGAAAAAACTATCCTGTAATCAGCAACTCTTACGCTGCAAAAACATATGGACTACACAACCCGATCAGGACAAAGCAATAGACGCAATCTACATAGACTTCTGTAAAGCCTTTGATTCAATGGTACATGACAAACTACTCCTAAAACTAAAATCTTACAGTATTTCTGGACACCTGCATTACTGGATAGAAGCATTGACAACAAATGGTCAAAATTGGGAGCATCCTATCAAATTCTGTATCTGTCAACAATGGTGTCCCCCAAGGCAGTGTTCTAGGACCAACTCTTTTCATACTCTACATAAATGACCTCTGTGATCATATCAAGAGCAACTGCATTCTCTTCGCTGATGATGTAAAGCTATTCAACACCACAGACAATACTGCTACCCTTCAAAAAGACCTTGACTATGTATCAGAATGGTCAAACAAATGGCAACTTCAAATCTCAGCAAATAAATGCTCTGTCCTACATATTGGCAAAAAAAATAATAATCAGAAAATAAAATACAGGCTGAATAGTCAAGACCTTGTTGATTATCCAAACTCTGTCAAGGATCTTGGAGTACTCATCTCAAATGACCTAAGTGCTAGAGCCCACTGTAACTACATAGCCAAAAAGGCATTAAGAGTTGTTAACCTAATCTTAGGTAGCTTTTTCTCTGGTAATATTACACTAATAACTAGAGTAAACAAAACATTTGCTAGACCAATACTTGAATACAGCGCATCAGTCTGGAACCCACATTACGTATCTGATATTAACACAGTTGAGAAAGTCCAGAAATATTTCACAAGAAGAGTTCTCCACTCCTCTACTCACTGCAGAATACCTTATGCCACCAGACTCGAAATTCTAGACCTAGAAAACCTAGAACTACTCCGCCTTTGGTCCAGTCTAACTATAGTATATAAAATCATACATTGCAATGTCCTATCTGTCAACCATAACAACACAAGAGCAAACAATAGATACAAACTTAAGATTAATTGCACCAAACTTGATTGCAGGAAATACGACTTCAGCAACAGAGTGGTCAATGTCTGGAATATTCTACTTGACTCTGTGGTTTCTTCCCCAAACCCCAAAAACTTTAACCTTAGACTGTCTGCTATTGACCTCACCCCTTTCCTAAGAGGTCTGTAGGGGGCGTGCATACCAACGTGCCTACCGTCACTGTCCTATTTTTCTTTTATATTTTTTTATTTTTCTTATATATATTCATGTATTCATAACTATGATTTTACTTATACCTATTATCTTGTAAGCAATTGACAAATAAAAATAAATAAATAAAATAAATACATTTTAAAAAATGACTTGTACAGTAGTCTGCATTACTTGCAGAGATTGTATTTGTGCCTCACCATTGCTGTTAACAAAACTGTAGCGAGGCCTTAAAATATATATACATGAAGAAAACACATCAACAATTTTGCAGATGCACAAAATAACAAAACATGAGATTTAAACTGTAAGCAGACTGAAATTTTACCAAGGCACCCAACAATTTGGTTTCTTTTCCTTTTTTTGGTCATCTACTATATTAATTTTAAAAGTGCCGTCAAAGGGAAAATAAAGACGACGACAACAAGCGCAGAAAGTAATCAAAAGGGGATTTACAAAAATAAAGTTAGCTAGAAAAGTTTCAAAATGACTTTTCATGAAAGTTTCAAAGAAGCCACAGATAATAGTACTGTGGATTGTGAGGACCTTCCCATATACTGTGTTTATGGGTTTCATATTGTAATATGTGAGTTTCCACTGTTTTATTTAAAAACAATTAAAATGGTCATCTTATTAGCTGTTGCTTCTGTGCCTAAGATGTGGGATGTGGGTTAGATCCCATGGAAAGCTTTGGTATTCTTGACTTTGCATCAATTGCTGTATCTGTATTTTAAACGAACTGATAATGTGCGGCTGCAAATCACTCCAGTTAACTCAGAGGCTATGTTGGAATTTTGAATTTCAAAATGCTTGGATCCCTTGAGCTTATTGCATTTAACCCTGTCAGCACAGTAGCCAGTTCCAAAACCTTAATGAAGAAACTGGGTCTGAGCCTCTCCTGCCAGAGATAAATACCATTATGGACACTTTCCTCTCTCTCTCTCTCTCTCTCTCTCTCTTGCATTTTGATTTTCTGCTTATAGAAATCCATTTCAACCTTGTGCAAAGTGGGCTGGCTTAGCTGCCATGGATTTTCTCTGTGCTCTTTCAGAACTTCCCATTTTCTTTGTTTTCTCGCTGTATCATTAAAGAGTCAATTAGCAACTGGATTAATAGACTAGACATCCTAAGAAAAGACTTTAGCAGCATTGCCGTCTAGTGAATAAAGGATCATTTACCCAGCTGAACGCTGACAGACACACATTGACCTTGAGGTGTAGATTGAAGATAAGCAGTAAAATAATTAATTTGGCTCCTCTACAAGTGAGGGGAGTTGGTAGGAGGGGAAAAAAAGGGATTAATTCTTGAAAGAAAAGCTTAAGTGCTGGACTAATAAAAGGCAAGTGCCTTCAAAAGATTTGATTTAATTGCAAGACTTTTATGTGTCCTCTAGCAATATCTTCTGATTTAGAATCCGTTGGCAGCTCAAGAATTCTTCAACATTTGTTGATTTTTTTTTAAAAAAAATTGTATCAGTGCTTAAATATTCAGTTAGGCTTCCGGGCAGGAGTGGTCTGAACCAAGATGACCTCTTGATAATGGATTGAGTCATGTTCCTGGTTATTTTTTCCTTTTAAATATTACTTTCAAATAAGAGATATATGGGAATCCATTATTAGAAATTATCAAAATTTTCAGAGATGATTGATTGATCATTATCTTTGTTTCCATTATTTTATGACATTGAAAGGTATATTTTCTTACCACCACTTAATTAATCAAATCAAACCTTCATTACAGTCAAAGACCACCAGTGTAACTAAGACAGAAGATCCAAGAACTGATCTTGAGACACTTCGAATCTAAACCATTTTTGAATCTCTTTGATCCTAGTCACAAATTCTTGGGCTATACAGGTGGTCCTTGACTTACAGCAGTTCATTTAGTGACTGTTCAAAATTACAACCTGATCAAAGTGACTTATGGCTATTTTTCATACTTATGACCATTGCAGCATCCCCATGGCCACATGATCAAAACTCAGATGCTTGGCAGCTGGTTCATATTTATGACCTTTGCTGTGCCTTGGGGGTCATATGATCCCCTTTTGCAACCTTCTGACAAGCAAAGTCAGTGGGGAAACCAGATTCCCTTAACCACCATGTTACTAACTCTTACCAACTGCAGTGGCTCACTTAGCAACGGTGGCAAGGAAGTTCATAAGATGAGGCAAAATTCACTTAACAAATGTTTTATTTAGCAACAGAAATTTTGGGTTCAATTGTGATGGTAAATCAAGGAATCCCTGTGTAGCAAATTGATTTTTGAAGGCCTGTAGAACCTGGTCAGTTTCAAAGCCAAGGGGGATTGACCCAAATGAGAGCATTAGATGATTTGAACTACAGTGCTAGGAGAAAATTATTTAACTCTGTTTCCCAGAACCTTGTTATGAATAAAAGGTTTTTTTTTTTTACTAAATTGCTGTTTAGCCGACATTGCACTTACGTAAAAAAAAATATGTATAAGGTTAAACCTGTATCCATGTCTAATACCCATATTCCGTTTCTGAATAAATAATGGAAGTAAATCTCAGTCAGGATTAGGGTAATAGCCCAAGCGAGAAGAATTTAATCCTTCCCCGTCTTCTACTGTGGCCTTCATCAAGCCCATCTTTTTCTGAAAAAGCCATTTGTTTCCAGAAAGCATCAGTTTCTCTTCCTCTCTTTTAATATTTCTACATCCCTGATCTGGTTAGCATGATTGAGCATCTGATTCAAACACTGCAGAAGTGAAGTTACTGTCCATTGCAACTGAGGATCAGATAGTTTCGTTATGCACACAAAATACGGCAGTCTTGTTCAGGAATTATGTGGTTTTGGTTACTGAAAGTAACAAGCAGAAGATTCATTAGTGCTTTTAACGATGGGACACTTACAGTAAAATGGGCTAGGTTGAGGTTGGGGTTATGTTACACAAATACATTTTATCTGCAATTTTTATTTAAGGCATTTATATGTATTTTTTCATACATTAGATCTAAATCCTGTGGGGCGGTGGTGGGGGAGGGTTAAGACTCAAGGTAGTTTGGAAAAAGCTCCCAACTTCCAGAAAAAAAGAAACTTGTGAGAAAGGCTAAGCTGAGTCAGACTCCCTTCTCTAATGCCACTAAGAGGACGCACCATTTTAACCTATCTATATTTTCTGAAAGTTGGTTTACATGTGGGGCATGGCCAGGTGATCTTTAATTTGGCCAGCCTATCTGACAGGACTACAAATGGATTAATAGCCAATGTAGATAGAAGGCATTTTGAGTTGCCAAAGCCACTTCAGTATCAAAGTATAGAGCTACAACAATAAATATTCTTAACCTTTGAGATGTTAGGTTAATATAATCAGCAGCTAGGGTGGTGGGAGGAATTTTATACTGATTTGCTCAGAATAGCTGGAGAGGGGAAAAAAATGGTGGGATAACGTGGTTGTAGGGCTGGTAGGCACTGAGGAAGGTGAGAGCTATGCCAAAGGTTCAACCACCCTGGGCAGGTCTCATTAGAGGAGCTAGATGAAGTGTCTTTCCCATAAACAATGTGGTGAGATGTTGTAACTTACATGTACCTACACCCAACTGGTCATCACCCAGTTCAGCAAAGGTTCCTGGACATACAAGATTCATGACTTTTGGCTCAGCAACCAAAACTACTGGAAGAAAAGTTGCTTACCCATTGCAACTATACAAAGACTGGAAACAAAGGAACAATGATTTGGTATTACAAATCAAATCCAACGAGAAAAGGATATCCGAAAATAATGTACCAGTTGTGGAAAAAGCAGCATCCAAAATTTGAAGTAGTAGGCTAGCATATCAATGTTGATTTATAATGTGAAAGGATGCATTTACAGAAGTAGAATTGGAAGAAGTGCAAAGGTCTATCCAAATTTTAAAAAACCTGAAGCCTTGCCAAAAGTAGCTCAGACAGTAGAGAGAAACCCGGGAGAGAGGGGAGTTGATAGCAGAAGTTAGCATCTCCACTGAACCATTTTCACTCTGAAATAAGGGACCCAGTGAAGGAAATACCATTAAGGCAATCAACACTTGGGCAATTCTGGCCATTAGATATACATCTGGAATAATGGACTGTATTTAAGTTGAAAATTAATGAATATGAATCATATCCTTCATCTACGCATTGATAGTGATAGACTCTATCTACAGTGCATTGATTCCCATGTTGCATCTGCATTACTTTTCCTACAAAAGTCAGCTTACCTGTCATTTTTCTAAATTGATTGACATCAGTGGCACATTTTTAAACAAGTTGTGCTTAAAAGGGAAGACAGAAGTATGAAGTATAAATTAAAACTATCCATGTACATAAGAACATTTTTATTAATCATGTACTTAGAAAACATAACAGCTATTTAAGAAGTATGACACTGTAATACTGTTCTTAATGCTTCATAAATATTTTGGCACAATTATCTAACATTTAAAAGGACATCGAATATTTGACTGGATCTCAATGAAGTCTAGTGTTAAGCATATTTGATACAATTTAACTTTTCACTCTGAATTCTTTCTCAGTCTGGGACTAAAGGCTTGTTGAAAGTGCTTTCATCACATTATTACTGCGGTGCTGGGGCATAAAACATTAATTGTGCAATAGCACTATAAATTATTTAAAAGTGAACCTTCCTATCCCCCAAATTTGAAAAAAAAAACCTTTCAATGAATACTGAATGATGGCAGTGTATCCAAGACCAAGGGAGAGAGAGGAAGCTTAGGGATTGAATATCTCACCGAGTAAAATTGACTTTGCCAGCATGAGTCTTAGGAACCATACTGGCCAAACTAAGCAAACTCAGCCTATTAATATTGAAAGAGACCTTTGAGTGGATCACAAAATAGCACCACATTCATTCTACCTCTCAAAAGATTATCTCAGCAGTTGCTGTAACTATAGTGTGGTTTGGTGGCTGTGCTTGCTCTGCACTTGAACACACAGCAGGGTGTTCAAAGAACTCCTGGCCACCATGGTTTTTACAAACCAAATTATACTGTGTTCCCATCACCTCTATAACATTAGGCCAAATTCAATAAAGAACACCCTACAGACAAGAGAGTGGAGTAGTTGGAATGATGAGGAAAAAGATCTGACTGCATTATTGCTTCTTGTCATTTCAAGTTTCTTAGGTCTTATCCTTTTTTTGGTGAGGGAATAAAGGTCTATAATGAAACTTCAGTTGGATTCCTGATATCCTGTGCTTGGATATTCCAGTAAGAATTTTCATGGCAGTATAGTATTTGTTTCTGAATTACTGAGGCGTTCGGAGGAGCTTACATTATACTGGTGACTGTAGATGAAATATGAAAAGATCTCGAGATAATTGGAAAGGAAAGGTATATTGTTGAGTATCTTCAACAATCCGACTTAGGGCAACCACTAGTCATGGAGGCATCTCCATCATATCCATGCTATCATCTGAAGTGGCTTTACTATCACTGCAAAAGATTTCCCCCACCTCTGCCTTCATATCAGGAGTCTAGTGCCCCCAAGAATAGGTTTCCAAGCTTTTGCTTTATGATTGGAGTTGCTGGCTCCTGGTGATGGCCATTCCAGAGGTGGTATTCAGCAGGTCCTGACCAGTTTTGGAGAACCGGTAGCAGAAATTTTGCGTAGTTCCGAAAACTGGCAAATACCACGTCTGACTGGCCCTGCCCCCAATCTATTCTCTGCCTCCCAAGTCCCAGCTGATTGGCTGATCATAAAAAAATAAACAGAACCTCCACTGCATCCTTGTGGCGGCAATCTCAACTTTTTTGTATGACACCCTGCAGTTACCTTTGGAGAAATAGACTCATATTGTACTGTTTATAACTACTTATGGCAGCCATTTTGTGACTAGGCAAGACCTATGACTTCCTCTCAATAGTTTGAATGCACTGACTGGTCTCTGAAGATTGCCTACTCTGGATTACCCTTGTATTTCTTTTATGTGTCACATTACATTATGATTTTTTAAAATATGACCCAGAATTTTAAATATTCAGTAGTGACAGAACCATTGAGGGCTATGTGAAAAGAAAATTAATTCTTTATATAATCTCTTTGTCCATGTGAATTTCATTAGTAAAATAGTTTTATTCTTATCTTTGGTAACCATCATAAGTTATTCAAAATCTGAAAATATTTTACATATTAAGGGCAAGAGGGAGAAATGTAATTCTCATTAAAAACATTTTATTAATGTCCAGTGTCTTGAGACAGTGGCATTCTGGGAAAAAGAATCATGAATTAATCCATCACATCAACTAGAACACCAACTTTGATAAATCTTACTTTAATAGGTTACACTCTGTTTTTTCAGACTGCATTATTTGGGCAGGATAGATCTACTGAAAATAAAATAAAAGTCTAATAATTAAGGCATCAAGTAAGAAAACAGGAGAGTATGAGTGCTACTGTAATTCTGCCTTAGCCATGAAAGCCAGTTGGGTTATCTGGATCAATCACTCTCTCAAGCCCAACCTACCTCACATAGTTGTTGTTATGGGGAAAATAGGAAGAAGATGTGCTGGATATTGACTCAGGTGATGGAATAGAAGTGGAACTCATCAAATTTATAGATCACACTAAGCTGACAGGAATAGCCAACACCCCAGAAGATAAACTCAGAATTCAAAAAGATCTTGACAGATTTGAACAATGGGTGTTATCCATCAACATGAAATTTAATGTAGAAAAAATGCAAGCATTTACAGGAAAACCAAAGTTACAAGTATAGATTAGACAAAACCCGGCTCAAAACACAGTAACTGTGAGAGTGGATGATCACCTAACCATGACCCAGCAGTGTGCAGCCACTGCCAAAACAGCTAATACAATCCTTGGTTGTATAAACAGAGGCATAGAATCAAATCCACATGAAGTATTAGTACCGCTTTATAAATCCTTTATAAGACCACACCTGGAATGCTGCATCCAGTTTTGGTTACCACATTACAAAAAAAGACATTGAGACTTTGGAAAAAGTGCAGAGAAGAGAAACTAATATGATTAAAGGCCTGGAGACTAAAACATATGAAGAATGGTTGCAGGAATTGGGTTTGGCTAGTCTAGACAAAAGAAGGACTGGGGTGGGGGTGGGGACACATGATAACGGTATTCCAGTATTACAGGGGCTGCCATAAAGAGGAGGTCAATTTATTTTCCAAAGCACCAGAGGGCAGGACAAGAAACAATGGATGGAAACTAATCAAGGAGAGAAACAACCTGGAATTAAGGAGAAACTTCCTAACAGTGAGAACCATTAACCAGTGGAACAGCTTCCCACCAGAAGTTGTGGATGCTTCATCATTGGAGGTTTTTAAGAAGAGACTGGACAGCCACCTGTCTGAAATAGTATAGGGTCTTCTGCTAGAGCAGAGGGTTGAATTAGAAGACCTACAAAATCCCTTCCAGCTCTGTTCTGATTGATTGATATCTTCATCACATTAAGTTATTTGTAACTTAATGGGATATAAGGTGGGATATAAATAAGTAAACAAATAAATAGATACACATGTCTTTATTTTCTTAATCCTTTGTTAGATCATGTCCCATAGTGGCGCTTAGCACAGTTTTGCTCAGAGAATGATTTTATCAAGAAAGAATGCCAGCAAAATGAATTCCTTCAAACAGAATGGTAAGGACTGTTTTATTTAGGACTAAAGATCTAAGTCTTTTTCCAGTTCTGGATAAATATGCTCTGTGAGCAGCTTCCTTTGATCTGATCTGAGGCCAATGTGGTTGATTTACTTGCAGTCACTGCTAGCTCAGGGCCATTGCTCATTCCAAGCCTTGAAAAGAACTGTGGTATAACATGCTAATTCTCGAAAGAGTAAATGAAACTGCAGTGTTCAGGTTAAATGGGAATTAAGGTAATAAGTGGGATATCAAAGTTATTTAATTATGACAGTAAGTTATTAAACTGTAGTAAATCACAAATGAATTATTATTTTAAAGTAAATCCAGAGATTCATTAGCTGGATGACATAGTTGTTTCCAACTCTTCTGCAACGCCTTCATCTTTTGTGTTATTGCATATCCCTTTAATGAAAACCACATCAGTTGCACTTGAAACATTGCATTTAAAGAAGCATCCACATTAATTATACAGCTCTGCTTTGTAGCAGAGAGAGGCAATAATTCTTTGACTTAAGGAAAAGACAAGCAGACATTGTGCTTTTCAGAATGCTTTCATTCCCACAAAAAACAAAACAAAACAAAATCCTGTCAGTCCTGAACATCAGGAAATGGTTTGATGATAGATTTTTTTTTAAATTTAAAAATACAAACACATCTTCCAAAAGAAAAAAAGTTTTTTTAAAAAAACTTTCATTTCACTTGTACGAGTTTAGTTCTTAGGCTTATTATCTGTTAGAGAAAAGGGTACAAATTGGAAGCATCTCATTTTGCATATGGCAGGCACGTAAGTATGAAAACAAACTCTGGAGCTGAACTTACTGAGTAACAATATGCAGTGGAAAGAATTTCATTGTCTCTTTGTCTCTTGATTTCAAACCAGTTATTTGCAGTTGAACCATTCAGTGCCACTTACTTATATTGTGCTTCCAATAAGTAAAACCACTTGGTCTGATCCAAGTGGGGGTGATTGAAAGGTCTGTCAGGTAATGTAAGAGGTTGTTGGAGTGCCCTTTAGATCCCACTTGGAAGTTCAACTGTTTCTTCTTCCTTCTTTGCAGGTTTTCAGTAATACTTGGCTTATGTCCTAAGGCAGGAATCTCAACCTTGGCAACTTTGCCAAGGTTGGAGACCCCTGTCTTAGGGTACAGGTATTTATCTCAACAAGTGGGAACAACCAAAGTGCCTATATTCTCTGCTTGAAAGGTACAGTAAATACTCCCTCACTTAATGGAACCAGTTTATCACACTCTTTTGATTCATGTAATTTGCAGTTACAAGTCAAAAGCAGCATGGATTAAATAGAGAAAAGGCCAGACGGAGTTGTGAAAATCCAGTGGTTAGAGCTGTTAATGGCACAACTTTGGATTTTTCATTTCTGGATTGATCACTCCAATTAATCTTATTTCCTTACATCTTTACTCAAAAAGCAAAGAGATGAACGTCAACAATTTTTTTCCCAATGAATCCCAGATGAAAAGCCTCTTTGTAGAAACTTCTACTGGCTGGCATGCATTGCATTCACCCTCGGTCCTTATACAGCACTAATAACTGGTGCCCAACTACTGAAGAGTGATATAAATTATGCTTTCTTTTCCATTAGTAAAACAGCCTTTTCCACAGTGCCTTGGTTTTAAGGATTCCCAACCCCCCCTTAATTGTTACCATTTTGTAAGAATTTCTAGCTTACTGATCATAAATATCAGGATGTAAAAAGTTGATTCAGACACACCCAAAATCTTGTCTGCCTCCAATGAAAATAGCTTACAGTTCTTTGAAGAACAGACCTTTTTGATAGATTGTTTGACTTTATTATTGAAGTATAATGGCATCTTTTGTGACATGGAAATTTCTTTTTTGTTTTTGTTTTTTGAGAACTCTAAAAAAAAATATCAATGCCCCCTTCATAGCACTGGAACAGTTTTCAGGATCTGGACCAAGACTGTGAAAAAAATCCTTTTGATTCAAGGCCTGTGGAACATTAGTCCTGCATTTTTTAGCCCCTACCAGCTCTCAGTCAATCTGATGGAAGGGAATTTGCTTTTGAAATGCCTTTCAAAGAAGAGAGTTTCAGTGAAGTTTTCATGTGTGGAATGGAAGGCATCCCCTGCTTTGCTTATTGTGGTGGGGTGGGGGGAATGCTTCTCTCAAGGGACTTTTCAGATTGAGAACTGCAGGTGGCTAGAGAAGCTTCAAAATGGTAGAATGATGTATAACAGAAAACATTGCTACCACCAGCGGAGCCATCTTTAACAAGGCAGCAAACTAAACTGTATATTTGTGGGAAGAGATCCAGAAGAAAACAAAACACACAGAGAAACAATGCACAGGAAGAAGCAAGTTACCAAAGAAGAGAGCGCTAAGATTCATGTCTGCCAACAAAACAAAGCTAAAAGATGATTCCAAGGAAGAGGCATAGGAGAAATGTTCATAAACCCGGGAAAACAAAAGGCTGATGGAGATACAAGAAAACTTTAATGGGAAATCTAACATGGATTCTAAGAAATAATTTTGGTCAATGTGTGGTGAGCAGCTCAATAGTCATAGGAGGATCTCTTGTTGAGACAGGTGGATAAAAGGATGGTAAGTATGGACTACCTTTTTTTAAAAAACGAAATCCATTTAATTTGTTTCATAAGTACGGTAGATCCAAATTGGTTAAACACCACTTAGAAACCAGGAAATTGTGTTCTAATTCTGCTTTAGGCATGAAAACCAGCTGGGTGACTTTGGGCCAGTCACTTTCTCTCAGCCCAAACTCACCTGACAGAATGTGGGGAAAATAGGAGGAAAGAACATTAGGTTCCTCCACTGCCTTGACTTATTTATAAAAAAAATAAAAGTGGGATTAAAAATCTTTTAATTTTTTCTTCCCTTCTCTGTCCACAGCACACATCTTATCTGAAATAACACATTGTATTAAGGTTGACTCAGCCTTCCATCCTTCTGAGGTTGGTAAGATGAAGATCCCAATTGTTGGGGGCAATATGCTGACTCTGTAAACTGCTTAGACAGGGCTGTAAAGCACTGTGAAGAGGAATATAAGTCTAAGTGCTATTGCTATTGCTATTAAGCAACACAGAGTCACACACCAAAAATATCCATATTGATTACTCTATCCATCTTGTTTTTCTGTGAAAGGACCCAATATTGTTTTGTCCAAGAGAAGGAAAAGGAGAGATACTTTGCTTGTGATATAGCAGAGCCAACCGTTAAGCAACACCAAACAGTTTTTTTTTCTGTTTCAGCTTTCTACACCTTTAAATAATTTGCATTGGATGAGCAAGATGTGTTTTTGTGTGTGTGTGTGAATTTTCCTTCAGCAAATAGCTGGCTAGAAATTCAAGCTTTCAGTCATCTGTCTTCCATTAAGTACTTTAATATTGTGGGAAATTAACTTTTAAATCAATACTAATACTAGGAATGAAAGAAGAAGGATCTCTCTGTAGCAAAGCAGAAGATGTCAGTATCTAATTTGTCATCATCTTCTTCAGCCCCTTCCATTTGGTTTCGATTTAGCCCTCGACCGCAGAAACCAAAAGCAGCATCCTTGCACAGGAGCTGTTTCAAATTATGCACAGCAAGTTTTAAGCACATTAGCAGCAAGAACAAGCTGTCCTCATACTAACCGGTCCTGCTTTGTTCTTGATTGTGGAAAATCTCACTTTAACTGCCATCTAATTTGCTGCAGAGTGCTACCACACCAGTAGCTGCCATGGCAAGTGATGAAGTATATTCACAAAACTATCTTTCAACACATTGTGACTATTCCAAATACAACAACAACCAATGGGGAGATTTGGGCTACAAATATTTTACTGGAGCTCTGAAGTGTATTGTAACCAATATACTCCTGTAAAACAAAAGGTTGTTTTTAAACAGTCCCAAAGTGCTTTTTCAAGAGGCAACTGGACTTTCTTGTTTTTTCTTTGAAGACATTTCACTTCTCATTCAAGAAATTTCTTCAGCTCTAACTGGATGGTGGGGAATGGAAGGATTTATATTCCTTGCAGACAGCTGGTCATTTGCATTCTTTTAGAGAATTGTTGAGGACACTTGGGGGTTTATCTGTGTCCTCAGGGTTACCTGAGTGGTGCAAATGGGTGTGGAACTTTCTTAGAATTGCTGAAAGGACTGTGGTGTAGACTGGAGATAGATGATATTGTATCCCTCCCCTTCTGTTGAGATAGGGCTGTTCAATTTTGACGTAGATGGCCTCTTTCAAACCAGTGATCCTCTCTGTCCAAAATGTGGAGTTTGCTATCTTCAAAAGAGTGGCATTTGACTTTTAAATGCAGGTGGACTGCTGAATCTTGTCCTGATGGGTTTGTTTTCCTATGTTATGCCATGCATTTATGAAGTGATTGTTTGCATGACTGAGAATCTCCATAGACATATTTATACAGTGTAAATAGACAACTATACAAGGTACCATGGCCTGAATCTGAAAAAGATGCTGTCACAACTGTAGCCAGGACCAATCAGAGGGAGAAAGGAATAGGAGAACCACTTGCCTGAAGCTGGAAGGCAGCTGATCTCCCTCTTTTTAGACAGGGATGCTTCAGAAAGGGTCTTCTTTAGCACTATATCAATCTTCTACAACTGAGTGCTATTCAAAGATATTGGAATCATGCTAGCTGTGAGTTTTTGGAACTATAGTCTCTTCACAATTAAGAAAAGAGCAGTTCAGGGACGCTTCCTGTATACAGCAACCTAAATTCACATTTTGTCAGCAAAGGACTCACATGGAACTGCAAAGGGAAACTACAAAACAATAGAAATCTACTTTGCCCCAAAAGGTAGGCAGGAATTAGCTTTTCAGATCCACAAGTTGCCACTTGAAAATCTAAAAAAGAGATACGCCCGCAAACAGAGTTGCCAAGAGAACACCAATCTATTGATTTATTCAAACTGGATTGTGATTCTTCTGAGGTAACAGTTTTACCCCATTAAAAAGCAGGTTTTAAAGGCTACTGTTATAATTTCTATTCTGAATGATTGATGCTCAATCGTGTGTGTGTGTGTGTGTGTGTGTATCTTCCATACAAATTATTATGTATCCACCATTGTGTATATGACTGTATGTACAAATGTATGTGAGAAAATATAAGTCATTTCCCCAGAACAAGGAAGAAGTAAAGCAAGATCAATTTAACTACTTAGTTGGAAGTTGACTGGATGTAGTAAATAGCAGACTGCAATTTCATATCTGTATGTCTGAATCTAATATAGGGGATTTTAGCTGAGGGATTCAATGATTTAGACATTTCAAAAAAAAAAATAATACTCCAGAGTTTGAGAATATAAACCAACCTTCTTTGTAGCCTGAACTCCTTAGATCAGATTGCACTTCAGAGCCCTAATTTTTAAACTGATTAAGGCAAATTATCTAAAGTTTCCCTTTAAATCCTACTGCCAACCCACTAGCAACTATTAATCCTAAATCATGTATTTTCTTTGTTGGACTGGAAACTACACATACAATATGGAGATGAATTTTCTTTAGTCTCAAGCATGTTGTTCTTCCTCAAACATTTGCTGGAGCTGTCTATATATCTTACATTTTTTTTTTAAAAAAAGTAGATTAATTATCGTATTAATGGAACTATCAAACTGCTTAGGTAAGCCATTTATGGCTCATATGTTTGTTGTTGGCAGAACATATAATCAAGACAGAATCTACGTCTGGCTCTCAACCAAAAGGAAGAGTATAATCCACTTCTCCATTTTATGACTATAAAACGCCCAAGGCTCTTTATCTCATCGAATGTGATACATAAGTTTACAATCCATTCTTCAGACTGTGCATACAGATGGAGTCTGGAGTACAGCCAACACTGTAATATCTTGTCTGATGCTTTTACTTATGGAGTCTTGTCTTATACTCTTGAGAAATGGATGCATCCTTCTTCCGCAATGTATTGGAGACAGACTTATCCCATTCTTCTTTCTTAGTTTGGTGAATTAAATAATTATATCTGTTATTATCATAAACATGTAAATTCTATGCCAAAACCAATGTTTGGTATACATCACCTTCCCATTGTTTTCATGATGATTGTTCAACCTACTGATCATGTAATATTAAAGTGGTGCAACTCTATGCCCTCAGAAAAAGCAAAACATTATGAAATGGAAGAAACTTCATGAGATGTTACAATGCCACTTTACGTTCAGCTCTACAGGAATCTTCATAGCTGCTCCTCACCTCATTTAGCATTCATCTCATTGGAGTCAGAAGAATTAAAACACCTCTGCCTACCTAGTGGATGAGTCAAGTCCATTGGAATTGAAGGGGGGTTTCTTATTTGCATCTTCCTTTCACAGCAACTCTTGTTATCCTTGCTGTTGAGGATTTGGAATGAGATGCAGATGAAGGGAATTAAATTAAATAAGGAAAGAACCAGGAACTTCATGCTAAGCATTTCCATGTCTGAAGTTAATCCAAAGTAGTCAAAACAAATTGCCTTGTTGGATTGTGACATGTACAGCCAGATTCCAAACTCCAACTGCAGGATTGTTCTTGTGGGGAAAATAGGAGGAAAGTGTTGGTTATGTTTGCCACCTTGAATTATCTGTGAAAATAATAAAGGCAGGATGTAAATAAATGAATAGATAAATACATATATTTCAGAAAGAGAATCTGTAAGCTATTGACAAGCTACTGTAGAAACTATATTACTATTAGGAATTGTATACGATATGTCATAATGGTCTTGCATTCAAAGAGGAAAGAAAAAAAATACATTCTTCAAAAAACAATTTTTGCATATATTATTTGGATCCTGTCCATGATAAATGGTGCCATCAATTACCTGCTTCAAATTACTTTAGAGTACAAGATTGACTGATTTATTCATACATGTGATTCATAATTTAATCAACTTTCCTCTAATTATAATACATTTTGAAGTATATCTCAAGGATGTAGTATCATCAACTACTATATGAATTTCTGTTTTCCATATTTTGATGTCAAAATTTCAGATTGCTTATTAATTATAAATTTGAATTCTGATTAATTCTCTTATTTAATTGCTCTTGCCAAATGTAGATACTTGATTTACAATTCATTTAGTTACTTATTTAGTTAGAAGGAATATCATAAGCTGTATCATGAATTTCCATTTAATTTGTATACATATGAAGTTGTTGTCAAATTAGATTATGATTTTGTTTCCTGACACTGCTTAGGAAAGTGGAATCTTCATCTTTTAGGGGTGGAGGGCATTATTCTGGTCTTATCTGTGCTTGTGAATTCGTTGATTCCTCTTCTCCATAATCCAGAAATAGTTTCACCTTTTCTTGCTGAGGATTCTTTAAAAAAAATATGAAAATCACATAGGTTCAGATTGTAGAAAAACATGGCCAACTAACACTCTTGAAGGTCCAATAAAATGGGTTGAATCTAGCACCTGGCCTCTTTTATTGGTGATTCTTTAATGTACAAATGGGGTGAAATTTCATCTCATGAGGAACACTGAAATACTTTGAAAACTGAGATTGTGGCCTTACTCATTTTTGTATGGTGGTTTCAACCTGCCCTGCCAATCCCAGTAGAGGCTCTTGAACCCTTGGAAGTAGTTTGTTCCCCATATACACTGAGGCTGTTAACACTTAGGACTATTTATAACAGGGTTCCAAACCCCTGGTCCACAGTCTGTTGGGAACCAGGTAGCACAAATGGCAGGCAAACACACCAAGGTCCATTTGAGTGCATGAAATCATTCCCTCCCGCCCCTCCTGGTCCATGGAACTGGAAAAGCAGGGGACCATTTAATGCAAGGTAAAGTAGCCAGAGATCAGTTTGCTGGAAGGTCAGAGCCCTCCATTTTTCCTTAGAGTGATCCCTGTGACTTTCACTGGGCAAGGCCAAGTGCCAGCTTCTCTGTTCTTTTGTGTGGCATAAAATCCTGCTAGATGCCTGCCGGTAGAGAGCTGGTAATAGGAAATGCTCTACCCCAGGGCTGTCAGACTTGTGGCCTGCTGCCTGGATGTGTCACACGCTGGCCACGCCTACACCCGATTTAGCAAAGGGGGAAAAAAGTCATGATACATCATGTGACAATGCCATGACAACACAAGTTTGACACCCCTGCTCTACCCTGTCCTGATAACAATTTTCTTTCATTGCTCTGTTTCCATTACAAATGGAGCTGGCAAAAGAGGAATATAGTGGTTTTTCTATCTTCTACCTTGTGAATTAAACACAACCACAACAAACAAAACAAAACCACAAGTGACATGTATAAAAACCATTATAGTTGTTCTTAATGAAAGGGAATGATAAATCTGAGGCCCAAAACCAATGGTGATACTGGGAATATTTGTATATGAACGCAGGTGCAATCCAGTAATCAGGTTAGTTGCAAAACAAAGTTCTGTCAATTGTGCAGCTGCTAGAACCCATCTTCTATTCTAGTCAGCTAAATAAAATATCTCAGTTTTATTTCACAAGAATAGCTGTAGTGATTTGGAACCCAAATAAGATATTAGAAAAGGCAGAATCATGTAGATTGTGACTGTTGTTTAGATATTGATTGTGTGGTTTAACTCCTTCATTTGGTCTTGAATAGAAAGCTGTGCATTTGTCTCTTTGTGACATGCATACATATACACAACAGACATACATAAATTCAGACATTCAAACAAAAAACAAATAGTCTGACCATTAGGCAGGAAACAATGATAACTAGACAAATCGTACATTGTATAACTTTCCCTCTGCATTCTAAGATATGATGAAATACAAAGAGGAAATTGCATAACAGAATAACAAAGTTGGAAAGTACCATGGAGGTCAGCTAGTCTAACCCCCTTCTCAAGCAGGAAACCCTTCAGACAAATGGTTGTCCCATCTCTTCTTGAAAAGCTTCAGTGATGGAGCACCCATAATGTCTGAAGGCAAGCTGATTGATTGGTCTAATCATCAGGAAATTTCTCCTTAGTTCTAAGTTAGTTTTCTCCTTGATTAGTTTCCATTGCTTCTCGTCCTGCCTTCTGGTACTTTGGGGAATGGGCTGACCCCCTCTTCTTTTGGGCAGCCCCTTAGATATTGGAATGCTACCATCTTGTCACCCCTAGTCCTTTTTTTCATTAAACTAGACATATCCAATTCCTGCATGTGTTATTTGTATGTTTTAGCCTCCCGTCTCCTGATTATCTTTGTTGTTCTTCTCTTCACTCTTTCTAGAGTCTCAACATCTTTTTTAAAAAATTGAAAACACTGACTCTACAGTAGTGATCAGAACATCAGGAACTAGTCTGCTTGGAATGGAGAATAGGTATAAGTCTTTTGCTGTAGATGTCTTGAGATAGTTCTATATAATATCCAAGAAAAATAAAGGGGAAAAAGGAGCATCGGGAAAACTATTAAATTTGCTGGTTTCTTTAAAACAAGAATGTTGAGCTTCCAGGGTAGGGTTGGTTTTTTGGGCATTTCCACAATCTGGCAGGAAAACAGGGGCATCTGCCTCAAGCCTCACTATATCGAAATGTTAGTTATTGGTAAACCACAGCCCATTGGAAAAACAGCTACACATTGACTTGGGGGTAAAATCTGTTGAATTCAGTTGGTCTTATTTCAGTCTTCAAAGGGCCTGTGCAATGTGTTAGTTTTAAAGAGGAAAAGGTACACTGAAGTGCAGGAACATACTCATAATAGCATCTCTGCAACTCCTTAAAACATCTGCCTCTTTTCCCAGGATCCTATGGCTTTCTTCTGCAGCTGGAGCAAGAACCTGGGGGTGGGGAAATGTTTGATTTAGTGAGTCATTGCCAGGGACTGAATCTGCCCCTGCACCCGCCACAGCCTCCTTATCTCTTGAATTCAAAACATTGCACAGACTTAATCTTCAATTAACGAAAGAAAAGAGGTTTGTTTTCACAGTGGCTGTATGACTTATGGAATGAGATGTCTAGGGGAAGATTACAGCAGAAAGGAAAATTCAGTGCCTGTAGAATAAATGGATGATGTTTTAAATCCTCAACCATTTGTAGTTCTGTTGCCGACACCGATCATTTTAAGTAGGAGAGTAGCTCAAATCTGAGCAAAGAATTTCTATGTGGCTTAAATGGAAGGCTGATTTCTAGGAATTTGTCAGCCAGCATTTCTAATTTAGAACAGCATAACTTTGACCTATTAATTTTAAATGAATGAGCTATAAAGAGATAATCACAAGGGAACTTACCATGGTCTGATTGCTTTATAATTACTCAGGGAAAAAAGTCATGATATATATTTTCTATCAATCAGTTCACTGCAACTATATTGTCTGGAATAACTGTAAAAATGATGAAGCAACAGACTGGCTGTGGGCATCTTCCCTTCCATGCTGAAATGTTTTATAATATGGCCATATAATTTAATGTTGATATTGGAAGGACAAATTGAGTTTTATTATAATATATCAAACATTTAGGCTATAGTCTTATATTTTCTTCTTTTATAGGAGAAAAATCAGATACTGTTCATGGATCCTGCTCACAAAAAGGTATTATATGTTAGCAAATTCATTTAGCTAAGGGCTGATCTGTAATGATTTATAAGGGATTTAAAAAAAACACTCTAGCAGGATGTCCAATAAGTTTAAATAAATAAATAATAGAATTCAATGTGAAACAGATTCATGCTAAGTATCCCATATTTCCAAAAGGTTTGACAGTCTCAGATATTGAAGAAGTACATGTGAAAATTTGACATACAATACCATGGAACATTATTTTTTCACACTATCAACAGTCTTACTGTCCTGGCTGAACAATGGACAATGGAGCAGGGAACATGATTATGGCTTAATCATTATGATATTAAAAATATGGTGATCTTTTTCTCCTTCCCTTTCAGAATTACTACTTTTGGGACATCTGCAGCAAAGTCATAAAAGTTGAGATGCTTTCTTTGATGGCATAGTCATAGCTGCCCTTTGGATGTTTTGTAGCCTCTCTGCAGATGTTCCAATCACTTTTTCTTTGAGAATAACCTGTTATAATCCAAAATGAAAACTTTTAACAATAGCCTTTTTTTTTATCTCAGTCTCTTCTCATTTTTTTCTGGATAATCTTCCACAAAACTCCTTTGCCCTAAAAAAAAAAAAAATCTGCTCTCAATATCTTAGTAAGTTAAACCATCATGTTGATACTGACTTCCTGGCCAAACATTAGCTTCAGTTGTGTTAGAAAGGAAACAGCAACAAAACAGAACTTGGAAAAGTCCCTGAAGAGCAAACTGATTGAATTAATGCTTGTACAGATGCTGTGATGCCGATTCTATATGCTTTGCCACAAACCCACTCATAAAAAAAACTACATCTGAGGGAGAGAAGCAAAATTATACTCCTTGAGCACAATTACACGGCATTACATTTAACTGAAATTAATAATCCAAATGAACAGAAATGAGATAAGGCAGGAAGGCAATTTGGGAAGAAATGAGCCAGTTTTGCATTCCCATGCAACTAAATTAGCAGTTGAAATAGAAAACAGAATGGGGCCAACACATTTTCTTTTCTCTTTTGCTCAACCCTTGTTAATATGTACAGCTTGTTTGTGCAGACTTTTGAAAAACCAAGGAGGCTTTCAGTAGCTTTGGGGAATGGAAGTCTTTTGGCTGTTAACTGCATTTAATAATTCCAAGTCCAAATCACAGTTTGATTTGCCAAGTGCATTGATATTTTTGTAATTTAGGCATTCCTAAATGCACTTGAGATTCTAGCCAATGACAGGATTATGAAAAGCCTAATGAAATAGGGGGAACCGATTGCATATTTCTTCTTTTAAAGCAGTACCCCCATGTGTTATTTTATAATTATCATTTTAATTTTCATTATTTCAAGAACACTTGAGCCTATGTGGTGTTTATGTTCTTCAAGAAACCTAACCCAACTTGGATATGCTGAACTTTGTCTTATGATTGGGTCAAACTCTGGAAAGGATAAAACTTTGGCCATGGGCAGTATTTATTTGCTTATTCCCCAACATAATCTATGGGAGTAGATTTCTAAAACCAACATGTATATACTTTCTGACACCCAGGAGAAAAATGAAAAGTATATTTTTATTAATTTTGGGGTGAACCTATGACCTAGCTGCAATTCTAATTTATTCCTTCTTTCAAATAATAAACTATGGTACCTTTAATATAGTACCCATCAAGGTTAGATGCTTTTGTTAAGTGCTCCAATATTTCCTACAATATAGCTCCATGGGGTTTATCATTAAGGACAGGTGATATCCTTGGAAGAAAGACTACTTCAGAGGAAAATTACGTGCATAAGCAAAAGTTTATTGCACCCTTGTTTTGATCTCCTTTCCTCTTTAAAATAATCCTGATCATGGAATTTTCCAGTCATTCCCAATTAGGACATTGATCTTATCTAGTGGTTAAGAACTTGGGCTTGTTGCCTGGAAGGTCAACAATTTGAGACCCAAGTACTGTATGATGGGGAGAGCTCCCATTCTTGCCCCAGGTCCTGCCAACCTAGGATGAATGCAGGCTAATTCAAGTAGATAAATAGACACTATTTTGGTGAGAAGTAACAGGGTCCCATGTGCCTCGGCATACAGTCATGATAGAGATGTTATTTGATTGGGTGGGAATTCTGGGAGTTGAAGTCCACAAGTCTTAATGTTGCCAAGGTTGAACACTCCTGATCTAGATCATTATATATTGTTATCTCAGAATTTGTTCTTTCTCCAAAGCTATACTTTTCATTAAGATTCTTGGAATGCAGTTGATATACATTGCTATATATTAACTTCACCCTCTGTGTTCATCATCCTTTAAACCTAGGCCAATGGAATAGGATATCTATATTTTTTTGTTAATAAGGGAACAATAACCAAATAAGGAACCAATAACCAAAGCACCCATAGGACCTATTATACAGGCATAATTGTTTGGCATCTAAATTATAGAAGATAATTTACAATGATAATTCAGTTAATGAAATAAAGAGGGGAAATTAGCTGCCTAGAAATTATTCCCTGGGAAATATAGTGTACTGACAGCAGTGTTAAATTTTGATTCAGTAAACAGACTACTTAGCATAAAAATGGATTGCAAAGTTGTGACTCTTTTCTTGGTCAAGAATATGTTCAGCATGCATACATTAGTGTAACATAGAGATTAAAATGTTGGATTGTGACTGGGAAGACTAAGATTCAACTTTCAAGTATGACGTTTACTATTTAATTTGGGTAACCTAAAGATAACAGCAGGAAAAACCTTCATGGTTTGTTTTGTTTTCCTACTGGATGTAAAAGCAGAATATCAATATAATCTGTTATTCAAAGGAGTGGGTGAATTCACAACCCTAACCCATTAACATTGATGAATGTGTAGCGGGCAGGAATCACAGCCAGTGTGTATAATGATGAACTTTGCTATTAAATCAATATTTAATAAATATTCAATAAATTATTTGGAACCTGATTGATATCAGTAGATCTTAGAATGAGATTTATTCAGTGGAAATATAGCACAAACATTCAGGAATGCTAGCACCTAACTCCTGATGGGTATGTTAAAGATACCATACATTACTATTTAAAAATAAAATTTAAAAAAACTCTCAAGTTGTAGCTACCCACTCTTAAAATGTTGGAATAGACAAATCTTTATTTGGCATCAAAACAAAATCTGGTGTTGGCATCAGCCTGAGGTCATGGGAAGAGTTTTCCATCATTGGAAAACATCAGAAACTGTCTATTGCATTAACACCCAACCAGGGACTCCTTACAATGCTCTAAAACATTACCACAGCCGTGTGATCTCATGCAAATATCTGTTTGCCAGCAATCTGGTTGTCAACTCATGGAAATGCTGATTTCAATCTCCCACTGGATATAGAAATGAACACATGGTTCCAGTTGTTGTCCTATATCAGTAGGACTATTGTATCTGGCCTGCAAAA
This sequence comes from Pseudonaja textilis, assembly GCF_049901715.1. Taxonomy (NCBI): domain Eukaryota; kingdom Metazoa; phylum Chordata; class Lepidosauria; order Squamata; family Elapidae; genus Pseudonaja; species Pseudonaja textilis. Next base: position 196,473,229 of record NC_141991.1, on the reverse strand, counting down.
CTTCCACTTAGCCACTTTTTGTTTTTTGAAATTAGAATATGCACAAGGTGGGGTGTTTTTTTCCCCCCACCTTAGAGTTTTCCCTTGGCTTCCCTTCCTTTTTATATGGCTGTTCACCTGTCATGAGACTCTGGATAGCTAAAAAGCCTAAACAAAAACAAAACCCTCAAAGCCCTTCTTTCAGTCATTTATACCCTGGTCATCTCCTATATGGACTACTGCTATGGGCTGCACATGAGGCTACCCTTGAAGATAATTTGGAGGTTACAACTAGTGGAGAATCTGGCAGTGACAGCAGTTTTGGGCAATATTTGAGTTGTGCATGTAACGGCTCCTGAATCCCTGGCCTGAGTCCACTACCAGGCCTTAAGCCTTTTGGAAATGTGCCACAAAAGTGTTGAGCGAGCAAATGGAGCTGCGTGTATGCATGTGCTTGCCTGTCACACACATGGAACCATCCCCTCCCCACCCCGCCAGTCCGCAAAGCCAAAAAGGTTGGAGAACTCTGGCATATAACATCTCTGCTATGTAAGCTGCATTGGGTGACATTCCGCTTTCAATTCAAGGTGTTGGTTATCACTTTTAAAGTCCTTCCTGGCATGGGACAAAGTTCTGCGACAAACTGTCTCTTCCGAATTACATCATCCATTTTGTCAGGCAGGGAATATAAGTTGTAGAAGCCATTGGTTAAAGAATTCTGATTGACAGGATCTCAGAGAAGACACTCCTGTGCTGTTACCTTCACCCTTTGTATCATGTTAACCCCCACAGATAAGATTTCTGGCCGTCTGGCATTTCAAAAGAATGTTAAGATCTGGCTCTGACAATTGGCATGGAGGCCAAAGAGTGACATAGGGAGTGGTTGGTGATGTGACAGCACTCCATCTGCCTTTTTAATTCTATAATACTTTAATGTTAACCTTGTTCTTAACTTTGGTTTACCTTTGTTTTCATTTGTGGTTTTATATCACTATTTATGTTTTCGTTGCAAACAGCCCAGAGTCATTAAGGTGAAATGGTTGGTGTAGAAATGTGATAAATAAGAATAAACAAATAAATACAAGGCAAACAATAATATCACAGGCTTGCTCACTAGCCTGCCCTACTGCCTGGGAGAACCACGACATTTTCAAAGCCTTGTAAAAAGCCAGCAGCATCCTGTTTCAAAAGGTCAGGGCCATCTGAATTGCAGAAGATCTGCTGTTTCATAGCACAGACACTATGATAGAAAAGGAATGCTTTCCGGGTTCCCCTTATATGGCGTTATTTAATAGCAGGGATCTGGAGCAATTTCAAAGGATAGGCAGAAATAATTGGGTACAGGTTGTCTCACAAATAAACCAGCCCTGTGCCATGAACATCTTTAGGTAATAGTCAGCATCTTGACTTACATCCAGATGGCTGCACAACTCATAAATTTAAAGTGTTACCTGGACATATGGAGGTGTCCCTATTACTCCTCCTTTCTGGACCATTTGTAGCTTCCAAGTGAACTTCAAGAACAAAGCTATGAACACACATTGAAATAATGCCGGCAGCAGGTTATCAAAGCATGAGTGACCATAAGAAGAACTTCTGGTTTAGGAATAGTTATAATTGACATGCAATTATACCCGCCCCCCCAGCATGCATGAATAAAATCCCCCGCCCCCTCCTGGCATGCATGAATAAAATCTAGAAGCTCCAAACACTTTTTTGCTAGTTTGGTAATGCTGTTGGTTAAACATCCTATAACTCTGATTAGAAGAATTTATCTTTGTTTCACAAAGCACCTTTTGCATGCTATATATCAATGAAGAATCCAGGGGTTACAATGAACTGTCCTGATATTGAGAAGGTACAGAAGAATTAGATTTATATAGTTTCCTCTGTAATGCCCAGGCATCAAACACCATAGAATACAACCCTATACAGATTCAGGCTGCGTTATTTTAAGGATGACTCTTGGTCTCTTCCAGATATGCTGAGATTAGATTTTCAAGGTTTGAGGAATTTGGGAGCACTGAAATAATCCTGTCTGTTGGGTGCCAGTTTAGGAAAGGCAGGCTATTGGCCAGAGGCATCCAGCCATTGGCAAAACAAACACCATCAAGCCACAAGCTTGTACATGTGTTGCAATGTTCTAATCTATGCAAATATCTAAAGGCTTACAGGTGTTTCATGACATCCTGAGTTGCATTATTTTACTGATTCTCTTGAGAACTAACATAATAAGAGACGTTCAAAATTAATGAGAATAATTCAAATTATTTTAACAAAACTCATGTATAACAAACTAACAAAGCTACACAGATGTAAGAAAATAAGATAAAAGAATCAAGAGTGGAAAAAAGACACAATTGTTATTTTTTTACTTTTCTGTGATCCAAGAAAATTAACTTGTGTTTTAAAACAGATTAAACCTGGATAAGATGGAATCATATTACTTGGACTTTCGGTCAACATAAAACCACTTTGAGAATCAAGAAGTATCAAATTTCAACGATCTATTCTTTAGAATTCAATTAATCATTTCATGAGCACACAGTGACCCTTTTTCCCAACTGTATCCAGTTGTAGTATGATATGGCTAAAGCTTTACATATATACACATATTCCAGTTTTGAGGGATATTATTTAAACACATATTTCAACCTTAATTTCCTCCCAAGTTCCTAGCTCGCTGTAGTAATAATAATATCTAAACAAAAAGACCCATCAAGCCACATGAATTAGTGCCTTTTCAGATTTATTACATTTCCAACATAGGAAGAAACATAACCGACCTTTCAAAATATCTGTTGTGAATTTAATAATCCTTCAAAAAGAATTTTGTGCTAGATTAACCTAGATTTTAAACCACAAGATTTTTTTAAAAAAGTTTCTTAAAATCTGGGATCATGGTTTGGCAGCATCGCTACTCGAATTTTTTTTGCCATATTTCTTGTAGTTTCCAATATATTTTTGTATGATAGCTTTGAATTGTTTATTTAGCCTGATTGGGGAGGTAGAGGGAGAACACCTTATCTAGTGCTGTAAAAATTATTGGATTTTCAATGACTATTAAAGTAGCTGGACAAAACTGAACAAAGACTTTAATAGTAAATGATTTGTTTGATTTGTCCGATTTTGAAAAATTGTACTCTTTTTATATATTTTAAAAATCTTAAATGTGTCAATGGTAATTAAGTGATTAAGGGCAGTTGTGTTATTGATTACATAGGGCATAGGACATTCATGTTCAACTTCAGCTAGCATTATAATCCTAGTAATGATTCTGTCTCTACTAAATCCATTTAGAAGCAGCTTGTTCCAGCAATTAAAAATTTAGGGCATGGGGTTTTCAAGATGAAAAATACTTATTTAGTTTCATGCTTTACACACCTCTATTAAACATGGCATTCTCACAGTGACCCCAAGTTTTAACTTATTAAATAAATAGGATCAGGGCATTTTTTTATTAGAACAATGTTTTCTCCCACTTGCAAGTATGGTGGATAATATGGAGAAAATGAAATTGCAAAAGAAATAATGTGCTATTAACAGATTTTGAACTGGGAGAAATGCCAGATGAGAGGGCAGCAATGTCAGTGGTGTATAAAAGAGAAGAGACCTCCGCATGCAAGCTTTCTGTAGCTTAATTTTATTAGGACCCATTCAGGCTAAAGGATTTTCTGGCCAGAAAAGTGATGGCACTAAAACAAATCTCTGGAACCATTAAATGCTAGCAAGCCTTATTACATCTGCCCATGTGTTGATCCATCACATTTTGAAATTATTCCAAGAACTATCCTTATTGCAGGAAAATTACTTCTAGTGAGAACCTATTGCTGCTAGAGAGCGTGTCTATTCCAAGTGCTCTTCCTGATAAAAGGCCACTCCTGTTCCAAAAGTGCTTAATTCATCATCCCTTTGACATCTTCAGCTAAACTGTTTCATCCTACCTTTCTTTTATTCCTCTGATTGTCAACTTTTCTTGACCACAATGCATTTAGTTTCAGACCTTCACCTACAGTTCTCTTGTGTAAGCTTGCACCATCTCTACACCACAAAAACTTTCTAATTAGCATTTGTCTCTCAGCCAAGACATTCTGGGACAAGCTACTGCTCAGCTGGACTAATGCCCTGTTCTTATGAGAAGGTCCCAAATGGATACTCTATAGGGTGCAAAATCCATAATCAAGGCTCTCCAAGGAGTGCTATATTTCTTCTGGCAATGATAAGTGGTGAAAGGTATTTCTTGTTTTGTTTCATGGTCTAAATCCCACCTAAGAGTGAATGGTAACAAAAATTATCTTTCTGCTATTTGAAACTTTAAGATGAAATGGGGTAATTGGGGCCATGAAAGATTAAACTAGAGGTAAATGCTGAATGAACATAAGTGGTCCCCTGCTCCATTAAAAAAATCCTATATAAGTGTGTGGTTCATAAGGGGGACACAACATGAGAGAAGAATGGACATCAGCTCTCCTTATGCTTAAATTGCAATCTGAATTCCCTTTTCACTTAGAGTTCTGCCACTAGGCAAATGATATAGGTATGTTTTGGATGGTTATATCCAAGTTAGGTAACCTCTCACACCCCAGATGTGCTGAACTTCATTCTTCATCACTGTCCATGTTTACAGAGATGCTGAGAGTTGCAACTTATGAGTATCTGAGCACAAACATCCAGAAAAAGATGGTGGCAAAACAATTCTGTATTGCTGCTAAGACAATACACATATCCATGAAGTTATCAGGATTTGAGCTTTACTTGGCCAAAACTTTACATTTTGCTTGCAGAAGCTATGATTGGTTTCATAATTACACAATTTAGGATGCCACCTCAGCTTTTGATTTGGGGCACAATAAAAATGCATGTTTTAATTTATTAAAGTTATATTTTTAAGTCACTGAAAGAGGGAAATCCTTTTAACTTTATTGATCTCATATAATTTAGTACTATACAAGACAACTATTTGTTCTCTGTTATTATGATTACTATTTGTGTTGTCATGGCTCAGTTATCTTAAAGTACACAGTGTTTTGCAATTTAACTTTAATTATACTCAAGGGTGTGACTTTACAGTGACATTTGCTGAAAATCTCTGCTAATACCTTCATTGCAACGAATGAGTCTCACTAATGGACCCCATGAGATGCACCCATCAAAAATCACTTAAGACCACAGAAATCACATTGCTTCATTTTGGACATAACACTAAATTATGGTGGCAACATAAGGAGATGATATATTTGCTTGTAAATTTTCTTGAAATACATGACACCTATGCCCAAAGAAACAGTGCTTAACAAAACATCAGCCAAACTTAAACCATGGTTTCAACATTGTCATGTTTTCCTTAAATGTAGAGAACCATAGCAGAGGTTATTTAGCTCCTAGGTTTGGAGACAGCAGTGGGCAGGGAATCAAGTATCCTCCTTGCCTTAAATTTTTTATCTAACTCGGATTACCATTTCTATTTCACAGTTCAGCTCACAGTTCTAGTGGAAACTGAGTTCCTTTCCTTGCTTGAAACTGTCTGTAGACCTTCCTGCCCCATAGGTTTTGTGGATCTCACTGGAAGCAAGTGTTTTCAAAGCTTGCTTGGTGATTAAAGAGCATCCACAATTTCTCAGCAACAAACTCAGGACTGCATCCAAAAAATCTGAATCTCCCATTTAAATAAATCCAACATGGAGTACCTTGGGACATAAGCAGATGACATTTTTGTTTATTAATCTGGTGGATCATTTCCCATAATGGTATTTTGGTTTTCATATCTTGCCCAAGACCTTTTCCTGAATTCACTGTAACGCATACACAAAACCAGCATGGCAAGTCAAGCAGGAATCAGACCATCAAAACAGGTGCATACCATTCTATGTGTTTTCAGAGGCTAGTAGTGGGTTAAAAACAGGAAGAACCCGAAAGTAGGATAGGCTTAGGAGATAACGTCTGAACAACAAGTATGATGTAAGGTCGAAATTATAACCGCTTAAAAGAGGTGATAAATGACTCATGTAACATAGGCCTGTGTGCAACCACAATGTGGGAGGCCTGGTTTGGGAGTGCAGCTTCATGTGCAAAGATAAATCGTCCAGAATAGGAAAGGAATGAATAGAAACCAACCATCAACTTACCATCTCAGGAAATGTAATAAACTGCATGATTGCATAATGTATTAACCATCACTGTGATACGTTAGCAAAAATGCACTGGGGAGTGTCAATCTGTTTCTGAAAAGGAGAGGGAGAGAAAGGGAGGGGGCAGGTGTATGTTATTAAACATACCGATTAAATTAGAAATGTGGAAAAAAGTTCCTTTGTCAACTGTGCATAATCTGATTTGCTCTTTCTTCACTTCCTAATGTTGGGAAGATTCTGAATTTCTCTCCCCCTCCCCCCATATTATTAAAGAGACATTGGAGTTATATTTCTTTTCTTTTTTTCTTTTCAGAAAGTTGATAATTGACTTTCCTCTTCTGACAAGAGTAATTCTGCAAACATACATCAGCATGCTTCTGAACATTAAATTATAAATTGAAGCCTGGGGCTGTCAGTGCACAAACCCCACAAAATGAAAAGTTTACATAATAAGCTGCAGCAAGCTTTTAAAGTGGTGGAAGAGATAAGTAATAAGCTATGACCTTTTTTTCTTAAGAAAAAGAAAAAAAAATGCTGCCTTTGCCAGTTTCTGGAGCCTGAAACTTTTATTGGTCTTCATCAATTCATGTCACCTATGCTCCATTTTGATTCAAAAGGTAGGGTATAATATTTTTATTATTACCCTTTGATAGCAAGAATATAAGTGGGTTAGGCTCAGGGCTGGGATTCAACCATTGCTACTACTGGTTCAGTGACTATGCTTTGCATGTACATGCGAGCTGTGCGCGCATGTAAAAAATCTTAAGCTGTGCTACCCAAACAGTGGAAAAACGCTGCACACAGGTGCTCAGCATTTGAAAAGCCTCTTTTCCCCTGCTTTTTCAACCTCAGCTGTGCCCAGGCAAAGCAGCTGAGGTTGAAAAAGCAGGAAATAGAGGACAGGTAAGAGCCCAGGCGGGTGGGTGGGCCAAACAGCAGCAAACACAGAACCAGTTCGGTGTCTGCTGCTCTTCAGAGCTACCGGTTCTATAGAGCCAGGCAGAACCAGTAGCATCCCACCCTGGTTAGGCTTCTTCTCCCATGATTCTCAGGACATCAGCAGGTCACCAGGAATTGAGATTCAGCCCATTTTCAGGACACCTGGTTGGAGAGAAATTGGTCACATTTCAGTAGACCAATCAATGGGATTCCTCCCCAGCTGATCACAACACATTGGATACATCTTGAAAAGTTCTGGCATCAGGCATGGAATAAGAACGAATGATCACTTTATATTCTCTATGAAGGAAAGTAACTATGTGCTACAGCTTTGATTCTTAGAATGCAAGGTATAAGTGCAGGTAAGCAATTAGATATTTCAAAAGAATGCCACTTTGCTTAATTAGCAGCTAGATGAGGAAAATGTTGCTTGCCATTGTCTCCATACACTATTCAATTGAAGAAGCTATTTATGTATGACATTTTGCAGAAAATGTGTTCCAAGTGCTTCACAAAATAGGCAGAGGTAAGCAATCTTATGCTCAGATGCTTATATACATATATAAATGGGATATTTTGGGGGTAATTAGGAACTGAACTCATGTAGGTGGGGGGGGTATAACTAGGCCTTCATTTTCTGTCTTATTTTGTCTTATTTATTTTATTTGTATAATAAATATTATACAATATTTTATTTATTTATGTTCATATTTATTTATTTTCTTATTTTACTAAATTTATATAGCCACCCAATGATTGTAGGTTTCCTGCTTCAAATGGCCTTGTCCTGGACACTTTTTGCAGTCATGCTGCCAAAATATATCAGAATGTTTGAAAATTTTTGAAGACCACACTATAAATCAATTTACATTTAAAAAAAAAAAAACTGAAGTTGCTCAGATCTTCTCCTAAAGCGAGACAACTAAGAGATCAAAAAATGTGAATAATTCTGATTGGGTCCAAGAAGATTCCTTCTTAGTTTATTGGGTCCAACATTTGTTTTTTTAAACATGACAATAAATGGTCTTGATGCACACACTTGAAAAGTACCAATGAAGTTCCTTCTTGAGTTGCTTACCCTACCTACAAAGCCAATACTTCATGTTCTTCCAATATAATACATTCAATAAAAATTCTGAATAACTGTCAGGAATTAATGTCAAAATGATAAAGCTGACAGGAAACTTTTGAAGGGGAATGCTCCTGCTTGTTACCTTTATTATGGTTGCCTTAAAATATTGAATCATCCTAAAGTGGTCTGTCAGCACTGCACAAGAGGCAGTAGATCTTTATTTAAAAATTACAAAGCAGGGTTTTGAATTGTATGCATTCCTCTGCTTTAATGGATTAGCTGTATTGATTTTGAAGGTGCTACAGTTCTTTTTTGTTTTTTTGTTTTGTTTTATGAAATTAAAATGAGACTTCATTATAAATTTTCATTTTCCCCAGGAGCCTTTGGAGACAGTCAAGAAATTCTGTCAATAATTACGTATTTAATATGGTTTGAGAAAAATGACAAACTATACAGGGGAGCAGGAGCAGAGCCGTTTATCAATATTTCAGTTGCTTGAGAAATTGCAGGCCCTGCAAAAGAGATTTCGGTCTACGCATTGGGCTATTTGACTATTTCCAAATTTCTTGAGAACTTATTTTGCTGCTGAATGTTAGTTTATTGTTGGAAAGTGGCAAAGAGTGGTGGTGTTATTATTATTTTTCTCTTCCAAGTTATATTTATCCCTGCATTGGTGTCGGTCATGAAAAAAGTTCTTACATGATGGAATTAAATTGGTGAGAAGGAAGGCTGTAGGCTATGGCAGGATGATTGTATAATAAAAGAATGCTCCTAAAATGCCAAACTGTTCTCTGTTATAAAAGATGCATCAGATTTTTTTTCTTCCTTTGGAAAAGAGGAACAATTTTCCCTCATCAAACTGAATGATAACAATACGGGGGTAGTCTTTGACTTACCACCATTCGTGTAATGACTGTTCAGAGTTATAACCACATGGAAAAAAGTGACTGATAATGGTTCCCCACACTTGTGACCATCAGGTGATCAAACTTTGTGCATTTTGCATTTTATGCAAAGTCAATAGGGGACTCTGGATTCGTTTTATGACTCACTTAACAACTGAAGTGATTCACTGAACATCCATGGCAAAAAGGTCATAAACCTGGGTGCAACTTACTTAACAACCCCTTTCTTAGCAACAGAAATTTTGGCCCCAACTCTGACAGTTAGCAGAGGACTACTATAATCCAAAATAAAACAATTCAGCATCATATTAATATGAACTAGGTAAGGCAGCCTGAACATCACTATGACATGACGTTTTGAAGGGCTTAAAAGTGTGCAAGCACTACATGATACCTGGTGGTACCCAGACAGCATGAGGTGATCTCAAAAATTAAGCTAGGTTGGATATGATTGGGAAGCACCAGATTTCCAGATATTGACTTGGCTCAAGTGGCAGTTTTCTTTTTCTTTTTTTCTTTTAATGATGCTAATGATTGTTGCCTATGGCCAGTTCTTTGAATTGCTAAAAGTCTGCCATTTTCTGCTAAGCCAGCATATTGATTTTGGCTTATCTATAGATAGACTAAATGTCAACTCTCTTTCCTTCCCCTCTCCAGTCAGTGTAAAGAAAGCAATTGATTGCAGTATGAGTCAGTGATTCTGCAAAGTTGATGAATCAAAACTCCTTCATCACAGTTGTATGTCGGATGTGGTTAGAAAAATTCAAGATGGGAACCATCTTGGTTTTTTATGTGATGCACATAAAAGAATAGGTGGGCTTTTAATTGCATAGTCATCAGAGGTGGTATTCAGCAGGTTCTCACCAGTTCTGGAGAACTGGTAGTGGAAATTTTCAGTAGTTCGCAGAACCTGCAAATACCAACTCTGACTGGCCCCACCACCATCTATTCTCCACCTCCCAAGTCCCAGCTGATTGGCTGGGTCTTCTTTTGCTGCCCTGCGCAGGAGAACGGAGCTAGAAAGCAGGTTAGTGGAATGGGGAGGGTATGGGATTTTGCAGTAACCTTCCCTTGCCATGCCAACCAAGCCACACCCATCAAGCCATGCTATACCCACCAAGCCATGCTCACAAAACCAGTAGCCACACCCACCAAGCCATGCCCACAGAACCGATAGTAAAATTTTTTGAATCCCACCACTGATAGTCATGGCTACTACCTTGAGATTTTCAATGTTACTCTATAGATACCGCTGTATCTAGGTAGTTTTCTAGGCTGGCTTACTAAGGAAGGATTCACAGTGAATTCAATGAAGAGCATTTTTAGGCAATCATCAACCTAATAGGAGCTCTATAAACATATATATCTATTTGCATTTACCTGCATAATTCAAGGAAGTCCAGAAAGGGATTTGGCATATATTTTACAAATACATATTACAAAGTATGTGACATCTAACGTTTACTGATCATAGGGCTGTCATTGGTGTACCAGAGTACTATCCTGATAGTTACAAATGGTGCTGTAGAAGAAAAAAAATGTGGTTCTATGTTAACCAAAAAATAGAAACTATAAGCATTTAAATATTCCATTCAAATAGTTAGAAACAGAGAAAACTGATGGCAAAAATAGACCCAGGGATCCATAATATCTGCTTTTTGAGGGTTTGTGTGTGTGTGTGTGTGTGTGTGTGTGTGTGTGTGTTTTCTTTTTGATTTATTATTTTTAATTATTTTAGAATAGAATAGAATAGAATAGAATAGAATAGAATAGAATTCTTTATTGGCCAAGTGTCACTGGACACACAAGGAATTTGTCTTGGTGTAAATGCTTTCAGTATACATAAAAGAAAAGATACATTCATCAAGAGTCAAGAATCATAAGGTACAACACTTAATAATAGTCATAGGGTACAATAAGCAATCAAATCATACTAGGAAACAGTCAATATAGATCATAAGGATACAAGCAACAAAGTTACAATCATACAGTCACAAGTGGGAGGGGATGGGTGATAAGGAGTGATGAGAAGATTAATAGTAATAGTAGTGCAGACTTTGTAAATAGTTGGACAGTGTTGAGGGAATTATTTGTTTAGCGGAGTGATGGCATTTGGGAAAAAACTGTTCTTGTGCCTAGTTGTTCTGGTGTGCAGTGCTCTATAGCATCATTTTGAGGGTAGGAGTTGAAACAGTTTATGTCCGGGATGTGAGGGGTCTGTAAATATTTTCACAGCCCTCTTTTTGACTCGTGCAGTATACAGGTCCTCTCTGGAAGGGAGGTTGGTAGTAATTGTTTTTTGCGCAGTCTTAATTATCTTCTGAAGTCTGTGTTTGCCCAGGTTTTTTATTTTATTATTATTTTAATTGCTATTTATTTAGTTTTGGTCGGATGATAGACATGTATTTATTTAATACATTTCTATTTATTAAATTTCATCTCCTTTACAAGTAGCATGTTATCCCAAGCATGTCTAAACTCAGTTACTGATTATTGACCCACTAATTTCCATTGGAAGTTAGTTCAGAGCTTCCATTACTCTTTCTAACATTGCTTTTGAACTTCGCTCCAGTCAGTTTGAGGTTATGCTTCTGTGTTTTTGATTTTTGGTTAATACTGAAAATAGCAATAGCGCTTAGAGTCATATACCACTTCACAGTGCTTTACAGACCTCTTTGGGCAGTTTACATATTGCCCCCAACAATCTGGGTCCTCATTTTACCAACCTCGGAAGGATGGAAGGCTGAGTCAAATATTCTAGAAAATATTACTTTCTAGAATCTTATTCCCACCCTTAATATATTTAAAGGTTTCCATCATGTCTCCTGTTTCCCTTTTCCCTTCAAGCTGTACATATTCAGTTCCTCCAATCTCTCCTGATATGTTTTGTCCCTTAGACTTTGTACCATATTTTTGGCCAGTCTTTAATCTCACTCAATCTTACCAATATCTTTTGTTGCATTTTTTAAAAAATAATGATTGTAAGCATGAATTTTAAAGGATGGTAACAATTGCTGAAGCTGTCAGGGCTCTGAGCACTCACTTTTGGATCGGTCTTTCTTTCTCTGCCATGCCTTGAAGATTATAGACCTGCAGGGAAGTTCCCTTTTTTGTTTTTTTGCTGATCATATACAAGTCACTTGGGAACTAAAAATACTTTCAGTAAATAAATTGCTATATTAAACTGAGAACCTCAGTTGGTGAGCAGACTCAAATAAGAAAGAATAGTCTTCAAGATATGTTAGAAGCAACTATATTAAAATATTTAGGGTGAAAATAAGATACACCAAGAACAATGTGTGCCCACAGCATAGATATGGAGACTTCTCTTGCACACAAATGTGCAATTTATCTGAAATGGAAGAGCAGATGTATACAGACCAACAGGCAGTTTTATGCTGTCAATTTCTAAGTGATTCATATTGAATTAATTTAAGAGACAATAGCTTATCCTAACATTTGAAGCCAACAGAAGTCTTTTTCGCTTCCCAAATGTTTGATAAAAACTTTTTCCTGGTTAATTTCTAGTCCTTGGCTTCATTTCCTGCTAATTTCAAACATATGTCATACACAAAATATGTTAATTTTCAAAGCTCAAATCTGGCAAGAGGCAATTGTGAAGCTGGCATAGAGAGGTTTGGGAGAAACAAAGACAAGAGCTGAGAGTTGGCAGAATGCACAACATTCTGTATCTTTTTCAACTATTTCCATGTACAGGAATGATGATAGGCTGGTACATGGCTGGTGATAAAATTTCAGTGCAGCAGACAAAAAGCTTCTCAAATTTATACCGTGGCTTCAATTTTCTTTCCCATTACAGAAATGCAGAAGTAATCAAAAGGAGGGTGGGGGGGGGAGAGAGAAATCTGCTGAAATTTATAACAACTAAACCCTGGCACTGTTCAACATTTTCCTTTTAGTTGGGGAGGAACATAAACAAGAGTTTTAATGAGTTTTCCAGATGCTAGAAATTGTGGGCAGCTTTGCACGCTACAAGATACCCAGGTATAAAATATATCTGAATATAAAATATAAAATATATCTGAATTGGGTCAAGTATGAATCATGAAGAAAAAAAAAGAAACTTTCAGTTTGTATAGTGAAAAGGAAGCAAAGCTTTTCTCTACATGTGAGGAGAAAGTATTATTCTTTATGGCATACTACCTCAGAAGTTCTTCCTATATGTCAGGGGTCTCCAGCCTTGGTAACTTTAAGACTTCTGGACTTCAAGTCCCAGAATTCCTTAGCCATTATGGTTGGTGGAACCCTGCTATATATGATGACACTACATGTGGGAAAGGGCAGTATTTTCTGCCTGCTGGTTCTAAAAATATAAATAGACATGTCAGCATCTCAGTACTAGGGTGCTGTTTTTCCTTAATAGCTTTAGACAGCCTGTAAATAAATCAGTAATAACTTGCTTGAGTGTCCTATATAGTGTTGACTGAAATGAAAGGGAGACAGGCCTAAAGGCTTGGACGATGAAAGTATTAGTTCCTGACATACATAGAGCACATGAAGAGGACTGAGCTTCCAACTGCATATCACAAACAACATTATTCACATTACACGGAGCTGCAGAAGATTCTGTACATCAGAAGTATACAATAATCCAACCCCCTGCACAAGCAGGAGACTATATACCATTTCAGACAAATGGCTGTCCAATCTCTTCTTAAAAATTTCCAGGGTTGGAGCACCACAACTTCTGAAGGCAAGCCATTTCACTGGTTGTTTTTACTGTCAGGAAATTTCTCCTTAGTTGTTGGTTGGATCTCTCCTTGATTAGCTTCCATCCATTGGTTCTTGTCCTGCTTTCGAGTACTTTGGAGAATAGGTTGACCCCCTTTTCTTTGTAGCAGTCCCTTAGATATTGGAACACTGCTATCATGTCACCCCTAGTCCTTCTTTTCATTAGACTAGACGTACCCAGTTCCTGCAATTCTTCTTTCAGTCCACTAATAATCTTTGTTGCTCTTGGCTGGGGAATTCTGGGAGTTGAAGTCTACCCATCCTAAAATTGCCAAGCCTCTAAAAGATTTGATTTTCATTACAGGATCCTGCTGGCCAGTCTTTAAAATAAAAGAGTTTGCATGCAGAGAATCCAGGAAAACTGCATCCTCTTTGGAAGATAAATACTGGGTGTGCCATTTTATGCTGTACTCTACAAAAATGGAGTCATTTTCATTATTCCTATTATTGCAACAGTATCTTCTTGATGTCCCAATTCAGTAAAGCCCATGCTTGATTTTATGCTCTTAACATTGTTTAAAGCCTCAAGTGTCATGTTACATCAGCACCTTAATCCTTTTGGACATGGGAATGCCAGTTACCATAGGAACAAATTCATTTGCAATGAACGAGCAATGACAAACAACAAGCTTTACTGCCTACCACTATGGTCTCCTCTAAATACAGATTGGCACGTTTTCTCCAGATTCATGATTTATACTTTCCCATTGCCAAGCCAAACAAAATAAGCCAAAATAGCTGAAGGGGATTAATGTTGAATATACTTTGTTTTCCAAGGCACCACAATACATATTTTGGGGGAATTACCCAAATCTGAAAAGCTTTTGGCACCAGCTCTTGCATTGTACTTTGTGTGAATGGGACTAGATGAGTTTGAGACAGCCCAACAATTAGGCTTAGTGGGAATCAATCCACAGAATGTGCTGGCAGTCAACACAAAAGTGGACCAAATTCCCATGTCTTTTCCCTCCTCCTTCTGCAAGGAAAGTACTCTTTAACAACCGACAATCCTTCTTCATCAAAGATGCAGTGAAAGCCGAAAGTTGAGATGCCAGACCACAGTTTCAAATAGACAGAATATTATGAAGCCAACAGGTTCAATCAAAAGGGCCACACAATTATACAGAAGATATTTAATGAAGGTTTTGAATCTTCTCTATCCAAAAGTGAACCTAACTGAAAAGCCGAGGTTGAAATAGAAGAATTTAATTCCTTTCTCAAAAAAGGAAACCTTTATATACATGTGCAAATTCCGACACATCCTTAAGGGTTTTCTGATTATTGTCAATGTGCCAGCTTTTCTCCCATACTCAGCCATGTTTCCAATTATATTTTAGTGTAAATGTGTGGCTACAGCAATTCTTCAAACCGTACTGTTAGCACAGGAAGGTTTGAGGTACCTTTTATTAAATGGTATGTTATTAAATGCTAGGAAAAAGGTTACATGTTTGCTAGAACCTTTCCTTCTACAAAGCCACTTTTGGGTGAGAAGACTTTTGGGGGAACAATGGGTTGCCATAAAGATGAGGGAGTCTATCTATTCCCCAAGCACCTGAAGACAGGACAAGAAGCAATGGATAGAAATTAATCAAGGATAGAAACAACCTAGAAGTAAGGAGAAATTTCTTGACAGTTAGAACAGTTAATCAGTGGAATGGCTTGCCTCCAGAAGTTGTGAATGCTCCAGCACTGGACTTTTTAAAGAAAAGATTGAAAAAACATTTGTCTGAAATGGTAATAGCATTTCCTCCAGTGGAAGGATTCAAAAAATGTTATTACCGGTTCTGTGGGTGTGGTTTGGTTGGTGTGGCAGGGGAAGAATAACGTAAAATCTCCAGTCAGGGGTGGCATTTGCCGGTTTTCCAAACTATTCAAAATTTCCGCTACTGGTTCTCCAGAACTGGTCAGAACCTGCTGAATACCACCTCTGGTTTCCTCCCTGAGCAGGGGGGTGGACTAGAAGACCTCCAAGGTCCCTTCCAAATCTGTTATTCTGTTCGGTTCTGACTGGACAGGGACCTTCCGAATCCCAGCATAGTTACGTTTATCATGGCTGCAAATCAGAGGTGGTATTCAGCAGGTTCTGACCAGTTCTGGAGAACCAGTAGCGGAAATGTTGAGTAGTTCGGAGAACCGGCAAATACCACCTCTGACTGGCCACGCCTCCATCTATTCTCTGCCTCCTGAGTCCCAGCTGATCAACTGGGTCTTGCTTTGTTGCCCTGAACAGAACAACGGAGCTGGAAAGCAGGTTAATGGGTTGGAGATGGGATTTTGCAGTAACCTTCCCTCAGGAGTGGGGAGGGAATGGAAATTTTACACTATCCTTTCCCTGCCACACCCACCAAGCCACACCCACAGTAAAAAAAAATTAATCCCACCACTGCTGCAAATCAACAGACCAAGAAATTATCACCATTCTGTTTTGCTATACAGGTAGTCCTTGACTTAAAAGCTTTAGTTTAGTGATCATTCAAAGTTACAATGGCACTGGAAAAAGTGACTTATGACCATTTGCTACACCTATGACAATTGATGCGTTCCCATGGTCATGTGATCAAAATTTGGATGCTTAGCAGCTGGGCCATATTTATGATGTTTGCAGTGTCCTGGTGTCTGTGAACACCTTTTGTGACCTTCTGACCATAGGAGAAGTCAGATTCATTTTACAACTGTGTCATTGACTTAACAACTGCAGTGATTCACTTAACAACTCTGGCAAGAAAGGTTGTAAAATGGGGCAAAATTCACTTAACAACCATCTCACTTAGCAACAGAAAATTTGGGTTCAACTACAGTTGTAAGTCAAAGACTACCTGTTGTAATAACCATCTCAAATGACTGATATCTAGATAGGATAAAGGCTGGCAAAAATCTTTATCACCTCAACCTCTTCAGTTGGTGAATTAATCAATTAAAAGAACCATTAAAATTCAAATGAGAAAATTAAAAGCAAGTACTTACAATACTTCTAATTTCTTATTTTCAATTAGTATGGAATCACCAACTCTTTGTCCTAAAATATATCCGGCAAGCACTACTGAGGAAAGAATTTGTTTATTACTTTCTCTGAAAGCACAGGAGAAATATTGTTCTAATAGAAAAGAAGTTGAAAAGCTTTTTCCTTGGTGCTTGTTAATGCTTTGATGATAGATTAGGATGAGATACTTCTAGAATTGCACAGGGAGTCCAGTTGACAACCATATGGGTTGTAATTTTAAACCTCCTGCTTTTTTTGTCATGGCTTCTTCTTTTTTTAAAAAAAAAATGCCTACCCTTCTTTAAAAAATATTAATACTGATTGGTTGATCTTGAATTCAGCATCTTTACATTGCAAATGTATGATCTTAGAGATAATGTCTCATTAGATAATTTAAGTGATATAAAGCAACTCAGAGTGGCTTTATACCATGAGACAAGTGGCAAATAAATTTAATAATAATAATTTAAGTAAGGTTCTGGGAATGCTTAGGCATCATAATAGGTGGATAATGATCAATAAAGTCTGGTAGGATCCCTCCATCTTCCTATCAGGCTTTATTAAACATTATCCACCCATTATTCTTAGAAAGGAGAGAAGCCACATATTTTGTATACTATTTACCTTCTGAATGTCATTAGAAGTAGTTACATTAAGTCAACATTAAAATCAAGAACACTAAATTTGAGTTTCTCTAAGTTCTCAAATTATCTAACTATAACATTTGTCTGTAACTAGAAATGAAGATGAATATTGGAAATCCAGATCCAGGTTTCTGTATTTAACTGTACTTTGGACTGTGATTAAGTTACAAAAGAAATCTATCCACTATAAACTTGATGAAAATCTTGAATCTTAACAGCCGCCTCTGTTATTTGAAACATTATGAGTAATGATATTTAGCACTGCTGAAGAATGTTTCGCAGCAAAAAAAAACATTATTTCCAGCATTGTGATTGCTGTTCAGATCAGGGCTTTTCTTACAGAGCATGGAATGAAATAAGATTTAATTTCCATTGAATCATTTATCCTGTCTAAACACTGTTTTCAAGCCATCAAATAAGAATTGGGGTAAACTCAGTCCAACAAACATTATGAATACTGTATAAGGAAGGGGAAGAGGAGAGCAACAGAGAGAGAGAGAGAGAAAGGAGGCAAAATATTTCATTTCAATTTGCAGCGCTGAAAAAAAATTCTTCTGTAAATCTAGTTCAGAAGGGAAATCCAACTTGCAATTCCACTTACTTTATTAAGTTGTCATGTAAAAAGAAACCTGTAGGAAATCGAAAGCTGTCATATTTCAGGGCCAAGACAAGTTAAACAGGAAACAAGTTATACAAAGTTTACTAAATATTTTCCACACAGTCTAGCACAGAAAGGCCAAGGACACCTTATACGAATGACAGATTATATAAAACAAATGACTTGCTGTGTATTCATATTCACTTTCTTCATTCACTTTCTACTAAAAATAATCTTTTCACAGGAACACTCAGCATAAGGGAATAGGGAAATGCTGTTCAGAAGCTTAATAAGAGAACTCCTAAGTACATTTGTTAAGAAAGAAGTATGATTTCAAAGAGACATTTTTCATTGAGCCAAAATATTTATTAGAAGCAGAAGAGAATATATATTTTTGAGTAATAATGAACAAATCTATCAATACTCAATTATGTTTAGTTACTTATGTTTCACTGAGCGGTGGCTCAGTGGCTAAGACACTGAGCTTGTCAGTCAGAAAGGTCAGCAGCACGGCAGTTTGAATCCCTAGCGCTGTGTAATGGAGTGAGCTCCTGTTACTTGTCCCAGCTTCTGCCAACCTAGCCGTTCGAAAGCATGTAAAAATGCAAGTAGAAAAATAGGGACCACTTTGGTGGGAAGGTAACAGCGTTCCATGTGCCTTTGGCATTTAGTCATGCTGGCCACATGACCACGGAGACATCTTTGGACAGCATTGGCTCTTCGGCTTTCTAACGGAGATGACAAGCAGCTCCTAGAGGCGGAAATGACTAGCACATATGTGTGAGGGGAACCTTTACCTTTACTTATGTTTCAAAATGTGGCTTTGGCACATTTTCATATCAGTTTATGAATTTGACAAAAATCAGTATATTATATATATAATATAGAAAGGAGGGAGAGGCACACACACACATGCCCAATAATCCAGTTTTGGTATTTTTGTGATAAAAAATAATTATAGAAAAATAATTTTCTATAATTATATATTTGGGTTTCTTTTATTCGCAATGCTATATATTGTGTAGAATTTTAAACATGTGTTTTGCTTTGCAAAATGAATAGCAAAATCTCTCCTCTCCTCATTTCTTCTGCTACTGTATGTATTTTTTAAACTAAAAATATTGATTATTATTATTGGCCCATTGGCTAATAAATAAATTTGAAATAAAGTTAAGTATTTGCTAACTGACTATGGCTAGGTATTCTGCTATTAACTAAGATGCAGTATTAAGCTATTAAGCAGAATTGACCCATCCGTTTCTTCACAGGTAACTTTAAGGAGTATTAAAAGCCATAATGGTCAATGGATAGATGGATAGCTGACAATTTGTTGATAATAGTGTTCTGCATATCTGAATTTGTAGCTGTTTGCTTCCTAAAATATGTTGCAGATGATTGCAAGGACAAAAAAATATTAGGAAATTTTCTAAAATCAATATTTACACAATACTATATACTCAATTCCATCCATAACAATATGGTTTTTTTCCCATTTAATTTTTTGGGGGACATTAGTATGCACTCTGGAATTCCCTTGCAACTTTGGATAAGGATCATAGAGTCAACACAAATAATAGGTTTTTCTTTTTCCTTTTTCCTTCGCTTCTCCCCCTCCTCATTTTATCATGTCTTTTGCAATTGCCCAGTAATGGAAATCCAGGGATTCTTGATTATGCTCTTAATGCTTGGTAGATAACCTTCACAGGGACGCTGAGTTTAGCAGCTTTCTAGGTACAAAGTCATGCAAAACGGGGTCAATAAAACTAATCTGAGGGAGATGGGTGATTCAAACAAATGAAACATAAACAAATAAACAAGCTAAAGTTGTAGTCTGAATTGTTCATCATCCCCAATGATCCATTCAGAAGCGATGTCAAGACCTAACTTCCTATGGCAGCTTCCAGTGACCCACTGACATCCCCCTATCCAGGGGTGGGTTTCTACCAGTTCTGTCCACCTCTGTAGAACCGGTTGCTCCGAAGAGCAGCAGACATAGAACCGGTTCTATGTCTGCTGACCGGTTCTATGTCTGCTGCTGTTGTGGCCCACCCGCCTGCCTGGGCTCTTACCTGACCTTTATTTCCTGCTTTTTCAACTGCAGCTGCTTTGCGTGACACAGCTGCAGTTGAAAAAGCAGGGAAAAGGGGCTTTTCCAATCACTGAGCCCTTGCACGCAGCGCGGCTCAGCTATCCAGGCATCCCAGCAGGTTGTAAATTGCACTCACGCGGCTTGCATGACTCGTGCATGCGCGTGGCACTAATAGACAGAACCGGTAGTTATACCAGTCGGATCCCATCCCTGCCCCTAACCCTATATCTTTAAGAAGATAGTTGGAACTGCAAGCCATTAATCTTTCCCACAGTGGAAGGCGCAGTGTGTTGGGAACCTTCAGGGCATTTAAAATAGTGGCTACTGATAATCTTGGATTACTGCTGCATTTGTCTCCCTCCAGAAGGAATTGCCTTACAAGGAGAACTGAAGACTATTTTATCCTTTCACATCTGGAGATGTCTTCAAACTCATTTCCTTCTCATTTCAATTCAGCAATAGTTTATTATTTGTTTATAGTCCATGAATTCTCAATAGCCCGATGTTCTATAAAATCTGAAACTTCATTTCTGGCCCAGAAAGCATATAGGTATTGTTAGTGAGTTCCACAGATGGCATTCTGACATTTACCAACCTCTTTGCTCTTTTGTTAGCCTGCCAGGAATCAAGGATAGCATGATAATTCTGAGTGTCTATAGTGTCTATAGTCCTCAGAGACTTCTGGTCCAAAGTTATTTGTCTCCCTTGTTGATGCCATTTGGGCAGAAGATCTGCCAATTTGATAAGGGTCCTCTCTGTTCTAATAAAGGCAGAGTCAGTTAATTTTTCAATCCAGTTCAACTCCCAGCATAGCAATGAGCTCCAATACCTCATTTGGGAATCTCTAGTCTAGTCAGACTAAACATACTGCATTAGTGTATGACCCATTTACTTTGGGAGTCATTCTCCTGAGCTCAAGTATTTCATATGAGCTGATTATGGCAAAACTTCAAACTCACAAGTGTCTACTAAATATATGACATATGACTAATAAAATATGGAAGAGCTTTATGTATACTTTTGGCTCCCTGCTGAAATGCATTACTGAAAATATATGTGTAGAGTGATTTATCGTCAGTGGAAACTATGACATTTATTTAAGTCTAGAATTTTACACACCGTTGACTTGCACAGAAGCTTTTGATGCCTCTGCTAAGGTTATAAAAATAACTCCTAAGGCCCAATGGTTGTAAGACTGAGCAATCACTGTACTCTTTACTTTTCTTTTCTCTTTCTTTCAGATAGTGTCATTGCTGACAGAGCACATGCAACTCCTCCTTGATTACTCATGGGAGTTGGTTCACTAATTTTCACAAGAAGCAGCAGCATTTTTCTTTCCTCTTTGGTGACTACTAGCTCCTCAAGTACAAATCAAGATGTTTGGCTTCAAATTCCAAGAAGATAAATAATTTGTTGATGAGAATGCCAATAAGTTGGTCAACTATTCTAAGGAACTCCATGACTAATGCAAGCACTAAGTAAGAAAAAGAGCTGACCTAAGGCCTTTGTAAAGCCTTCTGATTCTAGAAACAAACTATGATTGGATGCTTAAAAAAATACAAGAACACTAAAGATCCCAAAACAATTATTTCACTGTAAGCACAGCCAACATCTGGAATAAATTACATTAAATATCACTGCAAAACTCATTAACAACTTAATAGATAGCTTTTCATGGAAAATAAAGCAATTGAAAAAAACATTACAAGGAGGGGCTACTATTTTTTTTTAAAGCCTGTTGAAATAGAATCTGATAGCAAGTTGTTTCCTGTTTTGAAGTCCTTATCTTTTTTTTCTAGCAACCCTTCATTCTCTTTCATCGATAAGTACTGAACAATTTTCAGGGAAAACAAGGGAGGGGAAATTAATGCCAGACAATGGAAGTACAATTAGTACTTGCAAAGTGTTACAAAACCTTTGCTGATTCCTTAGAAGCCATAGCTTTTGTTCACAATGTGAACTAATTTCTCATGTACTAGAGACCTGATATCCAAACGACACCAGCTGAACAAGTAGCAGCCTGCTGCAGTGTGAATAGGAGAGCAGATGTGTAGATCCAATTATTGCATGCATATGCTCCCTTCCAAGGCAACAAGGAATACATTTGAATATGTCTATGTCTCTTGTAGACTCATTTAGGCAATAGAAACAAGTGCAGAGCTGGGATGAGCAGCCCCTTTCTTTTCTGAGCTGCACTGTGATGTCCATGTGGTCCACGACTCCAGGGCACCTGTCCATGACCATGAAATGTTTTCATGGAGAATCCAATACATGAAAGCTTCTGCGTGATTTTTTTTTTACTTTGTTCTATCCTATAAGGGTTATGCCAGGAGTCCCCAGACCTTGGGTCATGGACTGCTACTAGCCGTTGGGAATCAGGCCACCAAAGCAGGCCAGCGGCTAAAGCTTCCTTTGTCTATGCACATGATTTAGGTTGCATGTTTGAAACCACTTCTCCCACCACTGCTGCTAGAACTGCCAAAGCTGCCACCACTGCTGCTGAATCTGCAAAATCAAAAAGATTGGAGTCCCCCAAATGCAGATGATCGGGATCCTCCGACAGGATAGCATGGATCGAAGCCTTAGTTACTGAAGATCACTGTGTTGCACTTATGGGTGAATGGGTTGTCATTGGCATCTCAGTAAAACATATAAGGAAAAGTAATCCATTACAGCAATTCAATCCTGGCAGAAGGCTCCATTAGCTTTCCAAACAGCATGCAAATCCCAAAAGAGAAAGTATGTTTTATAGAACTACCTTTGGATAAACTGTTGCTCCACCTTTTTTGTAGTTTGGAGATATTTGGGGGGCGGAGGGGGGTTAAATATGGTGTTTTTTATCATAATTATAACCTATCTTTTCTGCTAGAGCTCAAAACTGTATATTTAGACACCCAGTGTTGTCCTGATGAAAAGAAATATTTTAATTGGTGTAGGCTGGTGAATCATAACTAGTAAAATGTCCAAGTGATAGATTCTTTCATAGCTATGTGGGAATTTGAACTGGTCCAAGAAACATAGTATAAATTGCTGTCACTGGTTTTGTTATTGGCTCTAGAATAGAAAAAAAATGATTGGGCAAGCCAATGCTGTCCAGACATGCTGGACTTCCACACCTATCATCCCCAGGCAGGAAAACCAATTGCAAGGATTGTGAGTTATGCTTCATACCTCCAGGAGCTGCCAGATTGCTTAGCCCTCTTAATAAATATGATCTCAAAATGGTAGCAACATAAACTTGTATTGGTATGCTTTGGATTGATCTTAATTCTGGAAAATAAATCATAGATGCAAAACAGGTGGACCTTTTGATTAAATCCACCTAGTTTTAAGTTTTAAAAGAGAAATAAAACGATAAAATATCTTGCAGACCTTCTTGAGTCTGGGATGTAACATGGTCTAGTTGGTAAAAGCCATGATGGTTCCCCAATATTTGGTGTGAAGCTTGTTGATCTGGGTCATACCTCTTAGTTCATGTCATTCTCATATCCAAGATAAGCAAGTGAAATGTTGTGAAGGGGGGCTTTATATAACATCAAAGGCAGGGGTCTCCAACCTTGGCAACTTTAAGGCTTGTGGACTCCCAACTCCCAGAATTTGCTGGCTGAGGAACTCTGGGAGTTGAAGTCTACAAGTCTTAAAATTGCCAAGGTTGGAGAGCCCTGATCTAAGGGATGTATATTGTATTGTAAAATGAAAAAAGAAGTGTGGAAATAGTGATAGTAATGATCACTTATATGAAATTCTATTCATAATAGAATATGGGAATGGCATTCCTATGTCAGAAATTGTGTGTGTGTGTATAAATATTCACAACTGAATCACAGTTTGCCAGGGGCTAACTGTTTCAAAAGTGTTTAATTAATGGTTGAGAAAGATATGATTGAAATATCTGAGGAAAATGCTGAAAGTGGGTTTCCTGTTGCTATGAAAAATGCAACTCTACATTCTGTAGTTATACCTATTTTATACCCTCTTTGTGACACTTCTCTTAGAGTTCTATCAAAATATAAATAAGCTGTTTTTGCAAGATATTTAACAGGATATGCTGTTAAACAAAATGTTTAAGACGGAATGTCTCCCTCGTAAGTACTGTTTTTATTCCATCAAAAACTTCCAAGGCTAGCAGGTTAATGGAATCAATACAAATATGCATTCTAAAAATCATTTTAGAACTTCAAGCCTTTGAATTATTCACTGGGATGTTAAAGATAGGCTAAGAACTATTTAAGACTATAGGTAGTCCTTAACTTATAACAGTTCATCTGGTGACTGTTACAATGACTCTGAAAAAGTGACATGACCAGTTTTCACACTATAACCATTGCAGTATCCCCATGGTCCCATTATCAAAATTCAAATGTTTGCAAGGGACTCATATTTATGACAGTTGCAGTGTCCCAACAGGGTCATGTGATCACCTTTTGCAACCTTCTGAAAGCAAAGTCAATGGGGAAGCCAGATTCACTTAACCACAATGTTACTAGAGCTGTGATGGTACAGTGGTTACAATGCAGTGCTTGCAGGCTACTTCTGCTGACTGCCATCTGCCAGCAGTTTGGCAGTTTGGGTCTCACCAGGCTCAAGGTTGATTCAGCCTTCCATCTTTCTGAGGTTGATAAAATGAGGATCCAGATTTTGGGGGGCAATAGGCTGATTCTGTAAACTGCTTAGAGAGGGCTGTAATGCATGCAAATAAGTCTATTCCTATTGCTATTGCTATTACTACTAACTTAACAACTGCAGTGATTCACGCAGTGATTCACTTAATACCTGTGGGGCATAGAAAGGTCATAAAATGGGGGAAAACTCACTTTACAACTGTCTTACTTAGCAACAGAAATTTTAGGCTCAATTGTGGACCTTGGCAATAGACTCAGATTTATGATGGTTGCAGTGTCCTGGTGTCATGTGAACACCTTGTGCAATCTTCTGACAAACAAAATCAATGGAGAAGCCAATTTCACTTGACCACTGTGTTACTAACTTTAACAACTGTGGTGATTCATGTAACAATTGTGTCAAGAAAGTTGCCAAATGGAACAAAGCTAATTTAGCAACTATCTCACCTAGCAGCAGGTATTCTGAGCTCAATTGTGGTTGTAAGTTGAGGACTACCTGTAATGATAACCAAGAGAATTTTACCATTTTTCTCTACAAATAATAGCAAATTGCTTTCAATAAAAAGATTGTTTTATGTGCTCACTGTTGTTTTTTTTAAAGCAGTTGCCCAGTCTTTATTATTGATTTAATTCAGGGATGTCAAATGTGCAGCCCCCGGGCCAGATGCACCATCATGCACTGGCCACGCCCACCTCCATTTTAGTGAATGGGGAAAAGTTGTGATACATCATGTGATGACAACGTGATGATGCGAGTTTGACATTCCTGATTTAATTCATATAAACATTAAAATAAAAAACCTCCATTCTTTAAGAGCCCTGTGTTTTATGAATAGCAAAGCTTACACATAGACCAGATTAAAGATCAAAATCTGGTATAATCAATGAAGCCTATTAAGAAGGTCTTTGCGCCCAAGATGGAACTCTATATGGAGCAGTTCTCTTTATTTAAATATGCTTTACTCGGGGATATAATGAATTCCCTGAGCTAATGCCTATTACACAAATGACTGGCAGAAATCTAACTTCATGAGGTTGAAATATTTAAGTGGTATTTAGATTTAAAAGCTGTTTGCAATAAGGGAAAGAGAAGGAGAGAAAAAAGATGCAAATAAGAAGCATTTTCAGAATTATGGAATAATAGATATAGACAGTTACATTCCAATGTTATAATTATCATTCAAAGTACTTCAGTATCTAGATGGATTTAATATATGTCAGAACAATCAAGAAAAATAATTCTCCCAAAGATTTATTGTTACCCAATTTATTTCTGCTCAGTGTATTGTAGAATTAAATTTCTTTGAGAGCCATTTTGTCCTCTAATGTTCAAAAGGCAAACTTTTATAATTTTGTATGGTATTATCCACACCATGAGTTTAGTGGAAAAAAAAATGTTTGCTTTTTAGTGGCCCAAGGAACAAACTGATTCCTGAAAAACTTAAGCATTTACTTCCCAAATCATCGTGCTGGGCAGAAATAAATTAGATAGAAATTACTCCTTTGGGCCCTCCTCACTTGTTTAATTCTTATTTTCTCCTCATATGTTGCTATCGATACTGGGATATTTTATACAAAACAGCATGCCTTAGATGAAAAATTATCTCATAAAGTTGAGCAAGAAATATATCCAGAGAAATAGAATAATGAATGGAAGTGAAAATGCTCAGGAAATGAGCATTTCTTTTCTCCTATAAGCAGTTAAATGACTTAAGGGCTTTGAAGTATAACAGACAGTGGCACAGTCTAACAAAATGAATTTGTGTCTAGATTTAAATACATTTAAATGCTCCGAGGTTCCTTACACTGTAGCTGTTGCAGGAAGGCAGGAAACATGATGTGAATCACTTAAAAGATACATCTTTTATAGATTATCCTTGACTTACAATGCAATGGAGCCTGCCCATCATGGTCATAAATCATGATAGTTGTAAAATGGGTCTCGTTGTGTGACCGACATGATTTTGCAAACTTTTTGTGGCAGTTAAGTGAATGCAGCAGTCATTAAGCAAATGCTACAGTTGTAAAGTGAACCAATGACTTGCTATCGGTATGGTTTTGCTGAAGTAAATGCCTATTTTGTTTTGTTTTTTTTAAAAAGCCATAAAATGCCATCACATGACAGTGGGATGCTACAAATGGTTGAAAAGGCAGCCTGGTTGCTGAGTGTCAAAATTTTGGCCATGTGACTGCGGGGGAGAGGGGGAAATGAATGTTGGAACTTCAAATCAGGGTCATAGATTGCACCAAGATAGGTCCACTGTAATTTGAAATATTTGCTAAGCGACTGGTCATAAGTCAAAGGTTACCTGTAATTTCACTACTTTAAAAACAGCAATACATTTCCAAAACTGATAATTTCTACAGACAGAGAGATAGTTGCTGAGGTCAAGCAATTAATGCTCAGTAGAACAATAATAAGAGATACAAAATGGAGTACATGAAGCTGCCATAAAATAAGTAAACGAAATGTGAATTTTTGAGAATAGCAAAATCTCCACTTTATTATTGTTTATAAATGCTGAACATAGAAAAAAATATTTTTAAAAATCCAAAACAAGAGTTTAATATTTGATCTCTGACTTTTCCTTGATTTGCAGTACTTGAGGGTATAAATTTTAGACGCCATACTTTTTATGTTTGTGTTTGCCTTGCTGTGTAATATGCAATATTCAGAACAGAGGTCTTGTACCAGAGGTGGTATTCAGCAGGATCTGACCAGTTCTGGAGAACCAGTAGTGTAAATTTTGATTTGTTCAGAGAACCAGCAAATACCACCTCTGACTGAGATTTTACAGTATCCTTCCCTTGCCACACCCATCAAGCCACGCCCACAGAATTGATAGTAAAAAAAATTGAATCCCACCACTGTCTTGTACACATAGTTTTAAAGTACAGATTTGAAGCAGTGTTAACATAGGCATTATTTGGGGATGACTATCCTTTCTCTTCGGGTTTTTTTTCATATTGTTTTTAGTTACAGTGCATACTGCCTTATGTGAGACTTTAGGTGATAAAAACCATTATTGCAAAAGAAAATAAAAATGATTGGTCAAAGCCACATTGTTTGTTTATTAAATTTATTTGCTGCTTATCCCATTGTGGGGTTACTCTAAGAGGCTTACAACAATAAAAAGGAGGAAACAAAAAGAATATAAATAAAACAGAAGTAAAATAGGTAAAACCACAATAAAATAAACACTGAAAAAGAACACAAAGAGAATGCATCAACTCGATAACACAAAAGATATATGCACAAAAGCATTAGTAGTAGATTCCTTTCTCTGTTATAGACCAAGCCAAACAGCTGTGTTATTAAGGCCTGTTTAATGGGGGCTGCCAGAAATCCAATAAAATAAAGAGCCCAAATCAGTCACATCAACTGATAATTCTTTCTAGAGAGGTGGCCATGTTTTCTATTGATAAAAATCTAGGAACCAATTTTAAAAGCTGCCCCACCAAGTCTAGCACATTACTGTAATCTAACTTGAATGTCACTAATAGGGCATTCTCAAAAGGGCACGTCCTCTGTCGGTAAGGTCACAGCTAATCTGGTGACTTTAGCTGATAACACATTTTCTTGGTTACAAGTACAAATGTGATAGATTTCCTTACCTCTAGTTCTGCTCTTTTGATTAAATTTCAGTATTTCACCCTTCTATCTTCAGACCACCTCCAGAATTATCTATGTTTAATGGAGAGAGGATGGAAATTCACTTGCCTTTCTAAGGCATCCTTGCTCACTTCTTATTACTGCTGTACTGGGGCTGGGGAGTTACTGCTAGATTGTAGATGCTTTGTGGGAGATGAAGATATGGCTCAAGTTCAAATCTAATAGCCATTTTCATTCCTCAGTTTTCTAAGTCCCATAATTTCTTGTACAGGCTGCTCAAGAAACAGCTGCAAAAGACATTTTCATATCTTCAGATAATGATGATAGAATAGTTCCATGTCATCTCTTTTCTAATTTAATTGGTGCAGCTCAGTGAATTCAAAAAAGCTGTCTCGGTCATAGTACTTGGTCCACATATCATTGGTACCCATTCCTAACTTGGCATCATATAGTTGCATGCAGATGCTTCCAAAGTTACAACAGTTATATTGGCTGGGTACAATGAATGTTCAGTTCTAATTATCCATAGAATGATCAGCTGAAGGAAGCAGATGAAAACATACAAATATCATGACTGACTATGGTAAACATACCTCTAATTTTCCTCCAGAATGTCCTCTCTTGGGTCAGAATGTTTGTATGTTTTTGTGTCTCTCTCTGTGTGTGTGTTCTGGAGTTGTAGGTGATGCATTTCTGACATCCAGTCAAAATCTAGTTCAAGGCAATCTAGTTCTTAGATTTTGAAGAAGAGTTTGATGTTCTAATTTAGAAGATCTCTGACTTAGAATAGAAATTTATTTCAAAGTCCCAGTGATTATTCTAGCTGTTTTCTGATTTAAATGTTTTCATTTTTGTAATTCTTCCTCCCTGCAGTGTATTTTTCTTTTTGAAAGTTTAAATGTGGTATAGCTCAACAATGAGTACTTTTATCAGAGAGAGTTTATTTAGTTGGTTCTTATGTAATGCTTGTTTGTTGTGAACAACCTGTTGTGGCAGTGAATAAAATAACAAAATAAATCTGAAAGTGCCTGTGATTAATTTAATCATGACAGAAATGGTTTGCTTTGGGTTTTGAATAACTTTGCTCCTTTTCCAGAGCCATGTGTGAGTTTTACATGAACCCTGTACTTTTTCTCAAGGAGTTGGATTTTAAGAAAACTTGCTGAGAGGTATTGAGTTTTTCAGGCTTATGTCAGGTCTAATTGAATTCTCAGAATAACAATTTCATTTACAGCACATAAGAATTATTTGGAAATGAGGTCCCTTGTGATAAAATACAGCCACTCCATTTG
The DNA here is from genome assembly GCF_049901715.1 of Pseudonaja textilis. Lineage (NCBI taxonomy): Eukaryota > Metazoa > Chordata > Lepidosauria > Squamata > Elapidae > Pseudonaja > Pseudonaja textilis. Next base: position 196,443,616 of record NC_141991.1, on the reverse strand, counting down.
CAGAGTTGCTTCAAGCATCTCCCACTGATGCACTAAATTTAAAATGGCAGCAGGAATACTTAAAGCCTGGTGGTATATAAGGAACTGCTGTGTGCTAAATCATTATTCACAGATGCAGGCTGCCACCTAATCTTTTCCAATAAATCTCCCACAAAATTCTTCCTATGCTCAGAATCTTCCTTGAATGAAGTATATGCCTCTTGAGGCAATGCTTGAAGAGAAACGAAATCTGGATGTTTTGTCAGAGCCTGAATGACATATTTCAAAGCAACAAGGTGATACAAATTGAAAACAAGCAATGATGCTCTTCAAATGAGAAAAAATGGAAATCTTTGGCAAATGTCAAAAACAAAACAACCTCCCCTTCCCAACAACAGTGCAGTCTCTACTGATTAGAAAGCCCTCTGGGTTCAATGGAATTTACTTCTAGTAATAAATATAAGATTGCAGTCTTAGTGTTTCTGTACTTCAATCCACAGGATTAAAAAAATATATGGGTACTTTTGGCATTTTTCTCTGCTTTCTCAATGTGAACAGAAAACCATTCCCAATATGAAAACAAACTTGAGTCATTACTGGGTAGCCAAAGAAAAGATTCTACTTTAAAAAAAAAAAACTTTTAACAAGTTAAAATGAGGCCATCTTATTAGGCTGATTTCATGTCACATGTATTTAGTAGTCTTCCGAAGAAATAGCAAATGTATGACTACATGCTTGAATGGGAACGAAAGAGTGTATAGGTTTTTCTTTTTGCTTGGCAGCCATCTCTGTCTTTTCATCATTTGAATGAGATAGTTCAGTCTAGAAGCAAATGAATGCTCAAACTGATGACTCACAACAATAATTTATTATTACATTATACAGCTATTTCCAAAGTGTAATGGTGAAAACCGAAATAGGGAGTAGATATTAAAACTGTCATTCCTTCAAGTTGCAGATTATTCTCCTCTTACCTGCTCAGGTAAGGAGGAAGAAGGACTGGCTTTTCTATATTTAGGATGATACTATTGCCTCAGACGGTTGTTGAGAAGGCTTGGATCACTTGTCATTCCCATTTATAAGCGGAAGAGATATCTGGCATCTATTCACCACTTCAGCCAGGTCCATTGATTCCTTTTCTCCCAAAAAAACAAATAATGCTAGAGAAAGGAAAGCATCCAGTTTAGCTCTCTGAAATGCCTTGAAATGTGGACAGATGTACCAAATACATATGGTGACTCTTAGGATCTTCCGGGAGGTGGTCTTCTTATGCTGATGATTTGCTGCAAAACTGAAGAGTAAGACACTGAAATAATTATAAATGGAAGAGCTTCATTGACCTGGTCATGTTCTTCAAGAATATCTTGGCTACATGGTTTTCTTCTGTGTAACACCACAATGAAGGGTAGGAAAATAGATCCACTGACTCAGGACATCAGGACATCTTGGGATATCAGTTTACCTTTAAGATGCCTCTTCTGAGCACATATCTTGCTTAAGCAAAACAATATTTAAAACATTGTTTAAGTACTACAATGAAGAATTTCTGATAGAAAATAAAACAAGCAGCCCAGTTTCTGAGTGGTGCTGGTCCATCCCCTGGGGGTTGGTGATCCCCTTTTTTAGAGATTTAACAAAAGAAACAAGAATTTTCAAATGTGAAAATAAAAATTTTAAATCACAGAATTTGGATATCAGACTTTTTGTTTCTGAAATAGGTTGGAGAGTTTGGGAAGACACCATTCAGAAGGAATAAAAGAAAGAAACGACTAAAGAAACATTTGTTCCACTGCCAAAATTAAAATTAAAAATCTGGGCCTAACTCAATCCTTTGAAATGAGAATGGCCTGGGACAAGGATATCTCTTTCTAACAGCCCTAGAGTAGATAAAATAAAGTAGCTGAAATAAATATCAGGCTTGGATTTGAGAAAAGATATTCCTCCATCCACCTATTATCTAATACCTGCTGGGCAGGCTGTCAGTGCCACCACTGTGAGGTAAGGCAACAATTAGAACCCTCCCAAAAGAAGACCTAGCATTTTTGGGGGGAGATCAAAAGAAAATAAGACCTGGCCTTCTTTTTGTAGAAATACGGTATCATTATCATATTCTTTAACTTACAATTTCCAAATGAAAAAAGTCATTATTAAACTTTAAATTAATGTTTTAATATATATCAATGCAAAATCATGATCAACAGCTGATGAGTATTTTTTAAAAAACATATCACTTGATTATAAAAAAACCCAGACAATGCCTAAAGCACTTACTGTCTGAGAAATAAATAAACAAGTATATCTTTACTACTTCATCTAAAGACCACTGCTACAACCACCAGGGAGTTAACATTCCCTTCGCAGTAATATTTCATAAGCTTTATAATGTGTATTAACCATAATCTTATTGCTAGATCATGACATCATGTTATTTCTTCTCAGCTGTCAGAGGAGAGGGAAGGGAGGAGAGATGGCATAGCCGTGGGTGTCGGTATATCCATAATAAATGTTCTGGTCATAGCCCCTGCTTCATGGAACTGAATGAATCATTTTGCCAGTGCCAGATGGTTATCAGAACACTATGTTGTCTATAAATATATCCAGAGGGTGAGGGCTGAGCAGAACTTGATAAGAAGCAACTGTATTGGAAAAACAAATATAGGAAGCTGTGATGACTGGCAGAGGTTTTCCACAGATTTAGGAGGATTTTCCAATCTTTCCTTCCTGATCTCTTATATATAAAGAAGCCTTTAATGTTACATAGCCTATTATCTATATTTCCTCTGATAGTATACATCAGAGGTAAATAATTTCTAGAAAAGTATATTTATAACTCAGGGTTGAAGGGTGGGGTCCTTAGTACTCTTTAAGCTTGTTTATTGTATTTCAGACATTTCATTACCAAAGTAGGTAACATCATCACTGCATTGACCCAAGAAAACAATCAAGCTGGGAGAGCGCCAAGGACCCCACACTTTCTTAAACTAGTTTTTTTTCCTCCCCTAAAGAACATTTCTCAGTTTTAAAAATTATGGAAGAGCCAAAAAGAACTTTGTTTGTGTGGGTTATTGGTATCTGGCATATTAAAAATTAAAATTAAGACAATTGCTATCATTATTACTCCTCACAATTGTTTGATGGGATTTTAAAATGGTATTATTCTTCAACATCAGCTGGCAAATAATTTTGATTTTATGGACTGCTGAGAGAGTCTTGGGGAATCTTTAGAGGTCCCAGGGCCACACTTTAGGAATTACTGCTTTAGGAGTGCTTATTGCCCTCCTTTCTTATTGTCTGAAATGAAAATGTGCAGGACTTTTTCATATCTTGGGCACATCTATATCGGGTTAATTTTAAATAATCATAAACAAGAGTAACTTTTCCCAACCTGAAGGCCTCCAGATATACTAGATTACAGCTCCCAAAATTCCTAGTTGCAGTTAAAGACAAACATATCTGGACAAACACTGGACAACATCTTTTATAGCATTACTGGTTAATATTTTAAATTGGATCCTAACAAATATGCATCTGATGGTTGAAAAGAAAGAACTTGACATCAAGAAAGCTCTTTCATCGATTGACTCCAAGTATTTATTATAGGCAGACCCATTTAGAGAACATTGCATTAATCAATAATTACAACATTAATGATTGAGCCAACATTCTAGTGTACTTATTTTCCACGTGCATGGAATTTCCTAAGTAGGGACATGAAATTCAAAATATGCAAGGCTAACATGGGATTCAAAGTTATTTCACCCATTACTAACTTAGGAACATTTTAAAACGTGTATTTCTGCTGGTAATAATTTATAGCTTCGTGTTCCTGAGTGAAATTAAAGGAGTTACTTAACTAAAATCAACTTGAATATTTGGAAATTATTACCTCATTAACCACTAAGCTAGGGAAATATTGAATTATTTGGCCTCAGCTGTGTTTAAACATTGCTTACTTTGTATTCTGTAGTACATAAATCCAAGTTCAGGCTACATATTTTAATGGATAAATGTAGAAAGGAAATTACAAGATGCTTACACTTGTGCAATAGTAGACAGCTTGTTTTAAGCAATAGGATATATAATATAAGCTACAGGAGAGTTGAAGTATGCATATATAGACACTGCCTTGCGTTTTCTTCCCACCCTTTCCTTTAGCATTTTTAGTTACTTTTAAGTTTTAACCATTTTAGCTTGTTTTCATTGTGTTCAGTTATCTCAGGCTTTTTTTTTCATAGCTGTGCCTCAATAACTTCCACGCAGTACCCAATTTAAATTATAACTAAAATAATTAACACAATGAATTAGTGGTATCTGATAGTCTTCTAAGAAAACATTATGGCTTCTTTGTTAAAAATAACTTCATGGCTTAAGACAGCACATAAGAAGTGCGCTGCTCCAGATATGAGTACCTGTTATATTCCCTATGGGTGTTGTATATTCAGGCTAACTTTTCAAGAACAAGCTTCTCCTTTACTAGTGACAGTAGCTTCCCCTGGAATTTGATTGAAGCATGGGAAGGCAGGAATGTCGAAGACTTCGACATCCAATGAGTGGAGAGACAGGATATTTGCATATCCACCTCAGCCGTTTCCAAACTAATGGATGATATAGACTTTGTATTTGGCCTAGGTCATTCATTGTTTCCTGTGCGGAGGAATGGATGACTCTTCTCAATCGGAGCTTATTTGCAAATGCATCCTTGCCAGAGTTTCTCAGTTTTGATTCAAAACTTGGGGTCCCCAATTGGAGCTCTATTAAGCTCTTCAGAATGGACATTTTCTAGCACAGTGGTCCCCAACCTTTTTGACTCTATGTCAAAAAGCAGTGATGGTGATGGAGGAATGGTTTTGCATGTGCAACCTAATCTCTCATCTGCACAAATGAAGCTTCACACACTCCCTCACTGCTTGCAAGGGGTGGTTCCCAATGGGCTACAGATCAGTACCGAGCCATGATCCGGGATTTGGGGACTTAAGCTCTAGCAATATATTGTCCTCTGGGAGTAGTCCCATCTCCAAGCGGCTACACTGGGATACAGGATTACTCTAAGAATAAGAATTCCTTCTGTGAAAGCTTTTCAAAAGCAAATTCACTTCCATCCATCTTGGATTAGAATAGGCAAGAGTAAATGCATAATTTCTCCACTTAACATGCAGATAGTTTCATTTATTTATCTATTTCCCACCTTTATTATTTTTGCAAACAACTCAAAGTGGTGAACATGTCTTCTTCTTCTTTCTCCTCCTATTTTTCCCACAACAACAACCTTGTAAGGTGGGCTGGGCTGAGAGAGAGAGAGAGAGAGAGAGAGAGAGAGAGAGAGAGAGAGTGAGTGACTGTCACAAGGTTATCCAGCAGGCTTTCATGGCTAAAGCAGAATTTGTACTCATGATTTCCTGCTTTCTAGTCTGGTTCCCTAACCACTAGACCAAACTGGCCCGAGTTGCTCTTAGCACCTTATTTATTAAGGATGCCCCAAATACAAAAGATAACATTATAATAATTTGTTAGAAAAGACTTTCACCTTGTCTATGTAGTTGTCACATGCATACATCAGACAAAGGCTCTTTTTTATTACAAAAATGTTCACAAGTTTGCTACTTGGGTTATTTTAAAAATTCTCTGTGGCGTTAGCAAGTGCAGATGTTTCTTTTTATTAGGATTTTACAGTACTGTAGTTAAGAGTTCTGGAATTTGGTATATGGCTCGCTCTAAGAAATACATCAACACTGGCTTTAACAGTAGTCAATTAAGCTTGTTTTTTTTCCTTGCAGAGAGAGTGTCTTTTGCCAAAAGAAACTTTGGTTAGTGCAGAATTTGCTACGAATCTGCTAATTGGGGATTTAGATACAAGAGAACACTGCTTTGAGGTGTTGTACCAAGATTGGTGGCTCTGGGTCTGTTTATAGATGCAGTTCAAGTTTTTATGGAGTCTTGAAATAAAATAATTGCAAAGACTATTCCAGCTGCTCAGATTTTCAGAGGTTCTCCTCCAAGCACATTTGCCCAGAGAAGTATAACAGTAACAGTAAAAGACACCGTCCTCTTCTTAATGGTGGTCCCTGTAAAATGCAATTTTCTGGGAAGTTTGACTTGAATATACAGAGAAGATTTTTTAAACAATCTTCTGACTGTTAGTGTTATTGTGATCATTACCTAATTTAATCCATGTAATCCATCTTAAAAAATTCATAGATTGCCAGAAAACATTGCTATTGCTTTTTTGTTTAAATAAACAAACAATTTACAATAATTGCAGCAATGGCTTATGCTTACTACAGGATGACTCTCAATAACTTAATGTGAAATGTTGGCTTATGGATTTTGAAAAGATTGAACAATTCTGTGTCCTGTTCCTAATCTCTTTTTTGGGCTACAAAGTATACTCACTTACTATGTAGCTTAAAATCATGACTCTACAAAATTGTCAATGTATTCATAATAAGAATGTTATCTATTGCATCCCCATTATAGCATTTGCCTTCAGCAAGAGCACTTGTAACAGTTAAAGTTGCCTCATCTTTATTTTCCTTTGGGCTAATGATTGTACCATGATGTGCATAATGCAAGTATGACTCCAAAGGTGCCTTAAAGCTCTACCACTTTACTGTTCTAGAGAGCATCTTGACGTAAACTACTGCAAAACAAAAGTATTCTCTAGGAAATGCTCTAAGGCACCAATTAGACAGATAATTTGCAGGAAATGCATTAAGCAGGTAAAATCCTTTAAATGTCTAGTTCTTAACCTTCACGTTTCTACCTGCTGATCTTCTCAAACAAGAGAGCTGTTAGTAAAGGCCTCCATAGCATCCTTTGTAATTGTTAAATTTGCAGGTCAATTTGATAAAAGTTATGTCTCACCAGCTATTACATTACATAAAGCCAGAGTTATGGATTTGATGCTAATGGGGCTTGGCTTTGTATTTACAGGGAGTGTCTTAATTTAGAAACATCCAATCAAAAATTCTTGAAAATCTTACTAGGAGTTCCTCATTCAACTTCCAGTACTTTAATGTGATTAGAATTAAGTATTTCCCTTAGGGCCTGATTAAGATTCTGTCATCTTAGTCTCTGGCTGTCTTAGCTCATCTCACTTGCTGGATAAGTTTTCTTCCAACCTTAGAAGAGAAATCAGTGACAATTTGGCATATTATGGTCTTACTCTGTTAGACCTCTACTTGCCTTGGGACTTGATAACTTGATAAAACTCTAACTGAACTAAAGCAGAGGATTGGGGATCTAGATATAAAAAATGACACATCCAAAGTTACCCATCCTTTTTATATCACTATAATTTTATCACTCTCCTCTGGTATGGTCCTTAGAAAATTCTTTCACATCTTATATCCATGTAGAAGACTATTTTAGCTTAAATTGTTCTTAGGACAGCAACTGTTAGCTAAGATATCCAAGCCAATTTTATTTCTGTTCAGATTCAGAGGTACAGTAGAATCTCTCACGTGTTATTAAAATGTCCATTATGCACCCATTGGCAATCAAGCTTAATACATCAAATTGTTAATACAGATAGTCCTCAACCTACAATCACAATTGAGCCCAGAATTTTTATTGCTAAGTGAAACCTTTCTTAAGTAAATTTGCCCCATTTTATGACTTTTCTTGCTACAGTTGTTAAGTGAATATCTATAGTTCTTAAATTAATCAATCTGTTGTTCAGTGGATCTGGCTTCCCCAGTGATTTTGCTTGTCAGAAACTTGCAAAAGGGTATCATGTGACCCCAGGACACTACAGCCATCATAAATACGAGCCAGTTGCCAAGTGTCTGAATTTTGATCACATCACCAAGGGGTTGCTACAAGGGCTCTATCTGTGAAAAGTTATCATAAGTCATTTTTTTCGGTGCCATTGTAACTTTGAACAGTCAATAAACAAGCTGTTGTATGTTGAGGACTACCTGTAACTTTAATTGCCATTGCAACCAGAAGTCTGTCTCTTGGGTGACAACTCTTTAGAAGCTCCTGAGCAGGTTGCAAACTTCCTATCCTTAGCCATAGCTATGTGGTTCTTCATGTGGTTCTTCCCTCATGCTGTTAATTCTTAGCTGCTGTTTTAGGATTTTCTCACTATTTCAAAATTTCCTTTGATATTATTGTATGGCATGCTGACAGTTTTATTTAGGTCCATTTTCATCAACTAATTTACAGTTTTGTTTAATGAAACATCATGTGCACAGATGACCCTAGCTAAATAAGTAGATTGGCCTTCGGATTATCAACAGAGGAAGGATATTGTCGGTCAAGCTATTTAGCATTGAGCTAAATATATAAATATAGCATTTATGTGCAACCCCCTTCCCCATCTCCCTCTCCCTCTCCCTTCCTCCCCTCCCCATATGTCTGTGTGTGTGTATGTGCATTTGACACTAGGCATCTGTCAGCTGAAAAAAAGGGTTACCCAAATATATAATGTGTATCTTTGAAGGCTCTCTTCTTTGATTGAACATTCATAAGTCTAGAACAGGAAGAATGGATAATATTGTAGGCTCTTCCTTCACATTGGATGGGGAAGAAATTTGTACAATTTGCTGGGAAGTTTTCCTATTTCTCAGTATGCAGAATGAAAGGTTTCATCCTTCTACATTTACATTTCTCTACATTTTATAATGCAATTTTTAAAAAGAAAATTGGGGAAACTATACAAAAATGTATGTTTTATAAAACATAGTATACAAACTTGCATGGGAAAACTGCATATAAAACATATATTTTCATGAGAAGGATGGTGGCTATATAAATTTGATTAACAAATAAATAAAATATTAGATAATATGAAAAATATTATTTATAACATTAAGAATATGTGTATATTAGGTATTAAAAAAACAAATTCTAGCTAATATAGAAACAGGATAAATAAAAAATAACAGTGGGGGAAAAAATAAATATAAAATAAAACTAGATATGCCCATCTCTATTTCTATCTACTAAATGACATTTGAAACAGACTAACAATGAATTGTAAGCATGTTTATGTCTTGCCTAAATTAAAGAAAAACAAAAATATAAATTAGTGTTTGTAATAGTGCAGTAAAGAGCAGATAGCACACCAAGATTTTTTTTTTTTAATTTTCCCCTTAATCTGTAAATCTGTATGACCAAGTAAGAGGCATGCCTTTGAATCTGTGAAATATTTTCCCTTTAAAAAATTGTTAAAAGATTTGGTGATGTAATAGTCACAACCGGGGAAATCTTTGATGGCAAGCTGTTCCCCTTCTTCTCTTTGGAAGCACGTGTAGGTTTCTGCTCTTCCTCAGCCTCGAATTTGATGAGGTGATTTTGAGTCAGCTGTCTCTATCACTTTGGCACAGACAAGGATCCCTCAAAAAATGTTACACTTCATCAAAGTGTATCATGAGACTTCACGGTCATTATCTCAATGGCCAGCTCTGATGTGCTACAATTGGCAGAGAGACAGACAGTAGGGGGTGTATTAGAAGAAAGCCTGTGTTTCATGTGGAAAGCTGGCAAGCCTCTCCAAGCTTCTGTCAACAACTCAGCGGTCTGATCCGATGCACTGAGTGCTGATTATGCTCTTGTTTCGGTAGGAAGTAAACAAGAAAATGAATTCCACAGCACAACACAGACTCTTTGTATCTTCAAAATGGTATGACTGGAACTGAGCCAACCTCATTGAAAGTTTGGTCATTTCAGTCATCAGTGGCCTAATACTGATGGAAGCTTTGATTACTGGTTGGATCCAGCAATAAAACCTCTCAGGGATAGACATGCAGCAAATAAAGACATTGATTGGTTGTTGGGTCAATTTAGGCATCAGAGTGCAGAGCTGGGTCCTTATAAAAGACGAATGGATTAGCTACACAGCCACTACCATGGTAGGTCTTATTTCTCCAGTAGCTTCATGATTGCTTTCCAGCTTGGCAGAGACCTGTTTCCTTTCCAACTAACTGCAGAGCATTCTTCTTCTCAATAACATAGCTCAAAGGATTTCACAATTCATGAAAATGGCTGTTGATTAAAAAAAAAAAGTATTCTAAACAATAAATAGCCTAGGAATGAATATACATTAATTATGAAAACTTATACAGATTGTCTTGGATGTATGACCACAATTGAACCCAAAATTTCAAGTGAAAAATTTGTTAAGCAAATTTTGCCCAGTTTTACAAACTTTTTTTTGCCAGTTGTTAAGTAAATCATGGTAGTTGTTTGTAACAATGTTATGTGAAGCTGGTTTCCCCATTCACTTTGCTTGTCAGAAGTTCACAAAAGAGGATACTGCAACTGTCATAAATATGAGTCAGTTGCCAAGCATTTGAATTTTGACCTTAGGAAGGCTGCAACAGTCATAAGAGTGAAAAACAGCCATAAATCAGCTTTTTTTTTCAGTGCCATTGCACTGAACAATCACTAAATGAACTGTTGTAAATTGAGGACTACCTATACAGTACTGAAAAAGTAGATCTTACTTTGTTTTCCTAACTGCTTCAAACACAAGAAAGACCAGTTTTGAGACTTCGGATTTAAAAGTCGCATTACCTGGTGATGCTTATAATAATATTGGGCATTTCTATTTGGTTTTCTTAATGTTTAATCAGCTAAGAATTTTAAGCGCTCCTGTTCCCCTTGGCACAGTGGCACTACTAGTAAGTAAAACCACAGCTTAATAAGTTGTGTTTCGCTTGGAGAAAACACTAAATTCTGAAATATGTTAAAAGAAGTCAAAATGAACGATGGTCTTGGAAATGTAACACACAATATTAACATTTGTGTGCTTAACTTTAAAAGAACCTCATTTGTGAACTCTTGCTTTCCGGTCTATAAAAATTTTGCAGTGCAAAGCCTGTTTCTCAGAGTTTTAAACTGTTGCCCCAAACAATTTAAATTCTTCTCAAGTGGAGAACCCAAATTCTATAACTTGAATACAGTGATTATTTCTACAGGTTATTCAACTGTGAAAAAAAAAAACAGATTTTCTAAGTATTTGGGAAACATAAAATACACGGAAAGAGAAGGAGGAAAGTAGTGGAATTTGAGAACAACTAGATCAGGGCTTTCAAACTTGCGGCCCATGGGCCAGATCCATCATGTGCTGGCCACGCCCATGTCCAGTTTAGCAGATGGGGGAAAAGTAATGATACGTCAGGTGACACCACCGTGATGATACATGTTTGACACCCCTGAGCTAGATTATAGTGTGGGGAAATGTTAATAATATCTGCAAAAGTTTGGAAGGGAAACTCTGCCCTGTATCCTGCTCTAACATATAAACTTTGGCAAGTATAAACAAGGTTTTCCCCCCACTTAATACGTGGCTAAGAAACCCCTTGCATTTATATTCTTGCCACTGAAATTGTGCATTGGGATGGAGTACAACTCAGTGGGTCTCTTTATACTTTCATTAATCATTTCTACTTATCCGTTGTTTAAGAATATGAAGGTCTTCTCTGAAGGACCTGTTGCCAGCTCCAGTGAACACTGAACTAAATGGACAATCCAAGTTGGCCTAAGTTTCCTTATTATTTGGAAGCTATTGAAATCACTAGATCATGTTAAGCTTGATTACCTTTAGCTGAATAGCCTACTAATTTTAGACCAGTTTCTGCTTCTGCAGAGTGATACTGCAAAAAACATAGTCTTTAGTATCATTGGCCTGCTTGTTCCAAGCACTCCATATTATAGGTCACAGCAGGGCCTCTCTTTAAAGCTGAGTTGATAGACAATTGCAGCAAGAGAATTTCTATATGGCTCGTTCAATATTTAAACATATCCTTGATTCCTCTCTTCTGTCCGACCCCATGCCAGAAGACTTAATTCTCTGCTGTCTCTCTCTCTCCTTCTCCTTGCCTATCAACATCCAGAAAAAATAACTTCTGCTTCTCTATTGGAAAATGTTTTAATCTTTTACTTTTGGGAATTGACTTACGATCTTTTTGAATATAGTATGTTCCACATCTTGCTTCCTCACAGCGTCTTGAACTACCATACCAAGAAGTTCCATTAAGAATGTTATTAACTTTGCAGTTATAAGCTCTCTCTGTGTGTAACTACTGTTTATTTCAGATTGCTAGCTAATTGGCATGCTCTAACACCCTTGTTAAACCGACCAGAATATATTGCTTGGGGATGCCTTGGGAATTTATCTAATTTCATGCTAGAACTTAATAAGTAAGATCCAACATTTTTTTTTTCATATCACTAGAAATCCATTAGTTGACTAACTCTTTTCAGTGAGTAGATGAAAGCTGTATTAGTCATAGGGTCTCTGTGCTAAGCATGTCATCAGAATTTTACATTGGATCGGCAGTGAAATACCATTTATTTTCTAGCTGAAGAAAAATTGCAGTGACGTTTTCAGAAGTTGGAAATCCATTTTAAGCGTACCCTTGCTAAATGGGCTTTTAATTGTATTTAATTGTACATTTCTGGTTCTGTCTAGGAATGGTATTTAATGACAAGCCAAAAGAAATGGGCTAATTAGAATAAATGCAACAAGTACAATTAATAAATTGTTACTCACTTTGGCATTTTTCTTATGTGACTCTACAGTTGATTCATAGACAGTTTTAAGTGACTCCCCTTTTTAAAAAAATGTGTTTTCTGAACAAAGCACATAGTTACAAATTAAGTTTATTATAGCTTTCCTAATTAAATGAAAGTATATGTGTGCAATATTCTTCATACATTTGCCTATAGAGTGATTGACTGAGTAACTGCATTATAGATTTTAGCATCCCATTTCAAGAAAGCTTGCATCCAAGTTTTTAAGAAAAACATTTAGTCAATGTTTGGCTAAAGTAGCTCTTGATATAGATGTTTAATGCTATGGTCGGTTTATAAATATGTAAATGTCTTAGGGTTTGCAGATGTAACACATTGTTTTATTGTGACCATCATGTATATATTACTGAAGCTCTCATGTTTGTAACTTTTCCATGGGTAAAATGTTTTCAACCAAGGTACTTCAAGTGGGCTAACTTACAGAATATATCCAAAATCCGGGACCCATAACTCCCATGAAATTGAAATGTGGAGCTTTATAAAACATTTTATGACATCACACAAAATGTCATAAAAAATTTCCTGTAGTCAACTTTTATGATATGACTAGGCTATGCAGTTCAACATGGGACTTCTTTCAAGGTAAATACATTGCTTAATATCTCTCTGCATTTTTAAATAACTTTTCTAGTACACTAGAAGCTCCTCCATGCTTGAAGGCATTGAAGAATCTGGTAAGTGAACAATCTGGAACAATAACTCAGTGGATCATAGCAGTGGTGGAATTCAATTTTTTTTACTACTGGTTCTGTGGGGGTGGCTTGGTGGGCATGGCAGGGGAAGGATACTGTAAAATCTGCGGTCAGAGGTGATATTTGCCGGTTCTCCGAACTACTCAAAATGTCCACTACCGGTTCTCCACAACTGGTCAGAACCTGCTGAATATCACCTCTGGTTGTCTAGTATCCTCCAAAGTTGATTGAAAACTTCCTTTTAGTTATCAGATTTCATCTGAAGAACCAAGAGATATTCTTTAAAGTTACCCACAAGAACACCTGTTTTGTGGACAGCTTTGTAGAAGATTTAATGTTAGTTTGTTTTGTATTTGTGCAAGGAGATGCTTACTCTATAATATAGATTTGTTCTCTCATAATAGTTTTGATATAATAACAGGAAAAAAAATCTATTTTAGGAACAGCATTACCATTGTTGCAAATATGGGCACAGAACCAGTGTGTGATAGAAATTTGAAATGATCCAGTGACAAAGTACAATCATATTACCCAGTTAAAATATGGTTTTGGAAATTGTTCATATTCATTGATGGGGTTAATCACCATTCACCTGATGACATTACCTCTGTGCAACAGATTTTTTCTGTTGAATTAAAGAATCTCTACAAGTAGTCCTTGACTTATGATTTAATTTAATGACACTTTAAAGTTATGGTGGCCTCGGTGACGGTGATTTACGATCTGTCCTTTCACTTAGGACCATCCCTCCACACAATCACAATTTGGGCACTTGCAACTAGTTCACATTTGTGAGCTCAAATTTGTATGATCCTGTGGTCACATGATAATGACTTGCAACCTTTAGAGCCAACAAAGAAAGTCAGTTGGAGAAGCTGGATTTGCTTAACAATCATATACGATTACTTAATGACCACGTGATTTCCTTAATGACCAAGGTGATTTGCTTAATGACCTTGGTAAAAATGGCCATACTTTCAAGTCTAGTCAGTGATGACTCACATTATGATCACACTGACTTATAATGGAGACCAAATTGTGGAATCAGTTGTGGTTATAAATTGAGGGTTATCTGTGATGTATTTAATATGGTCACATGACCCATTTTTATGAGCTGCTCAGAGACAAAACAAGTTTGGGTGAGCAACAAAGTATCAGAGGGGGAAAAAGATTTATTTTATGTCAGATATCAAAATGTCATCCAACGAGACGGAATAATAGAGACCTGAGTGTTTGCTGCTAGTGCCCTTATTTTTCCTTTTCCTAGCCTCATTGAATTCCTACCATTTGGTGACTGTGAAAGTCACCACATGCTTGGCAAAAGCAAGCTTGAGAGACTGTCTCATCTCACTGGGATTGGCCTATCTCATGCTGTGAGTCCCGTCAGGATGATTATTCCAGCAGGCGGGGTTGGGCCTTCTCTGCTGTTGCTCCTGCCCTCTAGAACATCTTCCACCCTGCCCCACCCCTGATGTGAGGTTGGACTCAACCCTCCTGTCTTTTTGTAAGGGTCTAAAGACGTGGCTTTGCCCATCAGCTTGGGCCCCCAGTGGGAAAACCGCACAATAGAGGTGATTGATTGAATAATAACAGTTCCCACCTCCACTTCCACTCTTTCCCCAACCTCCCCATGTGTCCTTGGATTTAATGTCTTAACTATATCTATCTGTCTGTCTAACTGTAAACTGCCCAGAGGTATCCTATGGTAAGGTGGGCAGCCAATAAATTTCACAAATAAATAAATAAATAAATAAATAAATAAATAAATAAATAAATAGCTATCTGAAGGTTCCGCAAATATTTCTTTAAATGGGATGCCAGTGCAAACAAAATATGACAAAACAGCCTCAACTTTGGGGAAGCATTATTTTCTCACCAGCTGGATTGGGCATTTTCCAATCAGTTTCCCTTTCCCACCAGCTTCCATTCCGTGGTTCTACTTGTAGCTTTCATGCTGGCAGAGTGCTTACATCTCTTCATTATTAATTCATCTCATGGAGCTTAATTGGACAAGGCTAGAGTGAATTTGACAAACATCACAGCAGCAGAAAAAGCAATCACTCTTTCAAGATGAAAATTTGTTTGATGTCTTACTGTGTAACTCATTTACTCTCCTTGGGAGTCACATGACCTGAATGTTAATCAGTCATTGATTGGCTTCTCTCCTTGGACAGTCACATGACCAGCATATTAATAGCTCAGCACTTGGTAGAGGCAGTGTTAGGCAACCTTGTGATTGGCTGCCAAATTAAGATAGGGAGATAAGTGAGTGCTTGATGAGCACTTGACAGAACTTCACAGAAAATTAAGGCCCTAAAATAGCATGAGAAAAGCTTGTCAAATCAAGCATGATTATCACTGAATGCTTAAGGAATTCATCATCTGCATGAAATTGATACACTTCAGCACCAGCAGGCTTCCTAGTCAGCAGGGACCCATCAGACTTTTATTTATGTGTATTCACCAAATCACATTAATTCTGAGAGCTAAAACATGCTAAGGATGAAGGTTATTTTCTGTTCAATCTAATTTATCTATGACAATAATCATCACTAATAATACGTCAAATTAGATTGCAGTCATTTTATGCATGCATGCTGATTTGGAAAATAGAGTTAAAGCGTTCCAAAGTAATTAACTATTGGTAAAGGTATGGAAGGCCTGAAATAATCAGCATATCTTGATGGAAAATTAAGTTTTATAGAATGGATTTATAAATACATATCCGTATTTAATTCTGAATGTAAATTGTATTCTGTTAAAGCAGGCTTAATTCTGATAATACTATTAAGACCAATCATTTTTCTCAAGGCACCTGCACTGCTAATTCATTTGGAGTCCAATTTCTCTGTGCATCAAAAAGAATTTGCCCGCCATTGCCAGGAAGAATAGTCACATCCGGAACTCCTTAATATTTTCTAGTTTTATTACTATGACTGTTGCATTTTATTGGTTTTAAAACTGCTTGTGAAATTGCTCTAATATATGAATGAGCATGTAGAGGTGCCACAAGTTTCCAATTTTTGTTTAATTACTTTCCGTATAATGATTCATAATCCAACAGGAAACAGAAATATGGTTTATTAATAAATTGTGTTTGTAGTTTTGATTAATTTATGTATCTTGAAATGTAATCCAATCTACATACATTTCTATTTCCAAAGCTCTATGGTATCAGGTTCTGAATAAGCATAGGGAAAACAAGTTAGCCATTTGTCTTCCTCATCTTTGCCCTCTTACAATGTATGTTAATATGTTCTGCATATTAACCTAGCCCCAAATCTTCTTCATGAGCATCACCATCATGACAATCATCGTGGAATAATTAAAGCAAAAACTGCTTCTTAATACATTTTTCACAGTAGGTGTTTTAGAGCATCAATTGCTTTTATGGTACTTTCACAACCTCTTGACTTATTAAGTATTACTGTATTAGGAAATGTTTGGCATTAAATTGTCTGATCAACAATGAAGCTTTAAAGATACCACTGTTATGCAGATAAATTATAGAAATTAAAGAGGAAACAATAACTCCATTCCTTGGTATTAAGAATTCTATTTTTTTTTAAGAACAGAAGAGAAAAAAATGCTTTTCTTATTTTTCTTTTCCTAATCTCTTGTGATCTTGGTACCACTATGTGCTCTCTCTCCCTCCCTCCTTCCCTCTCCCTCCATCCTTCTCCCTCCCCACCCCATTGATTAAATGAATCTGTTCAAAAGACCAGTTCCCAGGCTTTTTGATCTAATCTGATCTGATCTTATCCAACCACTTTGGCAGGACATTGGGGAATTAAGAATAAGCAGCTTTACCACAAGTGTTTAATAACCCAACACAATCTCCTTATGGCTCTGTGCTGCTCAAGTTCTCATCTAGTCAACAGCTCATAGTGTAACAGATTGGACATCCCTCTGAACCTAGGAATTTTCATGCACTGTGAAACTAATCGCTTCAAGTTCCTTCATAAATCACACAAAGCAGATTTCAGCATCTCAACAAATTGAAAGAGGAGGAAGCAAGAGAGTGAGAAGACAAGAGGGGGAGAAAATTCACCTACTGAATGAAATGTAGGGATGCAAAGAAAAAGGTCCATGTAATCTACATTTTGTCGTCTTATTTTCACAAGCACCATAGGCAGGCTAAATCATAACAGGCCTACAAATCAGTACTGATGTTATTTTACCCTCCTGCTTAGGTGACAGAAAGTATGTGTGGTTTCACAAACTTGTGGGGGTTTTTTTTTTTGTTTGTTTTTGGTCTGCACAATTTATTTGCTGAATCTGTTCCTTGAAACTACTAATCAGAAGCTCAAAGACTCCCTTTGGCACTTCCCAAAAAGACACTTCTGAGGTTATAGATGGTGAAGTGAAATGCCTCAGCAGATGGTTGCCAGACACTTGTGGTGGTTGTTCAGATAAGAAATGAAACACACTAAATTACTTCATGGTACATTGCAATGTGACTTCCTAGTTTGTGAAACAAAAAGTAAATAACAAATTTACTTGGTGCCAGATCAGATTATTCTTCCATCACACTCAATATTGTGTAATCCAGTAGTAGTGCTGTAGCAAATGCTCATTCCTATAACCTCCCTCATGAAAATATGTCATATTGTGTCCAGTGAAATCATAGACCAAAAACATCACTAATATATAGGCACATTTTTTGGGTTGAGGAAAAAAACAGATTGACTTGTTTAATGATAGTGAAATAAATTGGTCAATTGGTTTTTTAATCAAAGCTGTTAATTTTTGCCATCTCTGCAAATTCAGTCTACTTCACCTTCCATTCTTCCATTATAGGTATTTGTAAATCTTTCACTTTGTGCAAACAGAAGTCTCACCGCTTTTATCATATATAAAGTTCCATAAAATATTTCAGTATGTTTTTTTCTTAACCCCAAACAAAAAATCTATGACTTAAATTGTAAATTTTCTTTTAAAATCTTCTGAATCAAAATATATATTTGGTCCCTATATGTTCTAGCTTTTTTACATAACCACCAAAGATAAAAAAATGTACCATTAGTTTGATTACATTTCCAGAAAATATTTTTATAAAATCATGTATACATATTTGACAGTTTATCCAGTGTTAAATATCAGCAATACATCATTTTATAAATGTTCTCTTTAAGGTTATATTTCAGTGTAAATTTCAGCTCTTTGTTCCACATATTCTCCCATTGATCTAACTGTATATTATAACCAAATTTCCCCATTTTCTCTCACTTGTTCATTCTCTGTTCCATTTTCAGTAAACGTTTATACATCTCAACACCAACATGCCTACCATCCCTGTCCTATTGTTTCTTTTATTTTTTTTATATGTACTCATTTCATATATTCATAACTATGTATATACTTATACCTATTATCTTGTAAGCGATTGACAAATAAAAAAATAAATAAACTATTCTACATCAAATTCAGTCATACCATTTCAGAATAGTATTCTTATTAGATTTAAATTTAAATTTGTCCATTAGCTGAGCATAGGAAAGCCAATTGTGTGTGTGCGTTTGTGTGTGTCCTTTGAATTCCAACTTTTCTCTTGTTTTTAATGGAAGTTCTCCTTGAGAGAAAAAAAAACCCAGTACATTATAATAATTTAGCCATTTTTGTTTAGCTTTCATTTCTCTTCTGGGAAAAAAAAAAACCTTTTTGGAGAGACAGCATAAAGGGATTTTAGGAGACAGTTTTTTCCCCAAATCCTCAATAGGATACATCTAATGAAATGATTTTTAAAATCTGCATCCACCTTAACTTTATCCACACTGCCCAAATCTTAAACCATGTTGTTCTAGTTCTAATAACCTCCTATTTCTCAAAGTCATCTAGTCTTTTCATCCATACTAAACAACAAGCTGTGAAATGCCATTTCAAATCTGGTAATCCTTCCTCTCTCTTTCGCATCCCACAGCAATTTATATTTAATTCTCTGTTTCTTGACTTGATGGACAAATTTGGAGATATTTTTTTGTCATTGCTCAAATGGTGTATTAAGCAATTTAGATATTATTTGAAATAGAAATAGCATTCTAAGTATACTTTCATCTTGATTACAGAACGTCTTCCTAGTACAGACAATTGAAAATTTTCTCATCTCAGCATATTTTTATTAACTTCATTCTATGCCTATTATCAAACAACATGATTTAGATTAGTTAAGATATCACACAAATATTTAACTATTTTTCTGAATTAAAAAAGTCTTCATCTGTGTTCTTTTTCATCAGATAGTTTTCATCACATCTTCTTGATCTTGTGTTTATTTTTTTCAACAACTTTGTTTTTATTTATTAATCTTAAAACCTGTTAGTATGGCAAAGTCCTTCATTTTTTTCATCAAAAACTCTATCCCTATATTGTTGGTTCGGTTATCTTATCTTATCTGTCTGATGTCTCTATTCAACATTTAAGGAACCAAAACAAGCAACAAGGGGGACAAACTTTGTCTTGTCTCCTTCTGAATATCACATGTTTAGTTAGGTCACCATTAATCATAATTAGAGCCTTCTGATATATACTGTATAAGAATATATATGTGTGTGTGTGTGTGTGTGTATACACACACACACACACACACACACACACACACACACACATTAAAATTCCTACCAAAGGCCAGCACCTTAAAGGCCAGCTGAAATGATCAAAAGCTTTTTCTGCACCTAAAAAGATTAGTGTGGCTTTTTTCCGTTATGTTGTTATAAATATTCTATTACATCCAATACAGTTCTCACATTGCCTTTGAATTGTTTTTAAGGTAAAAATCCACATTCATCTTCATGAATAAACTCTTGAAAAATCTTTTTTAAAAGGGCTTGTGCAATTATATACACAAAGAAACTTTTTCATTATAAGAAACTTTGAAACTATGGTTAGATCTTACTAAGTTCTGTGTTGACTTTGAAATAAACATCCATTAGGAATGCATAATCACTCCTTTGCATGACATTTTAGATAACTTTAGACAGTGTAGTTTGCAAAGTCTACCTGATTGAGGGAAGCCATCTGAGCATGTTGCCTCATTTGAGGTATCACTCTCATTAAGACCAAACCAAGAAATCAACTCTAGAAAAAACCCAAACTACTTTCATTAATATTAGCCATAGT
This sequence comes from Pseudonaja textilis, assembly GCF_049901715.1. Lineage (NCBI taxonomy): Eukaryota > Metazoa > Chordata > Lepidosauria > Squamata > Elapidae > Pseudonaja > Pseudonaja textilis. Next base: position 196,423,289 of record NC_141991.1, on the reverse strand, counting down.
AACATAATTTTTCAGATCTAACTACATTTTACTTCTTCCCCCCTCCAACCACAACACACACATGTCTTATACTCGCCTAAAATCTGCAGGTGTTTGTTTGAATTGTGTGAACATGCTTTCTTCTTTTTTGGACAAAAAGAATAAGCCATGTTTTATATCTTGTTTTATTGGTTACAGATCTTGTCTATCTCTGTTAAAGACATCTTCCTTACTTTCTACATCTCTCTCAGTTGTACATGTTTAACAGCAGGTTACCTATCCTTTAGGGCAGGGGTCCCCAACCCTCAGGCTATGACCCAGTGCTGGGCTACAGTCTATTTGGAACTGGGCCAGAGAAGTGGTGAGTGGTGTGCACATGCATTCAAAGCTGCATTTGTGAAAGCGGTGCACATGCATAATCATCTCCTCAAATACAGTTCTGGCATTAAAGGTGCTGATTTTTAAAATTCCCCCCAAATTAAAAACATCATTAGACTATTATTTATCTCTCAATGCACAACGTAAGGTTGACTGTCATGCCACAACAATATCTACATTATGGTACCACAATGTTTTTTTACTGTTATGTGATATTTTTCTAGTTTCCAAATGCTTATTCCTGTTCACTCATATGTCTTGAGATCTTAAGCAAATAAACTGAACACATTATTTATAACAAATCATTAATGTGGCTAAACATTTTTATAAAGGCACTTTTGACTATACTTTGAGCAGAATGAAATATAACTATTTTCTTTGCTTTCCCTTAGGAATCTATTTTTAATCCAAAAATTATTTTTAATTTTAAAAATGTTATATATTTCTATGCAATAATTGTAAGTATCATTTGATTTGATTCTGCTATAATGAATGATCACCAGTCATTTTGTATGTGCCAGGCCATTATTTTTCCTTGAAAAGAAAGATTAAGGTGAAACCCAATCCTTCTAGTTGTGCTGTCATTGAAACAAGTTTTAGAAGCTCCCAATTATTTCTGTAGTTCAGCTATGCTCATCAGTTCTGATCTTTATTTCAATTAGCAACTCTTTATTAAATAAGCCAATGTTAATGAAATAATCTAATGTTAGTGGGGAACCATTCAATGAAATAAGGAATGCCTACCATACGACATTGATTAAGGAATATATCAGACTCAACCGGTATTTTAGATCCCACTGGAAGCATAGTTTCACATGATTCAGTATTCAGAATTGGAATAGTCCAGTGGCAGAGAGAAAAGTAGGATAAGATGAGCCAGAGAAATAGGAAAGATGAGCAATATCATCTTGCAGTTTTGCAAATCAGGCTCATTTTTAGTTTTAATAGGCCCACTGTTCTATAATCCTGAAGGGAGAGCATAGCTAGACATCTCTTGGAGTCCATTAATTTTTGTTTGGGATCTAAATATTTCCAGATCAACTTTGGGCCTTTTTGCCAACTTAAAATCAGGTTCCCATCTCAGGTGGGTCCACAACCCCACCTTCTTTGCTGATAAGACCTTGTACTTCAGAGGGAGGGAGGCTCTTGCAAAGGCCCTTTAAGGCAGTGGCTCCCAACCTTTTTTGTGCTGCGGCCCAGTACCAGCATCACAAAATCATCCGTGGCCCGGTACCAGCATCAGCACTCATGGCAAGGCGAGCCGAGCGACCAGCCAGCCAGCTGTCCCCCGCTTCTCCCCGCCACCTTCAACTCCTCCTTTGTACCTGTGTCGATGGGCTTCAGGACGGCTTCGGGACGGTCGCTCGGCTCGCCTTGCCATGCGTGCTGAAAGAATCCTCATGCCTTAGTTTTGTTCGAAGCCGCCCCCCCCCCGCCCCGATGAAACTAAGGCACGAGGATTCTTTCAGCACCCAAACACCGCTTTCTACCCGGAAAAGCTCACCGGAAGCACTTTTTCATCAAAACAAGATGGCGGCGCCCAGCAAACTGGTGGCCTGGTAGAAATTGTTCCACAGACTGGTACCAGTCCAGGGACCGGTGGTTGGGGACCCCTGCTTTAAGGGATTCTCCACCAATATGTTCCTTGGTGCTTCACCTCTAGTTTTCTTCTACTGCCACTTTTTCTTTTTCTCTCTGCTTCCTAGTTCCCCAATTACCTGTAGTAAACAGTGATCCCTTTGGGTTCATTCTGTCGAATCCAAAAGCTTCTAAAAGAAGGGAGTGGGCAGAAGGGCGGATCTAACATAGGTTCTCTGATGCTGAATTAACATAGGGATGTTTCCTGGCTGCAGATTCCCAATTGCTTATTTGCTTCTTAATCTTCGTTAGTGATTTGTACGTTTGTTTTTCTGCTTCCTTATAGGCAGATCTAGACATGGATACAAATCTAGTCATGGCTCAATCTGACAGCACCCACCATTCTACTCATAAAATATGCCAGTCCCGGCTTCTTTCTTTAGCAATGTTATAGAAAGAAGCAATGGGGAATTCCTATTTGTAAGCACAAATATTGCTGCAAAAGCAGTAACATTTTCTTAGAATGAGATTGGAGGTTAGCCATTGGAGGTTGTTGTTTTTTTCTCAGTGCAAAACAAAGTAGATGGGAAGAAGATCACCTTGCCAACTGGAGGATGATCATTGATTAGCTATCTTCATGCTCACCCATGATTAGGAAAGCTGAGTTGCACTGGCTGTACATTCCTTGCTAACAGCAGGCCCACAGATAAAGCAATATTCCCTTCTTGATAACCTAAAAATGCCAAAATAATAGTGACGCTCTATCTCCTTTCAATTTTGAAATACAAAGATTTGAGGAATGGAATAGGGAATTATCATATTTCAATTTATTCAGACAAACACTTCACCTTGAATCCTGATTTCTAACCATATGACATTTATATGGGATGCTTCCTACATTCTAATCTGTACTCCATTATAGAGTGATCTATTCACTACATCCCAATTCTACTGGGAGGAAACGCTCATGCAAACTCCCTGACATACCTATCTTAGATATATGGGCAAGCCCTGATGAGGGCTAGAGTGTGCAAAATCAGTTAACAGAATGGGTGGAAGAGAAGGGTATTCCTCTGTTAAGTCTTATCCTCTTTGGAAAGCTGTTCGTTGTTACTATAATCGATGACAGAGAGTTGGTTCAGATTTTTGATTAGCTGCAGCTTTATGTTTCATCTCATTCCTAATAATAACTTGATGGATTATAAATCAATAATATTGCTTTATAAAATGAGCTGGTTTTCATGCATTAAGCACTTCTCCATACAAACCTTTCATCATCATGCTGTGCTGCCTTGTTGCAAATAGCTTCAGTTTAGTCGGGATCAAGCAGTAATCTGAGGCAGGTTCCAAACAGTTATTTCTCACTGATTTCATATTTTGAATCTTTATCACTGGATCTTTAAATGTTCAGCTGGCATCATGATCATAGATGTTGTTTCAAACAATTGCGTGAATATGGATTTTCAACGTTCTCTCTTTGATGAATCCTAATTCACCAGACCAAAACACTTTATGTATGAAACTAATTCAACAGGCGTTTTATATATACATGGCAGATAACATGGAGTTCTCTGATCACCTGATTCCTTACATGATTCACCATGAGAGAAAAGCACAATCTATACAACATCCATTATCTTCATCTTTATCATAAGTTTATTCATTTATCAAATTTGTAAAGCTGCCTGACTCTAGATATCATGCACAAATAAAATTGATTGCATCTAGGGGAGAAAACCAGAAAAACCCTGTAACATGTATCCAAGAGGAGCAGAGGAGCACATACTTTTAAATAAAACTCCTCCAAGGGCCCTGATGCCCATCTTAGTCTAAGATCTGGGGTAGGGTGATCAGATTTTAAGAGCATGTTTGAACAAGGGCAGGGTAGGGACCATAGAGATTACTAGGTGGTGGTATTCTATAGAAAAAGTTACTTGCTGGATCTCATTAAGATGACACAGTTTAATTAAAGGAATGTGGGCCAATCCTGTGCTGCGGCCCCGGGAGATTCGTCTCCCCACATGGGGTAAGGCTGCCCTCTTGGGCAGGGGAGGCTTTGTTGTAGTAGGGTGTCATTTTTAAAATAATTGGCTTTACCTTCGAAGGAAAAGGGAAGGCAGCGACAGGAGCTCCTGAAGCCAAGTGTCTCCGCAGGGCTCCGGTTGCAGGGAGGAGCCCTGACTGGCCACACGTGGCTGCGCCAAATGCCACGGCATTGCTCTAGCACCGTGGCAGCAAGGGAGAAGGGATAGCAACAGTGGCGGAAGGTCTCCTGATACGAAGTGTCCCACCAACTCCGAGGTCAACATCCAAGCTGTCACCGCCTGCCCACCCGAGGATGCAAGGGGGGGAATTAAGTCACCCCCGAAAAGATGGCCTAGCCATTTTTTCATAGGTCAAAAAAAAATAAGGCCCGGCCTTATTTTGTGAGAAACACAGTAGAATGATTTTGAATAACTATTTTGTTTACTAATGTTTATATATATATATATATATATATATATATATATATATATATATATATATATATATATATATATTGTTTTTGCTATATTTTTAGAATTTTTCTTTTTATATTTTCAAGGGGAAGTACCAAGGAGAGTCTGAATGATGACATCTACATGATATAAAATAGATATTAGAAATTTGAATGTTATAATATTAGAATGCACAAATTCAATGTTTAATGAGATTTCATATGATAATAACAATAAGATTTAAAGGTGTTGCACTTCAATTGGCAATCATAGGGGGAATTTTGCTTCTTAAGAATGTTGGAAGAGAACATATGAACTTGTAAACAAGACAGATGAAAGTATAAGTACAATGAATAAAAAGATATAGAAATTGAGGTAAAAGAAAAACAATTGAATAAGAAGAAAATGAGATAACCATAAAAGAAAATTAAGAGAAGTAAAGGGAGAAATAGTGAGAAGTTGGAAAAAGAGTAATAAGATATGAAGTTGAATACATAAGATGAATATGCATATGAAATTGTGTCTGTATGGAAATGATAACCCAGAATGATGCTGTACTCAAATAAGATGTTTTATTTGTTTTGTTAAAACTCAATAAAAATTTATTTTAAAAAAACAACAAGGTCTTGACTATTCAGCCTTTTATTTTCTGAATTTTTTTTGCCAATATGTAGGACAGAATGTTTATTTGTTGAGATTTGAAGTTGCCATTTGTTTGACCATTCTGATACATAGTCAAGGTCTTTTTGAAGGGTAGCAGTATTGTCAGTGGTGTTGAATAGCTTTACATCATCAGCAAAGAGAATGCAGCTGCTCTTGATATGATCACAGAGGTCATTTATGTAGAGTATGAAAAGAGTTGGTCCTAGAACACTGCCTTGGGGGACACCACTGTTGACAGGTACAGAATCTGATAGGACGCTCCCAATTTAGACCATTTGTTGTCTGTTTGACAGGAATGCTTCTATCCAGTTATGCAGCTGTCCAGAGATTCCATAAGATTTTAGTTTTAGGAGTAGTTTGTCATGTACCACTGAATCAAAGGCTTTACAGGAGTCTACATAGATTGCATCTATTACTTTGCCCTGATCGAGTTGTGTAGTCCATATGTTTTTGCAGTATATGAGTTGCAGATTACATGATAGTTTTTTCCTGAAACCAAATTGTTCATTAGAGAGTAGGTTGTTTGTTTCTAAGTGGAGGATGATGGATTGGTTAATAATTGATTCCATGACTTTACAGGTGACACAGCATAAGGAGATTTGTCTGTAATGTTCAACTAGGCTGGGGTCTCCCTTTTTGAAGATGGGGATGACCATGGCTTGTGACCATAGTTTTGGCAAGGAGTTGGTCCTGAAAGATTTTTCGGAGATTATGCTTAGAGTTTCGGCTATGGCAGTGGATAGCTTTTTTAAGAAGTAGGCACATATTCCGTCCCGTCCAATAGATAGAGATGGTTTTAGATTGCGTAGTGCTTTTTCAACATCTTCTGTAAAATCGTTATGTATTAGATCATTGTAATTGTCTGTGGTTCAACTAGGAAATACTGGGCATGATCCATTGCTGTTTACAAATATTGAGCCAAAGAATGTGTTAAAGTGGTTGGCTTTAATAGTGTCGTCATTGCAGTCTTTACCATTAAGTCCTTTCAGGGGTGCGATGGACCTTGAGTCTTTTAGTTTGTTATTTACAAAATTGTAGAAAGCGCACTGGAATTGGTGAGTAGAAGGTTTTCTTCTTGTGTAATGTGATAATTGGTGCGTTCAGTTTTTATCTGTTTGCATAAATTTTTGTATCGGCTTTTGAAGTTGGCAACATGACCAGATTTGTTTTTCCATCAAAGTGATTTCTTTTTGGATTGAAGGTTCCTTATTGTTATGGGTAATTTGTTTTTTCTGGTTTTGGGAGTTGTTAATGGTACATATAGTTTGATGACTCTTTTGACTTCAAGTAAAAATATGTTGTAATGGTCTTCTATAGTATTGCATCCAGAGAATAGAAATTGCCAATCAAGGGATGAGAGATTGTTGTTTATAAGATCATAGTTGCCTTTTTTGAAGTTACAATTGGGGATTACATCATTGTGATGATTTTTGTGTGGACGTATGTTGAGACAAAAGTCAATCATGTTGTGGTCACTGTTGGAAAAGGTCTCTTTAATCTGTATTCCATAAATTGAATTCAAGCTATTGCAGAAGATGAGATCAAGGCAGTTATTAAGTCTAGTGTTGTTGGTTAATAGTTGTTCTAGTCCCAGATTCTAAATTGTAGAAGGTTGCATGTGTGGGTTCAGTTGACATTCATTAAGGGTCCAGTTAATATGAGGTAGATTGAAATCACCAAGAAAGATAAAAGCATGTGGGCAGGATGCTGCCCATGTTAGTAGTGTATTTAGCTTGTTTGCAAGTTCGATGTCATAATCAGGGGCTCTGTAACATAGTAAGAACTGAAATGTGATAATTAAGGACAGTTCACAGACAATGGTCTCAGGAATAGCAAGCTCTCCTGGATAACTTGCATGTTTTTTAGATGTAGGGACATTTTATAGAGGATAGCAACACCACCTCCTCTACAGATTTCACGATCTGATCGGTAAACTTGATAGTCTATTACTGTGGTAATGGAGTCAGGGAGAGATGTGTTGAGCCATGTTTCACAGACAAATATAATGTTGAATTTAGCCGTATTTAGTAAGAGGAGAAATTCAGGTATTTTATTTACAAGGCTTCTTGTATTGAGCAGCTTGCAAGTAGCTCCTTCTCCTTCTTGTTCTCTTCCTCCTGTTCAAAAACTGAATTGTTTTGTGAGAAATGGCAGAAATGATTATTAAAATAAAGTTTCAGCCATGTAACTTTAGGAGCAGTGTTGACTTATGTCCTGGGTGGGAAAGCTGTGAATGGAGTTTGAATGTTTAAAATTCTTCGGCTGTATTTCTGTCCAGATTAATCACAATTACTTTGTTAAATATTGCTCTCCAGTTTATTTATTTATTCATGTATTCATGTTTTGCTTGCATTTTAGGAAGACTGATTTCAATAAAGCTTACATGATTTTTATAGCTCTTAGTTTGTTGTCAGTGTTCAGAAGTACATTCAATTGAACCGATCAACAGGATTTTGCCAGTTCTCCCAAAGACATTGAGGAAATTTGCTTAAGTGTTTCCTTGGATCTATTTCTTACCTGCCAAAGTAAGTTAGAGTGGAATGGGACAGAATACCAGAGGTGCTAGAAAATGAAGAATTATGGATCATGATCATAATTAAGCCCAAAATTTCTGTTTCTAAACAGGACAGTTGTTAAGTGAGTTTTGCCTTATTTTACGACCTTTCTTAATTGCTGTTAAGTGAATCATTACCACTGTTAAGTTAGTAAGGTTAGGTGGTTAAATCAACCTGGCTCCCCATTGACTTCACTTGTCAGAAGGTCACAGAAGGTGATCACATGATCCTGGGACACTATAACTGTCATAAATATGAGCCAGTTGCCAAGCATTTGAATATTGATCACATGACCATGGGGATGCTGCAATGGTCATAAGTGTGAAAAACAGTCATATGTCACTTTTTTCAGTGCCATTGTAACTTCAAATGGTCACTAAATGAACTGTTGAAAGTCAAGGTCTTCCTGTAATTCTATAGATTTCTGATCAGAGTTTGCAATTACAATTATAATGCTTTATTAGCCAAATGTGATTAAACACACAAGGAATTTGTCTCCATGCATAAGCTCTCAGTATATCACAATAGTGATAGATCATTATCATAGTGTCACTTATATTACAATTTTTCAAGGTGCAATACTTTTTTCATTTTCTTTGAAAGCAAAAGATTTTTCTGCTGAAGAGCCAATATCAGGTATTTCATAATTTGTGTTTTTAGATAGGAGTTATGGATAAAAAGTATTATATTAAAGTTTGATTGAATATGTACCAAGTTTTTACTGACCTTGATGACTATACATACCCGCCCACACACTTTATGGTGATTTGTTCCTCACCTGATCACAATGGTACATTCATTATCACTGTAATTGAGTCCATCTATCTTCTTCTTGTTGGTCATCTTTCTTTCTTTCTTTCTTTTTATTTGTCAATTGCCTACAAGATAATAGGTATGAGTAAAAACATAGTTATGAATGCATGGATACATATAAGAAAAATAAAAAAATATATAAAAGAAACAATAGGACAGGGACGGTAGGCACGTTGGTGCGCTTATCTTCTTCTCCTCTTTCCTTCTACCTTTCCCAGCATTAGAGTCTCCTTCAGAGAGCTAGGACTTCACATAATATATCTGAAATAGGATAATTTGAGCCTGGTCATGTGACTCTCTGTATAGATAATCCATTTGTTTGGGGGGATGGATTTGGCTGTCAATAGCATTCTCCAATACCAGAGTTCAAAAGTATCAGTCTTCTTTCTCTACAGTTTCTCCTGTTTTCTAACCTGTTTCTTCAGAGTTCAATTAAGCAGCAAACACCTTTAGTTTTTTTTTTGGGGGGGGGGTTGTTTTTGCTATGGACTAATTAGTAAGTAATCTAACATATACTTTATTCCCATACATGTTTTCAAGCTTCCTCTATCCCATTCCACTTACTTAACACACTCCATTTACTCTCTACTTTCAATGGAGAATTCTGCACTAACCTAGTATTGGTTCTTCTAAAATGGTATTGATGGGAAATGGCAAGCATGCACTATCATATGAGATTTGCATTGGTGGCTTTGAGGGGAAAAATAACTGCATATGATTTTATCACAATAAATAAGCATAATTAATTACTTTGCTAAAACTGGAAGAAACATGAAAAGAAGAGAACCTTCTATACTCATTCTCTGTTTTCCAACATTGAAAATGTACTATGTGAGAAAACCAACAGGATTACAGCTGTATGTCAAGGCCAATATTGGCCTTGGAATAGTAATATATATTAAAGACAGGGAAAAGGTAAGCTATTCTCAGCAAAGCATGGAACAAAAAGTTGTGCAGGATTAGAGTAAACAATCACCTGTGTGCATTGCTATTTGTCAACAAATATTTGGAAGGGAAAATTCAACAATCTTTGTGCCAGGTGGATGTGTGATATGTCAAGAAGATCAGCTAATGATACATTTTCCAAAGAGTTCTGTTATTTTCATTAAATTCCATTAGCACATGTTTAGAAAACACCTTTGTTCATCTATGATAGAATTTGACAAGCAAAAAATTATTATAGCCCTGTGCTACAATTCTGTACAGCAGAGAACACATCCCTTTTCAGCTATGGAGCTGCTTTAAATCAAAGGCCAGAGAAGCTATATTCAGGCATTAGGAAAATCTGTTGACAGCTTACATGGAAAGAGGAAACAAGCCCACTAGTCCTATTTCTTGCCTTGCAAAGAGCCCATTATCATCTAGAGTGGAAGGCCTCTTTTATTTATGGAAATTCTTCATAGAACTCAGCACAATGGAAAATCAAATGCCCAATTGTACAGAGAGCCTCTATAGCTAGAGGAAGTTCTCTACCAAGATTGCTTGCCTTCTATGCATTGTCAAAGAAGCAAGAGAGAAGAACTAATGTATTTATCTGCATTCCCTTAAATGTGATTTCCTTAAAGTTCTACAAAGGAGCGTCAGAGGAGGTTGAGAACAAGAGAAGAACAGAAGGCAGTTCTTTGGAAAGGAGTCTCCTTTAAAAAAGGAAACAAAACTGTAACCCTCAATAATTACATGGACTTATCCGGAAAAAAAAAGTGATGTGCTTATTCAGTAGGAAGCAAGGGTTGGTTGATTTGGTCATGAGCAAAATATGAATCATTATGGGTTCTTGTTACATTATTCATGGTTTAATTGCAATGGGGAATCAACTTTAGCATTTTGGGTGGGAGTTGTTATAGTTATACTGTTATTAAAAAAAATATTGATGACTCACTTGACTTACCAGTTAAGGTCTTTTTCCTATTGTTTATATCTAGAGGTGTCTACCAAAGAATAATGGAATGACCATCATCTAAAGAACCAAAGCAGCATGGCAAGTTGCATGTTTCTTTTTGGCAAAGAACAACTGTTAGTTTGGAATTTTTTGGATTCTGTTAGACCAAGGAGGTCCAACCTTGGCTGGGGAATTCTGGAAGTTGAAGTCCAACATTGAGGTCTTAAAGTTGACAAGGTTGGACAATTATTTTATTTAGTGCTATGTTGTTGTTATTGTTCTGTATCACGTGTTATGGTTTTCTAGCTAAAGTGTTCCCCCCATTTTCAATAATTTTCTGAGTTGTCATTCAGCCTAGGATCCATTTACTGTAGGCAGTACTTAACTTGACAAAAAGAGAGGCAGCATACTCTTCTGCCAGCCTAGCTAACAACATGCAGTTGTTCTGCCAGTCAATGACAGAAGCCTAATTGCTTCCAAGCACAAGACTGTATTGCTAGAAAGAGGTTTTAAGACATGAAGGTCATCTAATAATTGGATCTCATTGTCCTCTGTTAATTGTTTTTCAGTTTTATCTTAAATTATTTATTCACAGCCTCCCGTGTTTTATCAACCCTGGTTCTTTTCTTCTTCTTTTATTCTCAATTAACTGCTCACTAGTTTTTCTTCAACTTCTCTTTCAGACAGTAGGAGTTTTAATGATTTGAAGGCTCCAAGCATTATTTTGGCTGGGGCATATCTTTCCGTGTCGCTAGTGTGAAAAACCAGCTTCTCACCACCACAAACAGTTGCTGATAGGAAATGAGGCTACCCTTGCTTAACCTGAGTTGCATAATGTAGGATTTTATAGATAGATAATTGTTCCCAACCATTACAAGTTTTAAATTCTAATTTGCCTTTCATTATTCCACTGTGAAAATGTTCTACTTGAAATCCCACAGTTACTGATATTTGCCAAGGATAATTTCAGTTTTGTAATTGTAAACTGAAACATGCATATTTTTCCCAATTAATACTGCATCAATAAAAATAGCTTATTTGCAATTATTTAAAGATACCCTTATAACAGCAAAATATATTATAATGTTGTAAATACTATTAAATAAAATCATAAAAATGTGTTGGCATATGGATACACACACTTGCACATAAATATCCATACATTTGCCTCCTTCAATTAATTCCTTTTTTAAATGAAAAAAAAATACTGCCCTAAGGTGAGTACAATATTCTAAGACTACCATGCTTATTTCAATTAAGCAATATTTTGTGCAAAAAGGAAAGCCAAAGATATAGAGTGATTACTAATACTATACCATTCTTGAGTGCCTCTTACAGTACTTTTGATCTAGTTAAAATTACTGCTTGATATTCATTGTGCTAGCCTGCTATGTGCATATCACAGTGTGCAATCTCTACCTTTAAAACAGGAGTACATCTAGCAATAAAAAAAATCAATTGAATAAATCTTAGAATTACATTGGCTCCAGCTTATAGCTTGAAGATCTGCTATAGCCCATGACCACCCCCAAGAGGGTATCAAAGAGGAGAAAGTGAAAAAGTGAAAAGAAAGAAAAAAGAGAAAAAGAATGGGTTGAGATACAAATATATAATAGGGTACTGCATGTATTCCATAGCAAATGCTGCTTTATTGCTGTAGGATATATTAATTGAATTTTGAGAGCTTCTCCAAGTTTGTTTCAATTTATACTAAACAAAATCAAGGTTTGCCTATTTTGATTTTTTTTCTGTCTCTGGATTGTCTAATCTCTTCTCCAAGTCCCTCCTCAACAGCTTGCTCTTTATTTCCCCAAGGTCAGCTCATTTTTTTTTTTTACATTGCTCAGTTAAGTCAAGCAGGAACATTTATCATAATGGCAGCAATGTTACAGGAAGATGCTGAAGTTGAATCAGTGGCAAAGGTAGCATTTCATACTGCATGGAAGAAGGCAATGGTAAATCATTTGTATATTTTAGTAAGAGAGCTACACTGATAGACAATATAAAGTTACTGGCCCTTCAGGTTTGATGCTACTCAATATGTTAATAAGGAAGAGTTAAGGATATTTCAGAGTACCATTTATTATGTGGCTAAATTAAAGCCTTTAGGAGATCAAATTGCTGATGTTTCAGGAAAATTAAATGTGAAACTGCGAAGATATAATTGCAGTGACAACCTGGAATATAAGAAGCATGAACATGAAGAAGCTCAGCACAGTGGAAGATAAATGGAATCTTCTATACATTGACATCTTAGAGTCAGACATCAACAATGGATTAGAATTAGACACGTTTAATCAGGGGGTTATACGATACTATTTATTGTTCATGACATGAAAGATGAAGGAATGAAGCATTCAGAATGGATGCAGCAAAGACAGTACTTAGGTACAGTGCAGTCAATGATTGAATAATATAAAATTGAATAATATAAATTCAATTTTGTGAACAAGACTTTAATAAGAGGCATATTAAGAAGAGGAAGGTAATGAATTTCATGGTCAAGTTCGATCTAAAACCAACAAAACATGAAAGCAAGATTTGCTGCTTGAGCTTGGAGATTAGAAAGGCAAATTTGGAAATAGTAAAAAGGAAAACATTACTGAAGTGTTTGGTCTAGGAAAGAGAAATGAAGCGAAAGAATTACTTATTAGGTGCTGCCAATCTATTGGTTCCTTTATTATTGACATGTTCTTCAAACTATCAAGACAATGCCTATATAAGTGGATATCTCCAGATGAAGTTCATAGATATAAAATTAATTTTATTATCAAAACAAGGAGGTGGCAGAGCTCTGTTGTAACATTAAAGATGAGGTCAAGAACTGACAGTAAAACAGATTATGAACTGGTCATTTGCAAATACCAGCTTAAATTAAACGGGAAATTAGAACAGGCAGTTTCTACATTATAACCTTCAAAATAGGCTTATGAGAATATCAGGAATAGTTTTGAAATCTAGAACCACCTTGATAAAGAACTAGATCTTTCTTTTCCTTTTCCTTTCTCTTTCTTGAAGAAAAATATTGGGATTAGCGTAAAAAGCGAGTTCATGCTGTTCACATAACTAATTTGGATCTTGGTAAGAAACCTGAAATATTTTTCAAATAATGTCCATATTATCTCAAAAGACGGAATAAAGATTATATTAGAACTATACAGAAGTGTAGTTTCCTCAAAGTTTGCATTGGAATATACCATCATTCTTCAAATAGCAACCTCAGTTAGGTGATGACTAGAAATGGAACCAAATGGAATTCCCGAGAAAGAAAATATTTTCATAAAATCATGAGCTGTGTTGTGTACATTAAAAAAAACTTCTTAATGAACCAGTTGCCAAGGTTTAAAGTTGCCAAGGTTGGACACCACTGGTCTAGTGCACTGGTTTGGTCTAGTGTACTAGACTCACCTTTGCCTTGAAAACTAGTATTGGCTTCATTTGAGTAGCCTGTGAAACTCATTGGGTTGAACTGGCACCAGCACAGGGGATTGCTGGGGGATACCAATTCAGGCTAGGAAGCTTTAATAAAAACTCCTCACACACTTGGTGTGTGTGTGTGAGAGAGTGTGAGTGGGACAGTATAAGTAGCCTTAGAATGACCCTGGCAGTTGCGCAAGGAAAAAAAATATCAGAAAACTGGGATGTGTATACTGAAGGGCAATATTGTAAAGGAAGGTGTGGCTGACTAGGAACCTGAATAGGATTTAGAGAGTGAGATAGATTACAACCCTTGCACCCGTTAACTCCAAATGAGCAAAGTTTTAAAAGTATTGGCTTTAAAATGCTATATTTTAAGAACAGCATCCTTGTTAGAATAACGATGCTGCTCTTATCTCAAAAGAAAAATGCTTTGAGGCTCAATTCTTCCATTTATTCCAGTATTTCTATTATCAATAGTGCACCAGGATGGTATCCTAATAGAATTCTGCCTTGCTGTGACTTCCTAGATTCTATCGGGTTAGATTGAAAGAGGATGGTCTGCTCTAATAGACTGCATACCAATCATATCACTAGTTTAAGGACCTACCCTCTCCTTTTCTCTTCCCAGCTAAATTACAGTGTTGCCTTTTAAGGTTGTTCTTGAGAAGGAATGCCTCCAGTCAAGCATGCAATATATTAACTTCTAGTCTCTCCAGTAATACAGTGCATTCCTTCTATATTTTGTTCATTGAATAGCTGCACAAAAGGGCTCTTATCCGCATGCATATCACAACCAGGAAGATGATTTTCTTTAGTGTACAAGGGAGTTGCCACTCAACATGAAAACTTCTCTGAAAAGCATTCAAGAGAAAAGCAAAAATGGGGGACCCTGACAGTGGCTTTTCTTCTTTCAAATACACAAGTGCACACTCACAAAAACCTGACACCCTATGGAAACACATCTTATGATTCAGACAGTAAAATACTCTCTGGTCCCACATTGTTGTTTCTAGCTATGATGGCTCTCCAAAGCCAAAGTTTTCTGTCCTTGCCATTAAAAATGAGATAGCTTTAGCTGGGATGGAAGAGTTCCATGCAGAATTCTTCCACTGAGCTCTCTAGGTCTTTTCATCCGCATTCTGTACTGCTACATCGGTAACCCAACTGGAAATTTTGCCCTCTGACATAAAGCAAATTGGAAAAATAAGCTTTTTATTCCAATCTGCTTCTTAGCAATTTAGAGATGAAGATAAGAAGGACAGCAGAACAAAATTATGGGCTGAAAATTGTGAAGGAAATTAAAATAATACAATCTTGTAATGTTAATGTCATTTTGGCAATAATCTACCAGACTGCCATATGTTGCCAGTAAATAAAACTTTAGTGGATAGCCACTGTCCCTTACAATACATACAAACATTTATTAAATTATCAAATTAAGTCAGGAGTACACATATTGGGAAACATACTGGCCAATTAGCTAAGCAGAGTTGCCTTGGCCAAGTTGTCAGTATTTGGCAGGTTGTTGACATCTCAATCAACACATACATCAAAAGAGAAGTAAAATGACAAAAAAAAAAAAAAATCAAAACCCACCATCACACTTTTTAGAATAAAAATGTAATTCATTGAAGCCTTGGGGGTTACAGAATTAAGTCCTGATGTTACATTCCTTCCGCATTGGCAAAATATAAAGTTTCATTTCAGTCAAACTCAATTCTGGCTGACTTCATGGATTCATCATACAGTTTTCTTGTCAACAGTATTGGAAAAGTTTGCCATTTCCTCATTCCAGGATGTTTCTCAAACTTTCCATCTTAGCCTATAGTGCCAGGATTTCCTGATGCTCACCATGCAAATACTACCAGATCCGAACCTGATTAACTTTTTAAGGTTACTTAGTCCAGCCATCTGGAATGGGACAGGAACAAGACAAACTTGCATTATCTTATTCTAACTTCCAAATCACCATGAAGATAAGTGGAAGTTGCTCCTACACTGCTGCTGTTTAAATAGTCATTGGTAAAGAATGTAGAATTGACTACCACATATCCCAAGCATGGTGAACATAGAGAAAAAAACAAAGCCTCCCAGTCTACCTATATTCATATCTTCAATGCACAAGATATACAACATCACACAAGAAAACAAGGAAATGCAAATCAAGTAGCACTGGTAACCATATGATTATTTTATTTATTTATTTATTTATATTTGTCAATTGCTTACAAGATAAAAGGTATAAGTACAAACATAGTTATGAATACATGGATACATATAAGAAAAATAAAAAAAATATAAAAGAAACAATAGGACAGGGATGGTAGTCACATTGGTGCGCTTATGCATGCCCTCTACAGACCTCTTAGGAAAGGGGTGAGGTCAATAGTAGAAAGTCTAAGGTTGAGGTTCTTAGGGTTTGGGGAAGAAACCACAGAGTCAGGTAGAGTATTCCAGACATTGACCACTCTGTTGCTGAAGTTGTATTTCCTGCAATCAAGTTTGGTGCGATTAACCTTGAGTTTGTACCTATGTTTGCTCTAGTGTTGTTATGGTTGAATCTGAAGTATTCATTGACAGATGGGACATTGCAATGTATGATTTTATGTACTATACTTAGTTCGGACTGAAGGCAAAATAGTTCTAGGTTTTTTAGGTCTAGAATTTCAAGTCTGGTGGCATCAGGTATTCTGCAATGAGTAGAGGAGTGGAGAAGTCTTCTTGTGAAATATTTCTGGACTTTCTCAACTGGGTTAATATCAGATACGTAATGTGGGTTCCAGACTGATGAGCTGTATTCAAGTATTGGTCTAGCAAATGTTTTGTATCTTCTATTATTAGTGTAATATTACCAGAGAAAAAGCTACATAAGATTAGGTTAACAACTCTTAACACCTTTTTGGCTATGTAGTTACAGTGGGCTCTAGCACTTAGGTCATTAGAGATGAGTACTCCAAGATCCTTGACAGAGTTTAGATCATCAACAAGGTCTTGACTATTCAGCCTGCATTTTATTTTCTGATTTATTTATTTTTTTGCCAATACGTAGGACAGAGCATTTATTTGTTGAGATTTGAAGTTGCCATTTGTTTGACCATTCTGATACATAGTCAAGGTATTTTTGAAGGGTAACAGTATTGTCTGTGGTGTTGAACAGCTTTACATCATCAGTGAAAAGAACGCAGTTGCTCTTGATATGCTCACAGAGGTCATTTATGTAGAGTATGAAAAGAGTTGGTCCTAAAACACTGCCTTGGGGGACACCACTGTTGACAGGTACAGAACTTGATAGGACGCTCCCAATTTAGACCATTTGTTGTCTGTTTGACAGGAATGCTTCTATCCAGTTATGCAGGTGTCCAGAGATACTGTAAGATTTTAGTTTTAGTAGTTTGTCATGTACCACTGAATCAAAGGTTTTACAGAAGTCTACGTAGATTGCATCTATTGCTTTGCCCTGGTTGAGTTGTGTAGTCCATATGTTTTTGCAATGTAAGAGTTGCAGATTACATGATAGTTTTTTCCTGAAACCAAATTGTTCATTAGAGAGTAGGTTGTTTGTTTCTAAGTGGAGGATGATGGATTGATTAATAATGGATTCCATGACTTTACAGGTGACACAGCATAAAGGGATTGTAGAAAGCATGGGTGGAATTTGTGCGCAGAAGGTTTTCTTCTTGTTTAATGCGATAATTGGTGCATTCAGTTTTTATTTGGTGGCATAAATTTTTGTATTGGCTTTTGAAGTTGGCAACGTGACCAGATTTGTTTTTCCGCCAAAGTGATTTCTTTTTGGATTGAAGTTTCCTTAGTGTTTTGGCCTATTTGTTTTTTCTGGTTTGGGAAGTTGTTAATGGTACATATAGTTTGATGACTCTTTTGACTTCAAGTAAAAATATATTGTAATGGTCTTCTATAGTATTGCATCCAGAGAATAGAAATTGTTAATCAAGGGATGAGAGATCGTTGTTTATAAGATCATAGTTGCCTTTTTTGAAATTATAATTGGGGATTCCATCGTTGTGATGATTTTTGTGTGGACGTATGTTGAGACAAAAGTCAATCATGTTGTGGTCACTGTTGGAAAAGGTCTCTTTAATTTGTATTCTGTAAATTGAATTCAAACTATTGCAGAAGATGAGATCAAGGCAGTTATTAAGTCTAGTGTTGTTGGTTACTAGTTGTTCTAGTCCCAGATTCTACATTGTAGAAGTTTGCATGTGTGGGTTCAGTTGACATTCATTAAGGGTCCAGTTAATATGAGGTAGATTGAAGTCATCAAGAAAGATAAATTCATGTGGGCAGGATGCTGCCCATGTTAGTAATGTATTTAGCTTGTTTGCATGTTCGATGTCATAATCAGGGGCTCTGTAACATAGTAAGAACCGAAGTGTGATATTTAAGGACAGTTCACAGACAATGGTCTCAGGAATAGCAAGCTCTCTTGGGTAACTTGGATGTTTTTTAGATGTAGGGACTTTTTATAGAGGATAGCGACACCACCTCCTCTACGGACTTCACGATCTGATCGGTAAACTTGATAGTCTATTACTGTGGTAATGGAATCAGGGAGAGATGTGTTGAGCCATGTTTCCCAGACAAATATAATGTTGAATTTAGCCATATTTAGTAAGAGGAGAAATTCAGGTATTTTATTTACAAGGCTTCTTGCATTGAGTAGCTTGCATTTAAGGCCAGTTGTGGTTGGAATAGAGGTTGTTAGGAGTGTGAATGCCTAGTTTTGAGTGATGTTGGATGGGGTGGGGTGGGGTTAGATTATATAATTCAGGGAATTAAGAACCCAGAAAAAGGCACAGCTCCTTTAACAAGTAGCTGACAGGTAGAAAGTTGTCTGTTTTGGACCCAAATATTGCAGACTTCTACAACTGTGGTATATAATTTCCATGTTGTATAAAGTAAATATTGCAAGTCTATCATTTTATTAATCTATCAGGAAGCCTGCCTTAAATATTATTCATCAAATTGTAATTTGAAAAGTAATTATTTTAAAAAGACTGATTATTTTTCAGTGTAGGATAAATCTAGATGAATGGTGGAACTGGTTTTCAGAGATTCTGAAGAAAACTAATCATAAGAACTTGAAAACCATGTGACATACTTTGGTTATCCATGATATTCTCAAGTCTGGTTAAAACTGTCCTCTGAAGCTTCTCTATCTTTGGATACAATCTTACTCAAATTGGGGAGAAAAAATAATATCATGCTATGGTTTCCAGCTTCAAGCAGAACTATCAGAACAATGCATAAAGTATTTTCTATGATGAATTATTTTACTATATATACAAGAGCCAAATCATTTGATTGGATTTCTACTATGGAGATATCACGTGTTCTGCTTATTTGATGGCAGTTGAGCTTCTGTCTGAGAAACTTACATCAAACAGTCCCACCATTAGTAAAAATGGTACCTCAATAGCAAATGTAGATTGAAGAGAAACCTCATGAAAGGAAAAAATCGTTTCTGTTCCCATATGCTGCAGTTTCATAAGCTTTCATGGCTTATATGTAAAACTGAAGATGCAATTTTTTTGGTCTTGGAAAAGAATGGAAGCATATTTTTAAACAATAGTTCAGTTCCCGCCTCAACTGTGAGGCCATAGTATGGTTTATCTGACTTCGGTTTAGCTATTTGTATGGATTTGGCTATTGAAGTTTATAAATCATGGTTTATAGCTCATTTTGCTAACAATCCAGCCAACTGTGATTGATTCAATTTACTTCAGTTAATATGATACATATGCAAGCCAGGGCACTGTTTAGGACAACATCTGATTTTTATATTATTCATATGGACAATGTAATCTGAAAGCCAGTCCTAAAAACAATATGCTATAATTGCCAACCAGTAGATATGCATCATGAATGCCAGTCAGTAAATACAAAGTGCATATATTTTCATATTTAAACACCCAGAAAGCCACTAGTCTCCACGCCTGGCAATTCCCCAAGCAGTTGAACAGAACTTCTAAAACAGAATGGGGAATGATGAATGGCTAATAATGGTTATCACTCTGCTGGCATGATTGTGCGTGTGAATAATTCTTTAACAGCACCTCAAGGGTATGTTAACCTTTTCATAAATAAAGCAACAATTAAACTCCATTGCGATGATCACAAAGCATACCTTAATGAGAGCATCTGCGGCCTGGTTTTCAAATAATGCAGGGAATTTAATGAGGTGACCACAAACTGAACAAGGAAAGGAACCAGGGACCTTTCTACTGAATTAGAAACATGTCATTTTAAACTGAAAGTTGTTATAATGCAACTATAGCACTCATAATTTAGAAATGATATGCTCTGACACTAGGCCTGTAGCACTCTGATACACATTTATCTCAATTACTTTCAGAAAACTGGAGAAAAATCCTGTTTTTCCTTAAGATGCTATAGAGACATTCTTCCATAGACCTTTCTTTTCTTTTCTTTTTTTTCAAAACAAAAAGGGCATTCAACATACATCCTCAGACGGAGAAAGACTGGTTAACTTGTCATTGTTCACACTTAGCAGTGATTGAGGGCAACATTGGCAGCAGGTTAGACTATAAAAGAAGTTCCAATACACAACTATCTATGGCTGGTAGAGGAGAATCTGGAGGAAGAATTGGGTCATAGCAATGGGAGCTGGAAGGACCTGAAGACTTGGTGGCAATTATAACAATGTCACAGGAAAGGCGATCACTCAGATTTCAGGAGACAATGTTAACCAATGGTTGATATTTAACTTTGAAGGATTGGCTTGAGGAAGAGAGGTAGGCAAACATAATGCTTACATTATTGTACTTAAATAAATGTCTTACATATAATAATGAAAGTATGAAAAGTACAGACATAAGTACAGCATTTCAGAATTTGTATTTAAAATTTACAAATTACAACTACATCACTCGATAGTGATTACCATAATATAGGAAACATAAGATATATTATGATTATTAAAATAAATTAAACTTGACAAAAAAGGGGAAGAGAGATCCATATACTAACTATAAAAAGCAATTTAGAATTAATTCAATCCTTAGCATTATCATTAAATCTAGACCATGAAGAAACATATTATTTAATTTTCTCATTTTTAACAGAGAGATCTTTTCTAAAAAATAGACTGATATTCATATCCTAAGCGTTTCCTTAAAATTGGACAGGTATGTTTCTTTCAATTATGTTAAATAACCATCTGCATAACCCAAAGCATGAGAAACCTACGTTTTCATGCAATGACAAATTGTATGTTTTTGGAATATAGTTCAACATCACATTAGGATCCTTAACTATAATATTTCTTGACAAGATTGTATTTAGAAATGTAGTGATCTAAAGTCAAACATATGTATAACTGAAAAAAATCAGATATGAGTTAAAGAACCTTCAAATTGCCTTAAAAGATTCTAATGTCTATTCATTCATTGTGGGAACTAATAAACATGAAATAATATTTTCTGATTAATTAATTTTATTTATAAATTATAAGAAGTATATTTTATATTTTTAACAACTGCATCCAATGATTCTTCAAAACTGAATATTCCAATTCTTCATTGTACAATTTAGATATACTGTCTTAATAATAGTTTCTTTTTAAATTAAATGATTGATTTTCATTCAAGTGCCACAACTTTTAAGGGTCTTAAAATTGCTGGTGTTTCATGGGCTGCTAGAACATCTAGGACATGGAGTTTAATTAATACAGGTTTGAATTGTATATTTTGCCAGGCCAATATTGTAAGTAAATCATATTTAAGATGCAGTCTCTCAAAGAATTTAAAACAACTTTTAATAATTAACTGATTTAAGATGTTGATCCTTTATTTGTTCAAGATTCCAATGGAGCATTCTCCAATATTTTGAAATTTGGGTTATGTCACAATGTGATTTTCTCAAGAGAATTGGGATCAAAATATTATGACTGTTCAAAGCTGGAACAAAGATCCTTGTTTAATATACCTGGATGCTAAAACTTGCCAAGATTTTGGAGCTGTTACAAGTTTGTTGTCTAAATAGGCCTAAAGAGGAAAATATTCATGAAAGGTCTCATTCCTAAACAATACAGAAGATGATATAGTTTTAAAATCCAATTATATAGTTTTAAAACCTGATAGGATGAAGCTACCATCATTATAGATTAATTTCAACTTGACCAAGATTATAGCCCACCATAAACATGTTATCATTAACTAATCTAAACTGTGTAAAATATATATTAGAGACATCTTTCTTAAAATGTACATTAATCTCATGTAATATTTGTTTTGATAATATTAATCATGCCTCAAAAGTGTAATGGAAGCTTAACCATCTACTAAAGTACCATCTATGTATTTGGATATATTTAATTTTTAAAATCATGCTAATTTCAATACAGATTTAAACTCAAATATTTTATGAAGCCTGTACAAATTATAAATCCTAATTGATTAGAGTAGTCTATAGGTATAGCAGATCCCAAAGGCAACAAATTAGAGTTGATATAATTAAATAACATATCTTATAACATCCGTCTGGCCAAATTTTCCTAGTTGCTTCTGCAAACACAAATTACTTAAGTACTCAGAACCATTGAGGTCAATTTACTTTTATACTTTTCCTGAGTCCCACTTTCATATAGTAAAGTGATTTGTATTGAAAAACATTCATTTCTCACACAGACTACATTATTAGCCAATATTTTAATACAGAATTTGCATGTTTTGCATTCATATTAAGTCTGAATCTTTATGTGTATGTGTTTTTTTAAAATAAGCATAATAAGCATGTTGCTTCCAAAAACATATCTACACAGATTTTTCAGTCATTCTGACTTTTCTCCCGTTATCTACACCATTGTTTCCTTTCTCTTACTTATTTTAGGAAACATATCAAGCTATCCAGATATTAAAATACAACACTGTAAATCAGTACAAAAAACTGCATCTGTCAACCTTGATGCTGCATAATTGTAATAATTTTTTTAGAAAAGCCTTTTGCTTACTAATTGTAATATGTAAAAACCAAACTTATTTTTTCCATTTTCAGGAATGTATTGATAAATATTTCACAGTAAAGACTGTAAAGGACAGGAAGCCATGAATAAACAATGAACATTCTTAGGATGCTCTTTTAAGTTGAAAGAACCATCCATCAACCCATTCAAAACCCGTCTGTTACCAGGAGCAATTCAGTGCTGATGTTAGCATTTCACTTATTTCTCAAAGAATAATATTGCCAGTCTACACAACTGTAAAGAAAAGTTTGGAGGCACACACCTAGGTCTCCTTTCCTTCTGCTCATTTGCCTCCACTTTTAAATTGGTTTTCAACTGGTAGAAGTAAAGAAAAAATCTAGTCTAGTTGAAACAGTAGGGGGCACGGGGAAATTGCATATCTGGATTGCCTGTTCATTCTATTTGTTTGTTTGTTTGTTTGTTTGTTTGTCAGACATGTACAAGATAGCAGGTATAAGTATGAACATAAATATGAACAAAGGAAGTAAATACAGATAAATGGGAATAGTAAGACAGGGACGGTATGCATGCTGGTGCGCTTATTCATGCCCCCTTTATGGATCTCTTAGGAATGAGGTGAGGTCCACGGTAGACAGTTTGAGGTTGAAGCTGTGAGGGTTTGAGGTTGTAACAACAGAGTTGGGTAGAGCATTCCAGGTGTTGACCACTGTATTACTGAAGTTGTATTTTCTGCAATCAAGTTTGAAGCGGTTTACCTTGAGTTTGTATCGATTGTTTGCCCGTGTATTATTGTGGTTGAAGCTGAAGAAGTTATTGACAGGCAAGACATTGTAGCAGACAATTTTGTGTACTATGCTTAGATCGGACCGCAGGCAGCGCAGTTCCAGATTTTCCAAGTCAAAAATTTCAAGCCTGGTGGCATAAGGGATTCCTTTATGAGTAGAGGAGTGGAGCACTCTTCTTGTGAAATACCTCTGAACCTGCTCAGTTGGGATTCCAGGCAGATGAGCTATATTCAAGAATAGGTCTGGAAAAGGTTTTGTATGCCTTAGTTAGCAATAGAATGTTCCAGAGAAGAAGCTTCGCAAAATAAGGTTAACAACTATTCATGCCTTTTTGGTGAGCTCTGGGGTTTAATTCATTTGAGATGAATACTCCTAAGTCCTTGACAGAGTGAGGGCCATCTACGAGATGGTTTCTGCCCAACTTGTATTTGGTATTCTGATTTTTATTGCCAATGTGTAGGACAGAGCATTTATTAGTTGAGATTTGGTGTTGCCAATTGCACAACCATTCTGACACATAGTTAAGATCACTTTGTAGGGCAGCAACATTGTCGGTGGTGTTAAACAATTTTATGTCATCAGCAAAGAGGACTCAGATGCTTTTAATATGATTGCATATGTTGTTGATATAAAGCAGAAAGAGTGTGGGTCCTAAAACACTGCTTCTTATTAATATAAACTAATCCTGCAAAGTGAAAGGGGCAGGCAGAGATACCCCAAACATCTGGATTGGAGTGTCAGAGGCCAATGAGAGCAGGTCAAGTGATAACAAGTAGCCAGATGGTCAGAATTTGTCACAGTAATCTCAAGAAAAGATAATCACATTTGCTGTCTCCAGACTGAAGCATGATAGGAGTGGTGGGGCCAGCAAGTATCTAAGATGCTGCTGTCCACAAGAAGCCAAAAGTCATAATTTGACACTTGGGTGGGCATTTCAAAGGTGTAGAGTTCTTAAAATACTGACTTGGTAGCATAGACTTGTGATTTCAAGCCAATAATGGTATGGTTTGTTTAGCTCTTAGGGACTTACAATTTCAAACCACAAACAAAATTTTTTAGAGGAGACACTGGTTTAGTGGTAGCATGCTGATTTCATACCATAAATGTTGGTTAGCTTTCAAAGACTTTTGATTTCATATAGCTGAAATAGATTTACTGGCAGAAATTTGTGATGTCATATCATAAACCTTGCCTTTATTTGTGTTTCATATCTCAAACATCAGTTCAGAAGCAGAGGAATTTGGTTTCTGTTGAAAATGTGACTTCAGTTGTACTCTTTCTCAGAATCACATAATCCTACTGACAAGGTTCAATGAGGTATTACATGATTACAAATTCCCAACTGTTTCTCTTCATCTCTTGGACTTCTTACTCTTTGTTTATGTGATTGCTAATCTCACAATCTTCTTTCCCATCTCTGTTCTCCAGACAAGCAGAAGTGCAATGGACCCCAAGTAGGATGTAAGAGCTACATATGTATTTTCCATCAATAAATCTTCTGTGGGGTCCTTGGTGCTCTCTGAGCTTGGTGTTTTTCTTGCAGACATTTCATTACCAAACTAGGTGACATCAACAATGCTGAAATGTCTGGAAAAAAAACCCCACCTCAGAGAGCACCAAAGACCTCACGGTTCAACCCTGAGCTAGAAATATTATTTTATCCAATAACTATTCTTTCTACTGAACTTACAAAAGCTGCTTCAGTAGTCTTTCCATAGGCTGGAGTCCACTCTCCAGTAACATAAAATGTTTCTTCCTAATATTTTATATTACAAACAGAAACTACACACTGAAATACTAATTGAAACTTGTGATTTGCCAACCACAGCAACAGTTTAGTAGAATTTCATGATTTCAAGCACAGATTTAGGTATCACCGATTTAGGTTATGAAAGAAAACTTGAACCATTTCAGCTGAATGAATAGTTAATAGCAATAGCACTTATCTGATAAAGGAACAAAAATAAATAAATTAAGCCTGTGTTATCCATAATCTAGGTCCTCTCCTTCCTGATTTAAAATATAGCACATTGGTAAGAAATTCCTAAGGGCTTTTTCCCCCTTCTTCATGAAACAATCTCTTCTGGATTCCCTTAAAATTCAACACAGTACAATTTTTGGTATTTTGAACTTTGGGATTCCCAAGGAGGATTTACTGTAATCCTAAATGGGTGTACCCTTGTTGATTCAACATGACTTTGTTTGGGCAACACTAGTTTATAGTCTACCAGAGTTCAAGAAAGCTATGAAGCTTTTTCAAGAAAGCTATTTCCAGCTATGAAGATAATCCCACAGAGGTCAGATACTCTGTTTTGAAAGTATAGTTTGTCAAAAGGAGCACTGTTCATAAGTTCCCTGACTTCAGGTGTTTTCTTGTATCAAACATATTTTATACAACAAATGTGCTTCTTTAAGGAGTTGCTGAAAGTTATGGATAAGATATTGTTCATAAAGCACAGGATAAATTACTACCTTGTTGCCAAATGAGCATGTATTTCATACACTTTGTAACAACAGAATAATATTTGGGTGAGGTCCAAAATTGGAATGATAAAAACATTATAGTGTTGTTTTTTACAGTTAATTTATGAAAGCATGTGATAATAGAACTGAGTGATTAGTATAAGATCTATAAAACCTAATAATGTTCATAATGTATAAAGAAAATATATGAGAATTAAGAAGCATTACAGCACATCTGCCAACACTGCAATCTAGTATCAAGTAGTATGAAGAAAAAAAGGAAGGAAAGTAGAAAGTAGGAAGAAAGAAGGAGGGAGGGAGAAAGAAAAGAAAGAAGGAAGGAAGGAAGGAAGGAAGGAAGGAAGGAAGGAAGGAAGGAAGGAAGGAAGGAAAGGGAGAGAGACTAATTTGGACAGTCACAAAACCTGTGGCATCTGTGAACACTATGAATCATTCTAATTATCCCCACATGAATGCATAATTTTGAAAGGTCAAAATGTCAAGAAAGAGAAGCTATTGTAAGATATATTTTTAAAAATATTGAAAATGTTTATTAAAAGTAAAAAATAACAACTTAAAACAGATGTATTTTTTTATTTCTAACTACTGCATTACTCTAAATTATTTAATGGCATCTTCATCTGAAAAGTTTCTTTTTATCCCATATGTGCATATTATGATTAAAACCACAATTAGGGCAAATCCCAGAAGAGTT
Organism: Pseudonaja textilis; assembly: GCF_049901715.1. Taxonomy (NCBI): domain Eukaryota; kingdom Metazoa; phylum Chordata; class Lepidosauria; order Squamata; family Elapidae; genus Pseudonaja; species Pseudonaja textilis. The sequence goes on along the minus strand of NC_141991.1, from coordinate 196,396,622 downwards.
TTATCTCCTCTATTACTATTCATATTTTTCTTAGGATAGAGAGGGTAGTTATTTGCTGAGAAGAAATCTGGGCTCCTTGAAAAAGTTCTCAGCATGGTTTAGAATAGTACAATTAATGTATAAAAATTTCCATGACCAAAAGTCACCTTCAATTTGTATGGCAGTGATGGACGTATGGAGTTAGTACACTATTTCCCCACCTAAGATACTTAGAATGCATGATTAGGTTTAAAATTAAGAGTGGAACTAGATGCTGTTTCAGCAGATTTGAGATCCATACTGTACATGGACTCATGCTATGCAAGAGGCCAGTGGAAGAAAGTTAACAGACAGGCCTCACCTTGCAAAATCTTCTTCATCTCTGAATCAGCACTATGAAGATTTTCCAATATCAAGAGCACTATACATCCTTGACACTAATTTACTAGTAAAAGAAAGGGGAATAGTGACATTATTAACATAGGATTATTATTTGAACTTCCCCCAAAAGAAGAGCATCTAGATTGGGGAGATTATCTATATCTGATATCTATATCTATCTATATAAAATCAATTTGAATGAAATACTGCAGGATAAAAGCCTCCAAAAATCTTCATTAAGGTTGGGGGTAATCTACCACATTGATCCAATGAGGATTCTTAAATAGATGTTTTTCAACTTCCCTGTCTAGGACTGAGAGACTGATTGACTGGCCCAAGTCATCCAGCTGATTTCTCTGCCAAAAAGAGGGTTATTTATTCAGGAAATGGTTCAATTAGTATACTATCTGTGGTGACATAAGATTGGAAAACTTGGATGTTAAACAACAACAAAAAATATCAAAGCAGTTGGAAGCAGCTGAAGAAGCCTGCAATGGATTGATTTAGTCTAATATTTCCCAAATCTCAGCGATTTGTGGGCTTCAAGAATTCCCCAGCCAGTGTGGTCATTGCTCAGAATTCTAGAAGTAGAAGGCCAGATATTTCAAAGATGCTGTGGTTTGGGAACTATTTGGGCTGGAGATGAATGAGTAAATGAACTATCAGATTATCTATCATTATACCTGCTTATTGATGCAGTGTAGCACACCAGATAAGTAGTAGAAAATATACAGTGTAAAATATCTATATAATATCTGTCTATCAAATATATATCTTAGTTATAATTAATAATAGTGAAGAATGATACTTACAATAAGCTTTGAGCAGGCATTTCTATTTCAAAGTAAGTATTATTAATGATCATCAGCTCTGGGTTAACTGGGAATGTCTTATCACTTTTAAGTTGGGATAGTGATCTTGGGTGTGTGTGAGAGAGGGAAACTGGATAATTGAAGAACAGAGTTGGAAGGAACCTTCAGAGATCTTCTAGTCCAACCCCCTGTTTAAGTAGGAAACCCTGCACCATTTCAGGCAAATGATTGTCCAATTCCTTCTTAAAAACTTTCTGTGTTGGAGCACCTTCAACTTGCTGCTATAATGTGTGATAACACTGCTATCACATTATGCCTAGTCCTTCTTTTCATTAAACTAGATATACCCAATTCCTGGAATTCCAATTGTCTTTGTTGCTCTTCTCTGAACTCTTTCTAGAGTCTCAGCTTCATTTTTTAATAGCATGGTGATGGATGCAATTCCCAGGGCAAAGTTGTCAACTAAGTCAACAACTAAACAGCTCAGCTTCAAAGACCATGAATGCAGGCAAGAATCCATTAAACATAGAAAAATGGAGAAGAAGAAGAAGCCAGGGTTGGAACTTGTATGGATAGAAATGGAGAACTTCCCCCTCAGGCTAACAGAAGGCAATTAACTGCTGGGTCTAGTTTCATTCTAATTAAACCATATTATGCCATGTATTAGAGAGAGTTCCAGTGAGTCTAAGTCTAGCAGCCAAGTTTAAGTTGTATGAGGTCAGAAGACTAGGATTTTCTGGCAGATCCAGGTAATGGAAACTGGACTTTGTAGCAAGATAACAGAGAGCCATAGTTTTCTGTTTTCAATTGGTTCATGGCAACATAAAATATTGCCATTTGTTGGCCTTCATTATGAGACATCATTATTTCTTGTTGACTGGCAGAAAGTGTGTGCCCTACTTTCTCCAGGAGCTCATTGTTAATTAATTAAAATGCTAATTTCAGTATCTAATGGATTTTTAGAATGGCAAAATCCCAGACATATTTAGGTACATTAAAACTTTGGCAAGATAGAGATTATACAGCATTTGTTCAGAAAAAGACAGATTTGTTCTTTTATCACAAACATGATAAAAGAAAAAAATTGTATTGCTTTTCCACCTAAAAGTGAAAAGTGAAGTATGAACATATAGACTACAAAAATTCTAGTCATCATGGCCCTTAGCGATGAAACGGTATATCATAGAACAACAATTTTTGAACCAGAGTACCTCAAATGGGTTTACAGAATGCATTTCACATCTGGGACCTATGACCTAAAGGAATGAAATCTGGGAATGTTGTGGCTGCTTCAGTGCTACTGGCTACTTCTCTGCTGCTCCTGCAGTCATGTAATCTTGATTTTCATTATTCTGTAACAGTTTCCCAGCCAGTCTTGCAATCTATCACTCCCTCTGCAACCTAGACGCAGCCACATAGAAAGAAGGGAAGGGAAGGGAAAGGAAAGGAAGAAAAGGGAAGGGAAGAGAAGATTTCTGATGTTCCCTACCTGATTCCCACAAGGAAACTACATGGGAAAGTCCCAGGAAATTGGATGTCACTCCTGCACCCACTGCTTTTTGCCCACTCTTGGTCATTCTGTTTCTTTTTTAGATGAGGAAATGTCTCTGAAACAATTACCCAACAGAGCAGTTTGTTTAATTCTGTACAAATACATCGGTCCTAATAGATACTTCCTTTTGGATATTTTCCCCACCAGTTAAATCCAGGCCAAGTTCCTCTATGACATAAAGTCAAACAACCAATAGTAGCCAAGAGATTAAGGCAAGTCCTGCTGTTTGAATGACACAGCCTGATGCCTCTCCCTCTTGCACTCTCTCCTCTAATATGATGATCTTGTGGGCATAGGGTATCATTACAGGTCTGTGTCAGGCAACAAAATATTTGGCACAACCTGTGTATATTACCATAAGAATATTTCAAAAATCAAATCATACTGATAGCAACAATCAACACTTCTCAGAATCTGTGTCATCAATTCGGATTCTAGTGAAATCTCTTCCCTGCTCTTAAACTGTGTAGCAGTCCACCTGCCAGTTTTCCCTTCTCTGCCATTCCTGAATGGCCCACCAATTCTCTTCCACTCTTCCCAGAGCTCTTCTATCCTTATCCTCATCCACATCCTCATCCTCATCCTTATCCTTACTGATTAAATAAATGCAATAAGTAATAATAAATGGATCAGATTGTATAAAACAATAGCAAAAAACAAATTTGATAAAAATAAAAGCAATTCAAAGATCTGAAACAAGCAAACACTATTTATAATGCATTCTCCATTTGGATCCAGTCCTACCCCACCCCCACCCCCAAAAAAACAAATACAACCTGACAACCATTAAATATATAAAAATAATAAAGTACATTATGATATATTTACAGTCATAATAGAAATAATAGGTATATAATTGTGTATGTATTATATTACATTACATTGATTTATATTTCACATTTCTGAACAGCCCATCTTCCCCAAATCTTCCCTCCTGTTGTCTTACTTTCTTGAAAGATTTGTAACAAATAGCTCTATCATTTACCTTTCCTAGCCATCATTATTATATCTGCTCACATCTACTTCCACCAGTCTACCTATTAAATAGTTTAACTGACAACAGTACAATAGTGGTTGGTCATTGCCTTCTGGAATTCATTCTTTCTGACTTCTCAATCCAGTCTACAGTCCTTGGATTTCCTGGTAGTTGCTTTTTAAAAATTCAGTTAAGGTTAGCTAGATAATTTTAGTCTGGTACTAGCATTTGTTCAATCATCTCAGTGCCTGCAGTGCAGGCTGTTGGCTGCCAAAAGGATCATGAGAAAATTTTTTGACCATAAAACAAAAACCTATATTACAAATCTATTGCTCTCATTGATAGTCCTATTGTAAGATGCTAGAAAATTGTATTATGATTTATTATTATTGTTGTTGTTATTATATATGTATTCTAAATGTATCTTAGTTCCAATTACCACTGCATAACAAAAGATCAAATCCGTTGAAGTTACAGCTTTTGATATCAACACTGTGACAATGTATGATGGAAAATGATGGAAGGAGGAGGAGGAGGAGCGGAGGAGGAGGAGAAAGAGGAAGAACAAGAAGAAGAAGAGGAAGATGATAATTATGAATTTGTCTAGTCATACACACCAAATGATTGCTGAGACATAACATTTTGTAAGTTTCATAAAATTGTTTCTAGATTTTTCGCTTAGAAGCACAACTCTGTCTGACACCAGCCTAAGCATCTTTTCATAAATGGGAAGATTGACACAAGACATGAGATGTGATCCAGGGACACCTCAAAAGAACATCTGTTCTTGAACAACTCAACCTTGGTGTCTAAACACAGGCAGAAGTGTTGTTGATAATGAATATTGTAAAATCTCCTCTCAATCACCTTCAGGAATAGGCCATCAAGTGAATGTCCTTTGGTGTATGTCTGACAAACTATTATAAGCATATTTGGTGATAACATAAGAAACACTGATAAGGATGTGATAATGATGAAATGATGGTTAACATCTGTAAAACAATCAACTAACTCTGCTTATTTTGCCTGCAGATTTACTAAACTCAGCATAAGGCATGGATTGAGAGTCCACAATATTTGTTTTTTTCCATTCAGGCTAAACGGAGTTAGGAACCTGCCTTCAAATATTTGTTTTAGCCAGTATCTCAGCCAGCTGTCTCCTTCAGGTCTCTATGAAAAGGTTAGCCACAGAGAGGGAGGCATGCTAGATTTTAGAAATATCAACTATTCTACTGCAGCTGGGTCTTTGTAGGTAAAAAAGAAAGTCACCACATTACCTTTGCATACATTACAGGAACTGATGGATTCTCCAAGCATTACTTCCCCCCTCCCTTCTCCACTTCCAAATATCACCCAATAATCCTCTTTATAAGATCAGTTGGCATTGAGACTGAGGTAAAAGATGAGTTTTTGTGGTAAAAGATGAGTTTTGGTGGATGGCTAGATCAGCAGATTTAGCTATTTGACAAAACTTGCTTTAATTTGACATAGGTATGTTGCATAGCTGCAGTGAAAGAAAAACTGATTCTCAGTTGATAATCTACCTGCTTTGCAACACAGGTTTATAGCTGGAACGCTTGAAATGGTTTTATTCTATGGTACTGGAGTGTTCTAGATTAAACTCAACACAAAATAGGTTTTCATTTTTTGTATACTTTATTCTGTTGGACGGAAATAAAGGTACTTCAGCTGAAAATGCTTGCTTCAATTTCTTCCTTTTCCTTCATTAGAAAAAAAAAACCTAATTAAAAGGGCCCAATTACAAGAAAATAACTGCCTAGTTTTCTCATTATGTTTTTCAGGTATGAATTCTAATCCACTCATTTTTTTTTCCAAAGTAGGCCACTGCCTAAATTCATAGACTGTTTAACATGCAAATAAAAACAAGCTCATATTTATTTTCTGAAGCACAAACAAAAAATGTGTCTTTATAGTTTTATTTTTAAAATACAGAAGCTACTTCAATGATAATTAATTCTGAAAACCTGACCTAGAAGTGAACTTCACTGAATTCAATATGACTTCTTTAAGAGTAGATATAAGATTGCACAAATAAACTTATATAGGACTTATATTCCTAGCCTATTCAGAAACTACCTGTAACTTTTTAAAATTAAAAGTACTGTACAGTCAGTATATCTTTCAAATCCAACTACTACTCAGTAAGATCATTAAGAATCTGAGTTCACACTCCAGTAACTATCACTGTAAATGCAAAAAATGTAGCATCTCAGGAAAGTCGTGTTACTTTTCTTAAACGTTGCATGCCTATATTGGTAGTCTTCATTTAGTGTCTGCCTCATTTAATGTCCATTTATAGTTACAATGGTGATGAAAAAAAATATCTTTGTGACCAATCTTCGCATTTATCTTCACATGTCTATAAAGCAAAGTGCCAGCATTCCAGAAAAACAAACTCCAACACCAAAACTCTGAGACAGGCATTTTCTCAAAGTTCCATTTTATTAGAGTGTCACACTGGCACATCTGGGAAAACCCAAATCTGAGAGTTCCGGGTTTTCCCTCAGTAATTCAAAATCAAAGATCCATCCCCTGCACCCACCAGTCCATCACATGGCCAATCACCATCCGCCCCAACTGGTGACAATCCTCTAACCACTCCCCAAACAGGTACAGGATGACATGACCTTGACTGAGAAGAAAAATGCTATTATGTCTAACTACATATACTTTATAAAATCCCCCCTCTTAATTTCCCAGGCACTGAAATGTGGCAGTGTGGAAACGTCTGGTGCTAATATGGCTTCCAAGGCTGACAGAAAGCTGAAGTAAGATCATAAGCACAACTGGGGTTTCACTTAGTGACTATACAACTGAGTTGATGGTCACGGTTTTAGTCACTGAAAGGGGATTATCTGTATAATATTGCAGTAGACCCCAATGGATGCCATATTTGGTTTATTTAAAATCAGCTATCTCTTAATATTTAGGTCTTTTCTATATGGAAAGTGAAATTTTTTTAAAGGATGAATCATTAGTTTTCTGCCAGAAATTCATACATTAACTTCATGCCTGCAGTAGAATGCCAATCTTATTTTGGGAAATTAATCCATGTTTGTCCCTAGTTCTGCTAGGTAACATGTTTTCTTCCTTTCTTTTTGATGCTTAGTTTCTCTTTCATCAGATCACAATTTCTGTGGCGTTCAAAAGATGTTCTAGCAATCATAAATTCACTTTCAGGTAATCTGTATCTTACCACCCATCCTGACAGACGGTCTTTAAAACCATTTGAATAAGTAACAGCTATAATGCAACATTTGAATTAGTAATGCAGAAGACCAGTGATGGCCCACCAAAACCATCATAAAAGGACTCTGGGAAATACATAATATTGAAGGGAAATGCAATATATGCCATATGTATTTTCTGAGTATGTCAGAGATCATAATTATGGGATAAAAAATGCTTGTGCAGATTAGCTTGTTTTAGACAGCAGCCTGATTAGAAGGGACAGATGAAGGCAGAATTAATGCTTGAATAGGGCAGATTGGTTGATCCAAATCTGATGGAGTAATATTTTAACTCAGTTTCAGTTAGCAAAATTACTTGGCAGGCCAGGGCTGTTGGCCTATCTCATGCAGTACAGTATTATTACTATGATTGTGTCATTTACCATTACATTTTAAATTCAATGACTCGTTCTGGATATAGCCTACCTTAAAGTCTTCATACTGACCCTGGCTTCAAAATGCTATTTCTAGCCAAACATCATTTCATGAAACAGGAACACATGCACACATATATGCAGGAATCCTGCAGATAGCCTGAATATTTTGTCATTGATGTATATTTACTGTTATGTCTATGGAACCCCCTATTATGGAAATTCTAATACCAATAGCACTTACGACCTATATACTGCTTCATAGTGGTTGACAGCAGCCTCTGAGTAATTTACATATCTCAGCATATTCAATTGCCCCCAACAATCTGGGCATTCATTTTATTGACCTTGGAAGGATGGAAGGCAGAGTCAACTTTGAGTCGGTGAGAATCGATCTGCTGGCTGAGGGCAGAGTTAGCCCTGCAATATTGCATTCTAACCACGGCTCCCCACTGCACCACCACAGAAGGCCAATGATCTAAAATACTTTATTGGCCAAGTGTGATTGGACACACAAGGAATTTGTCTTGGTGTAAATACTCTCAATATATATAAAAGAAAAGATACATTTGTCAGGAGTCAAGAATAATAAGGTACGACACTTAATGATAGTCATAGGGTACCATAAGCAATCAATCATACTAGGAAACAATCAATATAAATGAAATTGTGGTCATAAGTTGAGGACTACCTGTATTCATATTCTATTCTATTTTCTAAAAATTTAGTATTTCAGAATACTGAATTTCAGAATACTAAGTTCTGAATTCTGAATACTCTAGAATTTCCTTTACTAAGTAAGGCAGTTGTTAAGTGAGTCACAATCAATTTTACAAGCTTTTTGCTTTGATAGTTAAGTGAATTATTGCAGTTGTTAAGTGAACTGTATGGTCATTAAGCAAATTTGGCTTCTCCCATTGAAGTTGCTTATCGGAAGCTGGCTGTTTTTTTTTTTTTAAGTTTCCTGCTTTGTGGAAACCCTTAGTAAAGTCCTACACAAAAGTAGATTCTACTAGCCAAACAGATCTTACACTCTTGTGAGTGTACTTTGAAATACAGCCTGAGCCTAATTTTCAGAAGTGGTCTTTTGATTTAAAAAAAGAACATGTAAGATTACTAGTAAAAAAAAAGAGCTTTCCATTAGCTTTTGATCATGTATTGGTTTTGGGATTGATCAATAAAACCAACATCATAACTTCTCATATTTATATTTCATATTGTTCTCATGCAGCTTAAAATTTAAACTAGACATAGAAGGCTTGCATATTTTTCATGTATGTCAAGTATCATTGAGATAAAAGTGAGCATCTAACACAGTTTAGTAACACAGCATATACTTTTTCTATCCTCTTTCTGCTTAAGAAAGGACATTTCTGCAGGTAAATGATGGCAGTCTAGGAACCACTGCCAGTATACATCAACAGGCTACACCAGGTCAGATGGATGGCTTTCACTGGGAAGACAATTTCTGTGTTCTAGGATTATGGTGGTTTTTAAATACATGTTTTTTTTAAATGATCTTTCCCATAACCTTAAGCCCTTTGATCTCTAGACCAACCTGGTGGTGGCTACATTGGTTCATTTGAAACATGTTTGTGATTCATTTTCTAAATTTGCTTCATAAAAGATGTGTGCTGACATCTGCAATGAGAGGCAGTAAAATGAAAATTTCAATCTTCTTTTGATCTGTACTATTCAGATTCTTGGGCCACACCCATGGTAATTATATGTTGAGCACTCATCATCAGCATATTAAAGTGTGACAACTTCTTCTCCATAAAGTAAACATGTAGATAGTTGAAAGCATTATTGTAAATTTTGTTTGTGTATGAAAGCATTACATTAATCTACCCAGGGTAGATACCAAGATATGTGAAATGCAGATGGTAATTGCCTTCTTCATTATTAAAAGCAGAAGCAATAACCCTGGGCTGTAATATCTCAAGATTCTACACCATGAAAAGACTCGGGAATGTGAGAAGAAATTAAATTCTGTTCAGACTTGGACAACTGTGCACACAGATGACCTTATTTGGCTGTTGGACTATAAAGAGAAGGTTAGGGATGAGGGAGGGAATCTTTTGCCACATTTAACTTTCAAACATGATGAACAGGATGTATCAATTTAGGGTAATGAGCAGTAAAGGATTTCCTCCCTCACCACGATTTGATCCTGTAATTCCTGAGGAAGTGGGCAGAATTTTTTTTACCATTAGTCCAGCTACCTGTTTATTAGACTGAAATTCCTCCTGGTTGGTTAGGGCCACCTGAAAATTGACATGTGGTTGGATGAACAAGATAGTGAATTCATCCACAGAGAAGGGGTAATTCTACCTGTTCAAGAAGGCATCACTAAATATAATGGTTATAGATATATTTATCCAATATTTCACCTTCTCTTTTTGTGTAAAATTGTAAAGAAGGTTGTCTAGAAAGACTTGGAGAAAATGGATTGACCCACTTCAATCAGATTTCAGGCTGAGACACAGTATGGAGATCGCATTAATCATATTTGTTGATGACTCTAGTAGAGTCAGAAGGGTGTGGTGTGGCTATTCTAGTTATTTTTGATCTCAGCAGATTTGATATAATTGATCATGGTATTTTTCTGGACCACGGGAAGCATGGCTTTTCTCTTTTCTCCATAGCCTGTTTCAATCAATGTTGACAGGTGACAAGGAGTTGAAGCCAAAGCTCCTGGTTTTCAGAATGCCTCAGAACTTGACAGGCTTGCTTCTCCTGTTTAAAATCTTCTGAAACTACTGGATGAGGTCATTCTTTGACATTGGGTCAGATACAATAATGATAGTTGTATTTCTGGATCCCTAGTTGACAAGTGATAATGTTGAGATCACGTTTCATTGCCTGGAGACTGTTCTGCTCCGGATGGGAAGAAACAAATTTAACCCTGACAAGACTGAGTGACCATAGATTCATGGTTCTTCTGGTCTTGGTGATTTTCCATGATTGATTCTAGATGAGGTGGCACTTTCCTAGGCAAACCTGGTGAACAGTTTAAGAGTAATACTCAAAGTTCTTATTAGGAAGGAGGTGGAAGCTGGGCCAGGATGGTCTTTACTCAGATTCACCTAGTACAGGGGTCTTCAAACTTGACAGCTTTAAAAATTTGTGGATTTCAACTCCCAGAATTCCTCCTCCAGCCATGTTAGCTCAGGAATTCTGGGAGTTGAAGTCCACATATCTTAAACTTGCCAAGTTTGAAGATCCTTGATATAATATGTGAAATTATCCCTTTCTTGAACCAAATCTTTCTCATGGTCACCTTACAAAGGGATTATTGCAATGTACCTGAATGGAATTGTCTCTAAGGATATTTGGAAGCTGCAGCCGTTTTGCGCTGAGCTCAGAACCTCTGCTGTCCAAATTGCACTGATTATCCATGAACTTCCTCGTTGAAGATGTAGGTTATCCCCAATACACAAAGGCTTCCCATACGATCAGAAAAAGCAGGCATATTTTAGGTCCCTTAGAGACACTGCACCTTTCTGGTCCTTTTAGATCTCTCAGGAGACTTTGATACATCTTACCATGGTATCTTTTTGAACTACCTATGTGTGTTGGACCAGTGCACACACACATGCACGTACAGCTTGACTTGTGCAAGTTGAGCTGCACATGTCGCCATGCCACCAACCGCTCAAACAGTCTGGTTGCAAATAGGCCATGGCCCAGTAATAGGCCATGACCGGTGGTTGGGGACCCCGTTCTAATGTCTGGATTAAATGAAACTGGCTAAATTTAAATTGAAACATGATTGTAGCACTGCAGAAGCTGGATTTTTTTCTCTCAAGAAAATTTGGCGGCAAAATGTTAAGCAGCATATGTTTCATTCCTCTCATTAAAAAGAAAACAGTTGCCTTTGAGTTTATATATTTAGGTGACAGGGGGATGCATGATTTAGGACCTATGCTAACCTTTGGCTTTGATATCTAGAGTACGACCCAAGAGCTTCTCTAAGTTGACCACCCAATGGGTGTGTGTAAAAGAGACTGGGGAAGGGCATAATTACTTGAAAAGTAATTGGATTCAATTCCAATGTACTCAGATCAGAAGCTTGATCTAGTCCTGCCCATTTTTTTAGCTGGGGCCCATGACATACTATTCAAAAGCCAAGTGATACTCTCAGTTCAAAAGACTATAAGGAGATCACATATCGGTATATATTTTAAAAAGAGGCAAACAAAGGAAAAAGAAAGAACTGATGTCAGCAGGAAAGCATCAGCTTGTGAGATCTGGCAAGTGCTCATGCAGGTCCACCCTGATGCCAAGTTTATGGTCATAGGCTGTTCCTCCTAAGCCTTCTGATGACTAAATGAATCATAAAATCATAGAATTAAAAAGGCAATTATCAAGTCCAATTTCTTTGTTTGGTAAGCCAAATTAAATCACCCCTAAAAAGTTGTCAGCTTACACATTCAATGTAACTGGTTTCACTGTCTCTTACTGTTAGGAGGAGCATAATCATATTTATGTATTATTTTGTGTTCTACATTCCAGCGAGTTAAACAACAGTGTTGATCTTCATCCATTTGAGGATTTTTAAGTACCATATTTTTCAGACTATAAGACACTCCAAAGTATAAGACGCACCTAGATTTTGGGGAGGAAAACAAGAAAAAAAATATCTGCCTCTGCCTCCCAGCAATTTGCCTCCTTGTAGCAAACAGCAAACAGCCTGTTTCAGCTTCAGCACAGCCTGATTAACACAAGCAGCTGATTGTCGGTTGGATCAGCCTCTTGACAATCAGCTGTTTCAGGCTGCAGGGATTGCCATCACCTATTGCTGTCTCTGCACACCCCATTTTTGGCCTCCACATCCCATTTTCAGCCTCCCTGCCCCCTGTTTTTGGCCTCTGTGTGCCCTATTTTTGGCCCTTTCCAATTCCCGTTGCCTGGAACGGGCTGAAAATGGGCCCATTCTGAAGCGCGCTCTCACAGAACCGGTAGGAAAAATGTGGAATCTCACCACTGATCTCCATGGTTACAGTCAGTATCATTCTGGCTCAAATTATCTTTATCTTTTGTTTTGTAAAATCCATCAAATATCTGCACTCTTTAATGTAAACCATTTCCATGAAGTCATGGTTCATTTATCTATTTTAATTCCAATTTGTTCAGAAGCCTTTTCACCAAAAAATAATTTGGCAAAGTAACTATCCCCTTTATGGTTAAACTTTCTTGCAATTAGCTTCATGTTAAGCATTTGCCAAAAGTTTTTAAATATTTAAAACATTTTCTTTCCTTTGTAATCTAAAAAATAACGTTAACTCTTCAAGTGGAATATTATGCTGCTGCTCAAAAAATCTCTTTAGCTGTACATTAGTTACATGACAATGTGCTTAAGAAATGAGGCTCATGTGAACCTTATGTCTATATAAGCTGCATTATGGCTGTGAGCTTGACTGAAATCCCACAGCTTCCAGACATTCAACTTATGAACTTACTGCAAAAACTTCAGTTCCTGCAATCTATTCTTGAGGGATAGCTGTGTGGAGTAAAGTGGGCAATCTTATAATCTCTCCTTTTCCCAGAGAGATTGCATGGGCCAAACTTCACTGTCTGGTTGCTAACCTCTACTGCAATATGAATGCCATCCCCACTCTTTCACCTAATTCACCATGAACCCTCACCAGAAGCCAAGTTTCTCTCCAATCTTAAATCAATTACTACTATTACAGTAGGCTGCAATGCTAAATCAAGTATTCTTCCCGTTCTTCATTCTGATATTATTAGATCAGTTTTATTTATTTATTAAATTTATATGCCACCCATCTAACTATCCAAAATGATTTCTTATTTTTATTTTTGTTAATAATAATAATAATAATAATAATAATAATAATAATGTATCAAGCTTCTTCTTAATTTGATGTCTGTCTCTCAGGATATTACTATCCCATTCATTTTTGTTTACCTTTAAATAATATTAAATAATGTTAAACATATTGCATAATAATGTGCATACTTTCCAATTGTGCAGATGTTTATCCAGTCTGTATATTAGGCATAAAGTCAGGATTAAAAAGGGGAAGAAATAGGACAAAAGTCGGTGGCATAGGAAAGTAAATGCTGCATGTTTGACATGAATAGGAAGCCATTGGGAGGGGAAAAAAAGAAACCTCTATTGACAGGTACCCTTCATTATTACAAGTGGTTTATCCATGTCAATCAGCCTAGACATGACATGATAAAAGGTTATCAGTTCAGTCCCACAGGTTATAAAATAATCCCTTTTACAAAATTATTATGTCTGTCAACTTTCTCGGTTTATTTTTATTTCCAAGCATTAAAATTTGCTTTATTACAGCAAATGTTTGTGTGGTATAATGAGGCATTCTGAAAATAGTTACACCAACTTCATTTCCAGATTCTCTGTAAACCACAATTCTCCTTTCCTTCTATCTGTAAAATCACTTCCAATAATAAATGCTTTTCTGTCTTTTAAGTACCCTGCAAAGGTACTGAAGTTTTAAAAGAGCTGGTTTAATTATAAGCACTGCTGTAACGAATTCAAGTGCACTAATTTATCTTAAACGACTCCATCTGTCTCTGAAGTATGCTCCAAAAATTATGAGAATGTGATAATATTATGGTTCAAAGTTTACCATATTTGCCACATTTTCTTTGCCATGCAAGGAGCATGTTAGCTTTTTATATTATTGCTTAAAAAGCTCTTTTTCTCTCTTGGTATGTGTGGCCTAATTTATTTTCACTTCAATCTATTAGGATCAAGTATTAATCCCTGTAGGGGGCATATTTTAGAAGACATTATATTCGAGAGGCATTGTTTTTGAACTGGGAGAAGATAAAAAGACAATATTACTTACAAATTCCAACATGGATATCAACTATTGATATCAAGTTTTTCTTATCCAATAATATATAAAAAGGAACAAACAGTTAGATATGGTGAGATATTGAATGAAAAAGGTGAACTTAAATCTATGCAAGCGTTGGAAGAACGTGTAAAAATGAATTGGTTTTCATATTTGCAAATACAATCTAGGTTTTATAAAGATTCTAAAGCAGAAGGTATTTATGATAAGTTGACTGATTTAGATAAAATTTTGATAGGTACTGATGAAAAGGTAATTAAAAAACTTTATGGACATCTATTAGAATTTAAATTGGAGGAGGAACAAGTTAAAGAAATGTTGATTGCTTGGGGGAAAATTTTGGATATGGGGTTGATTTAGAAAAATGGCAAAAATTGTGGTCTCAAAATTATAAAATGACAACGTCAACTGCATATAAAGAAAATTTGTATAAGATGTTTTACAAGTGACACCTACCCCCGATGAGACTTGCAAGAATGTTTAAGAATAAATTGGATAAATGCTGGAAATGTCATCAGATACCTGGTTCATATTACCATATGTGGTGGACATGTTCCACCACATATGGCAAAGAAATATTGGACTAAAATCCACACATGATTGGAAAAAAAATGATAAAACAACATATAGCTTTTAAACCAGAGATCTTTTTATTGGGAGTTATGCTGACATATACAATAAAGAATTGAAATATTTGATTGTAAATGTTTTAACAGCGGCTAGAATTGTATTTGCGAAGAACTGGAAAAATCACAAAATACCTATGCAGGAGGAAGTTATTAAAAAAAATTATGGACTGTGCTGAAATGAGTAAACTGATATTTGAAATTAGAGAACAAGAAGACAAGCAATTTTATATGATATGGGATTTGTTTTATCAATGATTGGATAAAAAGACATGGTAAGGTAACAGAATAATTTTGTTATAGATGTTTAGTACACTGACACAAAATATAATGTAGACATATATAACCATTGGATGACAGCATAATAAAATATTGATGGAATAAATAGCAGGATAATTAATAATTGATAAATAGATAAGCATATGTTAGTTTGACAATGTGAGATTGATATAAATTGTGAACAATGATTATGAAAGGATAGCACAAAAGATTTTAAACCAATTGATACACTGTATGTACAAAATGGAAGATGGTTTTATGTTTTTTTTAATGTATTGTCTGTGTATGTTTGTCTTTAAATAAAATATATATATAAAGAAAGTATTATTCCCTGTAGCAAAGAAAGACTGGAAAACATTTCTCCAGTAACAGAAAGGAAAGCAACTTCTCAGGCATTATAACTTTTTCCTTTAGTCAGGGTATAAAGTGCTCACTAGCAGGGCGGGCTTCCACATGCCTAATTAGCAACTCCACACAAATATTTTTTGTATTAGCTAACAATCCACATACACTTGTAAGTAAACAACAGCAACTTACCTAATCAATGCAAAGAAAAAAGGAAAAAGGGAGGGAGATAGACAGGGAGAAAAGAAAGAAAGAAACCCCCAGCAGAATGCCTATTAAACATCTGGATGCAATTTTCCAGTTTGGCTTAGAACAAAATGAAAACATACGCAGGTTCTTTTGATCTATGCCTCAACAAAGAAATTATTGGTCTTTTACACACACACACACACACACACACACACACACAGGCCAGTGAACGTGTCATCTTCTTAAAAACCTGGTCATTTTTCTTCAGTTTAATTCAGTTGGTTTCCTGAAATTTTTAATTAAACTCTATTGTGTGAAACCAGAAGACATTCTTTGGATTTATGTTTTAAATATTCACCAATTCTGCTACTGATTTTTGTTTATTCTTTTCAGTTTAAAACATTGGGCCATATTTAGAAAGTATTTTCCCCAACGGATGACCTAACATAGTACTTTATAATAGGAATGGAGAAAGACTCTTCAGGAATGCTACCATTTCGAGACTTCCGGTTTGGGCTTCTTCGGCGATCAACCTAAATCGTGATCGTCCGTGGTTTTGATCTGTGCTCGCTGCTAGAGCGCCCCGAGCCAACCAGATTTGGGGCTGAAGCCACCCCGTAGAGGTGGTGAAGAAGGGGGAGCAGTCAGCGGGATTGAGGAGAGCCGCATCTCTCTTCCTCGGCTGGCCATTACTCCCTTTCCCAAAGGCGGTTGCAGCGGTGGTCAGAAATGGCCACCTCAAAGAAGAACCCAACCGGACAAGATTGTGCAGGAGGAAGTTTAAAGGAGAAAGTTTGACTGACTGGGTTGAATGGAGAACATCTATTTAAGGTACCTGGAACCTGAATTTTAAAGACTAATACTGTTGCTAAAAAAAATTTTCAGCTGTGAAAGAGAAAGGGAAAGGAAATGGAATTGGCTTTTTTTCCTCTAACTTTAACTGACTTGGAAAATTAAGAAGAAGAGATTTGAATAAGAAATTGATACTAATCCACTTTTACATTAATAGGCTATTTCTAGCTGAAAATAAAGCGTCAAAGGGATAAAGATTCTTGGATAATTTAAAAACTTTATTTAAAAAAAAGAAAGAAAGCAGCGGAGGGAAAAAGGAAAAAAGAGGGTGGAATCTGGAAAATGGAGGAGACCACCTGGAACTTAAAAAAAATTGATAGTGGAATTTTAACAAGGCTTGCAAAAGATATGTTGTAGCTGAAACTTTGCTACAAGTGAACAAAGCCCCTGGAAAGAGAAAGTGAGAAAAGAAGCAAGAAACAGTTTTGGATTATTGGATGATTCCTGGAACTTTAGATAGAGGATCCTAATGAAATAAAATAAAATCAATTGGGGGTTGTTTAATTTTTTTTTAAGTGGCATCACTCCTTGAAGAGTTAAAAATGAGACTTAAAGAACAAAAAAAAGAAGCACAAGATGGAAGAGGATCTTTTGGCTTCGTATTTCAATTTTTAGAAATGGAGATCTTGAACTATGAAAAACAACAAGAAATGCTGACAGAACAAGAAGGGCGGGACAACGAAGAAGCCATCTTTAATGACCAAACAATTGTAAGCAGGGTAAAGAAGGGAAAGGGGGGTGGGAAGGGAGTTAAAAACTTAAGCACTGAAGCAACAACCAAAAAAAAGAGTAATTTGAAAAGTAATCATAATATCAGGAAGAAGCAGAAGGGAGGATCAGAGAAGGGAGAATCAGATAGAAAGGGAAATAAAAAGGGGAGGAGGAAGAAGCAAGGGAAGAGGGAAAGGAAAAGAAGCTACAAAAGACAGAAACAAGATGTAGAAGTACAGGAAAAATGTACAAGAATTAAAGGCATAAACTTATTTAAAAGACACAGAGACAATGGTTAAAATTTAACTTAAGGAGAGGATTCTGCAAAGGTCCATGGGATAGTATCGTTATATAATATGTTAGATGATTAAAGTGATAGAAAAAATTTCTATTGATATTTTTTTGTAAAGAGAATAAGGCTCTCAATGATTTAAAAAGAATGTTTAAAAAAAACTGAAAAGAAACATGGAAGATTTTTATCAGTTGATAAGATGAACTTGAATAAGAATAATAACTTTATTGACTCCTGTTAATAACTATTGTTTGGTTTTTTATTTAAAGACAGTAATAAATAAAATATGAAATATAGATGATTAAACTGAAAGACAACTGATATTACTAGGTAATGTTTGTTAAAAGAAATAGAAATGTAAAAGATTAATATTAATGGCAGAGCTGTACTTGAATAGAATGATTATTCCATTTACTATTGTTATACATATAAACACAGATATATATACATATATACTTTTTTCTTTTAAGAATTTAATGTGTATTTTAGGGGAATGTACCAAGCAGAATTTGACTGAAAATAGGTGTGTGTTATCAAATAGAGGTTAGAAAATGAATGTTATAACTGTAAAGATGTAACTTAAATTTTAAATAAGATTTGAAAAAAGATACAAAGGTGTTCCATTCCAGTCTAGTAATTACAGGGGAAAATTTTTTTATGAGAAAAAATAATGTGAAATTGTAAATAGGACAGACAAAAGTATAAAAACATTGATTAGAAAGATTTTAAAAATTAGAAAAAGATATGTAATTGAATTAAGAAAGGAATGAGATAATTTAAAATAAGGCTATAGGAAGTAAAGAAAGGGAAAAACTATTGAAAAAATTGTGAAAATAGTTATAAGATATGGATTAGAATATATAAGACAAATAAATATACATTGAGTTTATGTCTGTATGGAGAAGTGATAACCCGGAGCCACGCTGTTCTCAAAAAAAGATGTTTTATTTGTATTCGTATGTTTTGTGAAAACTTAAATAAAACTTTTATTTTAAAAAAATGGAGTGCTACCATTTGGCTTTCTATAACAGTTATTTCTAGGGATTGTGTTGTATTATTTATTTATCCTTCATCTTGGTCTGCTCTTCAGAATAACCAAGAGCATAAAAAATACCTGGAACTATTATATATGGTTAAAACAAAATTAAGCAGATAAACAAGTAATACTCACCACTACCATCACATGTGATATGCTAGAACTGGCTTGCACCAACTTGCCGGTGTAGATTGTTAAATTTTCTAGAAGTTTGTAAGCTGTAGCAATGGAGCTAGCAGAGCCGGTTCTTAAACATTTAGTAGCGCACTACTGACCACTACCAATATCACAAACCAAGCCTAAACAAATATCCTAGAGTTAGTCACACATTTCTATGAACAAGGCCAGCTTTTATGACGCTGTTTGTTTTAGTAATTGATTATCTATCCATTCAACCTTAGTATTAGCTATTTGTGGGTGGGAACCTCAGAGTTGAGAGGGTTTTTTTTAAAAAATTATTCCTAGATCACCAAGTTTTGAACTATAAGTAGTTCTTGACTTATGATCACAATTGAGACCAGTACTTTCATTGCTAAACGAGGCAGTTGTTAAGTGAATTGTGTCCAATTTTAAGACCTTTTTGCAATGGTTGTTAAGTAAATCACATGGTCATTAAGCAAATCCACCTTTGACTTTGCTGGGGAGGAGCCAGTTGGGAAAATTGCAAATGGCAAGCACATGACCCCAAGATGCTGAAACTGTCATGATCAAAATGTTGATCATGGGTACGTGGCAATGCTGCAACAGTTGTGGGAAGACCGATTGTAACTTTTTTCAATGCCATATGAACATTGAACAGTTGCTAAACAGTTGCAAAAGTTCAGTGTTAAAATGGCATTGAAAAAAGTAACAAGTCCTCCCATAACCGTTAAATTGAGGAATACCTGTATATTACAGCATACTCCATAGACTGCCCCCTAGCCTGAGATAAAGTGATGCAAGGCACCTAGAATGATGTTGAGGTTTTTCATAGGGATTCACAGAATGTGGATGTACAGGGCTGATCACTACCTAAAACTCATTGGATAACGCTAGGCAGTCTAATCTACTTTACAGATTAGTGAAACTATAAAATGGGAGGAAAATAAATCATATGGATAAATGGGAGAGTTTAGATAAATGTCTGAAAAAACCCATCAAAAATATAACTGGGCCTGCAGGTATGATGATGGTGTGAAGCACTATATTAAATCCAGTAACTTAAAACTCACATTAAGTTCTTTATTAGATTACATCCAAGCACCACAAAATCATCAAGGGTAAAATTTCAAGCTTTGTGATGGTAAACTTTGTATACTATAGTACTAGCAACTTTTAATTTATGTTAAAAGGTCACTCTAGATCAGGAGTCCCCAAACTTGGCAACTTTAAGATGTGTGGACTTCAACTCCCATAATTTCCCAGCCAGTATGGCTAGTTGAGGAATTCTGGGAGTTGAAGTCCACAGGTTTTAAAGTTACCAAAGTTGGAAGTAGTTGACCAATATCAAAAAGCAAGCATTTTTTCGTGACCATTTCTTTTTCAGTAAAAGAAATTGCATGTGAGATTCTAGAAATATGACTTTATTCATAATGAATTACTGGATGCATATTTTTATATTGCTGGAAACAAATAATAGACTAAAGATTTTTGGAGAAACTTAGACCCAGGATCAAAAATTACTTCTTATTAGAATAAGAATATAATTATATGAAGTACATGATTCCTTTAAAAAGTTGGTAGTATATTTGCATTCTCACAAGGTTTCAAGCATTTTGTCTGAAATAGTTTCAAAGACTGCATAACTTGTTTGTCCATATGTCATGCAACATGTTTTGCTGTTGGTCATATCTCTATATATTTTAAAATCTAAACTACTTTATTTGAATATCAACTTTCAGTTAGTAAGAAAGCTTAGTAACAATGAGGCACTAATTTCATTTTAAGTGTAAAATACTGATGAAAATATGTTAATCAATTAAATTAAATTATAGATTAAATAGGCTGCTGCCTATAGAAATGTAGCTATAAATTTCAGCACCTGAAAAATGTATATAAACCTCATATACCATAATGTTCAATATTGTTAATATATATTGCTGTCCTTTGAAGATGTGCCTATGAACAATTTTTCTCTAACTGAATGAAACCCACTTCTTACTGGGCCCACTTTTATTATTAATACTGTAATATAAATAGATGATGTAATGAATTATATTGTTATAATCATGGCAATTTCTGGTCACACATACTTTAAAATCTTAATGAAGCTAATTTGATGCTAATCATTTATTTGCTAACAAAAAACTCATCTTTAATGTCACAGCCTTATTTCCATAATATTAAAGACTGTATTAATTTAAGCTTTAATATTAGTTGCTGTCATAATTGATCAACCTACATGGCCATGTTTGTTGGGGGATGGGAATACAAATTGGCAAGATGGCAGGCAGAGCTTTATCATGAAAACCTCACTCCCTTTTTTACATGCATAAAAAGATGTGGGGCTCTGATCCTCCACCTGCAAGATGTGACATCTTATGGACATTTTAGAACAGGGGTGTCAAATTCAAGGCCCACGAGCTGAATATAGCCTGCAGCATACTTAAATCCAGCCCTTGGGGGCAGCCTGGAAGTATCAAGGAACCAGCTGCATGCAGGCCCCCCTCGTTTTCACCTTCCATGGCCTCCTGCAGTACTCTACTGGCTGAAACCTGGCTGAAAACAGGCTGAAAAATGGGCCAAAAATGAGCTGAAAACAGCCCCCCAAACAGCAGAAAACTGGCCTGAAAAATGTGCCCCAAATGGCCCCCAAACGGTTGGAACAGTAGACTGAAAAACAGGCCCAAAACAGGCTGGAAAATGGGCCCAAAACAGGCCAAAAATGAGCCAAAAAATGGACTCACAACAGGCCAAAACAAGCTGAAAAACAGGCCCAAAACAGGTCAAAAATGGACCCAAAACAGGCCAAAAATGAGCCCAAAATAGGCTAAAACAGGCTGAAAAATGGGCCAAGATAGGCTATAAAATGGGCCCAAAACAGGCCCAAAACAGGCTGTAAAACAGCCCAAAAACGGGCCATGGAGGAAGCCATGGAAGGCATAAACCAGGTGCAGGGGGGCCTTGTGCAGACCCCCGCACCCTGTTTTGGTTGGCATGGTGGTGCAGGTGGCATCCATCATGCCCTTCCTTACCACCTCCTCCCACCAAAGGCTTGCAGAGGAGAACTACAATGCTGAAGAAGAAATCCAGTTTGACACCCCTGCCTTAGAACCTATAAATTTATATGTAGCTCCTAAACTGCTGAAAATATTTCAGTTGTTCTCCTATCTCTACCCTACCCCAATTAGAAAGCAATGGAATTCTTCTAGAAGTTGCATGTGAATGGGCTTAGTTTGTTCAGATGTGTGTGGAATAATATGACCAGTCTAGTTCCACAAGTTGTTCTACATTTGTGTGTAGGAAAATTGCAAGCCACACAGAAAATTATTTAAATCTTCTCAGAAGGAATACTTTTTAAAAGGTCTCCAGTACAGGTATTTAAGCAATTACAAAGATGATCTCTTCAATTTAATTTGTAAATCAGCATACCAAAGAATAGATTTTATCAACCATCAAATGAACAAAATAATTGTTAAACGTGGAAACAAGCCAGCTTTTATTGCCTTAAATAATATTTACCAGTGTTAATTTCAACAGCAGAGATTGGGTGGGGGAGGGTAATGTTTCCTAGTAAAAACTCAGCTGGCTTAATGATAATTGCTTGTTCAGAAAAATATAAATAACAGAGTGTACCTCAAGAAAATGTTAAAACATTCCTTCCAAAAATTAAGTTTCGTCAATGTTCTGAGCATGAATAAGTGTCTATAGCAGAAAAGTCCGAGAGCTCTTGCTTATTTTATAGAATACATGGTTTCACTTAAATTGAGCTATATTACGGGTTTCTATCAGCATGTTAATCATAAAGTCTAACCTGGAGTTTTGTAACTCCAATGGTTCTAATATCATGTATACATATTTACATATGTCCTTTTAGAAGTAAGTGCCATTGACATCTATGATCTTAGGTAGCCCTAGAGAAACCTTCTCTAATCTAACGTCATGTTGATGTATTTAGGCTGAACCTCTTACAATTCTCAGGCAGATTAGAAATAGCACTGCTGCTCAGAGGTGCGGATTGAAGTGTAATAGAGAAAAAAAATCTATATGTGGTAGAGCACCAGCCAAGCTGTATCTTCCACCAAGAAACATCATCAGCTACTTCTGCTTTGGCTAGAATATGATTGATAAATTAATTAGCATGATCACCTTCTGATACTGTAGCAGTTTCTAATTCTCTCATTCTTCATAGCTTTTACTGTAAGCATGGATGAGAATAATTTATTTAAGGCAGAAGTGGCGAACTATGGCCCGTTTATGACTTGTCAAATTCAACTCCCAGAATTATGGAAATTGAGGTCCACAAGTCATAAAAGGGCCATAGTTCCCCACCCCTGATTTAAGGGGAAAGAGATCAAATCCATAGGACACTGTGTAAAAGATATTTAAAATAAAGGGAAAGGCATGCATTGTCTAAATTGGCATTTATATAACAATTACATCTTACTTCAAACTCTTATTATAAAAAAAAAATAGAGAAGATTGTGTGTATGTGTGTGTGTGTGCGTGCGCGTGCACACACACATGCACACACTTAGTATAGCTCATTAGTTTGGCTTTGGATTTTTTATAACAATTAGAAGCAGGATGGAATAACTGAAACTGAATTTCAACAGAATAGTTTAATTTTGCCAGATGTTCCAAAGGACAATTGCCTGCTGAGATTTATGGAATTTATATCAATACTTCCAGTGTGTTTTAGCAAGGTACAGTGTAACATAACCATTGAATCCTTAATGTCATTCAATCTGGAGAGAATAAGTTCAAAACAAACCTGGCTAGTAGAATTTGGCTATTGTTTTTTAACAGCTAACTTTAATGTTACACAACCTTCTTTCTGGTGCTGTCACTAACAAGATGTTTAGCAACAACTTTAGTAAACTCGTTGCTGTTCCCATCCCTGCTCCTTCCAAATTGCAACTGGCAGTCACCATTTAACAAAAATGTATGAAAAGATTTAATTCAAGAGAGATCTTTGCCTACATTATTTCTCTTGTCTCATGTCCAGGGGTGTCCAACTCAAGGCCCGGGGAGAAGATCTGGCCCATAGGGCCACCTTGGAAACAGCAAAGAACAGGCCTGCGGTGCCTTTGCCAGCAAAAACTGAGCTTGGGAGGGCCGTGTGCCCCATTTTCACTGGCAGAGGGTTGCAGGAGGCCACCCTAACCAAAAACAGAGCTTGGAGAGGGCCACACACAGTTCCCCTGAGCTCCATTTCCATTGGCAGAGGCTTATAGGAGACTGTTCAAGTTGAAAATGGAACTCGGGAGCCTGTTTCCACTGACAGAGCCCTCAGGCCACTACAGGCGCCCCCGACACAAGTGATGTCAAGCTGGCCACACCAACCCTGGCTACGCCCACTCCAACTCCCTGAGGTCAAACACCACCCTGATGCGGTCATCAATGAAATCGAGTTTGACACCTCTGGTCTAGTCACTATTCAGACTTTCTAGTTTTCCTACACTGTTTAGAATCTCAGCCCCATTTAAAGTAAGCTCGTAATATATCAAAGCAAGGAATCTTTGGATTCCACAGATATATCATCCAAAGTGCCCCCAAAAGGGTTAAGGATTGCTAATATCTCATTGCCAAACACTGTCACTGTGGAAATATTTTTCCCTCCATACTAAATAAGGTTCAGGACTTCAGCCCAGCATATTTTGTGCTTCTGAAAAGAACTTTTTTTTTTTTTTTTGCTAACATGATGTTTCACTGCACTGGTGTTTTGCATTTTTTTCTCCCTTCACTAAACCAGATGTGGCTGTGACCAATATGTGACACATCCAGCCCACAGGCTGCGAATTTGACAACCCTGCTTTATGTGGATGAGTGCTGGCCAGAGATCCAATGACATTTTCTATGCCTATTGATAGTATTTCTCCGAGATACCAACTTGGTCCTCTAACTCCTGAGTGCAGGTGGCTTCCTGATAACTTGACGGATTTATGCAGACCTGCCAAAAAATCACTGCCATTTGAGTCATCTAAACAGCATCCTTGGAGTAGCAGTTCATTTTTTGCAAATTCGGCAGTTTGCCTAGTTTGATCTTTGGCTATTTAGATTTCTTCTAACAAAGCTGCCCACCTGTGCTTTTCTGAAATAAGATCATTACTCTGTTGCTTCGTCCATGCCTCTACTTCTAACAAAGTTATATGTTAGATAAATATACTTATCCCTATTCCAGAAATTATTTTTTTTTATATTTCTTACATTTCTCCACCTCTACTACTTCCTCTTACCTTTCAGTTCTTTGTCCTTGATCTGCAATAAATCTCTAGAGTCTACTTGGAAGTATCCATGAGACACAATTTATTTGTTTTTATTCTTACCAAGTTTAAATTCTTTAGGTTTGGACATAGTGTTCCTTTGCAGTGGTTATAGCATCAGGGTGATCCTAGGGGCAGTTTCCTTGTTTTATTACACATTTCTCAGTTTGGGAAGTTTATCCTTTGGTTTTGAAGTAGATTCAGTTTAATCAATTTTGGAAAAATGTTTCTGTCCTTTCAAAATAAGAAAGTTAACTTTAACTTTCAGTTCAGAGTGACACTTTCTTTTAGAGGATATTGATGCAACAGACTTTGTCTATCGTGGACCCAATTTCCATTGCAATTTGCATCATTTTAGAAATATTGTATATGAAAATGAAATTTATTTCACTTTATTTGTACTGATCACATTATGTAAATCCCCTCACCAATGCCCTATTCTCTAGTTCAATAGACTTTTGTCAATAACAGACACCTTCGCCCCCAATTAGCCTGTCAAAAATTGGTTTCAAAGTGCTTAGCAGTACTATCTTATCACCAGTAGAAATGCTAGATTTATTCAAAACAAATATGAGGGATCTGCCTCTTGCCAGATTTATTTGGAAAGCTCCCACTAGAGAGAGAGAGAGAGAGACAGAGAGAGACAGAGAGAGAGAGGGAAAGTAATAACAAAGAGTTATCTCTTCTTGGTAAATGAAGTATACATTCACATGAAATGCACGTGCACAAACCAAACAAACATTGAATTCCCGAAGGACACCAACAAAGGAATAATATCAACAACTGAAAGTATACTGCGAATGAGATTACTTCAATATATTAGTACTGTTTTTCCTGTGCAACACCCAAATGCCACTTAATCCAAAAGATGTCCTGCTGGTCTGCTTTAAAGCAAGCAAAACTGAGCAGCAAAGCAGGAAAAAAAAACCCAGCAACCTAAAGATGCTTTCTCAGTTTGCCTCTTCCAAAAACAAACTAAGCATAAATTCCTCTCCAAACAGGGAACAGGGAAGAGCACTGCTCAGGAGGCCTATTGCCAAGCTGAGGGCACCACAGTTTCTATGCAGCCACAATGTTCCAGATTCTTTATGCTCGGAGCTGCCCAGTATGGTTTAGCAGCGAAGCCAGAATTTGGGAAGCCATCTGTGGGGGGACGGGGGGATGGGACAAAGAGGAGATTTCACACTACAGCTCTCCAACTCAAATCCAGGGATACTAAACCAACCGCAGATCCAGATCCCTGCCCTGGAATAACCTTTTAATGCTACCCAGTGCAGTTCAATTAACTTCAAAATAACAGAAAGGGAGGAAGTGAGCAATGCTCTCAGAAGGGAATAGCTTACAAATTTTCCCAAAGTCCACAACAATGAGGAAAGGGAAGGTGTGTTGCTGAAGGCGGCCTGCCCTGTTTCCAGATAAACCCTTTTGTGCCTCTTCAATGCCTATCCCCCACATAATTAACCCGCTTTGGGGGCTTCTGGTAAAATAGGGGCACTTAAGCTCCGATTTCAAAATTGACAAAGGACTCGGATAAAAGATCTTCCCTTCTCCCTGTTTGACCAAGGTGAGACCGAGGGGTACTTTGTCCAGCTGTTAATCCGACACAACTATGACAAGTTTGTCTAGTGCAGTTTAAGTGAATGTCAGGAAAGTCAGAGGTGAGATAAAAGCTGGCCTTGTGTTCAGGGAACGCTGAGCGTATTTTCCACCAAGCGAGTAGCAAGCCACGGAGCATTCTCTGTCAAGACAAACAATTTCCCAACCACCCAGTCAGCCTCAATTACAAAAATCACATTCAGGAATATTCTCAATAATCAACACTTCAACCTCTCCCCACCAAGAGCACAAACAATGAGACAAGAGTATCAAAGAACATACAAAGCAAGCTTGCAAAGAACAAAAGCAAGTGCAAGATATTGATTTTCCAGAGCTACTCAGATTTAATGACTCAGGTTTACCTTGATTTTTGAGTCATGTCTGCCTGATGTTGTCCATCAGTCTGTAAATACTTTCATTTACCTGCCTGGATGCTGACTAGTACATGTAAATTGAGCCCACATATAAAGTACCTTCTGACTTGGTGAACCCTGGTAAAAGCTTAAAACAGAAAAGAAAAAAACCCTCCGTGAACTTCAGAAAAAGTAAAATAAATTCAGGAGGATTAGAATTGAACATAAACTGAGAATGTTTCTAAATCAGGGGATTTAGAATCATACAAAAAGCATAAAGAGCAGGATTTGTAAGTTTGATTGAGAAATCTGGGGGGGAAGCCTAGCATTGATCTAATCCCAGAAATGGAAACAATTCACACAAGAAGGTGTTAAGGACCTGTCAGCCTCAAACTTTAAAGACAGTATGCAGTTTCATTGTTAAAATTTAAGAAAAAAAGTGAAAGCAATTAGATGTTAGATGGTTCAGGGAATAAAACGAAGAATGTACAAAAGTAAACTTGTCCTTGCCTGCTGTCTTGGGTGCACTGGAGGACAGGCTTGGCTGAACTTCTTCTGAAGACATGGTAGGTAGGAGTCCTTGTTCTGCTCCCAAACTTGAACCAATGAGAGCCTTTTCAACCCCTTTAACCAGGAAATTTAGCAAGTTAAAAGAAAACAAAACTCTCCCTTCAGGATGTCCCAAGTAGACTGGGGGAACCATCAATAAGGTATCAGAAAGAAAGTATTGTGCTTCTTCTTTCTCCTTCCTCAACTGAAGGGACAGGAATGAATAAGGAAGTTCCTTAGCATAATAATCATGGGGGTGAAATTCTAAAAGAAGACAATAAAGCCCACCAAAGATGTTTGCAAAAGCTCAAGTACTTTGCTGGGGACCTGTCTTGCCAAAGTTTCAATAATGGAGGGATTTCTTTGCCAAGCTGGAATGGAGCCTCAGCCTCTTGTTACAGGCTATCTTTAACAAAATACGCTAGAGTTTCCTAAGAGCAGTTATCACAATAGCTGTCACTCGGAAACTTTCAAAGAACTGGGCATCAGCCTGAGCTGAAATAGCAGTTTAAAATCACCTGATAAGAAGACCTCCAACAAGGCCCTAAGAAACAAGCCAGCCACTTTGGCTGAATATATTTAAATCGATGGACCAGCGTGCCTTTTAAGTCTTCGTGGTTACCTGGGGCACTTCAGCCTACACTCTCCCCGATCTGACAAAATTAAAGAGAAAACTGTTGTGTGAGAAGAGGTTACGTTTCCGGAAGCACTACAAGAAGGCTTGTTCCGAGGAAACTTTTGATACAGATCGCTGTGAACACTTCATCTTCCGAGGCGACACTCATGCCCCTCGATCCCTCCATTAGCTTAAACCATCTAACTGTAGGTACTGCTTGTCCTGAATGAGGGATGCATTATTTATCTCTCCGCGTTATTTTCACAGATTTCTGGAGTGGGGCAAAGTAAAGGAAGAATAAGAAAGAGACAAAGAGGGAGGGAGGGAGGGAGGAAGGGAAGGCGAGCGAGCGCCCAGCAGTTATTTCTCTCTCTCTCTCTCTCTTTCCCATATTCTACCCCACGTTACTTTGATTGACAGCCCAGCCTCTCCACTCTCCTTCTCCCCGACCTTCCTATTCTCCCTGCCTGCCTGAACGTTCCGCTGCCTCCCATTGGCTCGCTCGGAGGGGTCCTGCAGCTCAACTAGAAAGGCTTCCTAGGAAAGGGGGAGGGAGGCAGAAGGGGAGGTGACGCCTACCATTGGCCTGATGTCATTGCCCCACGTTGGTTCCTAACCAGACGATTGGCCCCACGCCTTCCTCCCTCTCGCTCGGGGCGGAGCCAAGAGGCTGGTTAGCTCGAGGAGTGTGAAACCGCGTGTTAATGTAACCAGCGCGGGCGGATACATTGTGTCCCGTTTATTGAGATCCTGCCGCCGCCGCCGCCGCCGCCGCCGAGCTGGGCTGTGTGTCCTGCGGAGTTTTCTTATTACGTGCCGGTTTCGTCTCCATGGAAGACAAATCCTTGCGATAATTTTGGGGAGGGGGGAGGAGAAGGTCTCGCCTTCTCCCCACCCCCGCCTGGATGGTTCCTCGAGGGATCTCGCAAAGAAGAACTTTGGCCCGGGGGTTGAGCAAAAGAGAAAGAAAAGCAGCGGAAGGGAAACCGGAGGCCGCCGCCAGAAGAAGTCTGCCCGGGATGCTTCTGTTCCGAATGCGGGCTTTCCTTTCGGGATTCTAACGTGGGGATCCTGATCGAGGCGCTGCGGGCCTAGGAAGACAGCCTCGGCCCGACTCCGAGGGAGAAGCGGCTCTTGATTTGGAGACCGACTGCGGTGGGAAGAGTGGGTACCAGGAGGGAGAAGAGCGCCTGAACCCGGGTGGGGTGGTTTTTCCGTGTAACTCTCAGGATTCTCCTTTCTTCAGTCCGGCTCCTGCCTCATAACTCCCCCCACCCCTCCACGATTTCCTTCCTCGCGTCCGGCGCCCGATCTGGCCTGAATCGTTCTCCCGACAAGGGGAGAGCGCGGCCTTTCGCAGAGGCGCTCCTCGGCTCTAGCCCTCCTCCACCCGATCGTCGGAAAGAGCCCCTTTTGACTTGTTTGGGATTTCTCCTTCGATCGACTCCAAAGCCACCGATCTTTCGGGTGGTTTGTTTGTTTGTTTGTTTGTTGGGTCTTTTCTAAGTGCGTTTGGCGGCCGAGGAAAGAAAGGTTATTTCCTGGAAGGAAAAAGAAAGAAGGAAAAGGAAAACAACAACAACCAAGGAAGCCCAAGGAGCGACGACAACAACAACAACAACAACAACGGCGCGGCGAGGAAGGACCCATCTCGGACTGGCCATCTCTTGCGCTTGCTCGGGCAGATCCCCGGTGACTTTTTCTTCCCTCGCTCTCTCGAGCTAACAACAAAGGAAGCGGCTGGGCTGGGGCTTGAGGGAAGCCGCGTGGGGGGGGGGAGGTGGGGAGGATGAGCCTGCAGCTGAGCCGAGAAGCGGAGTAAGCGTCCTTCCCCGCTTATTTCCACCTGGCGTTGGCTCTGGAGCTTCCGCGGAATCTAAAGTTCAGGGGGTCGAGGCGAGGCGAGACCTGCGAAGGAGGAAAGCGGCGGCCAGAGCCATGTTTCCTCAGAGCCGGCATCCCGTAAGTGGCCTTTCGCTTCCTCACCCCCTTCACTCCCCCACCCCCATCAATTCCCCCCACCCTGGTCCCCTTTTCCAGGGCAAAAAGTAACGCGCGGGGTTCTTGGCTAAAGGCAGGAGTCCGAAAGCGGAGTCGGCTGCTTCGGTTGTCTCTCTGCGAACGCTGGTGGGGCCGAAAGCAGCTTTTTGGGAAGCGGGGTTTGTATATGTGTGGGCGGGCGGGCGAGGAAAGGCCTGGGAAACTTCTGCCTCGTCAGCTGGCCTGGTCGGGGTTGGTTTGAAAAGCCTCGCTTGGCTTTTGGGGGAGCGGCGGACGGGTGGGGGGGGGGATGAGAGAGGCGGCGCGTTCGGCTTCCCCTTTTGTTTACTCGTAGCCCTTGGCCGGGCCGCTTCGGTTCCCTTTCCCAGTTCAGAGCGGCGGGTACTTTCCCCTCAAGACCGAATGCGAGACACTGCTGCTGCCATTTCCTGGAAGGAAGAGGACGTTGGAGCGAGCTCTCTCTTGCCCGCCAGTGGCGTTGCGGTGCTTTTTAATGAAAAATAGCAGAGAGTCCTGGATGGGACAGCATCCCTACAAAGGCGGTTTTGTGGGGAATTCTGCCTTTGCCTTTGCCACGTGCTCTCTCTGGACCAGGTGGCATTGTTCCCTCAGTAGCGGTGGCTGCAACTTTGCCTGTCGTCTCAACAGTTTCCTCACAACTCCCTTTTTCTTCCTGCGCCCCCTTCCTTCCTTCTTTCCTTCCCCTTCAGACGCCACACCAAGCTGCAGGACAGCCCTTTAAGTTCACAATCCCGGAGTCTCTAGACCGAATCAAAGAGGAGTTCCAGTTTCTCCAAGCTCAGTATCACAGGTGAGAATGGCTCTGGTCAGTTTAGAGAGGCATCAACCTTTTTCTTCTTCTTGAAGCTTGGGAAGGAAGGAAGGGTTCTTCTGGGCTGAGATTTTCAAGGTGTTCCTTAATGGTCTCTTTAGTGTGTGTGTGCATGTGTGTGTGTGTGTGTATAAATTATATGTATGTGTGTGTGTGTGTATATATATATATACACACACAGATAGATAGATACATATATACGTACATATACACACACACACACACACACATATATATGGTGTGTTTTGCTTCTTCCAAATGTACTTAGTAGTTATGCCCAGGTGGTGGCGTGAGGAGGCAGTGAAAAGTCTGTCACTCACTCACTGAAGGTGAGTGTGCAAGCAGGCTGGTGGATCCAGCTATTGTTTTTATTTGTGTTAATACAGTTTAGGTGTATGAGCTGCTCTCTTGCTACCTCCATCTCCCTGTGATGGAGCTTTACAGGAACTGCTGCTCTGAAAAGTTTTAAGACACTGAGTTGACATTTGGTCAACCAGGGTTCCTGTCCTCATTCCAGCATGCCATCATTAAATGAAAATAATAATAATAATAATTAAAAAGCCTCTATTTAATGTTGTCAGCACAGCTCCTGAGAGAACAGAACATGCTAAGTAAAACATTTTACACACACACATAAAATAAAATGTTTGCATGCTTGTTTTGGCCATTGTTTGATCCTGTGTGTGTCTACTTAGAATTATGTTTTTTTTTAGTTCAGTGAAAAATATTCCCAAGATAGTGTGCATAAAAGTTCAGCAAAATTTTCAAATGCACAATTTGCAAACAAGAAATAAAGTTAGGGTTATTGACTGAAACATTAACTTGTACGTACATGTAAGTAAAAGATATGCCTAATAAAAATCTGAGGAATACATCTTTAAAGTAAACATGTTCCAGGGCCAGACGGTTAGTATATTATCTTGGTTTGGTTTGTACAAACAAACATACATATATAAAATTGAGCTCAGCTGTTATATAGCTCAAGCACACTGTGTACACAGTCTTAACTGCAAAGATCAAGCCTGTTCAAATAAGTAGTATTCAAACAGTAAAGTTTTTATGGTAGTGTGGGAGTCTCAAGAATTATGGTACACACCCTTTAATCATAATAGCAAACTGAAAGGCTTTAATTATCTAAAGGATTTAGCTTGATGACCTTCAGGCTTTTATTTTTTAGTTAATAGAATTACAGTCCCAATCCTAGAAGTAAATTTCCATTGGAAATAATTTGTAAATGAATTTGAAGTTTGGCAGCTTGATTTAAGTTATTTTACTTCAACTGAAAGCCATAAATTATTTATACTTGGGTCTAATTAAAAGTACATGTATACCGAGTAGTTCACATGATGGGCAAAAGTTTGTTAGCTTGGTTATATTTGAAAAATTGATTTTTGGGAAATACATACTGAAGTATTATTTGCTAATAATTCACATGGATTTCTATAGAAATGTACTTTCTGAATTTCATAGGAATGCTGGAATTCTATGTTGGTACCTCTTTAAAAACATTTTCCCACTATGTTAAATTATTTCTACATTTAATAGGAAAGTTTTTATCTGTTCTCCTCTGCATATTCAAATCTTGTCATCTATTAAAGTGAATTGGTAAACATCTCTGTGTTTCTACTTTGAGATCGCAGAACAGTTTCCATAACAAGCATCTTTTCAGAATGTAAATAAAAGCATATCTTAAATTCATATATTTAAAACAAATACACACCTTTACCTTTGTAGCCTTAAATTGGAATGTGAGAAGCTCGCAAGTGAGAAAACAGAAATGCAAAGGCACTATGTTATGGTAAGTACAATCTTGTTTATCTATTTGTCTTATTAAAATGTAAAATCAGAATTGGAAGAAAGCATGGAAAGTAGTCTAACCTAACCTAACCATTAAGGGCAGGATACACTATAATATCCCTGACAGATTGGGGATATAGCTTCTGTTTAACTTCCTCCAGCAAAAGACTCAGAATCTCCCTTATCAGTTTGCTCCATGCTGAATTTATTTCAGGACATTTCCTGTTGTTCATTTAAATCATTTTACCACAGTTTCAATGTATTGATTTACTTCTGCTTGTTTGGAACAAGAGAAAATGAAAATTCTGGGCATGATCGAACTGTTTGTGTGTTTGTGTTTGTTTTAAATAAACTTTTCTCTGTTTTGTTCACAGTATTATGAAATGTCATACGGATTAAATATTGAAATGCACAAACAGGTAAGAAATTGTGATTATTGAATTCTGTGTTAATACAAAATTATATTACATGGATATCTAAAAGGTTGGAGAAATATAGGGAAAATTTCCCTATAAATTTCCATTTAGTTTTATAAATACTATCTTGGCGTTCACCATTATATACGAGAGATGCTTAAAATTAAATATTTTCAAGGAAATGGTTTTCTAGAAGAAATTTGAGGTCGGCACATCCTTGAATCTGTCTAACCAGTATTTTATGTCTAGGCAGCATATGTTGATGGTTGCTCAAATCCAAGCCATTTAAAAAGCATGAAAAGATTAGTGACTTGGAAAGCATTCCTTATGACTGAGTTTGCAAGTTCCCATAAAATTCACACTTATGGCTACTATAATGGTGAATAAAAAGAGTATTGAACTGGAACAAGGCACTAAGGACCTCATAAGAGAAAGAAAGCTAAATGATTGCTCAGCCCAAAGGACCTTCAATTGAGTAGTTATTGTCTGCCAAAGAAAGCATTAATGGCAGGGTGTAAATATTCTGTAGATATGCTGACATCCACTTTTTCATCAAGATGCTGGTACAATAAGTCTTTCAGAAATCGATGGCCTCTTAAAAAATTATCATTAGATGAAGTTGCACAGTTGGATACATTTCAAAGTGCAACAATACAATTCTTTCTTGATGTATATGTGCTATTTCATCTGAAACTCTTGTTTCATTAAATTAAGGAGCATGGCTGACCAGCTAAGGCAAAGTGAAGAAATTGATTCGTTCAGGTTTCACATCTTCAGTGTATTCAAAAGCTCCCATTAAGCAAGTGTGCTTGAATGCTGAATTCTGCTTTTGTAATTCTGAACTCTTTGATTTGGGGGGAGTATGTGTAAAATTCATCAGATGCAAGAACCTTTGATAATACAGAATTATGATTCTCTCAAAAGTAGATGCTTTTTATTTGTATAGGTAGTGCGTTTGACATTTACGTATTAAACATTTGGTCACATAAATAATGGCAGCTTTTAAGCCTTAACTAAATTGTTGAAATGTAGGTATTAAGAATTCTCATTTTTCCTTTCATAATTTTCTCTATTTGCTTTGAAAATAGTACTATTACACTGCATTAAATACTAATATTTTCCAACCCCTTCTCTCTCCCAGTGTAGGCTGCCATTTGCTTAAAACTTACTTATAGCTTGTTACAGATCACAGGTTTTTATGAGCTTAATTGATCATACTTTTGTCCAACAATGTGACTAGCTTTAAAAATTTCTTCTTTAACAGCAAACCAAATGTGTAAATTGGAAACTAGAATTGAGAACTGGATTTATTTAAAGATTAAACAAACAAAACTGAAAGAGCTTTTGAACAGAGAGTGTTATTTTAGTCTATGCATTTAATGTACCAAATTTTATTTAGTCTGAATATGAAATGTATATATAATGTTTTCAGATACAATAAGCATTGTCTATATTATTTCTGTAAAAGGAAATTGCCAAAATAATATTTATATTTGGTAGAAATTTGCTATTTTTATATAGCATACAACAGAAGTAGCAATGATCTTACCATATACTTTTCACGTACGACACAGGTAACTATTTCTCTATCTTAACAATGTTGTTGAAAAAAGAAAATGAATTCATCTTGGAAAAAAGGATGTGTCTATGTGAGAATTTCATGATTTAAACATGAACAGTATGTTCTTTGGCATTTGCTGGAGAGTAATCATAATTCTTATTAAAACTGTTGATGTGTATCCCCCAGGGAGAAGCTAGGCTCCAATTGATGCTTTTTGCTGGCTGATCACCAGCCTGGCCTAAGTGCTCATTATGTTGTAGAGAGGGTCTTCAGAGCTCTCATTACATTTGACAGGAATTCTCTCTAGGGGGAAACTGGGCATTAGCTAGACTCCTGACAGGCTGAAATTATTCCTGTTTTATGGCTTATAACCAAATGCTTAGGAAGGCACCATCAGGAGACATAAAAGTCATCATAACTGACAACATTTTTTTTACACAAAATGTAGTGATAGGGTTTTTTTTCCCCATCAATTTTAATGTTACCGATGCATGCCTCTAATTTTATAAATGTGAATAGATGCTTTCAGAGATCTATACCCTCTTCACTCCAAACTTTAGCAAAAGAAATTGCAGTAGCATAGCAAAATAACAACAACAAAAAGTCATGTTAATCTGGGGGATTATTTTGTCCTTATTTCCATGGCTGTTATTTCATGTTGGCAATATTTTCCAAAAGTGAAAATCAACATTGTTTGAACAGGCTTCTACCTGCTTGGTAGGAACATCATTTGATGTAGGCAAGCTCTTTCTATTCCCTCTTTGCATGTCTTTTGCCTTTAAGCAAAGTGGATGGCATCCAGGAAATTATGTTTCGGATTCTGGCCATCTTTTATAAAATTAAGATGATTCTCTACTCATTTATTTAATATGCCGTTAGTTATTTGCATTTATATCGTGTAATGGATTGGGCAAGGCCCCACTCAACCTCAAAGTTACTGGATAGCTTTGGATCAATCATTGTCTGTCATGTCACCTCCCTCAAAGGATTGTTGCAGGAATAAAATGAGCTAGAGTTCCATGTTAGCAGGATTTCCAGAAACATTGTGATATTTTTTTTTTGTATTGAGGCTTGTTATGAGAGCAATGAGCTAAAGGCCAACATAACATCTCAGACAAAAAGCTGCTACTTGTAAATGGGTTTCTACTGATCACAATTATTTATTGAGTTGAAAATTCTGTTTGCAGAATCCATCAAGGAGAAGAGCTCATTTCACTGATCTTCCCTTGTAGTTATGTGTGAAAAAGTTCATCTCCAATCTTTTGGAATGAATTATTTAGGGCATGAGACAAATGTGCTAGAACAGGTGTCAACATGTATTTTTGTCTGATCTCAACCTAAAAGGAGTCCGCTCTGGTTAGTTCTTGGATGAGAGAGTACTGTAATTCCAAAACTTTTTGAATAGATTGGGAACTTAAAATAAAACAATAGAGGATAGCTCAGGGTCAAACTATGGAATCCTTGATGCTCTCTGAGCATCATGTTACTGATTATACCATTGGTTATTTGCTTGCAGATGTTTCCTTACCTGCTTAGGTAACATATTTAATGCTATAGAAGAGAGAGGGGTTTCCCGCCTCCTTCTAACACTGAAAATACTAACTACTTGGACAATAAAACATTTGCAAACAAACAACTAGGCTCTGAAAGCACTTAGGATTCCACAGTTTTTAAATTCCACTTGCAAACCACTTCTGTTTTTTTCCAAAAGTACTGTGTGAATATCACCATCAAGAGTTGAGTGCCTTGCAAGGGTGTCCTTGCTTTGGTTAGACTAAGGGAGTAGGCAGAAATTCCTCTACCCTCCTCATCAATGGGTTTGTTCTGGGAATTCTTTACTACTTGTGGAATCCCTGGATTCATCTTTTTTTTTTCTTTTTAGGACAGAAATAGAGAAAGAGGGTGTGTGTGTGCAGGAAATGAAGCCTTGCTTTAATTTAATGAGTAATACATTTAATCCTTGATTTAACAAACAATTGTAGCAAGTGTTTTTTCCCTTTTAGATTGCATATTTTGCTTTACATATGTATGATTTTAAGCCTTTTGCCAGCTTATCATAGTCCTTTCTTCCTTTCTTTTGCTTCTCTATTAGCATTTCAGAAACTATGCTGGTAGTCAGTCTAGGGCCGATACAGATCTTTCTAGGGAATTGCTTAAAGGTTATGAGTTTCATTTTTAAAAATACTTACTCATTATGGCAGTTAGGGTTAGCAATGATTACTGTGGTAAATTTGCTGCCAAGATACAGGGTTTCTTGGATATTAGTAGCTGCATGGGAAATGTTTTCTCTGTGTCATTCTCATCATTCCTGTCTGATGGCCTTTAGAGTAAACCAGAAAGTAAACCTTCTTGTGTGTTAAAACCTCAATTGTTTAGGGGTAAGGTTAGCCTTAGTTCAGTGGCAGTCAGCCAAATAAAGATTGATCACTGCTGAGCCCACAGACAGACTATATAAACTACTACAGTGTTTGAGTTTCTGCCGTTCTCAAAGTGACAGGTGGGCCTTTGTCTCCTCTGAGGGGACAGCTATGATCTCTCTGACCTGCCTTCAGGCAAGCTTGTTACTTTGCCCTGCTGAGGTTTTCTGTTTGGCTTGCTGCCTTCTCGCTTCCAAATAATTACAACTTCAAAAATGGAGCCTAGTGCTAACAGTGCCAGTCTTTTCTTTTAAGAAGCCACTCGTAAAGCTGTCTGTGTTCAACAGCCGTATCTCCTGATGGTTGCTTGTGGCATCATAGGTAGTAGATGGCTTCGGACAATTCAGATATTTTCTTGATTTAGTACAGTTCTTTGATTAGGAATGGTCATGATATTGGACTATCTTCCTCCATGTACTTTTTAACATAGCTTCATTAATTTAGATTGCAAGCGGGAACTCAGATGAATTTGTGAAACTAATTTCTTTACAGCAAGTTAATGTCAGGCGCATAGAATTTTAAATATTATCTTTTTAATGCATGGAAATGGTTTTGTGTGGAGTAGCATAAATCAAGATATCTTTCTGAATTGTGGTGCAATATATTCTCAAACCCAGAATTACCATCTCAGCAAAAGATTGGCTTTTTAAAAATAGATTTCCTTTTGCGTGGCTGTGCTTGTATTTCACTTATTGCTTTTTGAATTTCTCTGTTTCTTGATTTTCTGTCATCAAGATATTTGGCGAACATATTTGAGCACTAACAAATTTTGTCATTGTCCCACACCCCAAAAGGTCAGAGAAGATTAGTGTTGGCAAACTGGTTGCAATAGATACAATCCTATTACTTCACCTCTAATTTTTAGTTATTTAATTCTTCATTGTATTTTGTATAACTTTTAGCCTATAAGGCAACAATAAGACAATCCTCTGCACTATTAATTCATCCGTGGCATTTTAAGCTTTTATATATTCATAGCAGAAGTTCAGTACCTCTTACAAAAGTTCAAATAAACTAAATTAAATGAAACACATCTTTGTTTGAAAAGAGGAGATTGTTGTAGTTGGATATGCTTCTTGAAACCAGAGTTTGGAACACAGTTATTATATGCTGGTCAGCATGGCTATAGCATAGTTATCTTTGTTTTATCCTGATTAATCAGAATAGCTCCCAAATTAAACTGAATAAAAGTGATTCCAATTAAGAGATGCCCGATCTCTTGTATAGCATGCTCCTTTTGGACTGGTGACAGAAATTGTTGGACAAAAAACCAAGGAAAGTCTCCTGCCTTGTTTTTTGGTCTTTTGATATCTTGTGTAAACAATTGGTCAAAGTAGTTTATGGAATAAGGTGACCAGTCAGAGTATTGACAAGAACATACACAATAGGAAAAAAACTGCATTAAGAGACAAGCCATTGGGATTTGCAGTAAATATATTACTGAACACAAGTGAATTGCCAATACTGCTTGTTTAGCAGTTTGCAAGGGCAATGGCAGTATGGATTTTTGAATTAGAAGGCAGAAGGACTGTTCTTTCTCTGTGCTGGAACATCTAGTGGATGGTTAAGAAGAGAATTGATTTAAAGAACAAACTGCTGCAGCTTCTGTTTTGAGCTATTTGAAAAGCTTCTGTGGATTACTGAATGAA
This sequence comes from Pseudonaja textilis, assembly GCF_049901715.1. Lineage (NCBI taxonomy): Eukaryota > Metazoa > Chordata > Lepidosauria > Squamata > Elapidae > Pseudonaja > Pseudonaja textilis. The sequence goes on along the minus strand of NC_141991.1, from coordinate 196,357,919 downwards.
AACAAAAGGGTAGTTTTCCATTTTGTGACAGAACAGAGCAAAAAAGATTTTGTTTGCTGTCTGGCTAGGATGCTAAGCCTAAAAAGATATGAAGTCCCCAATCAACTATAAGGAATTCTTTGGATTATTCTGCTTAGCTTAAATAGAGGTAGCCTAAATTAACAAATTTGTTTTCACTTTACCACAAAAACCCACACAAACAAACCAAAAGTGCACATGATACTGCTCCCTCCCTCCTTTGCAACTTGGTCCTATGTGTATTTACTCAAAACTAAGTTAACCAAGTTCCTATTTAACACTTGATAAAAATAGTTAAGATATTTTCACGGATCTATATTTAATATGATATCTTACACATAAAAGGTATGGTTCATGTATAGCCATAAAATGAGGCAGTAAATGTGCTTTATTAGAATTCAGTATAGAACTATCACTATCTCTTTTGCATGACCTGCAAATATTCTTTGTGGTTTTCAAACTTGTTTATACATGTAGGAAGTAGAAGTCCATAACAAGATGGTGATGGCAATGATATTCTAATAACTGTAACTAATATTGGCTTAATTGAAAACCATAGTAAGTACCCATGGTTATGGCACATCAGTCCAGGGTTAAGCTATAATAAGTGTAGTGTCATTCTAAAATTGGATTCCCTACTTAACTAGGCTGTTTTTATTAATCTCAAGGGCTGCACCTTGGGGGGGAGTTCACACATTCTGCTCTAAAAATGGGGAATGAAATATTTTATGTTTAAATATGTAATCAGACTTTGTATGAAAAAATAGTGGATAATTGTTTATGCAAAAGTTTATATATTGGCCTACTTTCAAGAATGATATCAGTAAAGTATATAATACTTAGCAATTTAAGGAGGTTTTCAATTAAAAATTCTTATAAAGCTGGAGAGAGAGAGAGAGAACAGATGATAGCAATCAATTTCAATATATTGCCATGGATTTGCCCATATAGTCATCAGCAGTTGAGCTCAACTGAAGGGTACCTTTTAGTATTTTTAATTATATGCATAACACTTTGAAATAGCTGAATTCATAGAATGGATCTGGATACAAAATCCATTGTAATTGTCTTTAGCAGCAGTAGCAATATCTCACATAAAATGAACGTAAATTTGCTCAGTAAAAGACTGAAAAAGATGTGCTAAGAATAGAGAAAATTGTTCTTTTAATTATTTCCTGTTTTTCAAGAAAAGACAAGCCAGTATATATTTATAATAGAGCAGCAGTTATTTATAATAGAGAGATGTGTATGATAAAAAAAATCCCCTTTTCCTCTTTAAGGATTTGGAAGACATTGGCATGTATTATATGTGACTTGATTCCCAATTCACTGAATCAGTGAAGCTATTCTAATAAAGAATAGAATGTGCAGAACTCAAAGTATGATACGAATTAAAAATGTATCAGTTAACAGTCTTATCCACTAGCCAGTTAAGAGAGTGAAATCTGATTCAGTCAAATTACTGAAGGGCAATGGCAATGGCCCAGTCAAATTACTGAATGTCAACTTCTTATGAATAAAAAATATGAATGAATTACTCAGAAAGACGTGGATGGCCTTTTGAATTTAGTACCCACTTGCATTATTGCTGCCTAAAACATGTAGGTTTCATTTCTGACATATCAAGATCTGTATCGTATACATATTTGATTTTTTTTAACTTGGAGTCCTGATATATAATTATAATGTAGCAATCATTTTTAAAGTGCATGCATGGTTCTATTGGATATAAGGTTGCTAGAACTGAAATGATGCACTGTTTTACTAACACATAGACAGTCATTGATCAAAGCTCATCTAGTTTATGTGTATGCACACACACACATACACACCTCTTTATCAGTCTGAATTTAATCTGTTTGATTATGGCTTCACAACTCTGTTGATTGCAATATTAATGGTGACAACACCGATAACTTGAAATATACTGGGAGGCCACCTTCACAACTTCTTTGTGTAATGGTTAATATGGCTGTAAATAGGAGATGAATGTGGCTACTTTTCTAAGTCTATTACTCAGGAGGCCTGTAAACATGATTGGCTGTTACAATTCTAGCAGAATCATTCGATTTGAGAGCAATAGAGAGATAAGGTATCCAATTACCCAAATGATTTGCAGGGCTAGCCGGTGTTGTCATGGAGATGTGAGTTGGAACAAATTAAATTTTAAGCAATAAAAATAATCTTAAAGCACGTCTGGGAACAAGAACATTTGGCAATGGCACTTACCTGTATTGAATCTTAGTTTGACATGCTGTTGCTTGACATTGATATACTGTGGGGGCTTAATCCTCCAGATATGGCACAGAGCCTCTTAATACGTTGCTGTCATGGCCAAAATAAAAAACAGCACTGCCTTTTCCCAACTGGCACCTTCCAGAGGTGAAGGATTTCAGTTCCCATCATCCTAGCCAGCCCATTAGCTTTAAAAATATAGCGGTTAAAATGCGTGCTATTGTGAGATAGATGAATAAACAATAATTGTACAGATAGTCCTTGATTTATGACCACAAATGAGCCCCAAATTTCTGATGCTAAGCAAGACAGTTAAGTGTAAGTTTTGCTCTATTTTATGACCTTTTTTGCCACTGTTATTAAGTTAGTAACACGGTTGCTGCAGTTGTGAAGTCACTGATGGTTAGGTAAATCTTGCTTCTCCATTGACTCTGCTTGTCAGAAAATCGCAACGGATAATCACATGACCTTGGGACACTGCAACACAATGATAAATATGAGCTACTTGCCAAAGGTTGAAATTTTGATCACATGACTGGGCAGATATTGCAACGGTTGTAAGCAGTAGTGCAATTCAACCGGTATAACAACTGATTCGGTGATTGCACGCTTTGCGTGATTGCACACCATTTAAGAAAGCCCCTTTTCAGCTTATAATACTTACCTTCTACTTCAGCCCCAGTGAGTCAAACAGCTGAGGAGCAGCAAAACCGCTCTGCCACACGAATCAGCTGTGTTCCAAAACAAGAAAATAAAGCATAAGAAAAGAGCAGAGGTGGGTGGACGGGGCCCAATTATCACCAGAACTACCGGTTCTCCCAAACCAGTCTGAACTGGTAGAGTCTCATTCCTGATTGTAAGTGTGAAAAATGGTCATAAGTCACCTTTTCCAGTCCCGTTGTAACTTTGGTTACTAAATGAATGGTTGTAAGTTGAGGACCTGAATAATTGAAATTTCAGTGACTTCATATGTCCAATTATTTAACATCTCAATTTTAAATGTGTGACAACTTTTCTTACAGCTCTTTAAAGGCAAGCAAGTGTGATGGCCATTATAACCTTGATTATATCCTTTGGACTGTTTGTTATGTTGGCTCTTTCAGGTTGTCTTGAAGACCGTTTTTTTGTTGTTGTTGTTGTTGAGCAAATGAAACATTTTAAAAAATAAGGTATGCTGCACAAAATAACTTCCACTGACGGTTTTACTTACTGTCTTTGTGGAAGACTCTTTTCTTTTGTCCTGCAAGTCACTCTTGTGGAAGGCTGCAAATTGGATGCTTTCTGCCCTCCCTGGCAAAGTGAAGGTATCTCCAAGCCATTTTGTTAACAATTTACTGATGTAAGGAAAGTAACTTCTGAGAGAAGGACATACTTCAAGTGATAAAGAATAACAATCTAAATGTGTTTCTGAGTCAGAAAAGCCTACTTTCCCCCTTATTAATGCTATATCAAACCGATTCGTGCCTTACAACATGGATTTAAAAAGAACCCTGTAAAAAGCTTTCATCCTCATATCGGTTAGACAGATGGAGACAAAAATTGGACTGAGGTCAAGCCATTTGCAGCATACTCACAGCCTTCGATTTTCCTTACCACAGATCATCTCAAATGATTCGGTAATGACCAAAAGGGCAGCCTTGACCTTTATTCCCTGGTGGATTACTGTTACACTGTATATAAATGGCAAGAATATTTTGCTCATTCAGATGGAGTTTTCAGCTCTGTTTTGTTGAAATCTCTATAGCGCCAATGCAGGGATTTGAACAGTGTTGGTTGCTTGTTTTGTGGAAAAGCTAAATATATAGTTTCAGTTTCAGTTAGGTGATCATACTGTCCTTTTGAAAGTTTTTTTTCCCCTGCCCCAGAACCTTGAGTTATTGTGCTCCTTTTTAAAAAATAACTTCTTTTTTTTAAAATACTCATAGTAAATGAATTTGGCAGAAGTTCGTATTTTAATTCGTACTACTAATGCTTAAATATTTCCTTTTCCCATGTTTGCAACATTTAATTTTTCCATAATAGTTTTTCTTATTTTGGCAAATGGTTTGCTATGGATTTTTTTAAAAATATCCTTTTTGATGTGTCATATTTCAAGATTATAATGCATAGATTTCTAGAGGATAAAGGATGTTATTTATTTGATTGTCTAGGTTGTAGGGTGATTTTTAAATAAGAATGTCTTGAGTCCATAGTAAGTAATAATCAGCTGGATATTAGCTAAGCCCAATAGATTGTTTTGGCCATTGTATATAATAAATGAGAACTAATAGTTTCTTATAAACAATATAAGAACAGTAATTGTGTCTATGGTTGAAATTCTATTGCTCTGATAGTCAGAAAACACTGTAAAGATAGTCTAGGTTTGCTCTGAATTTGAACGATACAGGAAATAGAAGTAATGTAGATATGATTTGTGTTTTCCTCTCTGTGGTTGCTTTTTTACAGTTCCCATACCATGCAAAAATCACTCAAACAGTGCAACATATTGTATAGGAGTGTATTCAGCCTAGGATTGCTCATTATAAAATGTATTTTGTTTCTAGAACCTCAGTTGTAATATTACAAGTTGTCTGTTATTTCATTGGATCAAAGTTATTCAATGTGTTGAATATTCCATCATAGGAAACCATTGCATCTTGAGCTCAGCTGTTGCTGCCTTGCTGTTTTACTCCAGCTGCAGTAGGTACATGGTGCTTGTTCGTGTTGGGAACGGGGTGACTGAGTTCTAGTCCCACCTTTGGCAAAATACAGCTGGGTGACCTTGCCTTGTCATTCTCTCTCAGCCTTAGGAAGAAGGCAATGGCAAACCACTTCAGAAAAACCTTGCCAAGAAAATTGCAGGGAGTTCTCCAGGTATTCTCCAAGAATTAGACATGATTGAAGGGAAGGGAAAAAACCAATAATTCCAATGTGCCTTAAATTATCTCAGTTTTTCTTTAGGCACTGTTACTTCCTTTTATACAGACTACCTGCTAGCTGTCAGCCAAAGAAAATCAACTTCATTGTTCCTTCCACAGTTTTTTGCCTGCACATCGGGTAGAAAGGGGGGGGGGGGAAGCCTGCTGTTATTGATTAATTGTGTGAATGTTATTAGCCAGTTTTGTCTAGTGGTTAAGGCACCAGGCTAGAAACCAGGCGACAGAGTTCTAGTCTTGATTTCATCATGAAAGCCTAAAGGGTGGGCTAATTGTTGTTTCTCAGCCCAACCCATCTCACAGGGTTGCTGTTGTGGGGAAAAGATATGTAGGTATATGTAGCACCTTGAGCTATAAAAATAATAAAAGGATAAAAAATTAAAATTAATATATTATTGTAAGATGCAAGAATATATGTAGAGCAAACACCTACACCAAAATTCAATCAACCAACTAAACAAACTCACCTTGCACTAATAATCTACATTTATACAACCTCAATATCATAAGCAACACTTGCATGTGAAGCAAAGTAGTGAGTGCACAAAATGTGTGTGATGTTTTACATTACTTTACTTGCTTGTTAAAAAAAAACAGAAGCAGAACAAGCACAACACTTGGAGAGCCCATACAACCACCCACTTGAATTTTTAACTTTTCCCTAGCATTAGGGGGAAAAAGCAATAATTTGCTAAGCAGTCAAGCAGCTACAAGCAGTTTTCTCCTGTCTGACCATGTGTTTAATTGCTTTTCTCCACTCAACACTCCACTCCCACATCACCTTATTCAATCTAAAGCAATAGCAGCAAAGATACGACTGGTCCCTGCTGAGGTATTGGCTATGCTGGATGAAAAAAAGCAGTCACAAAACAACAGTCCAATTACGGTGCTATGAGCAACTGGAACATTCAAAACTATGCATCTTGAAACAGCCAAGCTTATTATTATGTAAATTTTACTATTTGCATAAAAATGGGGGGGGGGGAAATGGAAAATGCATGTTTTGTTTCATGATTAGAGCCTGCTTTCCTACCCATATGATACCCAAAGTGGCAAACAATTAAAAAAATGTGGGAGTGCTGTTGTTGATTTTAATCCAAGGCAGACTGAGTTTTTCACTGGGGTTTCATGTCTGGGATACACAGTTCACGCCACTTCTAGACTGGCTTTTCTGGAAATGGCATGATAATGACAAGCATGTCATAAGGCTGTCAGGATTTTTTAGGGCTCTATAATCCAAATAGCTACAGGAACCACTTCAGTTTAAGAGGACCTTAAGAGTTACATTAATCATAAAAAGGAAGCTGTCAGATTGAACCAAGTACATGTTCTAACAATGGACATATTAGAGCTGCATTGAATTTTCATGAGATTCATTATTTTTCTGTGAAAGCTGTCATTTCGGTAGGCGTAACAAAGTTTACATGCCTTTCTTTCTATCCTGTCCCCTATTTATGTACGTGGGGGGCGGCGGAGAGGGGGGGTGTTCTTGTTTCCTCAATTTGCTGCCACTTGGAGATGGTGGAAGATAGTTCTTGACAGCGGAAGATATATATTCCTTTCCTGTGGGAGCTGCCCTCTACGCACAGAGTGAGATAATGTTTTGGAATGATATTTCTGGCTGACTAACTTCATGTGGATTCTTTGAACAGCATCATTGTCCAGTAGGCAGCATGTGGGAACATCTGTCTTGTTTGAGGTAGGGTATAGTCCCACCTCCTTGATAGCAGTTGTTCTGCAGGCAGTTTTTGCCAAAGGGAGTGAAAACTACTAAATGTTTACAGAAAACTCTTCTGTATATAACAGAACCTAATTTAACAATAGTGTATGCATTTGTTAATTATTTGTATACCAGATAGCCAAATACATTTTTTCAGAAAATGAAGAAACAAAAGTATGAAATATTTGGTTTATTCTTCAGTAGGCAGTAAGAGGAGATAATAGATGTTACACATCATAATAAAAATAATTGCTTTTAAATGTATTTGTCACCTAACTCCTAGAAACTCTATACATCTTTAGTTTAGTGGAATTACAGATGTCATTTGTAATTATGCAATGAAGAAAGATTTTTAATTTATTCTGAGATGCATTAGAAATTAATATAACAGACTACTTCCACATAAGGATTTCTTCTATAAGAACTAATTGGTGAGATGAATTTTTAAGGATTTCAATGGAATATTTAGTTCATTTTTTCCCATCTAACAAAGAACAATGAGGATGGTGCCTTTTGAAGTCAGGAAACTGGATTGCCTTTCAGATAATAAAGCATTGCTTCTCACAAAAAAGTAGCTGAAAGTAAAAGCTTTCAGTGATATCCTGTTTAATTAGCATGATGAAATTGTATTTTCTAAGACATCTAGCTTTTTATAAGTCTCTAATTTGTGTTTGAATTGTGTGAAGCACTTACTCCTTTTCTCCTGCCTCAAAAATACTATTTTAATCACATGGATAACCTCTGAAAAGGTCTGGTGGTCTTCTGGGCTGAAACACAGAACACGTTTTTATCAAATAGGATCTACAATTGTTGAAATTACAAGGACAGTTGGTGATTGTGACAGGAAAAGATAAGTTAGATAAGTAAAAATAGGAGGTTACAAGCAAATAGGAAAATATTGGTTTATATATTTCATCCTGGATCCATTGTTTTTATTAATATGCCACAGTAAAGAGATTTGGAGTGAATACTACAGCTGTAAACCCAATTTCAGTAATTACTTAAGACAATTGGAGTCCTTGACACTTTCCAGTTCTAAATAGAATAAATCCAACTGTTTTAACATAGAATAGAATTTTCAATATTCCTTTGTAGAAATATGGGAGAATGTTGGTCTAATTTTATTTCCAAGTAGTTAACAAATAAGTTTGAAAACAGTATTTCTTTACCTTCCTGATGTTGCTTCAGGTTTTGTTGTTGTTGTATTTTTTCCAGAGAGTTTATTTTTATCTTTTACAAACATCTCTTTTGGTGAACAGTGTGATTCCAGGTTTTTAACATGACCATAATTACATATCCATCTTACATATTCATTTTCTTATCATATCATTACACTTTCCATTTTCTATAAATTTTTCAAAAAGTATCCTTATGTTGTTTACATTTATTTTATCCATTTTTAATTCATATCTTAACTTATTCTGTTTTTCTTTAATTATTCTTATTTCTTAATCTATTTTTATTAGACTTCTATACTTTTATATGTCATATTTGCAATTTCATCACATATTCTTATTTCATTATTCAGTATATTCCATTTTAATTTTAATAATTCCAAACATTTCCCCCTTAATTGCCCATTTGAGTGCACCACCCTTTTATCTTATACATCATTCAGTTTACTCCCCTTTAACTCATATTAAAAATTTACCATAATATAATCATTTTTAAGTTATCACCTAGGTATTACATATCACATATACATTTTAGGTTAGATTCCACATGGTATTCTTTTCTTTATTCTAAGACACTTATTTTTTCTAATACATTGATCTTTTCAACTAATTGTAGAAACTGATATTTGCCTTTTTAATAGAATTCTCATAATTCATTTTAACTATAATTTCATCTAATGTAATTAATATTCTTATAATAGTCCCATCTCTACATATATTCCAGTTAATTTAACAATAATTCTTAGAAAATAATCAAATAGAAAAGAAAAAAAAACATCAGTTCCAATCATTCCATTTTTAGCAATCTATATTTTTATACTACTTTATGCATTACCTTGCAGAATCCTCTTTCATATGCTCATTATCTTGAGCTGTTGTTGTTGTTGTTAAGCCAGGGATGCATAAATACATATTCTTCTGAGGTTGGTAAAATGAAGACCCAGAATATCGGGGTCAATATACTGATGCTGTAAACCCTTAGAAAGGGCTGAAAAGCACTGTGAACCAGTATATAAGTCAGGGGTGTCAAACCCGTGGGCCGAATGCATCATGTGCAGGCCACGCCTACCCCAGCTCCGCAAATGGGAAAAATGGTGCAAAACGTCACGTGGCAGCAACGTAACGCGGCAAGTTTCACACCTGTGACATACATCTACATGTTATTGCTATATGCATTCTCCAATTTAGGAGGTGAAGCAAAAGGGCAAGCTTATTTTTCCTTTTTGCTGATTTCTTATCACTGCCACTTGTTAGGCCAGGAACTAGATGAGAGAGCAACAGTTATTGTGTATGGATTTTTTTTTTTTAAAAAAGGTGTAAAATAATTTATTCTTAACACTTGAAAAAAAAAATGGCCTAATTTGTGATTTTTTTTTGCTGTTTCTCAGCTCCATCTATTTTATAACATTTTCTCTAATGGAGAACTCAGAAGAATTCACGCCTTTTTTTTTTTTTTGGTCATTCTAACAAAGGCATTGCTCAAAGATAAGATTGGAAACTTGTTAACTTTCTGTGCTTAAAAGACTGAGCAAACATTTCCTGCTCTAGGTCATGGTGCCTTATGATTTTTGTTACACAGGCTCTCAATAGAATGATTATTTATCTAAGCTTCCAGTTTGTACAAGGAAACCTTAACTTTATTGTTGCTTTCAAATTTTGAATGAGAATTCACTTTTAATGGTAAAAAAATGACCCATGGAAACTGCTGTATTATGAAACAATGTGTGGGGAAAAAGCTTGAGTATCATACGTTTTAATCTCGGTTAAATATGTGTTGTTTCCTTCTGTGGAAAGCAGAAAGAAAAGAAAATCCCTGATCAAACATTTACAGAATTTGAAGCAGGCATTTTTGAAACTGTTCAAGCACCTGCCTTTTCTCTCCTTAATCACTCAGTTCACTATGAAATGTTGACAAAATGACAAATAACAACACTTGAAGCTGACTGTGTGCTTCAGATCAAAACACTTTAAGTTAGTAAAAAAAAAAATACACATACCTCCCACAGAATGCAAACAATTTCAGTCTCGGACTTTATCTTGAATCCCTCCATTATGTTTATGATGCTTTAGAAAGGGGGGGGGGCACTGATTGAGCCTGGAGCCCCCAGCAAGCTTGTCATTTACAAATAAATCAAAAGGTCATCATCGCCATAGCAAAGGACGAATGACTGGGGTTGCTTGATAGGCCCCACACTCAAGCCTGCTATTAAAAATGAATGCATTCAAGAGGCCTTACATTAAGAACATAAACAATTAAGGGTACTTGAGGGGCTTTTATGTGAGGCACCAGCCCTGCAGATCTGCTTTGGTGGTGAGCAAAGAGAATATGGGCAATTAGTGTTGATGTATCTGCTGTCTGCAAGGGATGGTTTCTTTTATCCCACATTGTTTTAACTGTCCCCTGTATTTGCAGATCAGAAATCTAGCGATAAGCCATGTCAAGCTAGCTGCGACAGCTCAGAATTCATGAATATTACATGAACCTGAGGGGCTGTGTCAGACATTTCAGAGATTTAATGCCATCTATATTGCATATTCCTAAAGCATAGCTTATATTTTTGATTGATTGACTGGTTTGAGGCTATTCATCCCCACCCCTCTTTTTAAAGGTTGGATTCTGGTCTCACGAGTATTTCTTAGGCCTTTTTTTTTTAATGCTTCAAGCTTGTCTTCATTTAATATCTGAAGCTCTCATTAATAGTTGTGGAACATTTCAAAGTAGATTGAGTTCTTACTTTAAAAAACCCAGAAAGGATAGCATAAAGTAAAGTTGAGTTTAGATTTCTGTGGCTCACAGATGGTTTGAATGAAAGATTCTGCATCAGTGCTATACAATTATATATAGCAGTGATGGCTAACCTTTTTGTTATCGTGTGCCAAAAGTGCATGCGTGTGTGACAGTGCACATACATGTCTGCACCCATAATGCAATGCATGCGTGACCCCCTCCCGCTCCACCCGCTCCCCTGCACATGCACACACATCTCCCACATTCACCCTGTCCCCTACACATGCGCAGCAGATACCCAGAAATCAGCTGGCTGGCGGGAAGATGCCCTTATCAAGCATCCTGCATTTCTGCCCTAAATATCACAAGATACTATGCATAGATTGTTATAAAGTACCTACTTGGATATCGGTTTGTGGGGATATCTGTGACTTATTTCTCCTTTTTCAGCAATCAGAAGACTTGAAATAATAAAAAGAGGAGGAACAACAATAGATTTACCAATTTCACGCTGGGCTTCAGTTGATGCTTTATTTGTTAATAACCTATGTAGTAAGAATATATTTGTTTAAATATATGTGGAGCTGTAGCAGATGTTCTTCAGTAAGCTGAACTCTGTCTGCTTAACTACATATTCCAGGTATTTGATGTAATATTGGAGTACTTCACATTTTATAACATTTGTCTTTCACATGAACTTGTAAACTAAAATATAATATGCATGTTTTAATCCAAATATTTACTTTCCTCTGTAGACTGAAATTGCCAAGAGATTGAATACAATCTGTGCACAAGTCATCCCATTTTTGTCTCAAGAAGTAAGTACAAATGTTCAGCTGTTTAAAGTGAAATTATGTTGCATCTTTGTTTGTAAATTAGTTTTTAAAATGTTAATTTTATCAAAATTCAAAAGAACGAGGAACATCTGTTGTAGTTGAAGTATGCAGGCCCCCTGTTAATTTGGTCTAGCAGATGAGATGAGATACACCAACTGTATAACTGGTAAAATAGCTCAACCACAAAATTATTCTTTCCAACACAGGAGGAGGCAGTCTAAAAAGATTATCAAGATTTTTTTAATGCTAGCATTAGCTTAGCAGCTGCTAGTCTAGCCATTTGTTAAATCTTCAGTAAATAAAAATGATAATGTTTAATAGCACACTAAACTTTTTGAGTGGCATTTGCAAAAGCAAAAAACTTCTAAGAATTGGCAGTTGAAATTCTGAAAGCCCTTTTACATTTCATTTGAAACATTAAAGCCTAAGAAAGCAGAAGTCTAATAAAAATCTAATTAAAAGGCCAGAGGTGAATTTTGTAAAGCACAGAGATGAATTTTGGAGAGTAGGAAAACCTGGTTACTAGCACAGATGTAAATTTTATTGTGCATGGGAGAACCTGGTGACTAAATTGATACCAGGACATTGGCAGAATGCCTATTAACACAACACGAATAGGCCAGATATACTGCCCTAATGCCTTGTCCCACACACTTTCCTAGCCCATAATTGGCACCCAGAGGTGCCTTGAATGATGATTTCCCAATGAGATGGTGTTAAGGCAAGGATTGAGATTGTGACCAACATCAGCCAATAGTATGGTTTAGCATAATATGCACAACAGAAGCATTACTATCAGCTTTGGAAGGAGGTTAACTTGCAAATAAACTATAGTAAAAGCTATGTATGTATGCATGGTGAAAAGAAGTTGCGTCTTGGTTTGCTAGTTTGAAGAATAACTACTGCTTGATTTTAAAAAAATGCTTTTTTCTCCTTCTTAAATATGAGACAGTGGTTGTTCTGATAATAGACATTTATTTGTCCTTTCAGCATCAACAACAAGTGGCTCAAGCAGTGGAACGTGCCAAACAAGTGACCATGGCTGAGCTGAATGCCATCATCGGGGTACGTGGCCTTCCAGGTCTACCTCCTACAGTGTGTATAACCAGCTTTCCTTTTTTATTGCTTTTGGCAGTTTTGATGTTTTAATTTTTGATGTGTAATAATATCTTGGATACTTAATGGCTACATTTTAGGTATTTATTTTCTTGGCATCTATGAATTTTTAAACTGGTAGCATTGCTAAAACCTTAATTTATCAAATGATATTGCTTTATCCTATGTATCAGGGATGTTTAACCTTGATTACTTGAAGACTTGTGGACTTCAATTCCCAAAATTGGGGAATTCTGGGAATTGAAATCCACAAGTCTTTTAAGTTGCCAAGGTTGGACATCAACCTATTTTATATGTGGAATGTTTGTGAACTGTAAATTAATATTTGGAGTGGGTATATTACAGGTTAGAAAAAAGAAACCAAACTGATTAGAGATGAGATATTTTGTAGGGATTAACAGACTTTCTTGGTATCTGAGTCATTTGATAATCTGAATATCTACATTAAAAAAAAAACATAGCATATTATAAAAGTAAAGTCAATTTGTACACATTTATAAGTGAAAAAATGATTGGGTGAAAAGATTAAGAAATTTTTATTTCTACTTTTACTTAACTACATTCCAATTAATATACTATAGTAATACTAATGTCATAGTTACATCCCAAAATAACATGACAAGTTGTATTTAAATAAAGTAAAAGTAATTATCTAAAGTCTTCCTCCTGACATTATAGGGAAAAAAATGAGAAAGGATAGTAGACAATCTTTAGGTTTGCCAGAATTTGTATAACTGTCATGTTCATACAAAGTTTAACCTCATGGGAAAATCATCTGCTAATATATGAAAACAAGTAGATAACATGCTTCACATTTATGAGCATTGTGCACCAGACAGTTTGCTTTGTCATTTATATTAATTTTATAATGCTGAAGAAATATCACTTGTATTTCCATCCTATTTCTTCTACAGTAGGCAAAAGAACTTGAAACAAGCCCTCCTTCTGGTTTATATTCATGTGCAAGTACTATGAGAGATTCAAATTATTCATTTACTAGTTTATGTTAATTACTTGTGAGAAGATGCCCTGCTGGTCTTTATAGTTCCCTCAGACACTTTGTAATGATAATTAGACATGCTGCTGTATGGATTAACAGTGCAATAGTCCAGTGACGTGTTCAAACAATAGCACCAGTTAATCCATCTGTCCTTAAAATTACATCCCAACTGGAGATGGGGGAACTCCCCCGCCCCCATCCCCACAAGACCTAAGGAGGATTAAAAGATGATCCTCTGCTGGAAAACTCTGCTTTAATCAATTTCTGAATTGTAGATCTGTGGTAAACTATTGGCAGTCAATTAGGTGAAATAAACTGAGAGAATGACCTTCATTTCCTTTTAATAGCCATTCCTCCCTGCAAATGTCAGTAGATTTTCAACTTAAATTTTATTCAGGCAGCTTTATTACATGCCACAGATTAATTTTGCATAAACACATCTCCCCTTTTAAACTAGGTCCTTGTTCCTCCTGCTTGCCCCATCCAGTTAACTATCTTTTTTCCAAAGTCTTTATTTGTCTTCATGATGCATGACTTGTCCCTATGATGTCTTTACTTGGAATTTAGTTCAGAAGTTCGACTGGGTATTTTCTATGTGTGCAAGTGTGTTTAGCTGACACAGCTCGAAATAGCTTTTAAACTAAATTGGAAATGTTTAAATTGGACAATGAATATTTTGTGGAGCATCTGGCTTATATCTTTGTCCAGTGCTACCTTTTCCTTAAGAGTGCCCAGCAGCCAAGAGAACAATACTGATTCATTTGCAGACTACCCCCAGTTGAATACTTTCAATGCAAACCCTGCTTTTTTTATTCTTGTGTATTTTTAAAGGAACAAGAATACCACCCATTTATTTAATATGCTGATTTCATTTTAAGTGAAACAACAGCATTAAAAAAGACTGCAATTTGAGATTTGCCTCATATGCAATGAACTTCTGAAAAATAATTGTATACTCATTAGCAAGAAAATAATATTTGGCCTGTCAAATTGGACCAGCATTTTTTCAATGTGATAAAATGCTGGACTAAATCAAAGTAGGGTGATCACAGACAGGAGACTGAAGTTTGCCTCTTTCTTGCAGTTGCTTCCCAGCAAATGTTATTTGGAGGGATGCTGCCTTAAATCCTAAAGTAACATTCCAACTTCAACTCTAATATTTTTTGATAAATCATTCCTCGGTGGGTGGATCTAAACCACCCCATTACATCTTTTGGAATGAATTCCATGGGTTAGTTAAATGGACTTGTAAAGATGGACTTTTCTTTCATTTGTTCTAACTCTTTCCATTGGATAATTCCTAGTAATTTGTGAGCAGGAAATAAGCCTTTTTCCTGCCCACTTTCTGCAAGCTATTCGTGACTTTATGCATTTCAGCCATATTCCTCTCAATGGCATGTATGCATAGGATATCAGCCCTTTAACAAACTGAGGCATTAATATGTCATTGTCAATTATAATATATCTTATTTTTCACTATTTCTAAGCATCATGTTTTTTCCAGCCTTTCCCCCCAATCCAAGTGCCTTGCATAGATGATCTAACAATTATGTTATAATCCAAAAAGTGTTGTGCAACTGCAGTCTCACTTTACACATAGATATTGGTCCGGCAAGAGATCATCTCTTCCACTGCACATTTGTATACACAAATAATTATCCTGTGCTGCACAATAAGTTTCATGCTCTGACATATGCTTGATTTGTTTGAAAGGGATTGGGTGCACTCTGGAAAATTGGAGTAGCATAAAATTGGGCTGACAATTCACTGGCCCTTTGCTCTTCTTCATTGAACATTCACTGTGTCAGCCTGTGTCCCTAGAGGGAAGGAAGCATCAGGAGTCGGTCTGTTCTTACAAGCAGCAGCTGCACTAAAGTAAACGCCAGCTCAGTTTAATAGCAGCTGTCAGTATTGTTCAGAAACCCAACTTAGTATAAAGAACAATAGTGGAGGCCATGCTCTTAAACTGCAGTGTCTTTCAGGCTAATAAAAGAAATAGTAATTTAACGGTTTAGACATCTATTGTGAGCCTAAAACATCATGAGTCTTTTCAAAATGCAAATCAGCTGCTGAATTCTCCAACATTAGAAGCTCAAATCAAGTAGCCAGTGGCTAGGCAAGGCCCAAGAAATTTGAGTTGCATGAGAAGCAGTAGAGAGGCACAATTGAGGGAAAGGTTGAGTATATTCCTAATAAGTATATGGAAATAGTTAAGATCCAAGTTTTTAGTGATGCTAAGGTAGATTTAGTTTTGTTTTTTAAAGAGCTTTGTTTCTTGACATGGAAAATAATTGCTTCTAAATTATTTCCCTTACTTCTTTGTTGGGAATGACCTTCTACCTCTAGACCTGTATTCCATTTGGCACAAGAATTAAGGCACAGGAAAGTGTGAGGAAGGTGTGTTGGGAAACATTCAGTTAAGAAAAAGACGGGAGGTAGTGGATGGAGAAGTTTGCTCTCATAAAGTCTGTAAACTAGATCTGGAACTGTGTATTTTTAATCCTGGTAGAACAAATTCTTACAACCCCCCCCCCTCAAATGTAACACTCTTGAAAAGTGTCCAGGTGTCCTTTTTCAGGAGTCTGATCCAAGTTTATGCAGTTAAGTAGTTGGGACTGTATTTTTGAACATAGGGCAAAGGGCTCATGGGCAGAATACCTTCACATACATCACAGACATTTGCTTTGAAGGATAATGAGATTGAAATGTCTGATTTTAAATTTTACAAAGTGAACTAGCAAAATGGCAAGTGAAGCAATCGTTCTCTTCCTATTTCAATGTTCCAAGTGCGGTGATAAATATTTCCTTGGACATTTAAATAGATTTCTTAGAAAAGTTTTAAGAGATTAGAATAAGAGGAAAACATAGTCAACAATTAGGAAAATTAAAGGCAGTTTGTATTAGAATCATAATTGGCCCACACGGGTTGATAATTAGATCACTTTAAGAAATTGATAAGATTTCACTTTTTAAAAAATCAACTGTAGAAATACATCTTAAAGGGTATCTTTTGGGTCCTCAAGATATTGTGGATATTTTAGTTGAGGTGAAAAATAATTTAATTTTCCTCTTACCCTTTTGAGGTGTGCTGTTTGTGCTTCTGTGAAATGTATCAGTTGGATTGATGGTATTGATGAGACAGATTGAGTTGTTGGCATCTAAAGGGCTTTGTGCCATTGCATGAGGTGATTGACTAAAGGATTAGCAAACCACTGGATTATTTTTCCTTTCCTTGGCTGTGGCATCTCTGAGACCATAGTGTGTGAAGCTTAAGAGGATGAGGTTAACCTCTTGAGGGTTTATTATGAGCCTGTAGTTAATCTACAGAGTGCCTATAAATTACTAGAATACATATTTTCCTATAAAATAGAAATCTGGAGGCAAAAATTTGCTGCTGCTGCTTCTTATTGCAGAAGTTTAGAAATCATCATCTGCAGTTCTGACTTTACTTTTGGAGTGGATAGGGTGAATGGGCCACTGCAGAGATAAAATGTCAAAAGTCTTTTTAAAAGAATGTTGGGAAAAATGTTTAATAGTATTTTCTCCAGCCTGATGTCCAAATGTTTTAAGCTGCAACTACCTAATCCACAACCCACCAAATCTCCAGCTGTTAAAATTAGAGTTATCTGGGGGTGAAGTGGTGGGAAAAAATCGGCAAGATGATGGATAGAGCATTGGGATTCATAACTCATTCCTTTTTTTACATGTGTCACACATTGCAGCTGCCATTTGCCTCCCCCCCCCTCCCACCCCCACTGCTGGTTAATACTGATTGAAAATTACAAGAATTGTATTTTTTTCATCTGAGGAATATACTGCAGACTTAAACTCAAAAACAAGATACTGAACAAATAGTAAGATTTCTTTATTTACTTTGGAGGATCTAAATTTCAAGTATGCTAAAAACTAGAGTCTGGTATGCATTTCTTAAAATTCTGCTTTCTCCCCATATACCTTGCAGATTGCATTTGAAATATTAAGCTGTGGTTTTGAAATAAGACATATGTTTGCTGCTCAGTGATGGGTGGTGTGAATTTAGAATTAGAAACAAGTACTAAAGAGCCATAAAGGTCAGATAGAGGAATGTACAGAGACATAAAATAAATTTATTCAGACAACTATAAAATCTGTTATCTGTCTATTCCATTATTTCCAGTTTTTAATTTAAAGCTTTTCTGTTCTTGTTTACACCCATGCTATTGTGTTTTTATTCTCTATGCTAATAATTATTTCAGAAATGCAAGTTGAAATGTATTATATATGATAAATTTTGATCATATTTTGATCATAATTTTGAAAAGCTTTGGTGGCGCAGTGGTTAGAATGCAATAATTCAGGCAAACTGCTGACTGCCATGTGTTTGATCCTGACGGAACTCAAGGTTGACTCATCCTTCCGAGGTTGGTAAAATGAGGACCCAGATTGTTGGGGGCAATATGCTGACATTTGTAAATCGCTTAGAGCAGGAGTGTCAAACTGGCAGCCCGAGGGCTGGATGCGTCACATGCAGGCCACATCCAACCCAGCTCCATGAAGGGGGAAAAGTGGCGATGCAGCATGTAACGGCAAAGTGGCGCTGCGATTTTGACATCCGTGGCTTAGAGAGTGCTGTAAAGCACTATGGAGTGATATATAAGGCTAAGTGCTATTGCTCTAGAAATACTTTATTGTATAAGTGAGGGGCAGATTGCCATTTTAAGTTTATATTTTTTTTCTTTCCCTTTCTTATTGAATAAAAATATCTAGAAGATTAGGACTTGATTTAAATTAGAAAATATTCCAAAGCATAAAACCAAACATGAAATTAGTCAATTATAATTATATGACTGTGCTACAACTTTTAAATTCCTGCTGAAAGAGCCAAGCCTCTTCAAACAGCATACTTTTCTCCTTTATTACATCAGGCTTTGACTCCTGTTGCTAGATTTCACTACTCATCCTGGCTTAAAAAATATTTGGTTAATAGTGATGCTACTCTGAAGTGGGATTTAAAGGTCACTTAGCTGAATTAAACTTGCAGGTTTAATAAAATAATATCTTATTAAATTGTATAATTTAATTTGACTATTTTTCTCCTTTTACAGTAAATATGCTACTTTCTTAATTTAGAACTTGTTTTTAAATGCATTAATTACATTAGTTACAATAAAGTTTTAGGACACTAGTGTCATGATATATTTACTTCAAAAATTATTCAAGGAAGCAACTAAGAGTTTTTCCAGGTGCACCCAATTTGCTGGTTTTCACACAAAAAAAATCTTTGTTGTAAGCATCAACAACCCCTTTTTACTGGCATCCTAATTGCAAATCCAGCATATTGTCAGATGTACAATGTTAATTTTGAATTCAAGATTGGAGAAGACCATCACCTACTAACACCTTACTTAAGGAGATATACCCTATACAAGCATTTTTACTAGGAGTGGGGAAAGATACAATTCATTGATCCATATCCTCTGTATACAATAGGTTATAACTTAAACGATCTCAGTTAAAAAAAAAAAATCAGGTGATGGGGGAAATACTCCACTTAACAGGATAGGAACTGGAGTGAAGCTGGAGTGAACAGTGGTGCAGTAAGTGGAGAAAATAAATACTGAACTAGTGTAAAACAGCTTATACATATCCCATGTTGCCACATTATGTTCATGAAGAGAGTTTAAACACACACACACACACCCTACAAACAGAAAATTCTGTACTGAACCTTGCTAAAGGTAAGATTTAGGAATATTACTGACATTCATTGCACTAACAGTTTAACTATTTGAAACTGTCTTTGGAACAGAGAATAAAAGTGGCTTAAAACATTTAGTTGTTGTAGATATAGTGATTTGTTTCACATAATTAAAAGATTAAAAGCAAATAAATTGTGCTAAACAGTTTCCTGGTTCATAAAAGATTGCAATTTTAGTTGACTGGAATGCTTTTGGTTGGTCACTTGCAGTATGCAAAGTGACTTCATACGTAGCCTAAAGACAAATAAATATATACATTCAGTCTGATAATCTAAACCTAATCTCTCCAGCTGATATGAGATCTAAATTCAGTTTCTGTATCAAGTAAAACTTATTTACTGAAATATTGTTTTATTCTATATATGCATAGATGTCCAAGCATCAGGTTCTATTGACTCTGCACTTCATAGCAAGCAGAAAGAAAAAACACTTTCTTAAAAAGTCTTCTCCAAAATGTAGTGTATAATAATGTTTTACTACCATGTTGTAATGTTAAATTGCTGTTTAAATGCAGGCTCCTATTCATTCTTTTTATAATACAATTTAAGAACCAAGGCTGGAATTTTCTGTTGGCAAAATATTTATTTTATAAACATAATTTTAATTTTTAGTATTTGAGCATTTAATTTTAGCATTTCTATGAATTTAAAGTTTATATTGTAAAAATAACATCGTAAGCATTATTAAACACCTAAAATCACAGAACATTTTCAGCACATTTTTGTGCAGTGTTTAAAGCACCTAACTGCAAGTTTGTAATCTAAAAATTGTGAGTGATATAAACAGAAAAGGAGGAATTGAATCTATCAATTATTATAAGCTGTCTTGATAATTCATGCAGAATCTGGATGAATCTGGTTCAGATTACACAATAAAGCTCAAGTTTACTAAATAAAGACAAAGTTAGTCTTTTATTTGTGGATTATTCCTGCAGAAAGTCAGACTGCTTCCAAATGATTATACTTTTACTAAACCACAGATGTTTGATATTGGGTTTTGGCTTGCTCTGAAACTAGTACTTAATAGTTTTTCAATTTTTTAAAAAAAGGCAGAATTATGGCTAACTCACAATCACCTGATGAAACATGCAGCCTTTTGTGCTACACTGAATTGGATTCTCAGCAGTCTTTTATCTTTCAGCCATATTATCTTGTCTGTTTGAATCCACAAAAAAGCTTTGACTGGAAATTCCTTTTAAGAAAGTAGAAAACAAGAAAGTGTTTTCAATCTTGCTCACCAATGAATGACAAGGATGTATGCCGCAGCCATTGTATCCCATTTTCCACACTTGATACTAAGGGAAAGTTACTATATGCATCCTGATCAGCAGAAAGTTCCTTCATGTATTATATCTGCGTAGAACCCCTTCACATATTGTTCAAATGTCATGTGGATGACAGCTAGGAAATGAAATTTGAGCATACTGTGGGAAATCCTTTCATGCACTTTTTCAACATATGTATTTGTGAAGCTATTACTGGTGAAATAATTGAAGTGACATGAAAGTAATCATAATGGAAATATCTGAGTTCTCATTTCCTTGCAGAATATTTCAAATAAGTAGCAGCTACACGAAAGAGGTCTATTTGGTCCATCTTAAATGCTAGATACCCT
The DNA here is from genome assembly GCF_049901715.1 of Pseudonaja textilis. Taxonomy (NCBI): domain Eukaryota; kingdom Metazoa; phylum Chordata; class Lepidosauria; order Squamata; family Elapidae; genus Pseudonaja; species Pseudonaja textilis. Next base: position 196,336,824 of record NC_141991.1, on the reverse strand, counting down.
TGCCCTGACACTTGTATCTATTTACTATAAGTCTACACTGAAGCATCATAAAAGAGAGAAAAAAGGTGGCTCCTGGGTAATCCCAGACACTTTGCTTCTTTTTTTAAATTCTTTCTCTCCATAACCAGAAAATCTGTATCTTAAACTTAAAATCTGTAAGTGTCTTGTATAGAATGGTGCCCTCACTGTTTCTACGCTGGATGTACAAATGAAACTGGTGGATGTCTTAATAAATTAAAATGAACATAGACAAAATAAACCAAAATATTGACCTCACTAACTTTCCTACACTGGATTTATAAGAGAGACTTGTTCAATTGTGAAGAATTTTGTGACAAAAGCCAAATAAAGAAAAAGAAATCAAGTTCTAGGGCAGGAGTGTCAGATTTGGGGAGTCACAGTGGTGTCACGTGGTGTATCAGGACTATTCCCCCCTTTGCTAAATTGGGTGGGGGCAGAGCCAGCATGTGACTCATCTGGCCCACACGCCCTGAGTTTGACATCCCTGTTCTAGGGCATTATGTGAAGGGGTTTGAAAAGCAAACCCTTCCCTTGTGGGACAGTATGAAGAAAGAAACTTGACAATTAGGATTGTTAAAAGTAAAGGGGTATGAAGTTGGTTTATTTGATCAAGGTATATGTGTGTGTATTCACCTCTGATAATCCTTAAAAGACTTTTGTTTATAAGGAATGAGTAGGGAGGCTTTTAGGATATATATATTGATAAGAGATAAGTAATGAGAAAATGAGGGATTTCTTAAAAAAAATTTTTAACCCACCCTTGTTAAGAGAAGGTGGTAAGTTACTAAATTTATTCTTTTCTGCACTTTCTTCTTTTTTCTTAGTTTGCATTCATTTTTATCTTTTTGATTGTACATTTTTAAATAAAATCACTCTTTAAACCTTCCTCCCCATTTTTGGACATGTTCCTTGGAAGAAGCCTAAATATAAACAGCTGTATAAAACAATGTTTGAGAACTTTAGATCTTGAATTCAAGATGGCATGGCAGAACTCACAGTTGTAATTATTTTAAAATCTTTGTTTAATTACGGAAAAATAAAATCCCTGAGTTTATTTGCTAGATGCCAAATTATTTACAAAAATATATCACACCTAACTGGAAGAGATGCTTCTGTTGTGAAAAGAGCATAAATTGTGTTGTGCTTTGTTTGGCTTGGTACAGCTTGTTACTTCTTGCTAATTAAAATTAAGAAAAGTACCAGAGAAGCAGTAGCAAGACAATACCTGATATAAAAAGTAGAAAAAGAAACTATATATCAGATGTCCTTTGCTAGAATGCATAGAGTACATTTAGACATTGTAGAAATATTGGTAAAAATATATACTTTATATTAAATATAACCTTATATTCATATTTTATAATATGAAAGTGTTTTGTAATACATGTTTTCACAATGACTGCATGGATTGTGTCCACTTTATGGTGACAGGGAACACTGCTAAAATGGTTAAATACCCAAAAGTTTTCTAAAAAACATGGTCGAGAAAGATTTTAAATGTGTCTTCTCTGGTCACCACACAAAATTTAACTGAATACAATATTAAATAACTCAAAAAAGCAGGTGTTTAGCTTAAAATTCTTGATCTAAGATACACACAAATGAAACACATACTTTCCATTAAGTGCCTCTAATATTCTGTTAAATGTTATGTTGTCTATATAAGCACAGTGGTAATGATTATCTTTTTCTTTTCTTTTTTTTAAAAAAGTTAAGTACTACACTGTAGAGGCGATAAATGTAATTGATGTGATTGTACCATGTGTCAAACACAGGACCTGGTAATGCTATCAGCTCTTGAGAGTTGCAGCTTGGCTGAAGTCATAATGCAGAGACCCATGCTTACAAATGTAAGCACTTTGAATAATTCTTTCAAAATTAGAAAGGGCTAAGTAGAACTTCTGGCTGCTAAGCTATACAAGGTGTGGGCTGCAATTCTATGCACTAACCCTCTCCAACCTGGCATTAATCATATTGGGAATTCTAGAATCCCAGTCTATCTGGAGAGAGTGTTAAGTTGGGGAAGGTTGTAATACATGCTTATCTGGAAGTATGTGTCATTGTTCGCAGTGGGGCTTATTTCTGAGAAGATAAATAGTAACTTGAAGCCTTGCAGCTTAAGTCAATCTCTTGCCTTCTGTTTGGAGCTCAGTCAAATTGGTTATATTATCCCTGGTCTTAACATTCAAACGGGGGTAGACTGGAAGGGGAAAATGTATATTTTCTCTATGTGTGTGTAACTACATGTACTAGTCTTCCAAACAAGGCACCTTCCAGAACCACGAGCTGCAGTCCCAGAATCCCAGAATTGTCAGCTGTGATCTTGGGGAATTCTGAGACATGAAGTCTGCACATCTGGAGGACATTGAGGCTGGAAAAGGCTAGCATATATTGTGATCTGGCAAAGATCAGTCTGATCTTCTGCTGAATTTGGGGATAGGTACATAGATTTGAAATTGTTGAAGTAAATCTCATATAGTGCCCTAAGGGTAAGACTAATCAGATCAATACTCTGTATTCTGTCAGTCTTATTGTCAAGCATACACCGACAACAAGAATGAAGTGAAAAGAACACTTGTTTGGTCATTTTTCCAACTGGTGATTCAGTACTGGAAATGTTCCTAGCAGAAGCTGTAACAGAGACTTATTTTAGATAGGGCCCTTTTAAATTGTTGGTTTTCATCTTTATTCAAAGCAATTGTGAAAACAACCGTTTGGGGACAGGAAGGTGAGAGCAATGATATCTCTGTCTGCACTAATTCTTTTAATACGGAGATGGATTTGAAAGGTGCCAGCTGTCTTCCAGAGTCTAGACTACACAAATCTGTTAGTTGGGCTGCAGATTAAGTTGCATGGCTTAGTTCTGTAGTGCAAAAGAGGGTCAATATCCAAGGCAGTATTCTTACAGTTGTGAAACTTAGCACAGGGTGGTTATCTAGACCAGGTTGAAATAAGGTAGATACTGAGACAAGAAATGGTGTTATGTTCACTGGCTAACCAGTCCTCCTTTTCTTTCCTTCCTCCCTTCCTTCCAATTGCCTGATGCTTCTATCTGGAAATACCACAATAAATAACAGCAACAACAGTTGCAGGCTCAGCATCTCTCTCACGGCCATGGACCTCCAGTGCCTCTTACTCCACACCCATCAGGACTTCAGCCTCCTGGAATCCCTCCACTTGGAAGCAGCGCTGGCCTTCTTGCCCTCTCAAGCGCGCTGGGTGGGCAGTCTCACTTGGCAATAAAAGATGACAAGAAGCACCACGATACAGACCACCACAGAGGTGAGAGGCATGGAAAGCCTGATTAGGACGTTTCAAATAAATGTTCGCACGTTGCTGAAAATTGTGGGCATCTCTAAAGAATTCTAAGGAGTTATTTAGAATGAAAACCAAGAACAATTATAAAGCCAAACATTAAATGTCCTGCATTTATATCACTGAAACAAAATTTAGCTTGAGGTACTTAGTTTTTGAACCTGGAGTTCACTCCTGCTTTGATGAAATGCAGGGCCTTTTAACATCCCTACAGATGATGCTTAGTTGTAACCTCAGTGGCCAGCACAATATTGTGGATGATCATTACACAAGAATAAGTGGGCAATATTTTTGTTTTTTTTAATTAAAGAAAGAAATCTTTAACTGAAAGGGGGCAAGAGGTGAAAGGGTGGGCAAATGAAGAATAAAAAAACCTGAGTTGAATGAGTTGAAATGAAAGGTTTTAAGCATTGCTCCTTTTTTATAGTTTTGTTTAGGACACCTTTAAATATTGGGAAAATTGCACTTGAATAATTTTTGAAGAATAAAAATTAATTTATTCTGTCATGGAAAAAGAACTAGGCCTTGTGTATGGTTAAACTGTAAATCATGTTTACAAAATGTAATTTTCAGGAAATCACTGTATTAGGAATGTGCAATGACTTATATAAATAAAAGCCATTTTAAAACTGTTTGCGGCTTGTGTTCTAATTTCTTCCCCCTTTTTATTTCTGTTCTTGCCTCTGTGTCTGAACGGGCATGTCTGTGCATTTCTTGGTTACTACGGGAACAGACAGAGATCCAGGCACAGTAAGTACCAATATTCCTGCTAATGTTAACATTTTCATAATTACAGTAGTTGATAGCCTAGATATTCACCTTTTCCTCCCTGTAGACTTACTTTCTGCTTCTCTCTCTTAGTTTAGATAATGGTCACAGTTTCTTCTATTTCTTCTACCATAGTGCTCTGTTGGGAGAATTAAAAAATACTATTTATTTTTAATAGCCTTTGTGGCTATGGGGATAAAATCCCTGCAAACTAATCTGGTTTCAGGACACAGCCTTGCTAATTCCTTAACTAATATGTGCTTGGAAAACAGTATCAGCTATTATATGGCAGTCACCAGGAATGAGAACATTTTGATAATTTTATCTTCACAAACCTGACTCTTCAAGTGTGTGATCAGACATTACACATCTAATCAGAGCCACTATGTTAATTCAAAATTTGTCATTAATTAAAAGATAAATGTCTTGTTATCTATACTTTGTAATATCCTTTTGAAAAGAGTCCTACTGTTTTAAAATATATTTAAAAAACAATAATATAGATTACTCACATATCCTATAAAATTCCTTAGCAACATAGAACAATACTGTTCAAGGAGTCATGCTCTTTTTTAAAAAAATTGGTCTTCCATAGATAACATACATGTGATAGTTATACCCTCTGGGCAATTATATTGAGTAACAAATTATACAGTTTTTAAATTGTGATTTTCTTGTATCCTTTTCAAAGGGATTTCTCAGAGCTTTTACTCTGGTTTTGAAAGAGGTTTGTGAGAGAGAAATTAATGTGCTCCTCTGTCTTCACATACTTTTTCAGAGTTTTAAGTGTGGAATTTTAAAAAGTGAATCAAAAGGTTTTTTGAGTATACTTCCTATTAAAGCTGCTCAATAAGGTTTTTCTCCATCATTGTCTTCAAGGCCCCTTTGATGACTAGGCAGTTTACAAATTAAAATTAAAATTAAAACAAAAGATATAAGAAGAAAAATAAGATACCTGTAAATATTAGTAAATATTGTGTATGTTCCCTTAAAAGAGGTAACAGATGAGGTGGGCAAAAACGGATTCTGCCTATTTGTCCTGCATGGGTAGGAGGGCTTCTCAGTCCAATCATATACAGTGGAACCTTGGATCACGAATGCTTCTGACCACAACCAAATTAGGTGCCGACCAAAAAATCCACAAAATGTTTGACTCTGGTCACGAACACATCCTCGGGTGGCAATCAAACATGGCCGTGGTAATTTTCCCTGCTGGGCTTTTGTGTGTGTGCGTGCGTGCGTGCGTGCATGCACAGTCAGTCTTGCGTCCGGTCATGACCAAATCAGGTTGCGACCAAAGTCCTGGAATAGATTACTGTCGTGACCGGAGGTTCTACTAGTTTGGATTTTGAATTTGTTCCTGCAAGAGAAGTGAAGGTGATGAATACTACTGAATTCCCTCTTTTTTTGCACCCTCTTGTATTACAGTGAAGTTGTAAATTTGAATGGTCACTGAATGAACAGTTGTAACTGGAGGACCACCAGTACAGGGAGTCCTCAATTTATGACCACGACTGAGCCTGCAATTATAGTTCATTAGAAAAGAATATTTGTAGCTCAGGGTCGAACTGTGGGATCCTCAGTGGTCTCTGAGCTAGGTAGTTTTCTTGCAGACATTTCATTACCAAATTAGGTAGCATCAATGCATCAACTACCCTACAGTCATAGATTGTGATAGTCATTAAGCAGATGTGACCAATTGCTGAGTGCCCAAAATGTGGTCATGTGATTGTGAGGGGGAGGTGGCTGTCATAACTTCAAATTTGGGTCATAAGTCCCTTTTGAAAGGAGGGGATCCATTGTAATTTTATATGGTTGCTAAGTGACCAATCAAAGGACTGCCTATATTTGGTTTCCTTCCATCATATTTTAATCTTAACTGTTTTAACATTTTCTATCACGTTAGCAGGAGTCAGTTTGGTATAGTGGTTAAGCCACTAGGCTAGAAACCAGTTCTAGTCCTGATCCAGCTGGGTGACCTTGGGCCAGTCACTCACTCACTCATTCAGCTCCAAGAAAGAAGCAGTGGCAAAACACTTCTGAAATCTTGCTAAGAAAACTGTGTGAAACCTCTGTGAATTTATCCAGCCAGCTATCAGGAATCAAAATTGCCTTGGAGGTCCCTAAAAAGTTATCTGTAACCAGATTGCAGCAGAAGATAAGTGCAGATATATAAAATTAGAATAGTAAGGGATGGCTGCCAAGGAATAACTCCCCTTTTCATATTCTCATATATACTTTCCTTGTATATAAAAGTGGGTTTGTTAAGAAAAAAAATGATGAAACTGTAAAACTGCAACTTTTCTTTTAGTAAAGAAAATAACAGTCCATTGAAAAGATACTTTGACTAGATTTGTGGTGTTTTTAGAATATTTATCAATATTATAGCACATTGAGAGAAAAATGGATTTAAAAAGACTATTTGGAATATTCCCTCCCTATGGCAGTATTATAGTATGAAATGTGACAAAATGAGCCTGTCTGATCCTCTTCTAAGGTGTTGGACAATAGCTTCCCATTGGTCATGGTAGCTGGACGTTCTGGCAAGCACTAGCTTGGGGAATGCTGATGCGGACAAAATGTACTAAATGGTCTGTAATAAAGAGATAACGTTATATGCGGTGAAGAATATCAACAAGAGATTTGAGCTGTGTATACCCTAATGCGTCTGTATTATTTTGATAGCTTGTATAAAAGCCGCCTATCAATCCTTCCCCTTAACTACCACCTTAGCATAAAAAATTGTGAAGATTAATGCTATGCATAAGAATAGTAGTTTCTTCTTAGACCAGATGTTTTTTGCTTTCAAACCAAGCGAAGTAAAATTAAAAAAAACACACACAAAATAAGTTCCCCCTCTCTACCAAACCATCTTAAGTGATCCTCCATACTTGCATATTCCATTTATTCTTTGTTGCTTTTGAAGATCATGACTTTATAACTAAATAGCTAACTATTCAAATAATTCTAAGTTATTGCAGCAATTTTAAATATATTACAGGAAAAATATTTCCAATTCATAAAGTATATGACCTTTTCATCAGTCAAATTTGTTGGAGGTGCTTCTTTAGTCCTTTCTTAAACACTGATAATTTAACTCCAAGAGAATGCATTCCATAACCTGAGAAAAAACAGAGCAGAAAGCCTTCCAGAAAGATGAAATTTTAATAGCAGGACCACCTGGTGGCTGCTCCCATTGATTTAATCTACAAGACAGATTTATAACGGGAGAGGTAGTCCATTAGGTAATCAGGCCTTAAACCATTAAACACTATAAATAGTATGCTGCTGACAACCAGTACAGGAACCATATGATCCCTGTTTCTTGCATAGATCAGCAGACTAGCTATTAACATTTTCATCAGAGTCTTTTCATCAGAGTCTTTTTAACGGTAGCTCCATGAAGAGTAGCCAAGACAGTAATATCTAGGAAGAATAGCTGGAACACTAGATGTAATTGCCTGGCCACACCTATCTTCTCTGGATTTAATTTCAACTTGTTTTTAGCATCTAATTATATGTGAATCCATGGATTTACCAAGTTTGAAGCTTGAATCAAGGGAATTTTTCCCTTACCTGTGCTTCTCTCCCCTTTTCTGTCTAATTATTTCTTCCTCTTCCCTTATCCCCATCCTTAATTTTCTTTATCTTCCTCCTCCATTTCTTCTTCCACTACTTTTTCCTCGCCTTCTCTTTCTCTTTTGCTGAAAAGCAGGATAGCAATATTTGCATGTATTGTGTATATGTGAAGGTGGCTAATACATGTAACCTTGACTTTCATAAAGTAGTTTCTTTATTAATAGACAATTAATTTAAATAGGTATTAATTCAGTTAATGTGTGACATTTATAGATATATAACCACAAACATGCACATATATAAAGGGTGACATGAATATATTCATTGAGGTATGAAGGAATCAGAAGGATTGAATATAGGTGGAGGTAACAATTTGAATTAATAAGATGGTGAAGATAGGTACTGCACAGAAATTAAGGTATTTTATTGGTTTTGTGTTATCTTGTCTGGCATGTCATATTTTTCTTCCCAGTCATTTTCCTTTTGGATAAATGTGTTATAAACTACCAACATTAATAGTACTAGCCATGTTATAATAATTTTAAAACTGTAGAATGATTAAAATCAAGCTGGCTATTAGTAGTACTCTTATGAAGAATTCTAGTATGAGATACTATGAGTTCAGACATTGAAAAGTCAGTCGAGACAAAAATTTCTACAGAGAAACCTGACTGTCCTCAAGCTGCAAAGAACACTAGCATCAGAAATTTTGCAAGTTGAACTGTAGTGCAGCTAAGATGGAAGAAAATTGGATCAGACGTGCAAAGAGGACATTAGTAGGTTATCATGGGAGTGTAGTATCAATGCAAAACCAAGTACTAAATTTTTCTTTGAAATATCATTTGATTTAAAAACAACATGTAATGAATGGATTGGAATCTGCCTTCCTTCAGGAATGATTGCCATTATTCCACATTTACTTATTTATTAAATTTAAATAGCCAACCATCTCACATATGACAGGGCAAGTGTCAGAGGCGCAACAGGATGCAGATGTCTTCTGTAATACAGATAGTCCTCCACTTACAACAATTCATTTAATGACTGTTCAAAGTTAGAACGGCACTGAAAATAGTAACTTACAACCATTTTTCACACTTATGGCCATTGCAGCATCACCATTTACATTTGGATGCATTGACGCATATTTATGACTGTTGCAGTGCCCAGAGTCATATAATCCTCTCTTGTGACTTCTGACTAGCAGAATCAATGGGGAAGTCAGATTCACTTAGCAACCATGTTACTAATGTAACAACTACAGTGATTTACTTAGGAAATGTGGCAAGAAAAATTGTAAGAGAGGGCAAAATTCACTTAACAAGTTTCTCCCTTAATAACTTAACTTTTGGGCTCAATTATGGTCATAAGTTGAGGACTATCTGTATTTATTTCCAAGTGGATTTCCCTCCCCCACTTTCAAAAACAACCATTCTCATTTTTAAGTGTGCTTTTAAATTTAAAGTATATATTGCTTCATCACAGAAGTCATAACACATTGATATGAATCAGTTTCACACAGCTTGATGATTTCAGTTTCCATTATAGAATTTCCTCATATCTGGAGGACACAAAGAGAGGCAAGGTTTATGTAGTTAATCTTAAGCAACTGCGTGAAATCAATGGTTCAAAGTTTGCTTGCCTTGATGTAAAACTATCAACTGCAGGAAATAGATTGTATACTGGAAAACATTATCAATATTATGTCTTTATATTTGGACTTTCCATTTCTGTCAGGATGCCAAGGCATTAGCTGTTACGGTTTCTTGACTGAGAAAACTGCATTTATATCTACTAGTGTTTATAGATCTTATCAGAGCTGTGTCCCTCAGGAAAGTAGATGTGGCTGTTATAAAAATGATGGGATTGTTCTGACACATAATTTCCTCTTCAGTTGGGAAAAAATAATAATTGAATTGAAATATAGTCTACAACTTCTGTGGATGATTTTGTAGCATGAAACACAATTTCCGATGCAGAAGTAGGAAAAAAAAACTCCCATAGATGAAGTCAAGGCAGACAGTCTGCACAAATGAAGAAGTTGCGTAATCTTCGAGAATGTGGTAGATTGATGCATTAAGTCATCCCATGGGAGCCTGTGTATCCCTCAAATCTCTCTTTCAATTCCTCACTGTCAGAGCATAATAGATAATGCAGAATGGAAAATACATTTTTCTTAGATCATGAAGCCTGGTCTAATACAAAGAGGCATTTGAGGGCAAAATAAGATGACCAGAACTGTGGATTTTAATATGAACTCAGCAACTAATTGAGCTTAGAAGTAGTTTTCAGTAATTGCATATCCCTGTGTAAGTGTGAAGGAAGCTGTTATCCCAATACATTTGGGTAACATGACTACCATTGCATCCATAAATAAACAAATAGGCTGGAGATCACAGAGCCCTAGCAATAAGCTACCTTGAAGTGTCATGGGTGCCTATAAATTTAATAAAGAAACAAACAAGTAAATAAATGAGAATACCAGTTCTGCCTACATTGAATGTTGTGATATTTCAGAAGCAAAGATATACTACTGGGAATAAATAAATGAAATTTGCAGTATTGTTGCTCATGATTCCTGATCTTTCCATGGATTTTTTTTAAAAATCAGCTGCAAATCTTTATTCCTGAAAATAATTTGTTTTGCCAGTGAATTAAAATGTGAAGGGGATAAATGACCATAAAGTGTGTGCCTGTTGGAGATGGGGTCTTAGATGCATGAAATGAGGCCAGTGAGTCTTTTCATAATAGTGAACAGCAGATAAGTAGACCTAAAGCAAAGTGCCAAGTGCAAATTCATGCCAATATATTGCAACTGTAGCTTATAAGCAACTTCAAACGGATATTACATATGGAGTGACCATTTTTAAGACAAGCAGATTAGGTTTGTAGGATATGTTAAATGCAATCCATGGTAAACTTCTTATTTAAAATAGATGTAGCTATAGTTAAAAATGCTGTATTGAGGCTAATTCTGCCCAGAGCCAACTCAAGGTTGACTTAGTCTTACATCTTTCCAAGATTGGTAAAATGGGGGCACATATGGGGGCAATATGCCAACATTTGTAAACTGCTCAGAGTGTGCTGTAGAGCAGGGGTCTCCAACCTTGGCAACTTTAAGACTTATGGACTTCAACTCCCAGAATTCCTCTGCCAGCAAAGCTGGCAGAGGAATTCTCGGAGTTGTAGTCTGCTGGTCTTAAGGTTGCCAAGGTTGGAGACCTTTGCTGTAATGCACTATGGACTGGTATATAAATGCTATTGTTACTCTTCTTCTGGTGAGGCCATCCTTTTGTTGATTTAGAGGTATGCTTTGGGTCATTGCAAGGTGAAATTTCTCTTAATCTAAAACTTTTTAGTAGAAGTTTGAAGGTTCTGCACCAAAACTGACTAATATTTCATAATTTTCCCCACTTTGACTGTACTTTTTGGAATTAGGGCCAAAATGTTCAACTTTGGTCACATTAGACCATAATGCATTTTCTACATGTTCTTGTCAGACTTGTAGGTTTCTGCAAATGTAGCTGGGCTTGGATGTTTTTCTTTGTAAGAAAAGGCTTCGGTCTTGCTACCCTACCCCATAACACACACATATGAAGAATACCAGAGATTGTTGTCACGTAGTACACAACCAGTCCATCTTGCCAGAACTTCTTGCAGCTAATTTAATATTGCTGTAGGACTCTTGGCAGTCTGTCAGACTAGTTTTGTCTTGTTTTTTCATCAGTTTTGGAGGGACATCCAGTCATTGGTAATGTGACTGTTGTGCCATATTTTTTTCACTTGTTGATGACTCTCTTCAATGTGTTCCATTGGTATATCCAGTGCCTTGAAAAAAAAATTGTACCCTTCTCTTGACTTCCAACAGTGAAATTCCTTGAATGCTTTGTAAGCTCTTTGCAAACCATGACTTTTGCTGCAAGAGACAACTGAGTAAATGTCAGAAAAATCCTACTAGAAAAGCTGAATTTTTATATGGGCTTGACCAGAGTCACTTTATTTCATTGCAGGTGTAAACATCTGTTTGAAGGTGTTTGGTTAATTCTGAACACAGACACATCCCTACTTAGAGGTTTGCATTATTCAGTTTTTCCCTGTTAAACAGTTCAGGATTTTTTTTCAATTGGATTGAATACACAGAGAGGGAGGGAGGAAAAGAGGGAGAGAGCAGAGCTTTGTCTGATATCCTACCTATTTTATACCATCTATAATTTTTTTTTATAAATTTTCATTCTATGTTCTTCCCCTTTCGCAGTAATTCTATATGATCAAACTTATTTTCCTAATTTCATCTGCTTAAATTATAGTAGTCTATCTCATGGACCCTTGAAATTTCAAAGCTCTTAAAAAGACTTGCTCTTCTCTGTCAAAACTACATCTTTTAAGATACACTCATTTACAAAACAAACAAACAGGGCTGTTTGCAAAAGAGCAGGGAGGCAGCTGTGGCCACAGGGCCTTTGCCAACTCCATCTGATGGTATCGGTTGCATCTTTCCTAAATTGAGAGGCCCTTCAGTCACTCCTGACTAGTCATATCATAGCTTGACTAATGCAGTGAACCCTACCCTAGGCTGCTCTTGAAAACTACTTGGAAGTTTCAACCTATCCAGAATGCAGGCCGTGAAACTCATGTCTTCCTATGTTCCCTAAGGCACCTCTGATTCACGAGCTGCACTGATTGTCAGTATGCTTCAAGGTGCTGATTGTCACTTATACAGTACAGCCCCAAATGGCATAGGATCAGGTTATTTGAGGAACTGCATGGTTTCTGCCAAGATGGTATCTGCTGGCAGAATTGGCACATTCCAGGTTTCCTTCAAATTAACAGTGCCATCCATCAGGACCCAGGAAGTAAGTTGCAAAGAGTAAGGAAGATGATCTTAACAGACACAGACAAAAGATCCACTACCAAAGCAATAAGGGAAAGAAACATATATTAAATCACAAAAAGCAGAAAATACAGGAAAGTTGTGCAGGCAGACACCTTCCTAATTCACATGACTATAAGAAGTAGAAGAGGTACACAACAAGTAGTCTTGTGAAATTCTGTTACTTCAAACACCATAAAAATAGTTTTAACTTCACTATGGAGTTGATTTCTGGTCCAATTTACTGGGTGGGGCTGACAGTTTCTGCACCTTCCTTCTGAATCAAGATGCCCCCAGAGATCCATCTGGTCCCCATCTTGATGGTGTTCTGGAAGGCTTTAAAGATCTGGCTGCTGTCCCAAATTGGATGTTCATCCTTGTTAATTGTATTTTTGTCTATCATTATACAGAGCCACCAGATCCAAAATCTGGTGCTTTGCATTGTATTATTGTTGCTTATTCTATTTTGTGCCACTCAGAGCTCTTTTGGAATCAGACAGCACTTAAATACAAATAAACAAATAGCAAACAAATCCCTATGTAATTATTCTGTTGTCCCTTTGGTGTATTGGTATGTTTGTGCCTGTGTACACTGAAAATTACAAGACAGATTGCATATGTCCATGCTGGACGGGGAAGAGAGGCTTAAAATGGAGGACTCTAGAACATTCTGAGTAGCTGCCCAACTGCCTGTTCCCCTTGATTTAGTGAGGCAGTTTCTGGGTCTTATCTGGTCCATTTCTGAACATCATTTTTATTTTGATGACTTTTTCCCCCACAGAGCAGATTTGGTACCATTCAGTTTGCCTTTTGAAGAATTAGTCTGTGATAGCCAGAAATGAACATTTTTACGCTATTTCTTTCTAAGATTTCATTAGTTGGATATAATACAAAAGGTTTCTGTTATGTGGTCGGCAGGACACAACGAGGCAGACACGGAGCTGAAGGTTAACATCTCTTTATTGAAGCATAACAGGTTGCTGCGGCTGCCCTGGCTGGGCTGGCAGCCCAGAGGGCGAGAGCGAGAGCCAGCTGATGCCGTTTGACAGCTCCCTTTTATAGCAGCTGTCAAACGGCCTCAACCAATGGGAATGGTTGGTGCTCCCGCTCGAAGTGCGGACCAGACTGAGGACTGCAGATGCTAGGGACACAACACCCCTTCCACCTAGCTAGGGTTATGGCGGACCTGACTGGGAACTGCAGGTGTCAGGGACACAACACCCCTTTCCCCTAGCTAGGGTCATGGCAGACCTGACTGGGAACTGTAGTTGTCAGGGACATAGCAGTTTCTGAACGTTGAGCTTAGTTCATTGTGTAAAGCTCCTATGGTCAACATTTGACCTGGGGTCACAGAAACCCAAGTCACCAGCTTAGGGTTAGGGTTAGGGTTATTTTCCCCAATAGGGCAAATCTAAAATGATATCCAAGTATATGGGTGATCTAAATTCATACTATGCCTTGAAAAATCAGCCATGTTTTTTTTTGCCCATCTTGACGAAAGACCTATACCAAGGCTAATACCATGAATATAGAGTATTATGTTGTTATTTGTATGTAGAACCAAATTGGTCTAGTGGTTAAAGCGCCAGGCTAGAAAGCTGGAGGCTGTGAGTACAAGACCTGTCTTAGCCATGAAAGCCAGTGGGGTGATTTTGAACTAGTCATCCTCAGCCCAACCCACCTCATAGGGTTGTTGTTATGGGGAAAATAGGATATGTTGGATATGTTTGCTGCATTGAATTTGTAAAAATAATAAAGGTGAGATACAAATAAAGCAATTAAAATTAATAAAAAACATTGATTTTCCAAGATACAGTTGATACACTTCACTTTCAACTTCTCTTGAGGTTGCTAATATGATTATACATCCAATATAGATTTACTACTACTACAACAACAATAACAAGATTTCCCATCTGAACTGTTCTTAGATTTCATATTTCTTCATACATTCATATTCATACATTCAAAGCAAAGTTTCTTTAAAAAAAACAACATGATTTATAGAATAAGCTACAGCCAACCCAGTTAGCACATTCTGCTCAACCCAACCAGCTATTTTATAGGTTAGTGCAATATGATCACTCAACCGCCTTTTCATATACTGCTAAACTTCCTGTAAAGTATCTATATGTTTGTGTTAGCACGGAAAACCATTTTCAAATCTGAAATGGTGTTTGTTCTCAATTTTTCCCCTGCTGCTTTTGATTTGTCTTAGCCCATCAAGAGGTTTAAGCAGGGGGCGGGGGTAGGAGATCTAAACTCACATCTCAGATTAATGAGTTCAGTGACCCAGCAAACCCACCTTTTCAATCAAGAAACACTGCAGTAAAGAGATGTGCTGCTTTTCAGCTACTTTGATGAGGCTTTCCCTTATGCTTTGAAGAAGCCATACATAGGCTGAGGTTGAAGAAGCAGAAATAAAAGAGTTTGCCTTCAAAATGTAATACAAGGTACCATAACAAACGCTTCACATTACTTTAGGCAGTATGAGTCCATGATTTCATTTCATTATAGGATACAGATAAGATGTCTATCCTTCCTTAACACAGTGACCCTTATGTTTTGGCTGGGGAGGGTAGCTCTTTAGCTGAGTTATTTTTATAATTTTGCATCTTAAGTATATATACAAATGTATTCCCTGGAGTAGTACTGTAGTGAGGCATATAATAGATTTTTGTGTAAACTTCAGAAAGCTTGTTGGCGTGATGCTTTCTTATACAAGCGACTTTTAGAAAGGTTTGTCAGGCCTTTGTGCAAAGTGCTCTCTCCTACTCTACCCTACCCCCCACAGCCCTTTATTCAGCACTGTTCATGGCATTAACACACCACTGAACAAATTGCCCTCCTTGCATATGCTAATCCTGAACTTAAAAGAACCCATTGTGACATGTTTAATGCTTTAGCTGGAGGGAAGATGAGAATTGGAGGCATGTCAAATTATCATGTGACCCAGAAATATCTAAAATGCCTTTCTTCCCCTTTGGGTCAACAGTTTGTACTTAACATTATCTAAAGAAAGTAGCCTGCAGATTGTGGACAAGATTAGTCCTTGCTCTTGTTTTTTGGCCTTTCTTTCAGATTAAGAGTTGGATGCTGGAGTTTAAAAGGGGGGAGAAGTATTAGCAGTAAATTAGGAGAAACCAACAAACCCCAGATAAAGTAATAGAGGTCGCTTTGTATTTATTTAGACTTCAATTTATTCTTGTTAAATACATGCAAACTAACACTTATGTTTATTTTCTTACAATCCAATATTACTGGGCAGTTTCTGACACTAAGAAATGTCACTCTTGAATAATAAGAGATTCAAACAAGTTAAATTTTTATTGATTCCAAACCACTCCAGGAATACAACGATTCCTAAACAGACCGACACAATGATTTAAAACTCAAAATCATTTTCCTCACATTATTGCACTAATGTGGCCCACTAATTTTTTATCTAAATTATATAAATATAAATAATGATGCTTTTCCTTCAGTCCCAGATACAATGGACGTAGCTTCTAAGTTACTTGGAGCTGTTTGGGTTTTTAAAATATATTTTCCCAACTTTTTTTTTTTTTGTCATGGAACTAATCTGGAGTGTTTCATTGACAGTGGTGATGATGGAAACAGGAACTAAGATCTGCCAAGCTTTCTCAGCCATTTTAGGCTCCAGTAGATATTCCTATGATTTTGGGCAATGAACTTCTTGGCCATATCGGTTTAGAGACTCAACATCTGGCTTCTGCAGAAGTATTTGTCATCATAATGTCTCATTGGCATGCCTCAAAGTAAATATCAGATTCTATGCAGGATCTTCATATCATTGGTTGCTTTGAAAGAGATTCAGGTGTACTTTTAAAAAATAAAATAAAATTGGTGTTTTCTTGAGAGAACATAAATTTCTTCTGCACAAAAAGTTAATTTAAGCTGTCTTGTGTCACCTGTGAATGCACTACAGGTTTTTTGTTCTTCTGAGGAGATTCTGCATAAGCATATTTAAAAAATAATATTTTTAGTATTGGAGAGGCATTTCTGATGACTCATGGCCTGGAGGAGAGCATGTTTATGTAGCTAAAAGAGAATGCCTTTCAAGTCTTTTCTCCCTCTACTTTGTTTTAAATGAATATTGTTAATGTGTTAATAATAGAGACCCAGTTTGGTGTAGTGATTGAGGCACCAGGGTAAAAACCAGGAAGCTGTGATTTTTTTTTTTTTAGTCCCACTTTTGCCATAAGCAGCTGGGTAACCTTGGATCAGTCATTCTGTCTTAGGCCCAGGAAGCAAAGAATGCCAAATCACCAGAAAGAAAAAATGCAAGGACATGTCAGGATTCAAAAAATGCAGGTAATTGTCAGGATTCAACACTGACACAAAGACAAATCCAACCACTCAAAGCATGTTAATCAGTAAAAGAAGATAAAGGGTAAACTATGATATATTTTAAATTGTTTTCTTATAGAAAGCGATCAATGTTTTCATGAACAAATGGTCCTGTTCCCACCATTACTTTGTCCCACAGAAGCCATACAAAGAAGACTGTGTAGAGTAGGTTGCCTTAGCGGAATCTTGCAAAACAACACGTGCAGTCTGTGTTGTGAATAAAAAAAACCCAATTGTGTTTGTTGGAAATATCCATATAAAAAAGGATTCTAAAGGTAAGCATGATCTTTGTATATTTGCAGAGTAATTCACTCTTGGTCTCCGAGAGTCTGAGGAACACCGATAAACGAAGGAATGGACCAGAATATTCCAATGACATGAAGAAAAGAAAAGTGGATGATAAGGACTCAAGCCATTATGTAAGAAACTTCATCTAAAATGTAGCCAGTTTTACAATAGTCATTACCACTTTCAAGGCACTTCTGTTGGGTTGCTGTATATTTAATCTTTCTCTTCAATGCCTATTCTTGCTTATAAGATTATTCATCATATTACCAATTTAACATAGCCATTGATTTCTTAGGTTTGATTTTTTTTTCACAAGAAGCTGAGGAATGGGGAGAGGGTGATGAACGATACAGTATTTATGTGTTAATTAATTTACCATCTGCTGATAGCAGAATAGAAACAGTTATTTATAAATCATCTAATAGGAACATCATTGCCAAACTGGCATTTGGAATTACATATATTTGCACGTAGGGCATTATGTTTTAAAATCTTCATTTTTAATATAAATATTCCAAAATAGGTATTCCTGCTAAGAACAAAGAATGAATATGATTTTCACTGGAAAATGTGTACGTTACTGATCCTTATGCCCTTTAACAATCCAACAATAGCACAAAAACATGCCCCAGCAGCCATTTTTAAATCATATGTCCTCGTGACATTGCCTTTAACTCATGAGTCAATGATAGCTATTCCATATTTGAAGAAGTATTTTCTTCCTCCTAACACAACTATGGACACCATTTAGGATGTTTTAATCATAGGTTGGTGACATGGTCTGAGGCTAAATTCTACCCAGCTCCTATCGGCCACTTTAGGCTGCAGAAGACATGTCTTCTACTGTGGTGGCTGAGCACTATTCTCCGTTGGATTTTGGCTTGGTCTATCAGGAAAGAATGGACCTTTCACAGAGTCATCTTAACATACACTGATAGATGCTTGTTAGATCTTATGCTTATATATCCCTTGAATAAGCAGGTTTAGCACTCTTTAAAAACACATTAGACTTATATTCAAGTGTAATGCTAGAACTGTCTTGAAATATATAAGTAAACAAGCAATAGTATGTGTGAAAAAGAGCAACAAAGGCATGTGTACATGAAATGATAAAATATGTTCGTGAGACCGGTAGTCCTCAACTTAGGACCACAATTAAGCCCCAAATTTATGTTGTTAAGTGAGACAGTTGTTAAGTGAATTTTGTCCCATTTTATAACATTTCTTGCCACAGTTGTTAAGTGAATCTCTACAGTTGATAAGTTAGTAACCTGGTTGTTAAGTGAATCTGGCTTCCCCATTGACTTTGCTTGTCAGAAGGTTGCAAAGGGAGATCTCCTGAGCTTGGGACACACCAAGGGTCATAAGTATGAACTGGTTGCCAAGCATCTGAATTTTGATCACATGATCATGGGGCTGCTATAAAAGTTGTAACTGTGAAAAAATCATCATAAGTCACATTTTTCAGTGCTGTTGTAACTTTGAATTGTCACTAAATGTAATTATTGTAAGAATGAGAATATGGAAGTGAGGCAGATGGGCCATTACTCAGGAGGAGTTTATCTCATTATACATTATATCCCTTTTCTGCACCCATGACTTATCAGCTTGGCTATTTTGGAAAGTGCTGTTTCAAAGAAAGGACATCTGATAGGTCCCAGACATAGAAAACCTGCAATTTGTCATTAAGTAAATCCAAATGTTAGTGAAATACTGTCCGAGGCACCCACTTACATATGCTCTGCTAACGTAAGAAGGTAGTTTGTTAAAGGAGTTATGAGTGGAGTTATTTTTGTTTTGTTGTTGGTTGAAGTGAGTAGACTCTTCAAGTCCAATATACTAAACATTGTTTTTAAATTTAGGACAGTGATGGAGACAAAAGTGATGACAACTTAGTTGTGGATGTATCTAATGAGGTAACTTGCTTAGTGTTTCTTTTACTGAAGCTGAAGCTGAAAGGAATATTCTAGACCATGGGTGTCAAACTCACTGTATCACGTTGATATCATTTGACGTATTGTGACATTTTTTTTGCCTTCGCGGAGCTAGGGTAGGCATGGCCTGTGTGTGACGCATCCAGCCCCCGGGCCGCCAGTTTGACACCCCTGTTCTAGACTGTTAGAAACCTGCATGAATCTTTATCTCACATTTTTCCTTAGCCATCTTTCTTAATTTTAATGTTAATATTTTAACATTTTAGTATTTTAAGGTTTTACATTGTTTCTTTGGGTTATAAGCCACTTAGACTGAAATGGGTGACATGTAAATTTAACAAATAAACATGCTATTAGTAATTTACCTTCATTACAGAAGCCAAGCAGTAGGGAGGAGTTACACTATTATTTTTTTTAAACAAATTTTATTAATTTTCAAAGACAATACACAAACAAACAAAACATAAAACATAAAAACATAAAACATCTTTTCTGAAAGCTGCTTATTAAGTTTTAACAAAGCAAATAAAACATCTTATTTGAGTACAACATAGTTCCACGTTATCACATTTCCATACAGACACAATTTCATATGCATATTCATCTTAAACTTCATATCTTATTACTCTTTTTCCAACTTCTCACTATTTCTCCCTTTGCTTCTCTTAATTTTCTTTTATGATTATCTCATTTTCTTCTTATTCAATTATATTTCTTTTACCTAGATTTCTATATCTTTTTATATATATCTATATCTTTTTATTCATTGTACTTATACTTTTGTCTGTCTTGTTTACAATTTCATATGTTCTCTTCCAACATTCTTCCAAAATTTTATTAATTTTCAATAAACAAACATAGACAAACAAAACACAAAACATGAAAACATAAAACTTCTTTTTGGAAAGTGGCTTAACCCTGGGTTACATCTTTTTGTACAGACATAAATCAAATTCATGCTCACCTTATATACCATTATATCTTTTTTATATCTTTATATACCATTATCTCATATCTTTTTAGCATTCTATATTTTCTATATGTCTTCTCCCCTCTTTTCACTCTCATAATTCTATTTTATTTATTTCGTCTCAATTTAAATCATTATACTTGTATCTTTTGTCCGTTCTTTTTCAATTATCTATTTATCTTTTCTCTTTAATACAAAATTTCTCCTGTAATCACTGGTTGAAGTGTGACGCCTTTCTATCTTTCCCCTAAATTTAACACTTAAAATAATATATAATTTCCATTCTGATTCTGCTTAGTACATTAACTCACATAATATTCCAATTTTCTAACTCTATTTTAAATACAAATACTACAATACTATTTTATGTACTTTTGCAGAATCTCTTTTTTAATTGTATTTTACCCTTTATCTCTGAAAAAAAACCTGTTTTTTAACATCTTGTTTCAAGCCTTTATAACTTCTCCTCCCCTTTTCCCTTCCTTTCTTGTCGAATCTAGCCTTTTTATGCCCCCATCTCTTAATCTCCGCCCTCTTAGTCTCCTCTCTCTGTTGTATTCCTCTTTTCTGTTGCTTTCTGACATTGTATCGATTTTTCATCTTATTTTTCCCTTTCTTGGTTGTTTTTTTAAATCCTGTATTCTCCATTCTCTTTCCCCTCTCTTCCTCAACTAAGATTATTTGTTCATTAAAAATGGCTACTACTTCTTCATCCCAGCCTTCCTGTTGTTGTAATTTCTGGTAGGTAGAAATCGCCATTTCTAAGAAGTGAAAAACAGATCCAGAAGAGCCCCTGCCTTCTTGTTCCTCTTCTTTTAGCTTTTTGAATTCCATTTTCAATTCTTCAACCGACAATGCCATTGTTAGGTTTTTTTTTAAAAAAAACCCAACCCAAATGTTTTTAGTTTTTTCAAGAAATAGTTTCCAAAAGTCCCAAAGTCACCAAGCAATCCAAATCAACACAAACTGTTTCATTTAGCACTTTCTTCTTTTTATACTTTCTCTTCCTGGGGTAGAATTCAATTACAAAGTTCCAAAATGTATTTTTTAGAAGTCTTATTGCAGTTTATCTCTGATCTTATAAGCTCCAAGCAGTCTCCTCCAGCAAAGTCTTAATATAAATTCTTTACCTCTCCCTTCCCACTTATAGCAAAAAGATTTTAATTTTTAAATTCCAATGTTCAGAAATCTTTAATGTCCCATTGGCTTTAATTTTCAGATTTAATTACCTTCTGTTGCCAAAGTGGTTTTTTCCGATTTCCATCTGCTATCTCCATAGGGAAGGAGAATGAGAAAAAACAAACTTTCCCTTTTCATTTTCATCCGCCGCTTTTTACAATCTTCTTAGGGAACAATGTATCTTTAAAAAAGTTGAATTTCCAGGGTATTTAGATGTTACTTGTTGTCCTGGTTCAGCCAAAAACTTTCACTTTCTCAACTTCCTCCTGCACATTCTTGTCTGGCTGAAAGGTTCTTTGTGGCGGCCATTGCTGACCGCCGCTCCACCGCCTTTGGGAAAGGGAGTTAAGCCGGCTGAGGAGGGGGGTTGGGATTCCCCAGGACTCCTGTCCGGATCTCCCCTATCTTCAGTCACCTCTACGGTGTGGGTAACTATAGCCTCCAAATCCAGCTGGATTGGGGCCACTCCAGTGGCGAGCGCAGCAGGAACTGCGCATGATCGCGGATTCCTGCCGCCGCTGAAGCTTGCAAACCAGAAGTCAGGAGTTACACTATTATTAAATTCATATTTACTACAGACTCTAGAAACCAAGGCATCTGTCCTGTGGCTTATAGATGTTTGGGAATGCTTGATCTCTGTATTTATTCTGTCAGTATTTATTTGAGAATAGAACTGAGTAGACTAAATGCATGAGAAGAAGAAAAATAGAAATTATCACTATTGTTTTTGTGGCTCTGCAAATGGTGTAATGATGCTATTTGCTTATTCAAAGTTCTTACTATGCATATGTTCATCAATAAATGAACAATGTTTATTCTGGATATATATTAAAGGAGAGGGATGGTGTGAAGGGAATATGCAGGAAAGGAAGCCATTTAAAGAACAATTTTGATCTTTTTGGTGTGATGTGGAAGCATATAATCATGCTTAATAATGATCAGTAGAAAGCTAAATTTAATACAGTACTTTTGCTTTGTTTCCCCTCACACTACTTAAAAGATGTCTTTTTAGGAGGCTGTAATATGTAAAATTATCTATCCTTCTTACTGCCTTTTGTTCCTGGGAACTTGACCTGAAATGCATTAAACATTTTTTCTTAGTGGTTTGAAATAGTCATGTTCATTATTTAAAGCACATATAATTTTTCCATGTGGTAGATATTTTTATAACTGGTGTAAAATAAATTATTACGCAGTCACATATTTAACATAATATATAATAAATGGCAAAGCTTTCCAACTGTGGGTACAAATTTACTGCACTTAAATTAACAACAACTAACTGTGTGTCTTTGTTACTTCCATCGCCCATAAAGGACCCTTCGTCTCCCCGTGCAAGTCCGGCTCATTCTCCACGAGAGAATGGCATAGACAAAACCCGTATCTTGAAGAAAGATGCCTCTAGTAGCCCAGCATCTACTGCCTCATCAGGAAGTTCTGCTTCCATGAAATCCAAAGAAATAGGTTTGGTAAGTATTCTTCTCAGTTGTACTATATTTTGACAGCTAATCGTTATTTATTACTGCATTGTGTGCAAGCTTCATGACTTAACCATAGTTCTTGTGGTGAGACAGATCAAAACTGTAGTAGCAGTTCATTATTAACAGAAAAACTACCTGCTCATTAATTATTGGACAATATTGCCCCCCCCCTTCTTTTTTTTTTTTTCATTTTTCTGGCACTGTCCACATCATGAAATGCGATCACAAAACAATGTTGGGATTTCAGTTGTGATTTGATGTGGGCTTCATTGTCTTTTGTGGGTTTGTACAGCTTTTTCACATTCCACACAAAATATCTCAAATGGAGATTAAAATGTGTGATCCATATTTGTCTTTGGTTGTGGCATGAAAAAGTTGTTGCTTAATTTTGATGGAAGAGAAACATTACATATAACAATTGTATTGTGCATTTAATGAAAGTAATTTTAATTGAGTTCATTTTACTAAAATTACAAATTATTCATTTTCTGGTGTGTAGCCGTTTGACATTCTATTCTAAAGTTCAATTCATAGAAAATTTTCCCCTCTTTAAAAACTGGACAACAGGTGAAGAAGTAGACTCCGATTAACATTTAACAGTTCATATTGTCCTGTAATTGACCCTGCATAGGTTGTTGCCCTCATAAATTGTATCAGCTGTCAGTATACTTTATGTGTCTTACTGGAAATTGCATGGAATTCCTTCCTTAGAAGAATGACAAACTAGGCTATAAAAGAATGCAATAATGTCAAAAGACACTTTGTATTTAAAAATCAAGTCTGGTTGAGACATTAATGTTGAAGCCATTTATGGAGTATAATTCTATCCCTGGACTTGTGTGACAAGTTGGATTTTTCATTAAAATATTTAACTTTGCTGGATTTATTGTAATGAGGATAAACAAAAGATGGGCCCGTGACCAAACCAAATTTGATCTCATATCATTATCCTGGGACACATATATTTGCCTTCATTGGGTGTATGTGTGTGTAAATCTTTAAAATTGGTTGGAAACCCTGTTAATCATTTATTCTGACTGATCATTTTTATAACGGTTGCCT
Source organism: Pseudonaja textilis (assembly GCF_049901715.1). Classification (NCBI taxonomy): domain Eukaryota; kingdom Metazoa; phylum Chordata; class Lepidosauria; order Squamata; family Elapidae; genus Pseudonaja; species Pseudonaja textilis. Next base: position 196,312,986 of record NC_141991.1, on the reverse strand, counting down.
TTGGTAATTAGTTATTATTGATTTCCTTTTAAAAATAGTCAAATATGATAAAAGAGTATTTTACATGTAGTGTTAATCTAATATTCTATTGAACATACTTACAGTATTCAATTTAACACAGGTTGTAAATCTGTTTTTAATTTCTCTTTTGTTCATTTGTCTAGTTTTAGTTGTACATCTTAAAAAAATTAAAGGATGAAAAAAGCTCAAGATGTATCCATTCTTAATGAGGTCATGGATATAATTATTTTCTTGTAAACTAGATTTTTTTTAACCCTTCTTCCTTGTGAAGTTTCTGGCAGAGAGAACAAGTCTTTTGTAGTAAATCACCATCCTTTTGAATTCTAGTTGAAGCATAACATTTGCCTTTTGTCTCTTTTTTTTTTCAATTGGTTTGTAAAATATATCTTGGTAATCTGAATTACTCTGTCATTTACCTCTTTCAAAGTCCTATATTTAAGTTAAAATGGTTGAAGAGTTTAAAAAATTACAAATAACTAGTAACTTTCACCTCTTGCCAATGAGCTATACAACTAAAGAACGTTGCATATCATGCTTTTTTTTAGTAGAAGTAGGGAGGGCAGACACTACTAATATTGAAATATAGGAGATTGCCCAAGGATATTTAATTGTAAAAGTTCACAGTTCCACGTAGTGTTGAAATTGAATATCCAATAATTGCCTGGATTAATAACAGTACTTATTTGATTTGTGTAATGATGCCAGCATGAAAAGGCTAGCACACCAGTCCTTAAATCCAGCACACCAACTCCACGAAGTGATGTACCGACTCCAGGAACTAGTGCTACACCAGGTCTTCGTCCCGGTCTTGCTAAACCTCCAACCATGGACCCTTTGGTCAACCAAGCTGGTAAAATAAAATCTTTTGTCATGCACTGAATTATTACGACTAATATAATTTGATATAGTTATCATGTACCTGAGGATTAATATTGTCCCTACTGTTGAGGGAGCATAGATGTGGGAAGCATAAAAAGGCATAGATTGGGCAAGATACCTATGGTGATACCCAGTCCTCCAATTCATGGTTATCCCAAAGGTGCTTTTTCAAGAGGTTGAAGAAACTTCTTGGATGAGAAGCGAAACGTCTTCAAAGAAAAAAAAAAGTTGCCTCTTGAAAAAGCACCTTTGAGATAGGGAAAAATAGGTGGGGAGGCAAGTTGAAAAGGAGGCAGTCCTTTACCTTACTGAGGCTCAGGGGAAGGACCAATCCAGGAATGGCTTGGCTTGGAGTGAGTCCTCACCAAATGACTGATTGCATTCGATTAACAACAGCAATGGGGAGTGCTGAGATAGCCATCAATAAGCGATGTAGTTATGTGATGTCACACTAAGCAGTAGAAATTCCCAGTCCCTGTTACTGTTGTAATTGGAGGATTAACTGCACAGGGAGTCTAGAAAAGGTTTTTAAGGAAAGGACGATTCTGTATGGTGACTTAATATTTTTCATTTGCATTTTGACCTGTGTTTATTAACATAATAGTCATAGTGATAATGTTAAAAATTATCAGATTCCAGACCTGGCAAAATGATTTTATTATGGCCATTTGTATGCTTGTGTAATATCAAACTGCAAATATAATTTATTGGAATAATTTAAAAAAATAGAACAGTGGTGAGATTGAATGTTAGAAAATGCCTGTCAATGTTATTTTGGAAAAGGGGTCGGGTTGCATTTCTCACTCTGTAGTTCTAACAAGAGGTTGCTAGAGTGAAAAATGTTGGCTGAGTTTATGGTTGACACCCTATTTCTTTAATCTTTACCTTTGGAAACTCTTTGAATAACACTCTTACTCAACCTTATACTGGAGTGCGAAGTCATTCTACTTCACACAGGATCGCAATCACATATAGTGTAAGCAGAGTTTTCCATGCAGGTAGATTAATATGATAAAAATCAAAACAAGTTGCATCAAGTATACAGAGATTGTCTCCTTTTTCTGCAGCTGCTGGCTTGAGAACACCTCTGGCTGTACCAGGTCCCTACCCTGCTCCATTTGGAATGGTACCCCATGCTGGCATGAATGGAGACCTGACCAGTCCAGGAGCTGCCTATGCTAGTCTCCACAACATGTCCCCCCAAATGAGTGCTGCAGCAGCTGCAGCTGCTGTAGTTGCCTATGGACGCTCCCCTATGGTAGGTTTGCAGTCTTGTCAAATGGGATGGATGGATGGATGGATATATATATATATATATATATATATATATATATATATATAAAATTTACTGAAACACTAATACACTTCTTTAAACATTAAAGAACATTTGGGATGCTGCAGTTCTAGAGATGGGATTTTTGTCCCCTACGATGTTTACATGTTCCTACACAAAATAGTATTTTCCCTTATTTGAAAAATAAGGTCTCAGTTCCTTCAAAATGTTACCCATTAGTTAACAGCTGTACAAAATATTTGTTTTCTTAAATGAACAGGCTCTCTTCCTCCATTTAAAGATGAGGCAAGAAATATATACACTGCTCAAAAAAATAAAGGGAACACAAAAATAAGACATCCTAGATCTGAATGAATGAAATATTTTTATTAAATAGTTTGTTCATTACATAGTTGAATGTGCTGACAACAAAATCACACAAAAATTATCAGTGGAAATCAAATTTAGCAACCCATGGAGGTCTGGATTTGGAGTTACACTCAAAATTAAAGTGGAAAAAACACTACAGGCTGATCCAACTTTGATGTAATGTCCTTAAAACAAGTTAAAATGAGGCTTAGTAGTGTGTGTGGCCTCCGCGTGCCTGTATGACCTCCCTACAACCCCTGGGCATGCTCCTGATGAGGTGGTGGATGGTTTCCTGAGGGATCTCCCACACCTGGACTAAAGTATCCCCCAACTTCTGGACAGTCTGTGGGGCAATGTGGCGTTGGTGGATGGAGCGAGACATGGTGTCCCATGATGCTCAATTGGATTCAGGTCTGGGGAACGGGCGGGCCAGTCCTTAGCATCAATGCCTTCATCTTGCATGAACTGCTGACACACTCCAGCCGCATGAGGTCTAGCATTGTCTTGCATTAGGAGGAACCCAGGGCCAACCACACCAGCATATGGTCTCACAAGGGGTCTGAGGATCTCATCTCGGTACCTAATGGCAGTCAGGCTACCTCTGGCGAGCACATGGAGGGCTGTGCGGCCCCCTAAAGAAATGCCACCCCACACCATTACTGACCCACTGCCAAACCGGTCATGCCGGAGGATGTTGCAGGCAGCAGAACATTCTTCACGTTATCTCCAGACCCTGTCATGTCTGTCACATATGCTCAGTGTGAACCTGCTTTCATCTGTGGAGAGCACAGAGCGCCAGTGGTGAATTTGCCAATCTTGGTGTTCTTTGGCAAATGCCAAATGTCCTGCACAGTGTTGGGCTGTAAGCACAACCCCCACCTTTGGATGTCGGGCCCTCATACCACCCTCATGGAGTCTGTTTCCGACCATTTGAGCAGCCACATGCACATTTGTGGCTCGCTAGAGGTCATTTTGCAGGTCTCTGGCAGTGCTCCTCTTGTCCCTCCTTGCACAAAGGTGGACGTAGCGGTCCTGATGCTGGGTTGTTGCCCTCCTATGGCCTCCTCCACGTCTCCTGATATACTGGCCTGTCTCCTGGTAGCGCCTCCATTTTTTGGACACTACGCTGACAGACACAGCAAACCTTCTTGCCACAGCTCACATTGATGTGCCATCCTGGATGAGCTGCACTACCTGAGCCACTTGTGTGGGTTGTAGACTCCGTCTCATGCTACCACTAGAGTGAAAGCACCGCCAGCATTCAAAAGTGACCAAACCATCAGCCAGAAAGCATAGGAACTGAGAAGTGATCTGTGGTCACCATGCAAAACCACTCCTTTACTGGGGATGTCTTGCTAACTGCCTATGCTTTCCACCTGTTATCTATTCTATTTGCATAACAGCATGTGAAATTGGTTGTCAATCAGTGTTGCTACCTAAGTGGACAGTTTGATTTCACAGAAGTGTGGTTGACTTGGAGTTACATTGTGTTGTATAAGTGTTCCCTTTATTTTTTTGAGCAGTGTATTATTATGATGGTGGACTTTGTTCATCAATGAGAACACATATATCTAGTTTTAGTAGACCTGTATTTTCCGAAACCTACTGTGGGAGAAAGTTCAGTTGTCTTGTACTTTTTCTAACTGATTGACCTATTTTTGATATTTGTTTCTTTGATGAATTTATCAGGTTGGGTTTGATCCTCCTCCTCATATGAGAGTACCTGGAATCCCTCCCAATCTGGCTGGAATCCCTGGTGGAAAACCGTGAGTAATTTCTGATAATCATAATGAAATTTAAATTAACCAGAGCACAATGTTTTTAGTAAGAGATGAGTACCCCCTTAAGATGCAAGTATGATAAGATTTCCTAGAAAGGCTACCATCTTTTACTACAGATAATCCTCGATTTACAACAGTTCATTTCGTGACTGTTCAAAAAAACAAAAATCACTTAATTGCTTCATTTAACAGCAGAAATTTTTGGCTCAGTTGTCATAATTTGATGACTACCTATATTATATTTTCTAACAATATTTACCATTCCTTTTTTTAATATAAATTTTATTTGGGTTTTCACAAAAAAAGCATAATACAAATAAAACATATTTTTTTGAGAATAGCATGATCACGGGTTGTCACTTCTTCATACAGACACAAACTCAATTTCATGTTCATCTTTGTGTTCTATTCCATGTTATATTACTGTTTAATATTTTCTACATAGTTTCCCCCTCCTTTGATATTCTCAACTTTATTTTTAATTATCTCATATCTCAATTCAAATCATATTTGTACTTTTGTCGGTCCTGTTTCAATTTCATATTATCTTTTCTCATTAAACAAATTTTTCCCTGTAGTTACTAATTGGGGTATGACATCTTTATATCTTTTGATTTTGTCCATTCAATTCTTATTTAAAGTTCAATTTATACCTTTAACATTTTATCCATCATTTTAGTCATCATATTTTCTAAAATTATTTCTATTTCTAATATAACAATACTATCTTATGCACCTTTGCAGAATCCCTTTTTCAATTAAATTTTCATCCATTATCTCTGAATAGGGTTATACTTTCAATCCTTATATCTTCTCTATATCTTGTTCCTGTCTTTTATAACTTCTTTTCCTTTCCTTCTTCCCCCTCTTCTTCTCCCTCCCCCTTTTACCCCCTTGTCTCTACTTCTAATTTTCTCTTCTGTAATCCCCTCTTCTGTTGCTTTCTAATATTGTAATTATTTTTCAAACTGTTCCTTTTTTTTATTGTTTTTCAAATCTTAAACTTTTCACTCTCTTTCCCCCCTTTCCTTTTTTCCCCCACATAAAATTACTTGATCATTAAAGATGGCTTCTTCTTTGTCCAGATCTTCTTGTTCTACAAACGTTTCTTGTTGTTTCTCATAGTTTCAGATCTCAACTTCTAGGAATTGAAATATGAAGCCAAAAGAGCCTCTCCTTTCTTGTGCATCTTTTTTCTGTTTTTTTTGAGTTCCATTTTCAGTTCTTCTCGAAGTGATGCCATTTTAAACACTTTTAAACAACCACCCGATTGATTTTAGTCATTTAAATGCAATAGCCAAAAATCCAAAAATCACCAAATAATCCAAATAATCCAAAGGTGTTTCTTCTTGCTTCTTTTTTCACTCTCTCTTCCTGGGGTTCTATTATTTTGTTACAAAGTTTCAGTTGGAATGTATCTTTTAGGAATCTTGTTAAAGTTTCACTGTAAATTCCTTTTGTTCCAGGCAGTCTCCTCTATTTTTCCAGATCCTACCCCTTTATTCTTTTCTCTCCTTTCCTGCTTTTAAAAGTTTTTAAATATCCAAAAATCTTTATTATCCCTTTGACATTTTATTTTCAGCTTAAATGCCTATTAATGTCAAAGTGGATTTTTATCAATTTCCTACTTAAGTCTCTTAGCTGTCAATATAAGAAAGGAAAGGGGAAAAAACCAGATCCTTTCCCTTTCCTCTCTCCTTCGCCGCTTCAAGATCTTTGGGGACAATATTATTTTTATAGTTTAAATTCCAGGGTACCCTATGTTGTTGCTTTTTTGATTTAACCCGGTCAACCAAAACTTTCTCTTCTTATTTTCCTCTTGTACTGTCTTTTCCGGTCAAGTTCTTCTTTGAGGTGGCCATTTCTGACCAGTGCTGCAACCGCCTTCGGGAAAGGGAGTAATAGCCAGCTGGGGAGGAGAAATGTGGCTCTCCTCGACCCTGCTGGGGGTCTCCTCCCTCTTCACCACCTCTACGGGGTGGCTTAGCCCTGAACCCAGCCGGCTCGGGGAGCTCCGGCAGTGAGCACAGATCGAAACCACGCACAAATGTGGATTTTGGTCCGTCTCTGAAGGAGCTCAAACTGGACAATATTTACCATTCCTGTACAGAGCACATTATACTGTTTGTATGCCATTTAGTTGGCAGAAGATATTGGCAAGATTTGTTGTCTCTTAGAATTTTGCATCACCAGAATGCTAAAGGGAAATGGATTTTAATATTAACTGATAAATAAAACATAGTTTAAATTTGCATTTAAGCTACTGTGTTTCTCCAACAATACGGTCTCCACCAATAGGAAGGCCCAGCATGATTTCTAGGCATGAGATGAAATTAAGCCCCGCCCCCAAAATTTAGGCCTATTCAAACCATGCTTTTCCCTGCCATTTCTCACAACGTTTGTTAGAACTACACGAGGTGAAGAGAAATGGGCGGGGGAAGGGCAGGGGGTGGGGAGAAAACTTGCCCTTAGGAGTGCCCTGCAGGTAGCCTAGGGTAGAATACCCCGATGGCTGATAAAAGCTCCCTGAAGGCAGAGTCCCCAGCCACTGCAGGGTGTGGTGTGGCTACCCGTGTCCCATTGCCTTTAGGGCAGTCTCTTTCAGGTGATGGAAGCTCCCCAAATGCAGTCGCCAGCTACTTCAATCGGCTGGTAGAAGCGGCCTCGCAGTGAGGGGAGTGTGTGTGTGCCATGCCTCACCCCGAAGCAGCTGGGGACTCTGCCTTCAAGAGATCTTCGATCGGCCGATAGAAGCGGCCTTGGGGTGAGCGCACACACACACTCCCCTCGCTGCAAGGCCGCTTCTATCAGCAGACGAAAGCTCCCTTGAAGGCAGAGTCCCCAGCCGTTTCAGGGCAAGACGTGGCTACCCATGTCCCCTTGCCTTTAGGCAGTCTCTTTCGGGCAATGGAAACTCCCCAAATGCAGTCACCAGCCACTTTGATCGGCCTGTAGAAGTAGCCTCGGGGCAAGTGCACACACACATGCACTCTCCTCGCCGCAAGGCCACTTCTTTCGGCAAATGAAAGCTCCCTTGAAGGCAGAGTCCCCAGCTGCTTTGGGGCGAGGCGTGGCACACACACTCCCCTTGCTGCGAGGCCGCTTCTACCAGCCGATCGAAGTGGCTGGTGACTGCATTTGGGGAGCTTCCATCGCCCAAAAGAGACTGCCTAAAGGCAAGGGGACACGGGCAGCCATGCCATGCCCTGAAGCAGGTGGGGACTCTGGCTTCGGGGAGCTTTTGTCAGCCGATAGAAGTAGCCTCGCAGCGAGGTATGTGCGTATGGGCCACTCTAGGTGGGGGAGGAAATTAAGTCACCCCCGAAAAGATGGCCTACCTGGTTTTTTAGGGGTCAAAAAAAAAATAAGGCCCGGCCTTATTTTGTGAGAAACACGGTAGAAATGTACATGCTAAAAATGGTGATTCCTACTTCTAAGTTTAATATGACTTAAAAGATAATTTCATTTTCAAGTTTCAAGCAGTTTCAGAATATTTGAATATATTATGTACTCATTTGTTCCTGTGCTGCAAGATAGTGGAATGGGAATGCAAGGCAAACATTCAGCTTCAGAATTCAGAAATAAAACCTGTCAGTCACATTTCAATTCTTTACAAATGTTTGCTCTGCATGTTTCATTCCTAATGTTCCGAAGCAAAATTCAAATGCCACATTTGAAAAGTAGTTCTGCAAACTAGGTCATTCTCTGCAAATAAAGTGTATATACCAGAGTTGCACCAATTTTCAAGAATTTTCATCATTTTCATCAACATTTTCAAGAATTTTGATCAAATCATGTTACTAACGTTAATTCACAAATCAAAGAAGGTACCTGCTTGAAGTCTTTGATTTTGAAATGCTTTGTAGTCTTTCACAACATTTTTCAGAATTGATAACTTTTCTTGTGCCATCACAGTTTATGCAATTTGAGAGAAAGGGAGACTGGGTGATTGAGAGGTGTGAGGAGCTCTCTGACAGATTTGAGTGGCTGGCCTTTGAGTTTTATCGTTGCCCACACTCACATTATTGAACTCTGTTAAAACTGTGAGGTTAACAGTAATTGGGTGCAATTTACTTTCTCGGTTCTTAGCTTCTTTGTTGAGGTTAACAGAAAATAAGACCAGTCAGTTCAATAAGCAATTTGGATCAAACTATACCTTTAAATTGTGCCCAAAATGGTTTAAATCTTTCAAAAATGAATGAATGAGTGCTAGATTAACACAAGGGTTGTGTTAGAGTTTGCAGCAAAAATTCAACTCCAAGAAACACAGAGATGATTCAGCAGGATCATTAACTTCTTTATAAACATATTAACATGAGTAAAGTTTATAATACCATTTGTAGATTCTTTCAACACAAAAAGCAGCATCAGCTCAGAGCAGATACCAATTTCAGCAAGCAAGCAAGTCTCCTTGACAAAATTGCAGGCACCTGAGCTGCCTTCCTTGCTTCCCATTTGAGGCCTTTTCCCCAGCTGCAGCATGGCAGAGTTGCCAGTAAAGCTGCAACCTTGACACAGGTGTGGGAGAAAAATAGAGGAGTTGTGAGTTTTGGAGTTCTGCAGCCGCTAGCAAACAGACTACACAACCAAATGAAAGAAGGAACTCTTTTTCTTCAGAGGGCGTGAATGTAGAAATGGCCTCAGAAAAAGTAGAAAGGGCCCAGCAAGAGAAAGCATAACTTGGAAAGGTGCAAGAGCTCTACATGCTGGCTGTTAAACAACAAGAAAGAAGAAAAGTAGAAGAAACCACAGAGAGTTAAAACAGAACTAGCTTTGTAAGAAGAAAACATAGAGATATATCATAGTTAAGAGTACAGAGCAAACAAACAAAAGTTGTTACAGTAATAGAATAGAGGAGGACAGAGGTAATAGGAAGTGTATGTTTGCACATATCTTATGCATGATTTTTGTACACCCTTGCAAAATAAAAAAAAATTCTTCCTTCCTTATAGGGAGATGTAATGGAAATCCCCAAATGTAGGAACTAGTGCTTTTGTGTGTCTCCAATCTAATGATGATGAGTCAATCTAATGATGGGATATGGTTTAAAAAGAACCCCTGACAATATCACCACACACAAAGCAAAGGGAACTCACAGAAGCAGCAAAGCTATGCTGTCCCAGTCAGCAGTTTTCTTCTGTTACCTGTCCAGAAGAGCTCTGGGCAAGAGTTTTTCCTCTGAAAGTCAACCGTGAGGGAACTCTTCCTTTGAGTCTCTCTGCCTCTCTCCCCCAGGAATCTTTCTGAACACCTTGGATCAGTAGCCTAGTCTTTGAGGTATAATTTGAGGGCTACTTCACTACATTCTTCTTCTTGGTGATTTGGGTCTTAGAAAAAATGAAGGGGGATTTTTTTTTTAAAAAAAAAACCTTCCTGTGAAATCTTATAAAATGCTTGACAGAAATTAGGTAGGGTCAATGTTCTCTAGAGATTCTTATCATTTTAAAACCCCTTTTGCTAAAAAATAAACAACTGCAAGTATTTATATGCCTTTCCTTTATAGTTTATGGATGATTTCTTTCCCAAATCAAATCACAAAGTGTCTGAGTCAAGATCACTCTATTTCTGAATCTCAGATCCCGAAATCATACCAAAGCTGAATTGCAGAGGCCTGTTATTTAAAACTTTTTCATTATTCGATTCAGTGTGATTTTAGTATCCCTGGAGAGCCCCAGATATCTAAGAACTGAAGTCCTGTTTTCTAGGATCCTTTCTGAGATTTGATCTGGGCTTAAATTGTAAATGTGGAATATTCTGCATCCTATCAGTTCTCCATTACCTACAATAAACATACACACCCAATCATCATAAAATAATTGTTTTCTTTCTCCAATTGTATGTCTATCTCAGCACACAAGTTTCTGTATATTATGTACTAACTACATATTCTGGATTTTGATGACAGTTTTTATTTTTTGTTTTTTGTTTTACTTAAAATACTAATGTTTAGACATTTGATGGAGGATTTCTTTCTTTTTTTTCCTTTGACAGTGTGGTTGCAAAACCTTCAATTAAGTTGAAAAGTAAAACCTCCATGAATTGAGAACTCCAGGATCATAAAAGCCCCAGATCTCCTGGCTATTATTCCCCAGTCTTGTTTCTTTGATTGAACAAAAAAATAATAATACTACCTGGTCCCTTTCTCTTTGACTCCTATACAACATACACCCACTGTATATTCTTTCTGCCTTAAAGAAGCTGCTTCTTTCTTAGTCTTTGTGTACTATATAAATAGACAAGATAAACTTTGAAAATCCTGGGTGCTGAGTTGATCTCCTCTCATTATTTGCTTTTTGAAACTAGATTGACGCTACGCCTGATCACCCCAAGGCAGCAGGATGTCTTCAGTTACCCATAGCAACTTTCTGATGTTATAGCCTTATCTGTGATAGATAAGTCTATTGAAAATTTCTGGTGTAGGAGTTCAGATAATGCCCTGTCTACTGCAAATTTATATTGACAGCAGGAGAGTTTTCAGCTTGAGTTTGAAAACTAGTTCCTTTCAGGCACACAAATCAGGATGTCATATTGAATTTATTTGGCAAATGAAATGCAGGATCCTTGCTATGTCTCTTCTTGACTGGGGGAGCTTCGTCATTTCATTCATAGTTCAAGAAGTCAATAGGGTGGAGTGTGTGCGCATGAGTGTGAATTAGTGTTTATTCAACATATATTGTGCTCTTTCTAGCAAAATGGATTTCTGAACTAACACATGGCATTTAAAATACAAATACAGGCTGGTTGTTCAAAAGAACAGTAATAAGAATGCTAATGCTTTTAGCCTGACAAGATTCTAAGAGAAATTAAGGCATATGACTGTTGCTGCTATCCTCCTTCTCCTCCTCCCCTCCTCCTCCTCCTCCACCTCAAAATGTTTTAAAGAACTTACTCCAAAAATTTATGTTGCTGAGAAATTTGTTACGCGAGTTTTGCCATATTGTACGATGTTTTTATCACATTTGTTAGCTGAATCCTGAAGTTGTTAAATTAGTAACATGATTGTTAAGTGAATCTAGTTTCCCCACTGACTTTGCTGGTCAAAAGGTTGCAAAAGGGGATCACATGATCCCAAGACACTGCAACTGTCATAAATATGAGTCAGTTGCCAAGCATCCAAATATAAATCACATCACCTTGGGAATGTTGCAAGGGTCATAATTTTTCAGTGCTGTTGTAACTATGAACGTCCCTAAATGAACTTTCATAAGTCGAGGACTACCTTTATTAGATGGAATTAGGATATGATCAAGTTTCAATGATCTTTATTGAAGAATTCAGACTAGTCATTCCCTGAATCAATACATTCTATTCTATGCATTCAGCATCTAAGAACTGGTTATTGAAGCTCTAGAAAACTGGGGACAAGGGAAGGCAAAGTATTTGAACTGAAAAGGCACATTAGTTCAGAATTGATAGATATTCTTGATTAATCACTGTGAAAAATAACTTATTTTTTCTGTGCTACTGATTACTTTTGTTCAGATAGAAATAGCTATAGGTAATCCTCAACTTAAAACCACAACTGAGACCAGAACTTCTAGCACTAAAAGATGAGGTCATAAAGTGACTCACACCCAGTGACTTCTTTTGCTGTGGTTGTTAAACAAATCCAGTGTCCTCCATGGACTGTCTCAGGAGGGTTGTAAATGGCAATCACATGACACCCCCTCCCAAATGTTACAGCTATCATAAATATATACTAGTTACCAAGTGCCTGATTTTTGATCACATGATCCCAGGGACACTGCAGTGATCATAAGCGTGAGGGCTGATTGTAATTCACTTTTCAGTGGCATCATAATTTTGAACGGTTGTTAAATAAATGGTCATAATTTGAGGGTTACCTGCACTCCATACCATGTGGCACATAGACATATACTCACAGGTTGAAATGTGTCAATAATTTGACGTTTGTTTTTCTTCCCAAACTGTCTGCTCCTTTCATCCCTACAGAGCATATTCGTTTCACGTTACTGCAGATGGCCAGATGCAGCCAGTTCCTTTCCCTCCAGATGCTCTCATTGGACCGGGAATACCTCGGCATGCTCGCCAGATCAATACCTTGAACCATGGGGAAGTAGTGTGTGCGGTTACCATAAGCAATCCAACAAGACATGTGTATACTGGTGGAAAAGGGTGTGTCAAAGTCTGGGATATCAGCCAACCTGGCAATAAGAGTCCTGTTTCTCAACTGGACTGTCTGGTAAGAAATTCTGAATAAAGGTGGTTTCATTGAAGTTCAATACTAAAACCTGGGTTCAGATGAACTTAGTTTAGTCTTGAGGTTATTTCTACCATAAAAGCAATAATTTTAATTAAATGCACTTAGAAGCAAGCTATTAATAATTTGTGCCACTGTATCCTTACTTCCACCATATTACAAGATATCAGTGTTGCCAAAAACACATATTGTTTTAGCTGCAGTGCTTCAAGTGGCTTAACTTAAAATGAAATTCATCTGCCCTAGAGAAAAACTTACTGAACTTTCTAAGAAAATGAAATTGTTTGTAGCACTGTATTTTCTTGATCAGAGGTGTCAAACTCAGGGCTGCTTGGATCTGGCCTGCAGGGCTGCCCTGGAAGCAGCGAAGAACCAGCCTGCAGTACCTTTGCTGCTTCCGTTTTTGGCTGCGACAGCCTCCTGAAACTCTCTGCCAGCAAAAACGGAGCTCGGGAGGGCTGTGCATGGCCCTCCTGAGCTCTGTTTTAAGCTGTGATGGCCTCCTGCAATCCTCTGCCAGTGGGTTCAGCGTGCAGCCCGCCTGAGCTCCGTTTTCACTGGCAGAGATCTCGGGCCAACCACAGGTACCCCCAACACGAGTGATGTTGAGCTGGTTATGCCCACACTAGCCATGGCCCCCCAGTCCCCCCAAGGTCAAACACAACCCTGATGCGGGCCTCAATGAAATCAAATTTGACACCCCTATTCTCGATGTTTTACAGAAGTTTTACTATTCTAATGTGTGTTTTAGAAGTGAACATGTTGACAATTGTTTTTAGTTTATGGGTTGGAATCTATAATAACTCCTTATTTTTTTCCATCTCTTTTTTTCTTTTTGGGTTACTTAACTATAACAGAGACGTCCTTTAATCTCTTTCTTGAAATGGCTTGCAAAAGTGTCATAGCCTATCAGTGCATTATATATTTCTGAGGCCATGTGTTTTTCTCCAGAATAGAGATAACTACATTCGGTCTTGTAAGCTACTGCCTGATGGATGCACCCTGATAGTTGGTGGGGAGGCCAGCACGTTATCCATTTGGGACCTGGCAGCGCCCACTCCACGTATAAAAGCAGAGTTGACATCCTCGGCCCCCGCCTGCTACGCTCTAGCAATCAGCCCCGATTCCAAGGTGTGCTTCTCCTGCTGTAGCGATGGGAACATTGCAGTATGGGACCTGCACAATCAGACCCTGGTCAGGTTAGTTGCTCTACTTTATCCATTTGAAACTACTCTGAAAGCTACTTTTATGTGGACGTACTCCATCTGCAACTGGCTCTTCAGAATGAAAAGTTTGAGTACATCAAAAGTTTTCAGGGTTATGTGTTTCAGTTTCACAAGAAAATCTGCAGCATTCAATTGTCTGGGTGCTGATATTTTGAAACAAAACCTTATGAGTGGGAAGCTGTATTTTTATGGATAATGTCTTCTGAAATCTCAGAAGCCAGTGAGATGACGTCCAAAAATAAAAATCCAGCAATCATTAATGTGGTTTATATTTTAGAATGCTATGAAAATAATTATAAGTTGTGAGAAAAATGAGTTCTACGATTAATTGGCATGGGTTTTGTTTGAAACTGAGATGTTCTTTGTGTCAAATCTGATTGTTCTGGCTTCAAATTGTACTGTAAAGCTGGAAGCACAATGTCCTACTCCTTCCTCTGTTTTGTTTTCAAAAACAATAGTTTGAACATTTGAGAAGGTACATCATTAGCTACTTATATATAGTTTATTTACAGCCTTTGTTTTCTTACCTAGAATGGAAACTAACACCAATTCTCAATTTCTGCACTTGTTTTGAGCAAAGGTGCATTTTTTTGTGATTGCTGTACGTGTCTGGCCATGACAGGGAGTGAGTTTTATTCTAGGGAATATTTATTTGTCACCATTTGTAAATAAATGCCATTCCTGTCTCAAAAAAAAATGAAAGCTGACTGTTAGCCACCTTGTCTGCCAAAAATACTGCAGGTGTGCTCTGCAAACACTTGAAAATGCTGAATGTTAAAGAATATTTATAACTTGTTTTCAGGTTATCTGGTTATCTTCAGTTGTACAGTGCATAGTTTGTATCAAGAAAAAGTACAGGTAGTCTTTGTACTTTGTACGACCTTTCCCTGTTGAGGGTCAAGAGTGGATCCTCAACAGTTAGAAGTTATGATGGCTTCAGAAGAAGTGACAATCCATTCTTGGAATTAGAATAGTCACACTAACATGATCACAATTAGGGCTCTTGGCAACTACCCCACATTTACAACATTTGTAGCCTCTTCGTGCAGGGGTGGGATCCTACCAGGGATGGATTTCTACCAGTTCTGTCCACCTCTGTAGAACCGGTAGCTCTGAAGAGCAGCAGACATAGGTTCTATGTCTGCTGATGTTTTTGCCCACCCACCCACCTGGGCTGTTACCGGATCTTTATTTCCTGATTTTTCAACCTCAGCTGCTGTGCGAGGCACAGCACAGCTGCAGTTAAAAAAATAAGAAAAGAAAAAAAAAACAAGAAAAGCTGCTTCTCTGCACGCAGCGTGCTGATGATTTGCTAATGACGATTTATAGGTGCACAGCTCACAGCATGCAAGGAAGCTCGTAAATCCCGAACCGGTAGTTAACCCTGTCGTATCCCACCCCTGGATCCTACCAGCATAACAACCGGTTCACTTTGCATGCGTGCGTGCCAAACGTGCGCTGCGCGTGCACACTACTTACAAATTACTGGGTCCAGCAAGCATGCACTTGCTCCAGCTGACGAGCGGCACTCAGCTATGCTGTGCAAAGCAGCTGAGGAGGAAAAAGAGAATAAAGGACAGCCTAGAGCCCAGGCGGGTGGGTGGGCCAAACAGATGACCAGAAGATCATCACAGTGGACCCTTTCAGTGTCAGCTGTTCTTCAGAGCTACTGGTTCTATAGAACTGGGCCGAACCAATAGAATCCCACCCCTGCTCTTGTGGTCGTCATGTGATCATGATTTGTACCCCTCCCATCTGGCTTCTGACAAGCAAAGTCAGTTAGGATTTGCTTAATGACTGTGATTCACTGTTGTAATTTGCTTAACTACCACCTTAAAAATGTCCATATAATTGGTCTGCACTTGCTTAACAACTGAATCCCTTAGCAACCAAAATTCTACTCCCAATTGTGGTTGTAAGTCAAGGAGTACCTGTATAAAATACAACATAAATCTATTGGTATGTAAGTACAAATAATTAGTGACTGAAGGATTTCCCATTCAATTAGCCTCCACCAGGGATAGCTGATAACATTAAGAGTGAAATGATGGCAAACTTGTTACATAATTAACCTCTTTTATAATGTGCTTGATCAAGAGTGGATCCTCTATTGACATTCTTCATCCATTTTTCCATCATACTTTAATAGCTTTTCATTCTCTAGTGGGCTCTTTTAATTTGAGTTCCTACTGCACCTGACCTCTTAATTCCTCAATCATCTTTCTTAATTCAGTTACATGTGGGCCTTCTGCTTATTTTGAACTATTACTCCACTGATGCTGGCTTCAGGCTCTTGCGTAGCTTTGTTTGTTGACATATGCTGTTCTTGATTCCATATTCTTAAGAACAATACATAGTCCATTTGATTGATTGATTCATCCATATTTTTATATTTGTGTCAACAAAAATTGAAATTAAATTGAAATCACAAGAGCTTCAAGACCTGACTCTGTCAGTTGGCTTGGGGCTCCAAGTGGGGAGTTTCACACTGCAGGTAATTGATAGATTAATAACAAATCCCACCTCCAACCCACCACTTATCCTACTCCCTCCCTCCCCACTTTTAGTTAGGGTTGAGAATTTGTATTTTTATATTTTTGTAGTATTGTATTTGTAATATATATGGGCTTTGTATAATTTTTATCCTTTTTAACATCGTAAGTTGCCCAGTTAGCCTGTGGTAAGATGCGTGGCTAATAAATTTAATCAATAATAATAATAATATTGCTCCAATCTGAAAGATATGATGCTGTGTTCAAAGTCATAGGATCATATCAATGCAGCATTTAAACACATCAAAAACAAGATGAAATTTCTCATCAAGGGCCAGAGTCCAACTGGAATAAGATGCTTGTCAGGGTCCTTCCAAATAGCAGAAGCTAGATGTATCTCCGAATGCAGCTTATGAATGCAATAGGCTGCCATTTTTTGGCTCCTCACCCTCCCTCTGCTTATGACGTATGGCCTTAAAAACACCTCCTTTGGTTGCCTGGGGTAGGTGGGGCAGAATCATCTTTTTTAAAGTAGTCTGTAGCCAAATGTCATGCACTGAACAGCCTAATCCATAATAATCAGCATTTTGAGGTAGATTCAGAAACTTACTGGCAGCTTCTTCAGGGACCATAGAATGGCAGTAACTCTACAATCCTCCTTCACAAAATGTAGGTGCTGAATCATTTACAAAGGCAGTAGAGTGTGTTGGAATAGTAAAAAATGTGTGATTGTGAGGGCCATCAGAGCCATGTAATCCAAGTGGTGCCATAACTTGCATTTCTATTTTAAAAAATGGGCAAAGGAGTCCTAATTTCTATTTGCTGTCCAAGCAGGAATCATGAATCTAGGTGGACCAACAAAGTATAAACTAGATCTTCTGGGATAGGGATCCCCAGTTCGGAACTGGGCTGCGGAAAGTATCGGGAGAACACATATTTGTGTGCAGCTCTCCTTTTGTGAGCAGAGGTGCTTGTCTCATGCATGCAGCTCTCCTTGTGCAAGTAAAGGGTGCTTGCACTCAAGTGCCACTCATCTGCCACTCGCACAGAACTACCCCCTCTTTCCAAGCCAGGACGGTTGGGGACCAGTGTTCTAGGGGAAGTATAACCCTTGGTAGATATTTCTGGACAGCCAAGATAGTTATGAATGAGAAGCAACTCCACTCAGTTACAGACAGTTTCTTGGTACCCAGTCTCTTACAGCCACCAGATTCTGATTCAAAACTTCCAAAGCTGGTTGTAGCTTTGTATAATTGAATATCAGCATGCCTTAAAATAATTAAAAAAAAGAGAAAAATGCTGTCTCGAAAGATTGCGAACAATTGGTTAGACTGGTTCTTCTACCTGAGTGGATTGTTCCATTTAATAAATATGATGAAAACTCTGTTCTGTACTTATTCCAATGTGAAATTTCAAAGGGTCGGTCTTTTCCCCCATGATATTTGACATCAGTGCCACTACAGTAGGAGCCCGTCAGGTTGGAGGGTTAGAGTCAGTGGTGGTATGTTCCGGTTCGGCCCAGTTTGGCTGAACCTGTAGTTTAAAAAAACCAAAAACACCTCATGATCAGCTGAGAGGAGAAAGAAGAGAAAAGCACAGGAACGGCCCTTCCACCTACCCCTGTGCTTTTCTTTATTCGATCAACTGATTGGCACTGCAGGCCTCAGCTGGTGTGGGGAAAGCATGTTAGCTGCATGCGCATGCACACATGATTACCGAACCGGTAGTGAAACATGTAGTATCCCACTGCTAGTTAGACTTATGGTTGAGGTTAGGGTCCAATATCAATATTAATAAATGTTGGTTTTTATAAAGTCCCTTGCTGTACCTTTCCTCTGCCCTTCTGTTGTGGTAAATGCCTGGCCTCTTCCCCAATTCTGTTCCTCTTTCATTTACCACCTAGATCAGGGGTCTCCAACCTTGGCAACTTTAAGTCTTGTGGATTTCAACTTCCAGAGTTCCTCAGCCAGTTTTGCTGGCAGAGGAACTCTGGGAGTTGAAGTCCACAAGATTTAAAGTTGCCAAGGTTGGAGACCCCTGACCTAGATATCCCATTTGGCCATAATATCCAGGGAATTTCTACAGACTTCATCAAACTCCATTCCATCTTCACCATTCAAACAACTTACTATCATTTATCCACATAGTCATGCCTTCTGCTGCACATTACCAATTTTAGGCATTTTTGCCTACCTACCTGCAGCAATGTCAACATAGTTCCTAGTGGCACTCATGCACTACTGCACTCAATGTACTATAGTAAGACAAGTGTTTCTACTCTCCCTGGTTCCCTCTTCCCATAGTTTGGTCTTCTTCATTTCTCCCTACCTCTCACCTGGGAGCTGAATTCCAAAGTCCACCACCAGATTAGCCTGTTCTTTCAACTAGGCTTCCTGGCCATTTCAGGTTCCTTCCATTCTCTATCTTCAGCCAGTGTCAAATCAGCTTGGGTTCCTGGATTGGCTTTCTACTGCTCCCATTACTTTTCTAGTCTCTGATCCCAGATTGGTCTCTCAGTGTCGGCTGTCATCACAGCCTCTACCTCTGTTATCCACCTCTGTCAGAACACGTGTGTGTGCATGTGTGTGTATTTTCCTGATTGGGCCTCCTTTTTCTCTTTAGTGGCTGCTGAAATAATAATGGCAGCTGCTGTATTTTCCATTTGTGACCTTAGTGACTGAGGCCATCAGAAAATTGCTAACCTGAATTATCCCTAATTTCCTCACCACTGTCTGACAACTCCAAATCTTATGGCCAAGTTTCATGATTCAATTTTGTGTCCATCTATCTCCAATAACACATCCACCATTCCTCACCTTTTGGTCTGACCTTCTGTCAACAACTTCTCATAACATTTAACATTTTCTCACTCTTTTCCTCACAACACAATCCTATTATTCATTTTCTCATATGTTTTCATCCCCCATTTCTACAAATTCTCACTGACAATTAGACTGGATGCCTAATTCAACCCTAACCCTCTTGCTAGCCAAAACAGTTCCTACCCAAGGCGATTAAAAACTATAACAAAACTTCCATTTATCTGCACTGTAGTCTGGCACCAACTCTCATTGTTTTGCCTGCCTTGTTTCATGAAACTTATTGAAAATTTAAAATTACACTTTTAGAACTCTCTTCCTGTTTCCTTAGTGTGAAATCAAAAACCTTTCTGTCATGATACTTTGAATACTAGCTTGACAGCATCTAATCTTGGTGGTCTAGGAGCTTCAATCTCTTGGCATTAAATACTTTGTATCATGATAGGCTAATCCCCCCAAAAAAAAACACACTTCAATTTGTTAAATGTAAGGCTAAATTTAAGTTAAGTACATTTAAAACTATCCTCAAATAACTGTCAACTGTAAATGAATGAAACAGCTCTCAAACAGTTCACTTACCTAAAGGATAAATAAAAATAAAAATTAGCTCAAATAATGTTCTGCTTTTCTTGATGCCTTTGTTGGTTTCTAGTCAGGGGTTTCTCCCTTCTCCCTTGGCTTCTTTTTGCAGACAATCTCTAATATTTCCAAGCTTGCAAGGCCTGGTGTGTAATTAGCATAATGCTCACATAAGTAATTTCCTTTCAAGCCTTCAAGATTAAAAGAAAGAATGTTTTGGTACACCTTGGTGGGAATGCTTTGGCAAGGCAGAAACTTTTAACAGTCCAAAATAGCTTTGTAATATAACAGTGTTTGGTGGACCACAAAACCAACTATTCATATATCACCAAAAAAAAACCTGGCAGTGATGCACAATAAATCTCAGCAAGCACAGCTGACATTTGCACCTGCCTTCATAATGAGAGACTATTTAAAGCATCGGCATTTGGCCACTTAAGCATTTCTGGACACTTACAGACTGAATGAGTCATCTTAATTACAAGCAGAAATGTGAACCCTATACTGATGGGCCAAAAATCAAATTAATTTAAGTTCTGCAGCTTGTGTTTTGTTTTTAAAGAAAACGGACAGCTCTGTATTTAATTTATTCTTTTTTTTATGCCCATAAAGTAGAATAGTAAAAAGTTAAGACTTTGAAAACTGAGTCCCTAACTTCAATCTCTTTTTTTCTTTCCTCCCTTCCTCCTGGTTCCTGGCTGATACCCATATTCATAAAGTTATTTAATAATATTGATGCTATCAACTAATACAATGCATTTCTGCTTTTGCAATGCCAAATTTTCAGACACATACAGTGTATGCATGCTTATTTATAAGCTATGGCATCAATACATTTAGATGTTTGATTTGCCCAAGAAATCAGGTTAAGTTGAAATAGTTTGTCAGTTACCACCTTTGAATATAATTTACACTGCACTGTGCATTATACCGGAAAGTTTTGGCCAGTATTTCAAGCGGAAATTATTATTTGTATCTGCCTTTATCTTCTGTATCTCTTTTCCCCTTCATCATCTGTAATTACAATAGGTTTGGGCTTTACTTATGCAAGTACTAATTACACAGTAGATCAGATCCTTTGAAAAGGGAGTGTGGTACTGAAATATAAGATGTGTATATTGGAAAAAAGACAAAACAGCAATAGAACATTTTTTGAATTCTTTCATGGCTTTCCTTTTTGAATAATAGTCACTTTCCTTCAATAGCCTTGGAACTTTTTCACTACCTTAGAAAAACAATCTGAATCAGCATTGACATTCTTAATTTGAATTTTATTTTTGAAAATGCAACTAAAAATAGTAATGTGACATGGCCTCAAGTGGTGGCAATAATTATTCCCTATTGGTTGAACTTTTTGTGATTCATTTAGCCTTACCTGCAGTCAGTACAAGTTGTAGAAAAACTCCTTTTTTCACTTTCCGAAAGACAGTGCTCCTCTAGGGCTTATCAAGCAGATTCATAGCTTATCCCAGGATAGTTCTTCTTCAGCTACTATTATGACATGGTACTAAATCTAATTGTTGATGGGGGAAAAAAGCAAGTCTTTTAAACATTCAAGCTTAGGATTTAATATATACTTGAGTAAGTTTTTATTACTGAGAACAAGGGGTTCCACAGATAAAATTTATACTTAAATTATAACTATTTAAAATGTAAAATGTTGAACAATGATGACAGACTTAGGTCAGAGTTTTGCAAGGCTTAGTCAGGACGTGTTTCTTGATAGCTTCCTCCTTGTGTTTATGTAGCCAAATCCTTTAAACATTTTTTAAAAAATGTCCTTGATTTGGCAGCTTGACAAAGCCTATAAATAACTGGCTCTTTCTGTGAGCCAATTTGTCTTTTGTATATTGAGTTTAGCTTGGTAATCTGTTCAATTTTATTTCCAGGTGTTGCAGTAGTGAATTACAGCTTATCAAAGAGTCTTCCACCTTTTACAGATCAATGCACACATATGTTTGGTTCTCATTACCCAAATTTGCGGCTCATTCCATGTGCTTTGGCACCTGCAAAAAAAAAAAAAGCTTGCATACAGGGAGCTCATTTCACAGTAGGAAGGGTGCAAGATTGCTGCTTCATGCACATTAGCTAATGCAGAGAAGATGATACTCAGGCAGAATCCAAAACTAACAACACAACAGTGTTTACCTTGAGTTCTGGCAGGAAATCATTATTCAATCTGGTTTGTTTTATCAGGCAATTCCAGGGCCACACAGATGGAGCCAGCTGTATTGACATTTCTAATGATGGTACCAAGCTCTGGACGGGAGGCCTGGACAACACTGTCAGATCCTGGGACTTGAGAGAAGGAAGGCAGCTCCAGCAGCATGACTTCACATCCCAGGTGTCTTTTATTTTCTTTAAAGCATTTCTAAGACAGTGAATAATACACATTTCAAATCCTTCATCTACTGGGTACATTTAGTAACTCTGGGAGGAGACCAAACATTTGTTCAGAAGTACTGCTTAACAGTGTTCACAGTTTAACCTTATTATCCATATAGGTTGCTATAGTCTCAAACTACTATTAAGGAAGCCATTTATTAAGGGATAAAAACCACTTCTAACAGGATGTATTTAGGAATTTATACCACCTGTTTGTGACAATTTCTTTGAAATTTTTTTTGAATATTTCCTATACAATCTTTAAAACTGAGTGCATATATAAATCTTACTTGGCATTTTTCACTTGGGTTAGGTGAAAACAAAGGAGAATAAAATGCAGCAAAATGCTTTTATAGGTGACAAGCCTGTTTAGCACTAGTCCACATATTCTGGAATTAATATATACATATTATAAATGTATATTGGTCCTGATTTTTAGCTCTAAATCATCCTATGTTTCACAATATATATACAAAGCAGTTTCTATTTCTCTCTCCCTCCATCCCTTTCTTTCTCTCCTTCTCTCATTGTTTACCCTTTTTGCTGGGATTGTAAATAGCTCTCTGTTTTTATTTTAAAGATATTTTCCCTTGGCTATTGTCCCACTGGTGAATGGCTGGCTGTGGGAATGGAAAGCAGTAATGTGGAAGTACTGCATGTAAATAAGCCAGACAAATACCAGCTTCATCTGCATGAAAGCTGTGTGCTATCACTCAAGTTTGCATACTGTGGTAAGTTTGAGGAATAATGTCTAACAGTCATCAACATTTGTATAAATTAGCTGCAGCTGCCCTTAAAAGAAGAGATGCCACTTGAATATTTCCATTCCACTTTGCATTAAGAAGTAGAAAATAAATGTAGTTCTCTTCTTGGTGGTTCTCCCAGCAAGGATGTGAGAAGGCTTACAAAATAATAATATAGCAGATAGAGGCACTGTACAATATTTTTAACCACCTGCAGAAAGTTTGCAAATTTGGAGTACTCTTTGACTTTTAATTCCTGCTGGATCAGTACATGGAGTTTTGTTTTTTTTTGCCAATTTTAGCTGATGTGCTAGTTGCAGCCTTACTTGAAATAGAGGGCATGACTACAGTGGTCCATGCCCTTATAATTTGTTAAACTGCCACAAATACTCAGCATGGGGCCACTTTTTTTTTCCAATGATGTGGTTGGCCATCTGGGATGACTTCTTGTGGAGTTTTGTATGTCTTTAACATTGTCCTTTTCTGAAGGACTTTGAGGGCGTTGATATGCTTTGGTTTTATTTGTCAGATAAAATGTAATGCAAAATGTAAAATCCCCAAACCAATAGTTACACCGGTCGGATCCCACCCCTGGTTGAAGGTCCACAGTTTTGATACTCACTGGACCAGTTAGTTATGACCTTTTAGTTAAATCTTGCATTTCAGTCACTTCATAAGGATACATCACTTGAAAAGTTGATTTCAGAAACTCCATGGGTTATTTATGCCAGCAAGCATTTGTCAAAATGAAAAGTTGTATTAAGTTTCGTGAAGTGTTCTTTGACACTTTTCCCTACTTTCTGTTCCCCTTGTCCTCTTCTCTCCCATGTGATGTTTTGAGTCACAGAGTTGATTGTATTAGGAAACAATTCAGAAGAGGGCTTTTATGAATACAGTATATGTCTATATAGTATATCTAAATGTTCTCATTAATGATCATTTTCCAGGCAAATGGTTTGTAAGTACCGGGAAAGATAATCTCCTAAATGCCTGGAGGACCCCATATGGTGCCAGTATATTCCAGGTAAGAACTATAATTTGCATATAAAATAAGTTTAAAAACAGAATTCTTTTGAAATGGGGGGGTTAATATTACCAGTACCATTACCAATACCTTTTCTGCTGAGCCAGGAGGTTCAGGGAACTGAGCATAGGCTTATTTCAACCTTAAAAAAGGACATGTTACACTCACATTAGAATTTAAATCCAAAACTTGATACATTGTGGGTAGGAGCAAGGGAAGGTTTGTGCATAGGTGTGAGTTCAGGCATATAGACCCTTATACTTCTGTTTCTTCTCTCCTAGTCCAAAGAGTCATCTTCTGTGCTCAGCTGTGATATCTCCGTTGATGATAAATACATAGTTACCGGGTCTGGAGACAAGAAGGCTACCGTCTATGAAGTTATCTACTGAGAAATTGTGTTGGAAACTTAAAAAGAGTTGAACTGGGCCAAAATGATTTTAAACTGTAGATGTAGAAAGACTCTAATTTTTTAAAACGATGAAACGAAGAACTTGGTTCCCACATCTTCCCACAACGCTCCTCAACATCTAGCAAGAAGGACTAACGTAGCATAGTTTTAATGGATTTTTAACAGCAGAGTCTGTTGCAGCCTTTTGGGGGCCTCCTTTTATGACATCATAGAATCATGCTCATTGCTTGATGATGTGGGATGACGTTTCAGCACTTGCGGTTCCACCTGCATTCTGTCTTGTGTAGAACAGTGGTATCTTGGATAAAATTGTTTCCTGGTTTTTGCCTCTTGGGATATGGGTTTTTGTATGTTTTGTTGAAGATCAAACATTTGTATAAATTGTAAATATATTTGGTTTATTACAGTAAAGGCTTTAGTATCAATAAACAGTCTCCTTTCTTTCCCCCACCGATGCCCCTTAAATAATTTAAAAGAAAAAAAAAGGCAGCATATAGTTTAAAACTTAGAAGCTCGGCTAAAACTGGCAAGTATTTGCTCAGGTTTTCTATTTTCAGCACCTGTAAAGTTTATTTAGGGATGTTGAATAAGAATTCATAGTTCATGTTGACAACCAACAAAAGTAATACAGAACTGTTCGGAAATATATGAACATATTTATAAAATGTAGTACTCCTATTACTGATAGAAAATAGTAGTTTACAACACTGCATCAGAAAATGAGCACAGGGAGTTCTTGACTTAAAAACAAAATTGAGTGCAAAATTTCCCTTGCTAAGCAAGATAGTTGTTAAGTGAATTTTGCACCATTTTATGATCTTCCTTGCCACAAGTAAATCGCTGCAGTGTTAAGTTAGTAACATGGTTATTAAGTGAATCTGGCTTTGACCGTTGACTTTGCTTGTCAGAAGGTTGTAAAAGGTAACCACACTGTCATAAATACATGCCAGTTGCAAAGCATCTGGATTTTGATCACATGACCACCAGGATGCTATAATGGTGGTAAGTGGAAAAAATGGTCCTAAGTCACATCATCGTAACTTTGAACGGTCACCAAATGAATGGTTGTAAGTTGAGGATTACCTGTAGTTGAGGCCCTTCCTGCTTTTGAGCTATTCCATTCTTCTGTGAGTTTTGCTACTTTGAAAGGATATGAATACAGTTAAGGTTTTACGAAGAATTTGCTATAATAGAAACTGCAGATATACTGTGCTTCAGATCTGAAGCTGAAAAGGTGAGCCAAATGCAGATTTACTGGGACTACCTGGGGAGCCCAGGAAAAGGCATAGCTCACCTAAAGAGGTGCTGAGAGATATGAAGTACATGTCTATTCCCACCCTGAATGACATTTTTGAATCCAAAATGCATTTCTTCAAAAGTTAATGTGCATTTTGTACAACTGGTACACAAGATAAATTTAATCATATTAGAAGAAAAAGAAAACGTTTGGGTTTTAATGTTAATTTTGTTTCTTGAATATATCTGCCACAACTTGTGATAAGTAACCAGCCTCTCTGTCCTGATTCAGAAGAATTTCACCTGAAAATCAAATTTAAAAAAGATCTCCGAGCAATGTTGGCTTAACTACGGACATTTTCCATTTGGGAGCAAATTTTCTTTCTGGCATCCAGTGCCTGAAAAGACGTTTGTTTTTTTTTCTTTTTCAATTTACATGCTCATTCTGCTGAATCAATTTTATAGTAGCATGAAATGATAATAGTTCTAATATATATAACTTTGCATCTGGAATATAAAATATTAAGTATTCTTGATGGCCTAGATGCATTGCCTTTAAAATGAGGACAGTGTCTCCATATCAACAGATTCGTAATAGATGTACATCTATATGAAAATGGCTGACTGAGTTTTTCATTTTGATATGCCATTTTTGATGCATGAGGTTCCCACATTTCAACCACTTTCAAATCCTGTTCTGTATCAAGCTATAAAAAGGTAAATATTTCAAATTATCCCTTTTTTTTTCTCCTGCACAACTTTACTGCTCATGAACAGATGGTCTCTATTTATTTTTCGGTGTGTTTGTACACAGCAGGATACTTAAAACCTTAAAAAGAGTTTATGGGTGTTTTTTTTTAATGTTGGAAGTCTCGGTTCTTTGGATGGACTAATATGGAGATATCTCCTGACTTAGGCAGCTTAAATCAGCATGTAAGTGTTCTGCTTGAAGATTTTTTTTTTTTTCAGTTGCAGAAATGGAATTGCAGATTTGCTTGTTTTTGTAGTATTTTTTTCTCTCTAACAGACTGAGGTCCCTAAATATATAGGTAGTCCTCAATGTATGACCAGAATTGAGCCCAAAATTTATGTTAAGTGAAAATTTTGTTTTTTACGACTTTTCTAGCCGTGTTTGTTAAGTGAATCACTGCAGTTGTTAAATTAGTAAAATGGCTATTAAGTGAATCTGGTTGCCCCATTGACTTTGCATGTCAGAAGGTTGCAAAAGGGAATCACATGGCCCTGGCACATCAATTGTCAAGTATCTAAATGTAAATCCCATGACCATAGGGATGCTGCAACAGTCATAAGTTTGAAAAATGGTCACAACTCACATTTTTAGTGCCGTTGCAACTTCGAATCATCACTAAATGAATTGTTCTAAGTCCAGGACTACTTGTAGCATAATATGCAATAACAGGACAAATTATCTTCTGTAAGTAATGTTACAGAATACAGCCCAATTTGGACAGCAGAGGATGGAGTCACTCTAGTGGGGCGGGCAATGTAGAAATGTGATACTTATAAAAATAAGTAAACAAACTTATTGTTTTACTTATTAAAAGGATATAAAATATTGCTTGCTTAGTGAAAAATAAGTAAAGAAATAAAAGGAAACAATTCTAACCCTAATAACTCCAATAAACAGATAGAGATAGATACTCATCAGCGATCTCTGTATAGATTAGCTTAGTGGTGCATCTATTCATATCTTCTTTCTATCTATAGTTGTCTAGTTCTATCACAAATATTCCCGCTACATGAGGATTGCTTTTGTTTTGGAAATCCACACAGCCAACAAGCACTTATTAGCAGCAGAAAGGGCCCGTTGTTTCTGCCGCTCCCAGGTTCTGCTCTCAGAAAGTAGCTGAACATAGCAGCTGGAGACCGTATCCTGTGTAAAGCATATACGGAGCTGGGTTGATTCCAGATGCCCAATCAGTACTTCTGCTGCTGGTGCTATGAAGATAGAATTCAGGAGTAAAGCAATGCCTTCTTCTCACCCACAAACTTCTAATCATTTTTTTTTTTAATTTGGGGAGGTAGACCCAACATTTCTGGAGTAAATAAGGTTGATTTGAATGTTCTTCAATTTAGGTAGGTTTTGTCTCTTTAACCTATATATGAACTTTCATACTTATATATACTGCAATTCTCAGAAGCATTTTTGTACATGCCACCTGACTTTCCTGAAGCAGATTAGTTGACTCAAGGAGTCAGGTCTTTCTAACTTTCAGGGTAAGCGTCAAGACTTTTCCTGTTTTTCTCTTCTGTAAAGGCTATATATAGTCTTTTGTGTTGTATTGAGATCTGCTTAAATCAGACATGGTGTTGTGCTATAAAAGCTCTTAAGTCAGGGGTGTCCAACCTTGGCAACTTTGAAGGTGGACTTCAACTCCCAGAATTCCCCAGCCAGCATTGGACACCCTTAAGTGATTTAGAATCAGATTGTGAGATTGTGTCAATTTGCCTAAGTACTATCACGTGGTTTCTTGATGATAAGCTGTTGGTACACAAGGACATTTAACCTAGAGTTTGGAAGGGACTTTCTGTAATCGTAGCATTTAATTTGCTATTCTATCTCCCTCTGTGGTTTGTAATTTAAATTTATTGATTATTCTTCTACTGATTTTTAATATTTGCAGCAATAAGAGAAGAGTGGAGTAGAAAGTCTGATGCTCATTAAAGTTACTAAATAAAGCATTTTCTGTGATATCTGCTACCTCTTAAAGAAACTCTATTCCACGCATTCTTTTCACCCATGATCATTATGAAATATTAGACAACACCAGTGGAAGGTCTATTCCCTGGTTTGCAGGAAGCATCACAGAGCACCCGACATATTAATTTTTGGATAATACAGTATTGATCCAGTCCTTGATAGGAAGATTTGATAGGCATAACCCTTGTTAGAGGCTGGTGTGATCATACTTAGCTCTTATGTTTTTGTCTTGAATACATGAGGATGAAAACCAGTTCCGTAATGCAATGGCTGAATTCACTGCCTGCTCATGTTTCAGGGTGCTTTAGGGGCCAGTTCACACAAGAAGGATTATCTACTCACAAATCAAATCCCAGGCAGGAAATTATGCAATTTAGCATATGAGAACCAGCTCAGGCACATTCATTTTGCTGTAGGTAAAGTTTATCTTGTATGAAGTAGTCCTTGTAGACCTGAAAGCTGAAGAAGAGAGTTTCAGAACTGAATATAATAAGCCCTCATCTTCTTTCAATGATTATGCTTAATGACAAAAAAAAAATTACCAAG
The DNA here is from genome assembly GCF_049901715.1 of Pseudonaja textilis. NCBI lineage: Eukaryota > Metazoa > Chordata > Lepidosauria > Squamata > Elapidae > Pseudonaja > Pseudonaja textilis. The sequence continues at coordinate 196,284,261 of NC_141991.1, read as the reverse complement.
CAGCATGAGAAGGTCACAGTGGGAAGTTAACCCATAACATGGAAAACTACAAAATCACTTGTTACATCCCAGAGAGTGAGCTTAATTTGTTTCAAATCAAATCCATCTGTTCATTTCACACGCTTTGTTCCACTTCCTTGCAGCAATCCACAGTGGAGTACTCTGTTACTTTAAAATTGGCTGCAATTATGATAAGCTAATAACTCTTTATTTTGTGGTTAACTGCATCAAGATATTTGGATCACTTCCAAGCTCTCAGTTCATTCTTCAGAATTATCCAAATCATCTATTGGGCCAAGTGTTCACAGAAAAAAACCTAGGTTTAAAATTAATGCCCAATTTTAATATTTATAAATGCTATATTAATGCTGTCATTCAGTTACTTGCTCCTAATTAATCAGCCATGTATTTCCTCTTAATGTGAGCATAACCTTAATGTCGGGCTGGTGTTTGGAAATGTCATTCATGTATTACTGGAGAAAATTACACATTAAGATTTTACTCATCCGGTTCAAGTACATCTCACTCTTTAACGTCCCTTTCTTCTCTTGTGCCCCTTCCTCCTGCAAAGTTAGTTCTCACCAGTGTTGTGCCTGTGGAAATGTATTTAGTTAAATGTATTTACTGAAAGCTAAGAAAAATTCCTTCTCTTACTACTGCAATGCACTCTATATGGGATTCCCCTTGAAGACTGCTTGGAAACCTCAACTGGTGTTCCAGAATGCAGAGGCATGCACAGTAAAGGGATCCACTAGGTTTGTCCATTTAACACCTTGGCTGCGTGAGCTGCACTGGCTTCCAGTTTCTTTCCTGGTGCAATTCAAGATGCTGGTTATCACTTTTAAAGTCCTGTATGGCACAGGGTCAGTTTATCTGAGGGATCACCTTTCCCTAATGACATGTACCCATCCCACCAGGTCAGATAGAATGGGCATGCTTCTAGTCCCTTCCCCTAAATATTGCCATCTAATGGGAGGAGGCATGTTTTTTCCATGGCAGCCCGTGCCTTATGGGACACTCTGACCTCTGAAGCAAGACCCCACCCTCCTAGCCTTCTGTAAATGTTTAAAGACCAGCCTACTCCCCGCTTCCCCCAAGTGCTGGAATAAGATTGGGTTACCACACATTAAAAGTTTGACTTGGAGCCAGGTTTCTGAGTATTTTTAGAGTTTTCACATCTTTAGTTTTATATGTTGTTTTAACTGTTGATTGGGAGCCCCATCCCAATTGGTTAGAATTGGGATGGCTATTCAAATGTTTTAAATAAATAAATCCAACACTTAGTGGATTTGATCAGGAACCAAGCACGTGAAGATTTAACTCTTTGATCCACTGTGCCCCTAATAGCAATAGCAATTAGACTTATATACCACTCTTTATAGCCCACACTAAGCAGTTTACATAGCCTATTGACCCCAACAACCTGGGTCCTCGTTTTATTGATCCAAGAAGGATGAAAGACTGAGTGAATCTTCAGCCCATCCTGATCAACCCCGGACTGAGGGCAGAGTTTGCCTGCAATATTGCACTCTAACCATCATGCCACCAGGCCTCTTGGTTCTTAAGATTTTTTTTTTTACTTGCAGTGTACTGAAGTGAGGGTGTGATTAATTGTCCTCATATTGCCACCACTTTGAACTGAGGGGCAGGACATTACAGCTAAATTGGATCTACTCTAGGAATGTTTCTGTGTTCTACTTCACGTTTAACAGGGGTACTTCAAGACTTCTTAATGTGAAGGACTTTCAGCTGCAGGTGAGTCAAAATGTAAATTACTCCAGATGTTTATTCCATTAACCATGATCCACTTAATTTCATTTCAGCTTCCAACTTAAGTTTCCTATAAACTTCTGTGCAAGTGCAGCTGTTTGTGTGTTTTTTAATAATTACATTTAGAATGGTAATTACAGATTGCCTCTTAATGGTGTCTGAGTGCAAGTCTCTAACTTTTCCATGCTTTGAAGAAACAGCACTTCATTAAAAAAAAATACCCAAATCCAAAACAGGATATTAAGCTCTGTATGATTTAAAACAGAAGAATTGTTACAAAAGGCTGTTTTGATGTCTTCATTATAATTTTGTGTTTTTTTTCCATTGGTGAAGTAATTAGGCTCCTAAAGATAAAATACAGTGTAATTTTATATTTTTCGCTCTCAATAGGAAATATTTATTCCATGGGGGGGGGGGGGAATTACTTCAGCTCATTTACCTTTTTTGTCTAAAGTTCTGAATAGCAAATTCTCATGTTTCTATTTAATTTACAAGCACTGTTTTCTGCCCCAAAGAAGTATATTCGACTATATGCTTCCTTCCTCTTAACCATACATGGAACTGAACTGTAACATGAATTCATATAAACATTTAATATAAATATTTCTTTTGTATATATTTATTAAACAGATTTAATGATACAAATGTTGAAAATTAACACACTTGCTAATGGCAAAGCTTTTATAGAGCAGGGTTCACTATGAGATACATAGACAGTTTCTCTGAATTACCAGTTATGTATTTGCCTGAATAGAAAGAAGAAATAATAATGCTGGCAGTGAAAATGGAAAGTTTTCCACATCATGTTTCCGGTGTGGAATTTGGAATTCAGATAGGGTCATTGAAATTGTTTAAGTTTCCTGATAGAATAGATTGATGTTCAGTCACATTCAGAGAGTAATTAGGACTGCAGAAAAAACAATTACTACCAACCTGCCTTCCATCGAGGACCTGCATATTGCACGAGTCAAAAAGAGGGCTGTGAAAATATTTACAGACCTCTCACATCCTGGACATAAACTGTTTGAACTCCTACCCTCAAAATGACTGCTATAGAGCACTGCACACCAGAATAACTAGACACAAGGACAGTTTTTCCCCAAATGCCATCACTCTGCTAAACAAATAATTCCCTCAACACTTTCCAACTATTTACAAAGTCTGCACTATTAGTATTAATCTTCTCATCATTCCTTATCACCCATCCCCTTCCACTTGTGACTGTATGACTAACTTTGTTGCTTGTATCCTTATGATCTATATTGACTGTTTCCTAGTATGATTTGATTGCTTATTGTATCCTATGACTATCATTAAGTGTTGTACCTTACAATTCTTGATGAATGTAGTTTTTCTTTTATGTACACTGAGAGCATTTGCACCAAGACAAATTCCTTGTGTGTCCAATCACACTTGGCCAATAACAAATGCTATTCTATTATATTCATACCATGGTCTTGCCAGCCCACAGAACATCCTTTGTCCTTCAACATCATCAGTACTAATTCCATAGCTAACTTCAATTTTCTTTTGTTTTTGTTTGTTACCTTTGAGACTTTTTGATGCAGGTAGTCCTCAACTTAGGATCACAATTGAGCCCCAAACTTCTGTTGCTAATTTAGACTTTTGTTAAGTGAATTTTGTCCCATTTTACGACCTTTCTTGCCGTAGTTGTTAAGTGAATGACTGCTGGTGTTAAGTTAGTAACACAGTTACTAAGTGAATCTGGTTTCCCCATTGGCATTGTTTGTCAGAAAGGTGCAAGAGGTGTTCACATGACCCTGGGACACTGCAAGCATCATAAATATGAGTCAGTGAATTTTGATCACATGATGATGTGGTTGGTGCAATTGTCATAAAAGCATGAAAAATGGTCAGTCACTTTTTTCAGTGCCGTGGTAACTTTGAACATTTACTAAATGAACTGTTGTAAATTGAGGACTACTGTATTTTATGTAATCCAAGAAAACAGAGATAATTATATGTATTTAAGAATTAACACAATCCAGATTCTGAAGCAAACAGATCCCTGGAAACTGTCGAGTAACTCTGTTCTTCTGTGCTCCTGCACAACTCTCTTTTACACAATTTCCCGTCTTTTTGTCTGTGCTGTGTCAGTCTTTAAAAATCCAGCCTTTGCCATTAAATGACAGTACAATGAATTTCAACTGTGGTTGCAAATCCCCTCGGGGGATGACTTGCTGCCTCTTCAGAAAACTGATTGAACAATATGAATGACTATGATATCTGAAGGCAGACTCTGCATTTCCCTATTTTGAATCTGAACAATGTCTAGGAAGCTATTTGAAAGGCCGTTAAACCGCTAATCACATGCAATCTATTTTGTAACCGTGGGTGATATGTGGTGACGGCAAATTCAGATGGAAGGAGAATATGAAATTCAGATAGCAGCTTGAGTGATTTGGGTTAGCATGGGGCCCAATAACACTACAAAGCTATAAACTCTGTCGATCTAGATTGCCCAGTTAGGTGGCAGAGATGCAATTTGTCTCTTCTGAAGCCGCCTGCTGCTTGCTAGCTCCATCTCCTGTCACAGCCTATTAGCTCCCTGAGAAAATTGGTGGGAAATTGCCTGCAGATTGCAGGAAATTGCATCTCCAGGCCCTGGAAAAAAAAATGTAGGATAGCACAACAGTGACCCTCCCAGAGCAGCTATTAATACAGCAAAAGCTGACCTTTGGCTTGGTGTGAAACGGCTTTGCTATTTATTGAATAAAGGGTGTATTATGTGCGGTTGCAGGAAGGTACAAATTATTATCCCCTACTACGTGGGTAGTGGTCCTGCTTTGCTGAGCTTTTAAGTGTTTCTCTTCTTTGAATCTTGGAAATGGCAGAGAAGAACTGTTTTTAGGACCTAGAGCACAAAACCTCTTGAAAGGAAGACTGGAAGAATTCTTGGGTTTGTTGTACCTTTCAAAAATGCAAAGTTGTATATATCAGGGCACCATCCCAGTGAAGACTGACCCTTTTCTGTTTTTCCTCTTTTCTCCTGTGATTTGAATGCTAAAACAAACTCACTGCAGCTACTTCCGTCTCTTCTTCTCCCCCATCAACATCACCAGGGATGGCCTTGGCTAATTGATACTACTAGAATTAGGACATTCTTAAGGGTGGATTTTGTGGAATTAAAAAAAGTTTATATCAAATATTCTTCCTTTGGAAAATAATAATTTTTCTCCACTTAATTGAAAATAAGCCAGCGTATGCTAAATAGAACTTAATTTTTAATAAATTGCCTAGATTAAAAAACATCTACTTTCTCTGCAGATAGAAAATGGCAGTTAACTTCCTGGTTTTTGTTGATCCCTTCAATGTCTTAGTATGTAATGATCTGAGTTCACCTTCTTCATTCTCACATTCTTTATAGTAAGAAACTGGCTGGCAATATTAAGGCTAGGTTGGCACACAGGAAAAAACACCTGTCCAGAGCATGTCTTGAATGAGCATGAATGACATGGAGAATATATTGCATGCCTCTCATTTCCATAAGTTGGATGGATAATTACTTCCTAGATATTTAAAGACTCAGTACATAGAAAATAAAATAACACTTTGGTTGAATGCCAGATTACACTTCTACTCTGCCATTTCCTCTCTTCCCCTACTCCAACATAAGGACCTCCAATGATGTCCACTAAAAATTTTTTTGCACTGAGTATAGACTTGTAACAAATCTGATCATTCCGAAACTTGATGTATTTGAAACAGAAATGAATATTGATTGGCATCTATAGATTTTACAGTTCTTGCTTGGCATGTTTAAATGCTATGTATAAAATTATAGATGAGTGCCTCAATTTGAGACATATAGCCTTATCCATTTTTATCCCCAACTACTTCTAAGATAGGTTCGGGTACATACTTCCTTGGTATCCCATGGGCCTATGGGTCCTTGATCTATATAGCTAGGCATTTTGTATGTTTTACTCTAAAAGAACATCTGCTTCAGGATCACTAGTAGAATCCATATAAAAGCAATTTGGATTCGTTTCTTCCACATTGTCTTCCACATTTGGCTAAGTTAACACCCAAATCTCACATATACTAACTTGGGTTTGTTAGCCATGTCCACATATCAGGCTAACGAAAAACATGTATTTTAAGAAACATAATAGTTATGTTCACACAGAACACAAAGTGAAAGCCAAACAAAAGGTGACATGTTGAATGCCTAAGTACCTATATGTAATACGTATGTCAGCAATGCTCTCTTCTATAGCAAATGTCTTCAGAAAATTAAGCTTTTCTTAATTATATCTTCCTAGTCTAAGCAGAAAAATACTGGGTCTTACGATTCTCAACAATTGTTTTTTCAGTGGAAAAGAGACTGTTTCAAATCTCAATAAATCAGATTCCATGCCAATCCATGAAGAATAGAGGAAATGTTTGATATTAAAGCCCGGGCATCAGTTATATTATTAAAATAAATAATGTTAAAACAAGTCTTTGTATACTCCTATAAGGCTATATATTGGGGACCATCTAATTTACTGTAATCCTTTTGCTGGAGCTAAATGGAGAAAGGATCAGGACTTTTTTCCTGGCAGGACCAGGATAATTATAGGAAGAAGTCATTGGGATCATTCAGCAACTCTTAGTTAATACTTATTGAATTATTGAACAAGAGAATGAATGATCAAATATCCCTGAAGTATCAATGCAAGTTATGTTAGGATGGCTTCAATCTAAATGGAAGGAAAATAAATGCTTCTGGTATCCCAGCACAGAAAAACTTAATCAGATTTGTATTAATGAGGTTTTATCATCAGAAGCATACCTTTTTGAATAAATAACTGTAGAAATATATCTTGATGTTAATATGCATTGACTGCAACATACTCAGTTTTCTCACCTCCTAAAATTGTGCTTATGATGATTATACATATTCAGAGCACCATAAAGAACCAAGTAAAGACAAAGAAGAAAAGATAATGAAGAATCAGTTTAAAATACATTTTTTTTCAGGGAGTCCATCAGAGAATAGTGTCTTAATCTGGCAATGGAGCAGAGGTGGTATTCAGCAGGTTCTGACCAGTTCTGGAGAACCGGTAGGGGAAATTTTGAGTAGTTCGGAGAATCGGCAAAAAAACCTCTGACTGGCCCGCCCCCATCTATTCTCTGCCTCCTGAGTCCAAGATGATTGGTTGGGTCTTCTTTTGTTGCCTTGCACAGGAGAATAGAGCTGGAAAGTAGGTTAGTGGGGTAGGGAGGGAATGGGGATTTTGCAGTAACCTTCCCCTGCCACACCCACCAAGCCATGCCTACAGAACTGGTAGCAAAAATTTTTGAATCCCATCACTGCAATGGAGCCTAAAAAGACATCTCATAAACATCTGAAGGGAGAAATAATGGGAAAACCTTTCCTGACAATGCTCATCAGATTTTAATAAGCTGGCAGGTTAGTATGGAGAAAATAGACCTTTAAATATATTGGTTAAAAGTCATATGTTGATGCTAAATTCATATATTCATTTTACTTCTTGACCCCATTATTCAGCCAGGTTTGTTCAAAGGGCTTTTGTGAAGACAGAGCTGGAGACAATCACGTCTACCAAACCTAAAGGAAAGATAGACCATACATGAAAAAAGAAATAGATCTTTATAGGATTGCATATTCAAATAAACAATAAATCCTGAAATCCCAAAATCTCAATGTCAAAATGTTATACAGAATTCTACCACAATCATTTAGTTGCAAAAATCTACATGCAAAAAATGTCTTACATGAATAGTTTTAGCTTTTCTATATTTAATAAACATGATCTAGAATTTTAGTATGTCAACATAACTGCAAATGCTTCATTGCTTTCATTCCAGTGAAATTCCTTGAACCCCAAGTGACTCATTACAAGAAGATGGCTGTAATGGCTGTGATTACTAAGTATGGTTTGCATTCACAGCCAACAGAACTCTTCTGTTTACACAACTCTTGGTTAGGGTATTTTCCTCTCCTGCATGCCATTTTCAAATACTTGCTATATCTTTATAGCTTTCTGGATGAGAAAAGCAGATGCTTCTGGTTCTCCTGCCTTCTTTCCCTACAACTGATAGAAAATTGTATAAAATCAAATGCCCTTTTTCATGGAAATGCAATGCACATTTAATGGCAGAGTTATCTGAGCCACCTCATTGCTTCATCACCAGAACAGGCAGGCAACTGTTTTTGGAGGGCAGAAATGAACAACATGGCTCTTTATTAATTCCCCACTCGCCTTCAGAGTGACTTCCGGGTAGGTTTCTCTGTCTGCTTATGAATAACACTTCCTGCCCATTTGGAACAGAGTACTTAAATCTGTTGCAGGCTTAGCACAGCACAGTCTAGTGACTATTTTGCAGAAGAAGGACTGCCTTTTCAACTGAGCCATTGGTTACCCTACACATTTACTTTGTGATTTTAGCAAAACCAGCAAAATTTCCTCTACCCACAATCAGAAACCAACTCTACGAATTCTAAAACAAGTGAACCTTTGACTCTCTGGCATTCTTCTTTCATTCAGATTTTTATAACAGGCAGAATCTGTCGTTACCACCCTGCCCTGTAGATCCCAGTTACCCTCCCCTACTTATATCAAACATTAAAATGCGTTCTCACTACCCTTCCATATGGTTTCTTTGGGGATATTGCTTCAATGACTCAAAAAAAGAACAATTCTTTTCCTTTTCATAAATTAGAGGATTTATTGTTCTGTCGCCAATAAAGAGACTCACAGACCGGAGTTGAATTCAGCTCTTTTAATAATAACAAGTAACTTCAACTGCAGTCGAGCCGCGGTGGCCCTTTTTATAGCGGCTCCTCACGGCTCGCAACCGATGGCATCTATTTAAACTTCCCACATTATTAACCAATAGTTTCGTTGCATTTACTAACCAATAGGAACATCGACTTAGAAGTCTCTATTTGAATACACTATACCCTTCCCCTCTTGGTTCGTCTCAACGTTACGTAGTTGTGCAGGTAGGCGGGGCTCTTGTGCGCCCTAGTTGACCTGCTCAGTTCAGTCCCTGTGCTGGTCTCCACTGGTTCGGACAGGCCCACTGTCCCACTCATCTCCCTGGAATTTCTTGGAAGGGTTCCTCAATCCTGCCACTCTCGCCATGCCTTGTTGGATTGACGGGTGTGTCTTCTCGCTCTGGGTTGTTTGGATTGGTGGTGTAGTCTCCTTGCACCCTGTGCGGGCAGGTGGAGTCGGCCTGGCTGCCTCTCTCCTGAGGTTCCTTTCGTTCTTCCCTTTGCTTGGAAACTTCTAATGGTAAGTTATTTTTATTTCTTTCTGGGATGTCTGTTTCCGGTTGGTGTTTTGTGATCGGATGATTTTCATTTTCTTTATTTATAATTAGTTCCCCCCACCCCCGGATTTTTTATTACTCTCTGGGGATGTTTGGGGAATTGTCTGTTCTGCACTTCGGGGAACATCAGTGTCTCGTTCGATGTATCGTGACCGTAGTTGATCGATGTGTTGTTTCCATTCTCTGCCATCAGCGGTTTCTAGTCAGTAGGAACGAGGGCTGGTGATTTGTGTAATTGTTGCCAGTAACCACAATGGTTCTCCGGTGAGATTTTTTGCATAAACTAAGTCACCTGGTAAGAAAGAGTGGTACTTACTGGAAGAGTCTGGTTGTAAAGAGTCTGGTTTTCTGGGTTGTAAATAGGGTGCAGTCTATCCAAGTAAGAATGCAACTTTCTCCCCATCAAAAGTTCAGCTGGGCTCCTGTTCGTAGCCGTGCATGGTGTTATATGCTGGACGGTGAGCATGGTGTTGAGTTTTTCTTGCATGTCATTTCCGTCAAGCTTTTCCAATGCTTCCTTCGTGAAACAAACTATGCGTTCCACTCTTCCGTTCACCGCTGGATGAGCTGGCGCTGCCAAAGCATGTCGTATTCCATGTTCTGCAAGAATTGTTCAAAGGCCAATGTGTAAACTGTGGCCCATTGTCCGATACTACTACATCTGGTAGACCGTGGGTGGCGAAATTTTTTTGTTGCTGTTTGGTGACAGCTTCTGTAGTTGTTGAATTCATGATGATAACTTCCAACCAGTTGGAATAGGCATCTACGATGATTAGGTAAGTATGACCTTTTGTGGGGCCGGCAAAATCCATATGGATTCTTGACCAGGGGCCTCTGGGTGTCTCCCATTCAAGGACCAGTGCTGAAGGGGGTGTGGGTCTGGAAGATTGGCATTTGTTACATGTTCTAACCCAGGTTTCAATGTCTTTATCTATTCCTGGCCACCAAACATAGCTTCTGGCCAGGGACTTCATCTTTACCATGCCGGGGTGTCCTTCGTGTAGCATATTTAACACGTTTTCTTGTAATTTTTGAGGCACAACCACCCGGTCTCCCCACAAGATGCACCCTTTTTCCAGTGATAATTCAGTTTGCCAGTTTTTAAATGGTTTAAAACTCTTGGTTGTTATGTTTTCCTGCCAGCCCCTTCCCACTCAGTTCAATATTCGGCCCATTAGTGCATCTTTAGCTGTCTCCCTTGCAATGTCCAATGTGGTGATTAGCCAATTTGGAATCGTTTCAATTTGTAATGTCTCTGTGGTGGGAACTGGATCGCCATCGTGACCTGGTAGTGGTGAGCGGCTTAGGGCATCTGCGTGGGATATGGCTTTCCCCAGGCGATAAATGAGTTTGTAGTTGTAAGCTGCCAGAAATTCTGACCATCTAGTCATTCTTGGGGACAGGATATTGGGGGTTGCCCTGTCTATGGCTAGGATCCCCAATAATGGCTTGTGGTCATTAATCAAAGAAAATGTCCTACCGTATAAGTATTCGTGGAAACGTTTCACCCCCGAGATGGCTGCCAAGGCTTCCCTGTTCAATTGACTGTAGTTTCTTTCGGTTTTGGACGTCTTGGAATAAAAGGCGATCGGTACTTCTCTGCCGTCTGGTAATGTGTGGCTGTGTATTGTGCCTATCCCGAAAGGGGAAGTGTCGCAGGTGACAGTTAGAGGTAGTGTGTCGCTGTATTGAATCAAAACTGATTTCGATGTGATTAAGTCTTTAATTTCTTGGAACACTGTTTCTTCTTTGTGGCCCCATTCCCAGTTGGCTTTTTATCAAGGAGTCTATGCAGTGGTTCCACTACTGTTGCCTTCTGTGGCAGAAAGACATGATAAAAATTAATGAGTCCCCAAAATGCTTGCAAGTCCGTTTTGTTTTTGGGTCTGGGAGCTTCCTTTATCGCTCGTATTTTTTTTGTGTGGGGTGGATTCCTGCTTCATCAATAAGTTATCCCAGGAACTCGACCCGGTTTGTGGCAAGTTGGCATTTTTCTTTTTTGACTTTGAGTCCTGCTTCTCTAAATTTTGTCAGGACTGCCCTTAAACGGTCTTTTAGTTGTTTTTTGTTTTCAGCTGATATTAGTACATCATCGAAGTAGGGCACCACTCCTTTTAGTCCTTGTAGGAGGCGTTCCATCAGGCTCTGGAAAATGCCAGGGGCCACGTTTACACTGAATTGTAATCTATTACATTTAAAGGCTCCTCTATGCATTACGATGGTTTGTGCCTCGGCTGTCTCAGCATCAACAGGTAATTGCAAAAAGAATTTGCAAAAATTCTTCCTCTTCCCAGTGAATGCAACAGGTGTTGGACTACCGGAATGGGGTATGCGCTCTGTTGCAATGCGTGGTTCAGGGTGGCCTTATAGTCACCACAGATGCGCACGGACCCGTCAGGTTTTATGGGGGTCACAATTGGGATTTCCCATCTGGCATGGTCGGTTGGCTCTAGTACCCCCTGAGTGATTAGCTTGTTTATTTGCTCGTCAATTTTTGGTCTTAAAGCAAATGGTACCTGTCTGGCTTTAAGCCTGATTGGAGCTATGTTTTGGTTTAAACTAAATGATATAGGGGTCCCACGGTACTTGCCTAAGGTTCTGTCAAATACGTCATGGAATTCTTCCATCAGGTTTTTTTCCCAATCATGGTGATGTTGATTCCTGTCACTTTGATTCTGAGTGGTTCAAACCATTCCAACCCGAGTAGGCTGGGGCGATCTCTGTCTACGATGATTAATGGAAGAACTTCGGTGTACCTTTTAAAGTTCACTATGAAATGTCCCAGTCCCACTACTGGTATCTTGTTTCCTTGGTAGTCTTTGATGATCAGGCTTTGCTTTTCAAGTTCTCTACGTTTTATGTTGGGTATCAAACTTTTTATTATGTTCCATGACACCATTGATAAATATGAACCGGAGTCTACTTCCATTTCGCACGGCTTGCCTTCAATCAGGACGTTGATTCGAACCTTCTTAGTGTTTGTTGTTCTGGCCATCCCAATTGTGATAGTTTGGTGTGTTTCTTCTCTTTCATTCAGCCATTGACTTTTTCCGTCTCGGCTCCAATGGTTTCCGGTTGATCTTTCTGTGTTCCTGGGGGAGGGGTACTGCCTTGTCCTTTTGGATTATAGCTCTTTTTGTTTTGGCATACCCTCGCAATGTGCCCCCGTTTCTCACAGTGCCAGCATGTGGCATCCAAGAATCTACACTCGGATCTTGGGTGGTTTCCGCCGCAACCTGCACACTGGAACTCGGGTTTTCTGCTTCCTCTCTCTCTCCGGTTCCTTTCTGAATAGAGCCTGTTTACTTCCTCGTCTTCATCATCTGAATTGGTTGATGATTCGATGTCCTCATGGTAGGAGGTCGTGGCAGCGTGCTTCTGGGTTCCTTCTGTCTTTTTCTCTTTGTTTACTCCTGGGCTGCCCGTTGTATTCATCTGCTTCATTTTTGCTGCAGATTTCTTTGCAGCTTCAGCGGCAGTTGCTTCTGTGATGGCTTCGTTCGTGGTGATGTTGGGTCTGTTTAGCAGTTTGCTCTGTAGGGTTGCGTCTCGTAGTCCTAGGACTATGCGATCCCTCATGGCTTCGTCCATGTTGAGGAACTCGCATGCCCCCCCAATTTCTCTTAAAGCCGCTACGAAGTCTCCAATGCTTTCGCCTTCTAGTTGGTCGTGCTTGTAAAACTCATGCCTTCTAATGAGGTTGGATATGGTTGGTGCGTAGTGATTCCTCAACATCCGATTTAGGTCTGGCCAGGCCATTTGTTTAATGTCATTTGGTCTTGCTAATGCCTTGGCCATTTTAAAAACAGTCGGACCGCAATGCGTTAGGAATACGCATTCTCTTCCTCTGGTCAGTGATTCCTTGCAGTTCATTGCTTTCTAAAAACATCAGGAATCTGTCAATGTATGACTCCCAGTCTTCTTCGGCTGGGTTGAACAGTGCGGGTGGTGAATTGTTGCCGGCCATCTCGTGGGTCCTTTGGCTATCGTTGCCACGTGCTTATGGTCTTTGTCTCTTCAATCCCACCTTCGTCGCCAGTGTTCTGTCGCCAATAAAGAGACCCGCAGACCGGAGTTGAATTCAGCTCTTTTAATAATAACAAGTAACTTCAACTGCAGTCGAGCTGCGGCAGCCCTTTTTATAGTGGCTGCTTGCGGCTCGCAACCAATGGCATCTATTTAAACTTCCTGCCACTTTAGGCGACCAATTAGATACTCACGTTATTAAGCAATAGTTTTGTTGCGTTTACTAACCAATAGGAACATCGACTTAGAAGTCTCTATTTGAATACACTACATTTATGAAATAACCTGATACCTGTTTCAAAGACTTTGCCCATCTCTGGTGATTTTTAAAACATCCCAGGTGTCCACCTGTAACAGAAAGGGCCAACCTGAAGACTAAAGGTCAGGTTGGCTGCAGTTATGAGACTGCTGGCCCAAAATAGTACTTTTTAATATGCTAGACCAAGGAAATTATGAAATTCATCAGTGCAAGAGCTAGATCTGCTAACAACAAGCATCAGTGGCAGTCGTGCCTCCTGGCCAAAGTTTGAAAATTTCCATTTATTACACCCCGTGGGCAGGGGAAAAAACCTCAAAACTTGAATTTTGTTTTTAGCCTAAGCAGAAATATTGCATTTTAAAACTGTTAGTTTCAGAGTTCTGTAACAGCTTTCATAGTTTGCAGAGATTCTAGTCTACCTTCAGCCGAAAGAAGTCTGAAAATAAACCTATGGATGATTTCAATTTAAATGAAATCTGGTATTTCTGTCTTGCTTCATCTAACAACTTTTTGGAGTTTCCCCTTCCCAGAGGTCAAGTGTAGAACAAGCTATGAACCTTGATTTATGTTACATGGAAACAAGCATATTCTGGGAGAGAAACTGCACTCAGCAAGAGACCGTAGCCAGTCACAGGCTTCTGGAAGTATCACACTTGTCACCTTGCATCCTGTAGTCAATTTAGGCATGCATTTCAAAGATCTTTGCTATTCATTACAAATATAATGTGTGCAGGATTCTCCAATCAACCTCAGGAGCATTTCCTTTTGCCTAGAATTTAGAGTTCATATAGGACTAAACAAGAAATGATCAAATTGGGTCAGGGGAAGTGAGAGAGGCTTTGAACTTTGAAGATTTTTTTTTTTTTAAAAAACCTAAAACATATATATTGCCGTGGGAGGCCCAGACAAAGCTGCTGGCTTTAATTTCTGCTTTCTTTCAATTTCACTTTTCATAACATGGGTTTCTTCAGACTAGCGTAGCCGGAAGCTGCCCCCTAAGGAGCTGGAGACAGAGTCAATAACTGGCATGTTTTATTTTTGATTGCATGTCTTGCTTGAGGCATCTTTTCGAGGCTTTGCACGAAAAACGTGGGAAATTGCTATGGATAAACTTCCAGATTTTAAAGTAGGAGCACAGTGAGAAATACTTGTTATAAACACAGACTGTAGCACATTGCAGAAACAAAATAGCAGAAAATGATTTTCTTTATCACAGGAGACCATCACATGCCCATTTAGGCAGTCAAATATTCAGTGTTGAAAAAGAAAAACCCTCTTCCAATAAGTGCATCTGGGACAACCAAAATGCCACTAATTTTTATGTTTCTTACATGTTTGTGGTTTTTAAATGCTACTCTTCAAATAGTTACTATTTACATAAGCAAAATGTTAAAATCAAGTAGGTTCAGTTGCTAAGATCACCTTATTGTTTGGACAGTTCTGGAATTTCCAATAATTATTGACTTGACATCCACTCCGGATACATCCTATCTGGAGTATTTCTGTTATAATAAAGCAAGTGGTGAGTGTTTTGTTCCTTAGTCCTGCAAGTGGTGCTTGAGGATATTTGACAGGGCCGATACCTGGAAACTTATATTGGTCTCTTGATTTTCTACTGGATTCCAATTTAATCATTCAGTGGTTTGGTTATGCCTATGAATGCACATAAAACCCAGCCTAAAGAAGGCACAGATCTAAAATTCAAACCACTCTGAACACCATTTTATATCAATTCAATTCCTTTTTTAAAAAAAAAAATTAATGATTTTTTTTTAAAAAAACATAAACAAACAAAACATAAAAACATCAAGCCATCTTCCATATATATACATACAGTGTGCCGGTTGGTTTACAAATTGTTTTGTGCTTCCATTTCGTAGTCTCCAATTACAATTACATTGTATATACTCTCATACTTTCAATCAAATATTAAGTACATTAATATCATTATTAATCAATTATTTGACTATACTTTTATTCATTCATGTTTTATAAAATAATCATATTTTACTTAATTTGTTTTATAACGGTTCATATTATCATCCCAAATCTATCCTAAAATCATTTTGTAGATATAATTAGAAAAGAATACATCTTTATATATTTATTATTTTCTAAGAATCTACATATTTCATTACTATGTTTTATTGGCTAACCATTGATAGAATAGATCCCAAATTTTATAAAATTGTTTATCATCTTGTTCTCTGATTTGAAATGTCAATCTACTCATTTCAGCACATTCCAATATTTTCTTAATGATTTCCTCCTGTGATGGTGTTTTCTCATTTTTCCAGTTTTTAGCAAATACAATAGTCAGGTATTTCAAGTCTTTACTATATATTTCAGGTAAAATTCCCAATAAAAATATCTCTGGTTTCAAATCTATATGCTTTTTTGTCATTTTTTTCAATCACGTGTGGATTTTAGTCCAATATTTTTTAGCATCTGCACATGTCCACCACATATGGTAATATGAGCCAGGTGTCTGATGACATTTCCAACATTTTTTGGATTTATTCTTGAACATTCTTGCTATTCTTGTCGGGGGAAATGCCACCTGTAAAACATCTTATACAAATTTACTTTATATGCTGTTGACATTGTTCATTTTATAATTTTGAGACCACAGTTTTTGCCATTTTTCTAGATCAATCCCATATCCAAAATTCTTCCCCCAAGCAATCATAGTTTCTTTAACTTGTTCTTCTTCTAGTTAAATTTCTAATAAATATCCATACAATTTTTTTAATCACCTTTTCATCAGTCCTTTCAAAATCTTATCAAAGTCAGTCAGTTTATCATAGAAACCTTCTGTTTTAGAATCTTTATCATACCTTGAATGTATTTGCACATATGAAAACCAATTCATCTTTATACCTTGTTCCTCTAGTTTTTGTATAGATTTAAGTTCACCCTTTTCATTCAATATTTCACCATATCTAACTGTTTGTTCCTTTTTGAATATTATAGGATAAGAAAATGCTTCAATAGTCAATAGCCAGACTGGAATTTTCAAATAACATTGTCTTTTAATCTTCTCCCAGTTTAACCACAGAGACTCCCAGATATAATGTCTTCTAAAGTACCCCTGTGTTTTAGTTCCTTTATACCATAAAAAAGCATGCCACCCCAACAACAGATCATGTCCTTCTAATATCAACAATCTAGTATTTCTTAATGTTATCCATTCCTTAACCCACATCAAATTTCTAGCTTGGTAGTACAACTCCCAATTAGACAAACCAAATCCTCCTCTCATTCTAGCATCTTGCAAAAGTTTTAACTTTATTCTCGCTTTTTTACCTTGCCATATATATTTCGACACAATTTTATTTAAATCTTCAAAGTAATCTTTTCCAAGCCTAATTGGAATTGTTTGGAACAAATATAAAATTCTGGGTAAGATATTCATCTTGATTGTTGATATTCTCCCTATTAATGACAGTTGTAAATTTTCCCATTTCGCCAGATCTAGCTGCTTAAGTTTGATATAATTATTCTCTTTTAGTGTACTGCATCTTGCTGTCAAATATATCCCCAAGTACTTGATCTTATTCATGACCTGGATTTTCAATAGATCTGTCAGTTCTTCCTTTTGTCTTGATAACATATTCTTTGTCGAGATCTTTGTCTTATCTTTCCTTATTTTCAAGCCAGCCACCTTTCCATATGTCTCTATCTTTTCTATCAATTTTGATGCTGTTTCTAGTGGGTCTTCTAAAATGAAAACCAGATCATCTGCAAATGCTTGCAATTTAAATTCTTCCTTTTTAATTTCCCCTTTGTATTCTTTTCATCTCTAATATTTCTATTTAACACTTCCAAGGTTAATACAAACAACTGAGGTGATAGTGGGCACCCTTGTCTTGTTACTTTTCTTATATCGATAGAATCTGTCAGTTCTCCCTCTATTATTACCTTTGCTGTTTATAACTTCTATTGTTTGAATACATTTTTTAGCAAAGCCCATCTGTTCCAGCAGTAATAACATGAACCACCAATTCACATTATCAAATGCCTTCTGTGCATCTAAAAATATCAAAGCCATTTGTTTTTCAGGATGTGCCTCGTAGTATTCCAAAGTGTCCAAGATTACTCTCATATTGTCTTTAATTTGTCTCTTTGGCAGAAATCCATTTTGATCAGGATGGATAAAATTGTTTAAGTATTTTTTAAGTCTTTCTGTCGATATTGAAGCAAAAATTTTATAATCTGCATTTAGTAGGAATGGAAATAGGTCTATAGTTCTTGATTTGTAATGGATCGGCCTCCTCTTTTGGAATAAGTGTAATATAAGCTTCTGACCATGATTTAGGTATCCTCTTCTTTAACATAACTTCATTCATAACTTCTAGCAATGGAAGGTTCAACGATTCTTGTAATGTTTTGTAAAATTCTGCCGGAAGTTCATCTGGGCCTGGTGCCTTTCCATTATTTTGCTTCTTGAGTGCTTCAGTTAACTCCATCATTGTTATATTGCTTTCTAACATTGTCTCAATCTCTTTAGGTATCTGGCGTAGATTAGCATTCTAAATACTGTTTAACTCTTTCCTCATCAATATTCTCTTCTGTGTATAGTTTCCCATAATAGTCTCGTATGATTTCCTTCTTCTCTTTACTGCCATAGCAGACTTGGCCTTGGTCATCTATTAATTGCAATATTTTCCTTGATTCTTTCTCCTTTCTCAATTTGTATGCTAACCATCTACCTGGTTTATTTGCATCTTTGCAATATCCCTGGGATCGACAGGATGCTCTCTTTACTTTCACTGTCTCTTCGGGATGGTTTAGATCCGATTGGACCGTCCAGGAGCAAAGATATCGGCAGCGATCTCAGACCTCCAAGATTGCACGTCGTATCGTCGCAATGCCAGCTCCGCCCCCCCCATCAATTCAATTCCTAATGATTTAAGAAATGCCCTATTATGTACATACATATTCCCCTTATGTGGGAATGGTCAAAAAATGATCAAGGTTAAAATAGATATGTTGTTATTCCTAGTAGTCCCTAATGGACTTGGCTCATTTGAATGACATGCTGAGATTTTTAAGGATTTGTTTATTGATAAGAGTTGGGACATGAGAAGAAGAGATCATTTATTGTATTTTAAGAGAAGGTGATCATTTCATCATTCGTCATCATTTTTAGCCATTGTCTATCCATTGAGCTTTCTTTTGCCAATTGGACCAGAGGTGGTATTCAACAGGTTCTGACCAGTTCTGGGGAACTGGTAGTGGAAATTTTGAGTCATTCAGAGAACCGGGAAATACTCCCTCTGCCTGGAGATTTTACAGTATCTGTCCCCTGCCACGCCCACAGAACCGGTAGTAAAAAAAAATTAATCCCACCACTGAATTGGACCCACAATATTTGCTGATACTGTTGATCCATCTTGTTTTACCTCTCTTTCATGGATGCTTTTTATCAAGTGGGATTCATTCTGTGACTGCCTTGGTCCACCTGACATCAGTCTTCTTGCTATGTGACCAGCCCACTTCTATTTCAATTCTTTTACTCTCTTGATGATATCATACACTTTTGCTTGTTCTCTAATCCATGTGCAGGTCTATCTTGTCTTGTGATGCCAAGCATGTACGTTTCCATGGCTCTTAGCTTTTATACTGATTGTGAGGTTAGTGTCCATGTTTCACTGGCAAATGTTAGAGCAGGTAGCATACACGTTTTCTCTTCAGGCATAGGGGAAGGTTCTGGAAAATTATGCTTAGCTTGCCAAATGTCTGCCAACTACATTTAACACACATCCAGTTTCCTTTATTGTATCACCTTCCATTGAAATTCCATTGGCCAAGGTATATGTTGTTGTTTACTAAGTCTAGTTCTTCTCCAGATATTAAAAAAATGTTATTTTCTTTGGTGAATTTATTAAAAATATCCTGGCTCATTTTCATATGTTCAGATATTAAAAATCTAATTTTCTTTGATGACTTTATTAAAAATAACCTGGCTCATTTTTAGATTTATTTTTAAGCCTAACGATTCTCCTGCTTTGTGTAACTCTTGTGGGAGTCTTTGTAGCTCTTCTGGGTCTTGTGAGAAAAGTACATCATCATTCTGCAAATATTAAGTGATTTAAATAGGCACCATTGATTTTTATTCCATCTTTTGCCCAGTCTAGTTTGCAAAAGTGATAAATTACTCAAATTGTTTATACAATATGGAAAAGATGCCATTTCTCTCTCTCCCTCTCTCTCTCTCTCTCTCTGTCTGTGTGTGTGTGTGTGTATATGTGTGTGTGTGTGCATGTGTGAAATTTAAAAAAAGTTTTCTTAATCAAATGGCAACCTTTTTTTAATAAAGCTGCTTTGCATATTATGAATTAATCACATCATTTATCTGCTTCTTCTCATGATGCTCAGTGCAACAATTGCAGAGTTAATACAATAAGGGAAAGTTCCTTTATCCTTTATTTGCCACATTGATATTCAGGTCTTCTGCCATGTAATTCAAAGAAGAATTTCAGTCTTACAATTTCTTTATAATGTAAGCTAAGC
The DNA here is from genome assembly GCF_049901715.1 of Pseudonaja textilis. Taxonomy (NCBI): domain Eukaryota; kingdom Metazoa; phylum Chordata; class Lepidosauria; order Squamata; family Elapidae; genus Pseudonaja; species Pseudonaja textilis. The sequence continues at coordinate 196,264,382 of NC_141991.1, read as the reverse complement.
TGCAGGAATAAGGAATTGGTCCAAGGCCACCCAGTACGCTTCTAGTTAAGCGAGGATTTGGTTCCCCACATCCGAGCTTCTTTTAGCGTCTACTCTATAACGATATAAACTGTAAATGGAATGGGAGTCCACAGCCAGGTCTGAATTGCCATTAAGAAATCCCTGGGCTTGGCAAAGCAGGGGGGCAACTGACAAGAGCCCATCTCGATGCTGCCTGTGCCTTGGCCACTCTATAGAAGATCCATTAATATGCTCAGTCATAATGGGTTGCAGAAATTGTGCAGGACCATTATAACGAAGTGGTTTAAGACCCATGCTGCTGAGGACTTCATAAGTCGTGTACTCACCTGCAGAGAATGGATGTAGCATTGACTTTTGTAAGCATTCTGTTATGGTCTTGTTTCCTGGGGGTGGGGGGGAGGGAGACCAAGAAAGGGAGGGAGGGAGGGGGAGAGAGAGAGAGGGAGGGAGGGAGAGAGAGGGAGGGAGGGAGAGAGAGAGAGGGAGGGGCAGAGAGGGAAAGAGAAAGAGAAAGAGAGGGAGAGGGGGAGAGAGAGAAAGAGACTAAGGCTGTACTAAAACGTAAGGCTCTTCCCAGAAAGTTGAAAATATGGCCAAAGAGGGAACAGAGCACATCATTTTATTTGTAGATACAGCTGAACAAACTGCTCTAAGAGCATCAAGGGCCACTATAATATAAACAAAAAGAAGCGATGACTTGCCCTGTGCACTTGAGACACAATTGATACATTTTTTTCTCCTGCTGTCGTTTGCTTTCTGCTGAATCAGGTCTCCATCAAGAAGTAGAGGGATTTGTGCTGAAAACACCCTCCAATGAACCCTTTGGGTTTGTTTGCTTTGTATGTCTATTTTCCAGGCTAAGGTTTGAAATGTTTCAACTGCAGCTGTCAAAAAAAAAAAAAAAAACAACCAACAACTCAAAAGCCAACAACTATTAATTGTACATTGTGCCAGGAATCCCAACATTTTGGGGGGAGGTGGTGGCACATTTGGGATTTTGAAAAACTGTTTGTAGATCCTTTTTAAAATGGCTGGAATTTTCATAACATTTACTCACAAATGGACTTAAAAAAAACAAACGGAATCCAAACTCCAAATTCTGAAACTTGTCAGACTTGATCTTTTTTGAAGGAGAAAAAAGGCTGCAATTTTGCTTTTTAAAAAACTGGAATGTATGTTTCTTAGAGCATCAAAGGTGTCTGTCAAGGAGAAATCACTTGTTGATTTTGGAGCTAAACAATGGGAAGGAATAACATTTTAGATAGAGCCGTGATGGTGAACCTATGACATGTGTGCCACAGGCAAACTTACCTCACTGTGCATGCTGAAAAATAGGCCCGTTTCATCATTTCCTGTATTTCTGGAAATACTGGAAGTGATGAAACAGGCCCATTTTTTGGCCTGCAAAGCCTGCAGAGGTTTCCTTCAAGCCTCTAGCAGGCCAAAAAAGGCCTCAAGTGGGCCAAAAATCAGCTGGGAGGCGCAGTGCTGGTAAGGGGGAGGGGAAAACATGAATGCACAGGGGCTGTGGGGGCCCGTGCACATTGCCTTCAGGATGCTGGCATGTGAGTGTGTGCACAATTTTTGGCACAGGAGCCCAAAAAGGTTAGCCATCACTGAGATAGAACATCTGAAGACTTCCAAATCATATTAATTTTCAAGCATGAAATCAGAATCTAAAAACCACTGCTGTAGTTCATGTACAGACTGCATAATCATGATTTAACTGGAAGGTACCATAGATTACAAATCTATATTAATAACTTAATGAACTCACTTTATGATGTTGTACTTTGCTCACATATCAATGCTACATAACTGATTTTTGTGATAAGGTGGCATATCTAAATGCATTTATTTTTCTGATCATTGAAGGTTCAGTTTACGGCTTATTTTGAGATTATAAAAGTTGAAAAATCTGCTTAGATGTTGTTTAGAGAACTCCCCCCCCCCACACACACACACTGGTGCCTTTATTGGTGTAAGGTCATAATGTGGAGGAACATCTCTTGAATGGTTCGCTTAAATTTTGTATAAAGTAGATCTATGTGTAGGAAATACAGTAGGTACTGAAAGCATGAAGGCTGAGGTATCAAATACACTATAATTAAGTAGGTCCTTTATAAGAAGGGAATAGCTGATTTTTTTTTATGATCCGATGTAAAGATTTTAATATTTATTTGTGCTTGCCACACAAATCACTCAACTTCGCCTTACTTGGATGAAGCATAACAAGTATTCTTAAGTAGGTTATTCTAGGTTAATGCTGTATTAAATATGATGGAATTAATTCACCTTTACTTGGACTGGTAATTTCCAAATTTTTGGTACTGCCATAATCCCAGCCACTATGAGGCATTTCAGTCCTTAAGACATTTAGAGACAACAGATTGAGGAAAGTCATTTTAAATACACGGGTGTTCTGAATGATGGACAAGAACAAAATATCTGGCAATCTGTTAAAACCTAACACATATGGTCCCATTTTATGTGTACTTCAAAATGCAAATGGTTTCCAATAAATTAATTAGAGCCACATTATGGATTCCCCTCCCCCCCCCCAATACAATATTAATGTGTCTGTGTATATATGTATCAGGTGCTTAAGATTAGGCAGGTCAAAGCCACCTATTTATTAAAAGTATTTTCTATATTAAATCCAGATCTGGACATCTATGGAAGAACCTTATGCAACTTTTGACAGTAAAATAGTAGTGTATAATAAGTGCAATATGGCTACTGACAGGGATAATTATAGTCTTGACTAGTAGGAGGATAATACAGCCATTTCTCTCTGAATAGTACCTTTCCATAGAAGCAAATAGGATTCATGTGGATTTATTAACCGCAAAAAGAAATATTGAATTTAAACTATACTTTCTAGCAGATGAGGGTAATAAGTATGACATGATACTTTGATTGGATATTGAGTTTGTATGTCTCCGTAGCAAATATCCCTTGGGGCTGATCTAAGATTGCAGTACTCTTATTTTCTAATTCACTGAATATATCTGGGCATACTGTAAAATAAGCAAATTCCCACAAAGTATGGGAAGGAATTCCCACAGCTGTCTTTGTCAGCAGCAAGAAATTGACACTGTATGGAAAGCAACCTAATTGAGTGAATACATGCTGATTGGTTAGGATCGTTTATGTCACTAGCATAAACAATGCTATTTTCAGCTTGGGTTTTCTTTTTCTAACGCTGATAAATCCCGGATTATTTCTGCTACATTATCTTCTATTCTCTAAACTCAGATGATAAGGAAAGGAAAACAATGGGATGAGGAAGTTTTGGTGAACTGTAAAAAGGTTAAGAAAAGTGTTTAGGGGTTAGGTCAAGACTAATGCAAATAAAATGAGTATTAGCCTAGCTAAACCAGTTACTTATTACCTCCTTGATTCCAACCCCCACCCACCCCCTTCTGTTCAATGTCGTCTGATTCTTGGAAACTGCCTGGACAAGTCCCTGCAGGTTTTTTGGCAAGGTTTTTCAGAGTTGGTTTGTCGCTTCCTCCTTTCTAGAGTTGAGAGAAATCAACTGGCCCAAGGCCATCCAACTGGTTTGGTGCCTGAAGCTGGCTCCCTGGGCCTGATGTCTTAATCATTGCACCAAACTGATCCTTACCTCCTTGAATATACCTCTTTTATTTCACCCCATGTTTGGAGTTCATTATAGCGGTCCCCCTTTCCCTTTCTCTCTTTAGAGAAACTGGAAGGAATTGAAAATCCAGCTTCTGTTACTTCTGCCCGATTAAGCAAAACTCTTCCATCTTCCATCTTGGTGATCCTTGGATTTATCAGAAAATTACCTATTGGCTGAGCTCAACTTGCTAATGACTTTGTGGTTGAATGGTAAAGATGCTTACTAGTTTTCCCCTGCTGTGCCATTATATGAAAAGGAAAGGCTTGGGCAGGGATGGAGGGGCAGCAGAACAAAAGGTGATTTCTGTCTATTCAGACCTCTCAGCGTGGGGTCAGCCAATGAGATGCTTTAGGGAGCTCTGTCTATTACTCCATCAGAAATAAGGCAGTTGTCAAAATGATTGGGAAAAAAGGTTCTGTAGCATCCAGACAATTTAGCAAATGGGTAAAGGCAGCAAATAAAATATTCCTGAACAATGTCTAGCTTATTGTTGATTCTAGTGATTTTTACAATTAAAAATGTTTATGCAGGTTGGTAGTGATAATATTGTTCACTGGGTACCAGAAATATTCCTTCATGGCCTCTGAGGATATAGCCAAGTGTCTGCTCCAAGAGAGAAGAATTATGATTTCCTGATTTTCATGCTAGTTTTCAGAGACAGAGCATATTGCCAAGAATGGCTTCAGACCTATTCAGAAAATAAATCGAGCCCTTCCAAATAATTCAGTAGCATTGTTAGATGTTCCATCACAGTGTTTCTCAACCTTGGCCAGCTGAAGACGCAGGGACTTCAATTCATGCTGGGGAATTCTAGGACTTGAAGTCCACATGTCTTCAAGTAGCCAAGATTGCCAAGATTGAGAAACACTTCTATCCCATTAAATCCTGGCTTCTTCCTGCTGTGATAACAAGATTTTATGCCAACAAGAAGCTTCAATTTGCACACCATTGTAACAGAAGAAGCTGTCATGTGATAGTTTTGGTGACATCACTGATTCGTTTAGGAGAAAGTTCAACTGTCATTTCCAAGGCATATTTGAAACCAAATCTGGTGATCCCTGGAATTATGCTATATTGTGACACCGGTTTGCTCCTAATGAATATTGGAGAGACTGCATGGGGAATACATGCTAAATTCCTAAATTCCAAAGACTTGTTGAATGAGATTATTAGTTGCTAGGGTACTATATCAAATTTTCTTTTTGAGAGAACACCCTGATTTGTAAAGCTTGTTTGAGACAATTGACTTGCAACACTTTATTTTTTCTTGATCCACAATGTTTTAAGAAATTTAACAGTATTGCACTGCTCAAAAAAACCTAAACTATGAATAGGGAAGAGCTGCTGTTTCAAACATGTATAAACTGGTTAATCATATTTGGATACAGTTGAAATAAATTACACTTTTTCAGAGATCAGAAAAGAAAGAATTACAATCTGTCAAAATTCCTTGACAGCAAGTTGTTGGTTGTACTCTTTGTGTAGTACAAGGGCATGCTAGGCCAAACAGGTTCTTCTTGGCTGAGTCTATGAACTGCTCTATACTTACGCAGGCAGACAAACCCAAGTGAAACTAGGTTGGGATGGTATAATTCAACAAATACATCTAGCCTGTCATGGCCTTTGGCTTTTTAAGTGTTGTTTTGACAGAAGACAGACAGAAACCAAACACAAAAGTTGAACTCTACACTGGAAGGCATATGGTCAGCATCTTAATGACAGACAAAACAATGAGTGGAGGCAAAGTTCAGTGATGTTTAGAAATAAGAGGAACCCGTTATAGATGGATGGATTTGTTAATGCAGGACCACAGGCTTTCACAGACAACTGGGATGATGGAGGGTAGATCTCTGTCACTCTCTCTCTCTCTCTCTGTAATTCTATTTACATCACCTGGTATAGATATCTATAGGCACCACTGTAGATCACTGAGAAGAATGTTCCCTTTGGAATTTTCCTTTTATTACAATGACTGTGAAAAGGATGCTGCAAGGAACACACAATTCTGGGACACTAGATAACTACACACCATCCTTTGATCCTTTGAACCACATGCCTATTTTTGGTCAATGAAATTAGATGTGGATGGAACTCCACAAAAGTTCTAGCTTTAAATCTGACTCCATATCTTTGAACCTTGTGCTGTCTTTCCCCCAGATAGAAGTCTCTTTAGAGATTGAGGAGAAATATAGCAACTAGTCACTGAAAAGTCAGGATGGTTTCTGAAGGAAAGGATAGATACTTAGTAGGAAAATTTACTTCTAATTATTGCCACTTACTCAATATACAAAAATATGATTGGATCAATAAATAAAATGCATAGCTGTTGTTATTTTTTTAACAGTAGAAAAGCAACCCCATCAAAAGCAAAATCATTCTCTTTCTTTTTATTTTCCTTTCTTCGCACTTAATATTGGCTGCCTCTGTTGAGAGAGGCCAAATGTCTTCAGTATTTGCTCTGTGCATATACACATATTTAGGAAATACTCTAGTATTTCCAAGCCATAGGATGAATCTCTTTCTAACCTAGAAACCCAGAAAAATCTAAGACAAACTGCTTGTCACCCAAATTATTTCAGACATTCCTTTCTTATGCTGGTTGCATAAATTTTCAACATTTTTTAAAAAGAAAAGCTAGCAAAATTGCATGTTTTCCCAAATGTGGAGTGTGAACTTGAACTCCCAATATTTTTAACAATGGCTTTCTAGGCTGCAGAATTTTGGGAGCTGACATTGAGAAAGCATCAAATGTCTGAGTAGGATAACTTATTTATTTTTGCATTTTAAAAATCCATTTATACTTTTCCTTTATGCAATTAAGGGACCATTCAGGGGTCTCCCCCCTGCTTTTTTTTTGTTCTCCCAACAACAAAACTATATGGTAATTTAGTAGAGATCTAATGATTGGTTTAAAGTCACACACACCCCTCTTCCAAATGAAAACATCTAGCAGAGGACCAAAGCTAGAACAACTATATCTGCATCACTGCAAGTAGAAAATGAAAAATCTCTTGCCAATTATTACAAATAATTCTTCCTGGCATTATATGTTCAATTCTTTAGCTGGCCTGAACAGACAGGAAGATTTGTAGACAGAGGTAGAAAGTGTCAACAAGCAGCAGCTGAGCAAAGGTTAAGCATACTGCCTGCCAAAAGGTTGGCAATGACCACTATAACTGGTGTTTTCCACTTCAAGACCTTCATTGTTTCTTATTCAAACTCTCTTGTTGGAAAAGGAAGGGAAGGCAGCCTTGTAAAACTGAGGCTTTAGGAGAGTTGAATTGTTCTCTATTACTGAAATCCAAGCTCCACAGTCCATTTTTTTTATTTCCAATCTCTCTGCTACTTCAAACAGCTAATAAAAGGGATCCATCAACATCTGGCCCCCACTCTCTGGAATATTATCCCACGAGAAGTGAAGTCCACCTCCACACTCCTGGCCTTCCAGAAGAGCCTAAAAACTTAGCTCTAATGCCTGGCTTGGGGCCTCTATAGAGTGATCTATGACAATTCACCATAGTCAACTTGCCATGCCAACTCACTTCAAGACAACTCACTGCAGGACAAGAGTTATGCTAATATCAGAGAAATTGTGGAATAGAATCATTACAGAAAGGATGCAAAAGAAGGGACAGAATGATATGTGAATGGCAAAAATTAAAATAATGTTTATTTATTTTAAATAATTAAATAGAATTGTTAAATTGTCCCTCAAAGAATTGCCTTGCGGTGAGTTGGCCATGGCAAGTTGTTCTGCACCAAGTTGCCTGTTGTGAGTTGGCTGCGTTGAGTTGGCCACAGTAAGTTTGCTGCAGCGAATTGGCTGTGACAAGTTGTCCCATTACCCTATAGAGGCCTGCTGCATTGGGTGTGGTTGACGGGACAGAGAAGATTCTCAGCTCCAGAAAGCCCTTCACCTTGGTTTTTTAATTTTAATTTTGACTTTTTATTCTAATTATTTTTGTACTTTTAAACTTTAATTATATTGTAAACTGCCCAGAATCGCTGTATTAGTGACATGTGTGCCCTAGAAATCCAATGAATGAATGAATGAATGAATGAATGAATGAATGAATGAATGAATGAATGAAAAAAGTAAACATCTAGATTCTATGAGTTCATATTACATACAGCTGCATATAAATTAGGGTCCCCTTTTAAAAATTCCTTGCGTGTGTGTATGAAATACATATCTACATATATTTTAAAAATCTCACATAAAAATCTCATTGACTGGAATTTCCCACACCACTTGTTGTGCCCATTTTTGGTGCCAATCCTTAAAGGTTAAGTGAGGTAGAAAATGAGTCTCCTTTACATTTGTCTTCCTGAACAGCAGCCAACTCCTGCCAAATCTTTCAACATATATTTTGTGGAATGAATAAACAGATCCCATAAGCTCTAGGGTGGATGGATGTAGGAAAGCGGCTGCTAGTATTTGATTTCTGCTGAGCCATCATTTATTTCTTTTGTGGCTACAGGATACATTATATCTTTAGATTGCTAGCTTGAGCCAAAAGCCTGTACCCAGTGCCCTGAATTAATGTGAACATTTCTTTTGAGTGTTTCATAATTTGAAGCATTTCAAAAACAATTTTGCTTTGTTGTTTTGTAAATGAGATTTTGACTAATTCCAGCTCTTATTAAAATTGAAGATTGTTTTACAAGGGACCATTTAGTGGTAGAGAAGTTTGCAAGATACTGGCTTCCATTTGTTGCATGAGGGAGAAAGTCTAGAAAATATGCTTTATACACCCAGTGTATCAAAAGCACTGAACAGCTCTTGCACAAGGAAGATATCAATCAAAGGAAGGTAGTGGCTGATACGATAAGAACTTAATGTCACTGACATCTCATGTCATTTGTTCAGCAAAGAGGATTGTATGTACCAGTAAATACAAATAAGGGAGAGGCCAAAAGGAAAAGGGTCATAAAATATTGCTTAAAAGCTAAATATCAGTGCAATCGGAAGATACCCTGTGAACAATTATGAGTTTTATTGGCTACCAACCCTATGACTTGCACAAACTCAGGATTGCAAGCTTGCAAGGAAGTGTGCTTGTATATTTAATACTGGCCTTGGAAGAATAACATGGAAGGATACATTTATGTGCCAACTACTTAACATAACAAGTTAGATTTGTTTTTACACAGCACAGGAACTGTTAATTTTGGGGAAGGGGCCTGGAGAGATATTTACTTGTAGGCAAACACAGGGCTGGTCAGGCTTGTACCATGCACTATATATTAGTTAGCGCAGGATTTGGGATTGTTCCCTCACTTTTTAATGGATGTGGATTTTTTTTTGTTTTTGCTTTCTATATACAATAAGCTTCTTTTAGCCTTACTACAGATGTATGCACTTTGTGATTCCAGCAGACAAGGAGATAGCAGATTAGATGTTCAGCAATGGAAAATGGGAAGTTTGAGGCCAGGAAAGGAGATTTGGGGGTTGTGTAAGCAGAAGATTTTTCACCCCTAATTTAAGGCAAAAAACACACAACATTTCCCTTTCTGCTCCCTAATCCCTCATGAAGTAATTTGGAGCTACAACATTGCATTTCTGCTGACCTAGAACCAGGTGGTGTTCAGCAGGTTCTGACCAGTTCTGGAGAACCGGTAGCAGAAATTTTGGGTAGTTCGGAGACCTGGCAAATACCACCTCTGACTGGAGATTTTATAGTATCCTTTCCTTGTCATGCCCACCAAGCCACCCCCACAGAACCGGTTGTTAATTGAATCCTACCACTGCCTAGAACCCTAGAGAAGCCCCAGGGATCACCGTGAACCAATCAGTGCTCGCATTCAGTTGACCAATGGTAGGATGTCATCTGATCAGTGTCCTTTCCCCATAACAATGATATACATTAGAGCAGCAAAAATCCTCTCTCCTCATGCCAAACAATAAGAAAATTTTTTTTTTAAAAAAACTTTATATTTTATAGACGGACATGCATTTGGTGAATTAAAAAAAATCTGTTGTTACGAAGGGGAAAAATTATGGTTGTGGTGACAGCACACATTTGCTATATTTGAGACAGAGGCAGTAGCTGGGCAAGGGCCAGGAGGCAAGGAGAGATGAGAATTGCCACCAATAAGAAAATGGCTACCTCACAGACTCAGCAGTTTCATGACTGTAAAAGGGGGGGGGTTCTGCCATTCTAAATACATTACAGCAAAGCAAGAAATAAATTAACCCTGAAGCCAAAATACCGATGAGGAGATTACACAGTGCAGAGTTGCTTCTGGCAGTGAGCAAAGAGCCCATGCAGACATGCTCAAGGTAATCATATTCCACTGCTGGAATGGCCTGGGAGTAGCCCAGACCTTAACCCAATTGAAAATCTGTGGAGCCGACTAAAGAAACTTGTTAGTCAGAAGCAACCTAGCAATAAATTAATAGTTAATAGAAGCAATCATTCAATCTTGGTTTCACATTCCAAAGATTCATCTCACTTCTTCATTTGTACTTAATTTAGAAGGAGAACTGAAATTTATTTCTGCAACACATGTTTCCAAATATTATGGAATTTTTCTTTTTTCTTTTTTGCCAAATATTTGGAATTTAAGCCTAGGTTGTCAGCAGATCATCTGTTACATGAAACATAAACCCTTTAAATAGTCGGCCTTCTGTTTTTTCTTTGATGTTTTTCTTTTAATCTCTTTTTAAGATTGTGCTTCTAGAAGTGGATGAAATAATTGTTTTAAAAGAAAAGTCTATAAGTTGCATGATGTCCTGTGTAACTCTACAGATGTATAAATAACAAGTATCCAAAGAGCATCAGGCATTTGAAAAAAGGAAATGTGATTCACACATTGCCATATTAACTTAGGGTAAATATTTTTTTTGCTTTTCTGGTGCTTGGTATCTTTTAAACACGGCAAGCAATAAAGAAAGATTTACTACATGAGTCAGAGAATCTTTCTTTCCATAAAAAATATGCAGAGGGCAGTGAAAAGAAGATAGATAATCTAGCATATTACGTTGAGACATGCAGATTTCATTTTATCCATCTATTTCATTTGTTAAAGTAACAGTTATTATTCCAGTGAAGAAATTTAATTGCTGCTCGTTGCAGTCAGGTCTTAAACTTCAGTAGGATTATGACATAATCCTTTTAAGAACATGGACTGGATAAAATCAGTTAAACCACTTTCCCATCCACATGTTTACTTTGCAGTTAGAACACAGTACTTCTAGTCCAGAGACTGAACTTCAGAGCACACATCCAGGGATCTGTAGCCAGGAAAAAGTCTCAGGTTACACCTCCTCACACACACAAGAATGAACATGCTGGTTAATCACAGAATCTTTTTCATATATTCCTCCTTTTTAAAGAATGAAAATACTTAAAATATAAAAAAAAACACTTAGTCTTAGAGGACAGCTGGATGAGCATGTATGCACAGTAATTCCAAATGTAAGACCACACTTGGAATATTGCATCCAGTTCTGGTCACCACAATGCAAAAAAGGTGTTGATGTTGGAAAAGGAACATAAATGATTCTGGAGGCTAAAACGTATGAAGAACAGTTAGAGGAATTGGGTATGTTGAGTCTAATGAAAAGAAGGACTAAGGGGATATGATAGTACTGCTCCAATATTTGAGTGGCTCCTACAATGACAAGGGGATCAAACAATTTTCCAAAGCCCCAAAAGGAAAGAAAAGAAACAATGGTTGGAAACTAACCAAGGAGAGAAGCAACTTAAAACTGAGGAGAAATTTCCTAATGGTGAAATCAATTAACCAATGAAACAGTTTGCCTTCAGAAATTGTGGGTGCCCCACTACTGAAGGCTTTCAAAAAGAGGCTGGACAACCATTCTTCTGAAAGGATACAGTATTTCCTGCTTGGGCAAAGGGTTGGACTAGAAGATCTCTAAGATCCCTTTCAACTCAATTATTCTATGTTATTTTTATGTTATACTAAGTGCTCGTTTTATTATTTTTGCACTGAAACAAAATGCTATGTAATTTCAGATAGATTTGCCTGTCTAAAGGGGACATACCACTATTCAATCCACATTCTTAAATTATTTAGCTAGACGATATCACTGGGACATTTATATATTTTATATCTAGGTATGATGAGTAAGTACCAAACACTTTTTCCCCACAAGGAATAATGTAGTGAGTCACAAGGCAGCTGACAACCAACAAATTCTAACTTGTGCATTGAATATCAAACAAATGATAAGTACCGGGACAAAATTTTCATGTCAAAATGCATTAAGTACCAAATTCGATAAGTTTCAAAAAAGTTACCAATATACCACAGTACTGTACTGTAGTGTGAGTTGGGGTGAAATTCAACCACCTCAGGAGAGATGGTAGGGGCGATTTGAATCAGTAAAATATTGCCCCAATCGCTCCTGGTTGCTATTAGTATTATACCAAGCCATGCCCACAGAGCCGGTAGTGAAAAATTTTGTATTTCACCCCTGGTGTGAGTACTATAATCTGGGCTACTATACTACTAGAAATTTAGTATGAGATCAGTTTGTGCTCTACTACACTATCTGGTATAAGTCAGCCTGAATATAATACTGTTGTATTTTCCAGATTGTTATATCTAACTGCCTTCCTTCAAATTGGGCAGAAAGTTATTTCTTGTATGCTTTGTCTGGGAAATACTTCTAATTTTTCCTCTTTGCTCTAGCCTCATGGCAATGGTTATTTCAATTAATTGCAACATTTTGGCTACCTTAGTGGGGGAAAAAAGTATAATTTTTCATTATCCTTAACCTTGCTTGGCAGCTTGCTAAATCGTTATTGTTACAATTATAATTTCACAAGTGTCAGTTGCCAAGAATTTACATTTGCTGAAGCTGCAAACTGTTCCGACAGAAATTTTCCAAGGATGACTGAAGTCAAGTTACATTCTTTTTATAATAAGAATTGGACAGACATGCAATATCAGAGGTGAAAGATTCTTCACCTCTTGCTAATAATCACCAGGAAGTGTCAAAGGAGCGCTCACTGTATGGATTTGAACATCAATTACTTGATTTTCTTTTTAATGCTTGTAACAAAAACCATTACGGACAGGTTTAAAATTTTGTGAAAGTTGGTAAGTCTCTGTCTCCAAAGCTATGACCTGTAATAGCAAATGTAATATAGTTGCTTAATGGTGAGGGAAATGCTTTGACTGTGCACAAGGTTACCTATATGATGCTCAGGTAACACATTGAGCTGTTGTATGTTTAGCCTCAATTAGGTAGTATCACATAAACCATAAAGTATAGTTTACAAGCCATAATTGGTGGCTATGTTAGATTGCTATTTTTAATGCAGAATTATGCCTGTCTAGCAGAAGTTATGGGACTGTTGATGATTTTAGTTACATTTGCTGCCAGTAATGCTCTTCTGCTCTGCTAAAACTGAAATCCTGCCATTTTGAAGACAACAATTCAAATTTCAGAGTTGAAATATAGTTGGATATCTCACAAAAACAAGGGTAGCCGGGTTTTTTTGTAACAAAGAAAAATACAGAAATGAGGAGTACAAAACATAAAATGTTCAATTTCAGTGTAATTTCAGGTGTGTCACATCTGGGGGCAGAATTACAGCATCGGTAAACTGCTAAGAAATAAAAAAGTTTGATTCAGGTGTCTAGGAAGATTCTCAGTCATTCAGGTCATAGTTGTCTCAAAGGTGATGGTTTGTTGTTATTTATTTTGAAAAGGCAACTGGACTGATTTTTTTTTTTTTTGATATGGAAGAAGAAAAAGATGTTTTGCTTCCCATCCCAGAAGCTTCATCAGTTCTACTGGATTGTAGGGGAGATGGAAGGGAAGTACTGCCAGTTAGGATAGTGGTGGTGGTGGGGAATAGAAGGATAAGTTGTGACCGGATGGTGAGATTAGGGAGTGGAAAGATTGTTTTCTCTGCAGTCAACTGGTCTTAATGCTCTCTGAGAACTGTTGAGGCTACTTGGGGCTTTATCTGTGCCCTCAGGGTCACCTGAATCAGAGGTGTGGATTTTTTTTGGAACAGCCAAAAGGACTGCATTGTCTACTGGAGATAAGTGGTGTCCTCCCCACCTGTTGAGGGGGGGCTGTTCATTTTTAACATAAATGGACTCTTTTACCCCTATTTCAAACCAATAGTCCTCTCTGTCCAGAATGTGAACTTTGCTGTCTTCAAAAGAGTGACCCAGTTTGATTCAGTCTTCTATTCTTATTTTTTGTTCTGTAAAAAGGGTTTGATAATTATTATTAGAGTGCAACACATTTAATAATACATCTGCTTAACTTGTAGCTGTTGTGATGGGAAAGCTTAATATAAGAGAGAAAGAATAACTGACTGGGCTAAAGATAGCTATGCTTTTTTCCCCTTCAGTTTGCTGTGTTTTATTAATGCATGTTAGACTTGGGTCAGCCAATTCAAACAGTAGCAAAAATGAGGTCAGAATACCAACTGGAGTCATTCTGATTGTGGACTTTGAAGAACATTGTAAGAAAAAAAAAGTTATTTTTAGCTTGTTCATTTTGGATGTACTGTGTTGCTAATAACACATCACCTGAGAATTTTATCATGAAAGAAAATTATTTCTCCTCAGAGATTTGTGTTTTCCTGGGCAGACTAGTATTTCAAAAAATAATGCAGATAGTAAATCCAAATAATATATGTACATAGATGATAAAGTAATTGATTTAGGAATAATGAAGCACCCAGAATGCATGTGTGTGTGTGTGTGCACACGCGTGCACACACACACACACAAACATTTTATATACTGCATTCATTATATATATCTGATTTTGTGTGGATCATATTTGAGATTCCCATAAATACTAAAACTTTCCAAAGTAAATGCTTTTATTAAAAAAAGCCATAGAACAAAACTGCTTCTACTTCAGTTGTAGCCAAATCAATTCTAATTAAGATGATTTAATAATAAGGGTTGTGACATTAAAACTCTTTTCATGCTCTCTTAACAGCTCCAATGCCAATTCTTCTTGAAAAAGGAAGTATGCTAGGAGCAAGGTGGGATAACTCACCACAGCCAACTTGCCATGAGCCAACTCACCATGGGACAAATGGGCCATCACTTGAGACTTTCAAGAAGAGATTGGACTGCCATTTGTCAGAAATGATGTACGGTCTTCCGCTTGGGTGGGGGATTGGACTGGATGACCTACAAGATCCCTTCCAACTCTGAATATCTGTTAAATCTGTTAAATTCAACAATTCAATTTAATGATTTAAAATAATTTTTATTTTTATTTTTGCCACTCACATTTCATTTTGTCCTCCCTTTTGCATTCTTTCTTTAATTATTCTATTTCACCCTTTCTTTAATATTAGTGTAACCCTGGTCACTCAGACAGACTCATTCAGTGATCTATCTATCTGCCATCAGTTACCTGAGTCTGTCACATAAAATTTGCCAAGGAAAATAAACTTAACATGATGCATACCATACCTTTAATTTTGTATGGTAGCAAAATAATGCTTAGATTATAGAAAGTCTTTTGCCTGTGTTTATCATGTTAAGATGTAGAATGTCTTTTTAAAAAAATAGGAATCCCAGAATATGGTAAAATAAACTGGCTCCAAATCACCAAAGGAATGAGATAAGGCTACATACTATTCTCTTATTTATTCAACCTACGCAATCAATATACAAGTAGTCCTTGACTTATGACCATAATTGAGCCCAAAATTTATGTTGCTAAGTGACACATTTGTTAAATGAACTTTGCCCATTTTGGCTTTTTTGCCACAGTTGTTAAGTGAGACATTGCAGTTGTTGAATTATTGACCCAATTGTTAGTGAATCTGAGTTTCCCATTGACTTTGTTTGTTAGAAGGGGATCTCATGGCTCTGAGACACTGCAACTGTCATAAATAAGAGCCACTTTCCAAGCATCTGAGTTTTAATCACATGACCACGGGGATGCTGCAATGGCCGTAAGGATGAAAAACAGTCAGAAGTCACTTTTTTCAATGCTGTTGTAACTTTGAACAGTCACTAAATGAACTGCTGTAAGTTGAGGGCTACCTGTATACAGAGGGAGGCTGGATCGCAAGAAGACGGGTAGAGGAAGAAACAAAATAATCCGTACTGTGTCAATGATGATATTGTGATAGCTGAAAATGCAAATGATCTGTAAACTCAACATTCTAGTCCTGAATGTTGAGGATCACCATGGGAAAAAAGGGACTAAGATTAAATGTAAAGACCTTCTTCTTCTTTTTCTTCAGCGTTTGTCTCGCGCTCGGGCGAGGTCCGCTAATGTCCTTGAGTACTGCTTCCACACCTCTCTGTCTGCCACGTGTGTCGGGTCTGCCTTCGCGATCTCTAGATCGGCCTTGATCGTGTCCATCCAGCGTTGTTTAGGTCTACCACGCGGTCTCGCTCCTCTGACAGTCACCTTCATTACAGATTTGATGATGGATTCTTCCTTGGCACGGCTCACGTGGCCGAACCATCGTAGCCGGGACTGCCTCATGACCGTGGGGATGGGCACGACGTTGAACCGTCTACGCACTTCTTCGTTCCTGACGCGATCGAGTAGGGTGAGGCCTACCGACCATCGGAGCATTCGCATCTCCATTATCTGGAGTCTGCTTTCGACTTCTTTGGTCGTCGGCCAGCACTCTGCGCCGTATATGGCCACGGGGCGCACCACAGAGTTATAGATTTTCGCCTTCAGGCGCATCGGCATCTTCTTGTCACAGAGGACGCCCGTGACGGACTTCCATTTGCCCCACGCTGCATTGATCCTGGCTGCCACCTCAGTTTGTAGTAGGCCTTCTTCCCCAAGAGTAGTTCCCAGGTACTTGAAGGTGGAGGCGCGCGGTAGCTCCTGCCCGTTCACGTGGATGGAGCCTGTCATTTCATTATCAGTGGTCAGGTATTCGGACTTCTTTAGGTTCAGCCGGAGCCCGAACTGCTCGAGGTGGTCGTGCCACTGTTGGACTCGGTGCTCGAGTTCAGCCTTGCACAGGTTGGCCAGGAACACATCATCGGCGTAGAGCAGTGTCCATGGGGCGGGCGTGTACAGGTCGTGTGTAATTGTGTCCATCACCAGAATGAACAGCAGTGGTGAGAGAGCAGAGCCCTGGTGTACGCCGACGGTAATATTAAACTCCTCTGATATCCCAGCTGCCGCTTTTACACGGCTTTTGTGACATCTGTATAGGAGTTGGACCCATTGTACGAGCAGCTCAGGCACGCTGTGATCTCGCAGTGCGTACCAGATGAGATCGTGCGGGACTCGGTCGAAGGCCTTTTCCAAGTCTAGGAAGGCGGTGTGGAGCGGGATTTTCTTCTCTCTGTGAGCCTCCATCAGCATCCGCACACCGAAGATGGCGTCGGTGGTGCCGCAGTTCTTGATGAATCCAGCCTGGTTGACACTGATGTCGACGATGTCCCGAATGCGCTTATCAAGGACGCGCGTTCAAAGATCTTCATAGTGTGTGACAGTAACCTGACCGGTCTGTAGTTGGAGCAGTCCGCTGGGCTGCCCTTTCCTTCCAGATCGGAACAGTGGTGCTGCGGTACCAGTCGTGTGGCACTTTTCCCGTGGAGACGATGTTGTTGAACAGCTCGCACAGCCACAATGCCGAGCCCGGTAGTGCCTTTTTCCAGAAGTCGGCAGGGATGTCGTCTGGTCCTGTTGCCTTACCGTTTTCATGGCCTTGATGGCGTCGGCGACCTCGCTGGCATAAATGCCTGAGACTGGGCCTTCAACTGGGTCACCTCGCGGGGTTCGTGGGTGTGGGAACTCCTCGGTGGAGATCTTCTCGAAGTATTGCCGCCACCTCTCCGCAGCGTCTCTGGGGTTGACGAACAAATTTCCCCTTTCGTCGTTGATCCCATGAAACTGGTCAATGTCCAGGGTCTTCCTGTGTCTGCTTTTGGCTGGGCGGTAGATCTCATTCTCGCCTTCTCGCGTGTTCAGCTTCTCGTAGATGTCATCGTAGTGGGAGCTTCTGGCTGTCGCTACTGCTTTCTTGGCTGCCTTTTGGCCGCCTTGTATTCGCAGAGCTTCTCGCTGGTCTTGTCCTGAAGAAAGGCCTTGTAGAGCCGTTTCTTCAGGTGTACGGCATCTTGTACTTCCGGTGTCCAGAGCCATGTATCTCGTTCGATGCGTCTCCGTCCTGGCTTGGTGCAACCAAGCTGTTGGCAGCCGGCAGTGTGAACAGTGCTCTTCAGCATGGACCACGCTTCCTGTGGCCCGTCGACCATCTGCAGGAACTGCTCTGGTTTGATGAGGGGTCCCGCCATCTTCTTCTGGTTCCACCACTTGATTCGTGGCTGGTCTGCATTCCTTTTGTCAATCCTGGTCTTGGGCTTGCTGATCCTGATCTTCGCCATCAGCGGCCTGTGCTGACTGCTCGATTCTGCACGGGTACACCTTGGCGTTGAGCACGTTTTTAGCGGCTCTTCGTCGACGATGATGTAGTCGATCTGTGTGTGGTGGCTCCTGTTTCTGCTATGGTAGGTGAGGAGTTGAGATTCTCGCCTAATGAAGCAGGTATTCATGATGGTCATATCATGGGAGTCGGCAAAGTCCAGGATCCTCTGGCCATTCTCATTCGTATCGCCTGTGCCATGCCCACCGTGGCACTGGTGTCCGTTTTGTCCCGCCCTACATGACCATTCAGGTCGCCCGAGATGATGATGTCGTCTTCGTGTGGGATCTGCCTGAGTTGGATGTCGAGCAGTTCCCAGAAGGTATCCTTCTCCTCCTCGTGACATCCGGTCTGAGGGGCGTGGGCGGACAAGATGTGTAGGCGCTGCCTCTCGGTCGCTACGACGATTATCATCAGTCGTTCTGTGAGGCGCTTAACTTCTGCGACGGAGCTTTGCCAGCTTGGACTGACAACCACAGCTACACCGCCGCGGTTTTCCTTACAGCTGGTGTATATGATCTTGTAGCCGTCTATAGTCGTAGCCTTGTTGCCCTTCCAGCGAGTTTCCTGGAGGCAGCAGATGTCCAGCTTCCTGTCCCGCATGGCCCTGACGATCTCGGTCGAGCGTCCAGTCAGCGAATCCACGTTCCAGGTGGCCACCTTGAGCGTCTTTAAATGTAAAGACCAAACTAATGATAACAGATCCAGCATCCAGGGTTAGCATTGACAATGAAGATACTGAAGAGTTGAACAGCTTCTGCTTTTTAGAATGGACTTACTCAAAGTAAAATAATCATCAGTCAAGATGTTGATTACTACAGACTAACACCTAGAAGCCAAAAGATGTTCATATGCCACTAGAGTTCTGGACCTGCAAAGGTCAACATTGTGCAGGTAATGATTTTCCATTTATCAAGGCCAACCCTGGATTTTAAAGAAGCAAGATAAGAAGAGCAGTGACATTGTTGAACTTTGGTGCTGGTGGAGATTCCTGAGTATGTCACTGACAGTCAAGACAGAAATCGGATGAATTATAAAACAAATAAATCTGGTGTTTGTACTTGAGACATAATTGACCAGGCTCAAATGATCATATTTTGAATATTATAATTATAGAAAAATCTAGCTCTTTCAAGAAGTCTAGGATGCTGAGAAAGATGGAAAGAAAAGAAAAGAAAAGGAAGACTGGTAACAAGGTAAATGAAGATTACTGCAGCAAAGGGGTGCACAGTTGGAAAACAAAATTACATATAGATCATCCTGGAGATCATCCAACATATACAGTTGCTAAGCCACAGCTCTAATGGCACATAGTAAATTTTTGGTGCATGTGAATGACCTTGGGAGACGGAGTTAAGAAGAAAGAAATGTTGCCTAGGGAATGATTGGAAAAGGTGAGGGGAGTCCACAGCTGCGTTACAGGCAAAGAATTCAGAAAGGATCTTCCCTAATTTATCAGGCTATAAAAAGAGAGGGGGTGGTAGATTCCTACCTTTAGATTTGCAACATTCTGTTAGTCTTTCAATAAAGTAGAATGAGCTCATCTGATTGTGTTTCCTGTCTGATCTGCATGGGGAAGCTGACAATTTTTGGGTGAGACTGGATGGGGAATAAATTCCATTGTGCTTTTTGGCTCAGATGTTTGTTATTTGATGTATGTCTGTGCACGTGTGTCTATACACACATATATTGTGCACATACATTTTAGGGTAATCTTTTCTGCATCTGTACCTAATATAGTATGCAATGTAAAACTTGCTACCATAGTCTTCATAGTAATTGCATAGTATTTGAAACAAGGTTGGCTCTGCAAACGTCTGTAGACAGATTCTGAAATCAGTTTATCGGCTTTGTATCAGCCTTGAAGCACACTATACAGCAACTACATAGACATTTACCTGATTTGACAGAATTATTGAGGTATACAAATGGGCTGAAAGAGTACAGTTTAGTATCTGCTGGAGGCATCTTTGAAGTAGGGGGCCTATGCTGAAACATGTGTCTTGACGTCATGATGCAAGCCAAGTGTCTGATACCAGGAGCATGCTGTTTGTAACTTCTTAAATGTAACAAATGTCCATAAACCTATTTATTTTTGGCATTAGGCAATTGTAGTAGGACTCAGTACAAGACCTTTCCCATAGAAAGTAGTACTTCTAAAACCTCATGACATTTCTGAGGGCTGATAGTTAGATTTTACTTTGGTGTGCATTCTATTCTTGAAGCAATGCTACAAGAGAAAGAACCTCTGTTTTATCAGGCCATGAAAGAGGACCCCAAAAATTAAAAGGTGCAGGATGAGAGTCCACCTTCATGGTTGAAAAATGCTTCAGACTTCTGTCTTCATTTTGGTTCTCTAGGAAAAGGTTGGTGAAACAAACTGTAAATGTAGTTGAACTGTTTACCAACATTATACTGCCTTCCCTTTAGAAAATTGATTGCTCAGAAAATTCTTAATTTGTGCTTCCTGCCACTTGAATCATTGTCTTCTCTTACTCAGTGATGCTTGTCAACTGGAAAGTGGGCAGTTCGAGATCCAAGTACTGCATGACAGGGTGAGTTCTCATTCCTGCCTCAGCTCCTGTCAACCTAGCAATATGGAAACATGCAAATGCAAGTAGATAAATAGGTATTACTTCAGTAGGGAAAGTGACAGCGTTCTGTGCACGTTGATGTATAGTCATGCCATCTACATGCCCTTGAAGACATCTTTGAACAACACTAGTTCCCTTTGCTAGGAAACAAAAGATGAGCACTGCTCCCTAGAATTGGAGACAACTGGACAGGAGAAACCTTTACCTTCAATGTATTACTTTAATTGTTGAAATTCTTAAATTTTTGGGAAGTCATTAAGTCATGGGAAAGCAACAATGTCTTGTTCAGGTGAAATATTTATATGCTACTAGTCAGTGGCGGGCTTCAAATATTTTTACTACCGGTTCTGTGGGTGTGGTTTGGTGGGCGTGGTGTGACTTAGTGGGCATGGCAGGGGAAGGATACTGCAAAATGTCCATTCCCACCTCACTCCAGGGGAAGGATACTGTAAAATCCCCATTCCTGAGGGAAGGATACTGCAAAATCCCATTCTCTCCCCATCCCACTAACCTGCTTTCCAGCTCTGTTCTCCTGTGCAGGGCAACAAAAGAAGACCCAGCTGATCAGCTGGGACTTGGGAGGCAGAGAATAGATGGGGCCAAGGCCAATCAGAGGTGGTATTTACTGGTTCTCCAAACTACTCAAAATTTCGGCTACCAGTTCTCCAGAACTGGTCAGAACCTGCTGAATACCACATTTGCTGATGGTGGTCTCTTATTCAGGCATTGATACTTAATCTCAACAACACTACAGTTTCAGGACCTTAAAATATGATTTACAAATTACATGCTGGTTTATCATTGACTATAAGAAACCTAAAGATGTTTTAGGGCCAAATCCTAAAATGAGTATCTAACTTCTTTGACAGTTATTATGACGATCATTTGTGTTCCTCAATCATGCCAAAATGTCATTCATACAGTTGTATGACATCCAAAATTCTGAAAGCCTAATAAGATTTAGCTTTCCTTCCCTATAAATAATTTAATCAGATTAATGACATTGTTCTACCTGAGGGATTCTGTAATTAGTAGATTTGTGAAGCAGCAAGCCAAGCTATCTACTATTAGCACCTGGAGGAATTCCTGTTGTCTTTGTTGGCGAATATGAATATTCCTGTCATGCAAACTGTAAAGATAATAACCCATTGGCATTTTGTAAGCTATATAAATCCATGATTTCACATTAAATATTTAAACGCAGGAGGTGTTATTTGTTAAATGGGGACTGATAAAAAAAAGGTTCAACCATTACTGGTTTATTTTTTTCAACATCACTTGGCAAATCCCTTTTAGTTGAAGATGCTTTATTTGAGTTTTATGCTTTACTTTTTAATTTTTCTTCCCCCTCAAGCTGTATATTCATTCAACTTCCTCTGAGATGGATTTCAGACTTTGCAGGTAAAACACTCCAAATGTTTTTACAGAAGATTTACCCTTTGCCTATAAAAAAAGAAACTCAAACTATAAGCATAAACAGATACAATGCTACTGAAGTGCCTCAATGCTTAGCAGATCACTGAAAAGTTTGAAAGTAGAACGGTCTAACACAGCTGCTGTTTGAAAAATCAGTTTACCTGTCAGCTTCCTGTATAATACACAAAACAACTCATGACCCACTGAATCAGTGATGGGATTCAATTTTTTTTACTACCAGTTCTGTGCATGTGGCGGTGGGCTTGGCAGAGGAAGGATATTGTAAAATCTCCAGTCAGAGGTGGTATTTTCTGGTTCACTGAACTACTCAAAATTTCCGCTACCAGTTCTTCAGAACTGGTCAGAACCTGCTGAATACCACCTCTGCACTGAATCGAGGCTGATCTACACAGCATTTCTGCAAAGGGATGGGCAAAGAGTTTGTGGGTTGGGAAGACTTCCATGAGCAAGTTGCGATCTACCCTGCAACGTTCCCATTTACTTGTTTATGCAAACTTTCCTAGAAGGAAGTTGCAAATCTAAACCTTCCATCAGGCTCCTGCCATTAATCTTGGTGCCATGATCCCCATAGACTCTTTCCATGCAAACTCCCAGGCAGGCTTCCCTTATGGACTTCTGAGAAGGTGTCAAGGAACCTTGAAAATGACTTCTGACTTCTTCTCTGCTTTTGGATTGAGCTTCCTCGTGGGAAGCTGGCAATGAAGCATCATAAAACTTGCTTACTTCCCCCCTTCTTTCCTCTCTTTGTCATTCTTCCCTCCCTCTTTTCTTCTCCTTCCTCCCTCCTCCCTTTTTTTCTTCCTTTGTCCCTCTTCTCCCTTTTTCCTTTGCTCCAGTTATTTTTCTTCCTTTCTCTTCCTCCTCTCCTTCCTTCCTTCCTTCCTTCCTTTCCTCCCTCCCTCCATCTTCCAAATCAATAACATAAATAATCGAGTATTTTCCATGCAATCGTTTTTGGGGCTGAGCGGGTAGGGTATTAAATTTAGTTTAGCTTCAAGTTCATAGTTATTTTATTTGCTTAATACTTGTATTAAAGTGTGGGTAAATGGAAAAAATGTATTTCTATTAAAATGTCATATGGTAGATAGTGAAAACTAGAGGTTGGAGGGCAAGCATAGATAACTTGTGACAATGGATCATAAATGACCTCAAACTTCTTTTCTAGTGCAATTGCTAAATTGTACAGTTTTACAAGGTTCTTTCACATAAAAAGAAGTTTTTATTGTATGTCCTAAAATATATTGAACCGATTTAGAAATGAAGGAAAATGGCAAAACAACTTTCTTCTGTTCACATACACTTACACATACTCACACATACAGAACATTTCAAATGACTAACACATTTTGAGTAATCACTCTAAGACTTAGTCTCCCTGTCCCGCATTTCCCAAGTGAAGCTTCTGGCAGGGAGAGGTAGCTAATATTATAATAAACAGTGAGGAACAAAAGTTGCTTAGCTTTTTAAATAAAAATATGTGAATTTTTCACTTGAAAGAGAGGAGTTATAAATTTTCAGGTGAAAACTGTGAAGTAAAAATCTTAGCTGGATAAAGGCCTGTTTTCAATAATTGCCACATCAGGCGAGAGTGAAACTGAGATAACTGATGACCTTTTGAAGTCCTCAGAATAAATTATGGTTTGTGTGCAAGAGAAGATAACACTGTTTAAAAGATTTATGCAACAGCTCTTCAAAGAGCCTGAGACATTAGCACACACTGTAATAAATGAGCCACAGTTTCATGTAGGGAATTATTTACATGAGAGAATCTTGGAATCTTATCTACCTGGTCATCCTACTGCTTCTGCACTCTCTGTTTAATCAAAACAAGAGGAGAAATTTCTGAATCCGATCAATTTTCTAACAGCTATGGAAATGGTAATGATGGACTAGGTGGTGATATGAATTAAGAAAGCTGGATTGCAATCAAAGGACTTGGCAAGGACTTCTTTCTTTAGGGAGATTGGATTGCGGCCTAAGCCTCAATTTACAGGACATATGTTGGAAAAGCAGTGCTGTCTCTTTCAAGAAATTACAAGCCGCAGCTCTCTTCAAACTTTTAGGCTTCTTTGGTGGTCTTGCTAAGCAACTGCCACCCAAATACATCAGAGAGCCTTCCACCATATCAGAAAAAAGAGTTGGATGACTAAATAAATACTTATCATAGCAGGTGCCACAAGCACATCTGTTGCAGAAGCTCTATTTCTTACTGGATTGTAAATTTTGCTAGCTCAGGACAAAACAGTTCTCACAACTGAGCAGCGATTATATATGAAAGGTAACACAATAATAACACTTTTTTAAAAATTGTGGAATTTGAAGATAGTCTGTAATTAGCCATCAGTAAGAGATAAAGAGGCCACTTTGTTTTCATAAGCCAAGAGAACTTTTCTTTGGGAAAAACAATATACACATATGTAGGAAAAAGCACAAACTTTAAATATATATTGGGTAATGATGTCAACACTTTTTTTCATTTTTTGCTTATAGAGAAAAAGGGAAGAACAGGAAAAATATCATCATATGTGTTTTTTATAAGAAATCCTGTCAAAAATGTCTATATAGAACATAAATATTTGGAAGGAAATTCATTTCCATGGTTCATACATAATTAAAATTGCATGAACTGTGACAGTGTTCAGCAAAGCTTGATTAGCCAGAAATAACTCACATGTGTTCTTAGAATTAAACAACAAACATTCTATCCAGTGCTGGATGGCTTATCATAAACCTATGACTCATTCACCATGGGCAAAAATGAACTTTCTTCCATTCATATGACCATATATATTCATTCTGGTGTTATTTTTATAGAGAGCCAGTTTGGTCTAGTGGTCAAAGCACCAGGCCAACCAAGCTGGAATTCAAATCCCACCTTAACCATGAAAGCCAGTTGGGTGACCTTGGCCAGTCATTCTCTCTTAGTGCAATCCACAACACAAAAATAGGAGGAGAAAGGTTGCCTTGGATATGTTCACTGCCTTGTGTTATTTGTAAAAATAATAAAGGTGAGATATAAATAATTAAAATCATATTGACCTAATGCCACTTGGAAAGCATGTGAACTTGTGACTTCCACCCAACTAGAAAAGAGGAAAACTCCAGAAGGATATCTGTCTTTTTTGCTCTCTTTAGGCGTGTCTTGAGTACATGAGACTTGAACTAGATAGAGGATGGTGCTATCCACACAATCCTGTGCTTTATTCTCTCCAACTGCCAAAGTTGTATTCTCACTTATATGAATGCAAGTAGATTTGCCTATGTGATCTGAAACCCCAATCAAGCAGGTTTAGCCGGACTTCTTTGATCGGCAAGATCTAAAAGTGATTGAAGGAAACAGAGGTGGCATTCTTAATGGAATGTACAATTATGTGAGAACATAATTCTAAATCATGCAGAGAGCTTCTATGCATGAAGCAATTTCCCTCTTTCGTAATTCCACCTTTGAATGAATGAAAATGAGCAGCTTTTGATGATGATGAGTACATGACAGAGAAAAGGAGGAGATGCTACACATATCTCCTTCAGTGAAGTATCATCTCACATTCTTCTTCATTCAGATTCTTAGTTGTGCTTTCTCTTGTAAAAGACCTTTGTACAGTTTTGCCATTGTCAGTAATGGAGCTTAACTGGCCTCCAGCTGCATTTACTGTGACATCCATTCTTTCCCCCTTGATGTCTACCGAAAAGTTATCAGCTGACTATTGGAAAACTGTTGGCTTCTTGTTTCAGCAGGAGTGCTGGAATGAGGTTTTCCTCCCCCACAAAGACCTTGCTCAGGAGAGTTGTTTCTTACCGCCATTAGTTATTTTATAGGGGAAGTATTGCATTTGCTTTTTTCCAAATCTTCTTGCTTCAAGTCATTTGTTTCCCATTGCTTAAACACCAACAATCTTGAGCTGTGTTCATTAGAAGGAGAAAATATTGCTTTGAATGAAGGAGAAGAAGGCATGTATATATGTCTTCATACATGTGCACAGTTGTTTGAAATGTGCCTGATCCCAAGAACTGGCACCAGATGTGGCCATGGGAATGAAAAGATTGGTCATCCATGCTTCATTAGTATAGTTTTTCAGGAATTTTGGAACTTCTCCAAATATAGCCAATGCCTGTCCACTTGATTTTGCTTCATTTGCTACTTAGGTTCTTCTGCCCTTTATCAGTTTCTGAACAAATGGCTGAATATGGTGGAATTCCTGTTTGCCTTGGATGAGAACCTACCCTTTTGTGACTCTTTCTTCTTCTGTAGAATATATGGTTGATTTCATCCAAAGAACCAATTTTGATTAATTTAAAGCCATGCTGCATTAAATCAAATATAATAAATAAGATCTAACTTTTGGTTTTCATGTGGACATGTAATTAATGTGGGAGAAATTCAAGATAACAATCCTGCTTGATAGAATCTTGTATAGTCTAATACTTTGGATTAGGTAATAATCATATAATATATATACAAAACAATTTAAACTTCTGAATCTGATATGTCACAATTCAACTTTCCACTATCTTTGAGAAGTCAATAAGGAGTCTGAGGTTCTCAGGCCAGAGTGAATAATTCTGCAATCATTCAACTCATCTTCAAGGCCATCAAAGTTCTCATTAACTCATGAAAGGACAGGAAAAAAATGTGGGTTTGAAGAGCCACAGTTATAAAAGACACTTAGAATTTCACACTGGAAGTGAATATCAACTATCTTGTTTGACTATATTCTTATTTATTGATTCTTATTTAAGACCCCAGTATCGTGCTGGAGTCTTTCCTTTGCTGTATCGTTTTGGGATAAAGATAACTATCTTTTCACTTTATAAAGATGACTATGAAAAGATTGGACATTAGATGAATCTCAACATTACTGTGAGTTATACCTTCAAAATGCCTGATATAATCCAATAAAGAAACTTCGTATGGAAGCTTTTGTAGTGTTTAACTCCTTATCTCAGGTATTTTGAGAAGATAAATCTTGCCTGAGACAAGACAGGAACAGTGTGAGATGAATGATCCCACTATTGAATGGATTCAAAATTGGTTGAGCAACCATATCCATTATGTGAAATTTATTCACATATTGTGTTTATGTTTACATGAAGGGTGGCATGCAGTGGTTCTGCCCTGGGCTCAGTGCCTTTCAATATGTTCATAAATGAGGTAGATGACAAGACATAAGGGCTCCTCATCAAATTTTCTGGGTAGAGAAATTGCAGGTTCAAGTTTTAAAAGGATCTTGAGATTGGATCCTATCCAACAAGTAATTCAGTGGTGAGTTAGGTAAGGTACTTACACTTTAGAAAAAACAACAACTGACACTCAAGTACAAAATAGGTGGTAACTAGCTTGATAATAATACTTCTGAGGAAGATCTGAGTGTTCTGGTAAACCACAAACTGAACTTGAGCCAGTAATGTGCTGCAACTGCCAAAAGTATGAATGCAGCCTTGGGCAGCATCAACAAAGGTACAGTATCAACAGTATGGGAAGTGATCGTTTTGCTCTATATTTTTATTGATCAGACTGCATTCAATTCTGTATACAAGAAAGAGGCTGAGAAAAGTGACAAAGAGGGTAAGGGATTTGGATACTAAATTCAATGCTGATTGATGAAATGAACAAAGTATGCTCACCCTAAGAAGAGAAGTATAAGGCAAGAAGAGATAGCAGTCTTGCAATTCTTGAAAGATATCATAGGGAAGAAGGTATGGATGTATTCTTGTCCCCAAAGTAGGACTAGAACCAATGTCTGGGCAATTTACAGAAGGAAATCCCAACTCAAAATAATGAAGAATTTATTGACCAAGAGGTTCTACTGTAGAACTTCTTGGAGTTATGGATGTTCTATGGCTGGAGGTTTTCAAGAAAAGATTAGAAAGCCATTTGTCTGAGATGGTATAAAGAGTCTTACTCTAGGTAGGGGATGGACTACAAAATTGTTCCAACTCTACAATTCCAGAAACAAACAACTAGAAAAACAACAAAAAGAAAGCTTCACTTCTATCAGCATTTTATGGTCTCAGCAGATCATACTGAATTCTTCAAGATGTGAATACAGTTCTCTAATTATTTGTTTAAATTCATTCTCCATCTGTTTTGTTTTTGTTTTTTGTTTTGTATTATTCTTAACCATAAGATAAGAATGTGGGTTACATTATATCTATATAAAGTTCATTATAATTATTAGCTGGAATTTTCTCTTTCCTTTCAGCATTCCACTCAGCCTGAGATTGAGATTAAATCTTTTGTCATAATATTATATTGTTTCTTTTCTCTAATCAGTTATTTGATTTGTTTTGAAAGCTACTTTTCAGTTCTTTTTCTTCTGGACTTCATAAGGAGCAGTCAGTATTTAATAACATATTTAGGATATGTCCCTGCTGCAATTTACACAAAGATGTATTTACAAATAGGTGCTCTTCTTTGATTTTGCATTAGTCAAGATCTGTGCTATAAATGGAGAGAGAAGATGGTCTGGTCTGGGCCCTTTCCTTTCCCAACCATACTTTTCATGATGGCAACTTCATTTGGCTGTGTCCCTCCCTCTGTTTTAATGTTGGGTTGCGCAGCAACCTCAAACCACTTCATTGAAACTACTTCAAGTTAAGCAGCTTGAAAAGTGTGGCTTTCTTCCCTGGCTTGACACTTCTTGCTTTTCAGGTTCACAATTAAGGAGAAAAAAGTTCCCAACAAACAAGTTGGCTGGACAGCAAGAATGATCCCTAAGCAATGATAGAACATTAGTTCAAAGAAACCCAAAACCAGGCCCCTTATCTCTTGCCACAGGGATAATAGTTAGCATTCCCACCCCGCTAATCAGCCTGTTTATCTGTGAGGCATTACGAAGTAAATATTATCACAATCTCTTTGAAGTCAAGAGAGATTGGGTGCCTTGAGCCAAGCTACTGAGGTAATGATCTTTCACGTTTACAGGAAGCTGCTTGCCTGCTTGCAATGATCTGGGAGCGAAGCAGGAGTGGTGTTGGTTAGGGTGGAATGGGGAGACCAGCCTCATAATCACCTTCAGACAAGCTTGGAAGCCCAAGGGGAGTTGAGTCAAACCTCTTATAAAGAAGCGAGCCAGAGTTCAGATCCAGGAATGCAGACTGTTCCGTCTATATCTTCTCTACTTTCAACAAACTTCACAAACAAGCCAAATTCTAGCTCAGCCAAACAGTGTAAAGCAGATGTTAATAATCTCTAGTTTTGACTTCAACTGCTTGTTAACCACTCCAATTAAACTCAAGTGTGTCTTTCAGCAGAAAAACGGGCTCCTGCTTCATCTGCTTAGCAGTTTGCAGGGCAGGCATTAGTCTTTTTTAAAAAAGAATATCCTGTGATGGATACTGCCTCATTTATACTGAGGGATAGTAGTGATAATAATAGATGTTACTAGAAACATATCGAAAATGATTTCTACTTAGGAAATCAGTTTGCTTAATTTGTACCTGACTGTTGATCTAGAAGATGATTTGCATAAGTATTGTTCTTGCATACCCTTGAGTAGATACAAGTCTATTCTGTCCCTCCTTTTAATATGCTTCCCAAATCTTAATACCTAATTGTGATTGCTTGGTCTCCAACTTCTTCACTCTTTTTCTGGGCACTGAGTGACCATCTCTTTGTTACCTTGCACCATACTCTCATTCACATCTCCAGCTGTGCCATTTTGTCACTTTCAAATAAATTCCAGATTTTTGCCTGAGAAATGGCCTATCCTTGCTTTCATTAAATTCCTCTTTGGAAATCGCAATTGGCCCTGCATTGAATTATGCCATCCATGTTCTGGAGTACAAGGCTGCTTTGCTTTGCTTTGCTTTGCTTTCTTCTTCGTTTACAGCCAAAACCTAGTTAATAATTAATATTGCAAACAGGGTTATTTCATCATAATCTGTAGGATGTCTGGCAATTGATTCAGATAGCTTTTGCTGATAGAGTAATTATGTGGACAATGCAGAGTATTCAAGTGCCTCACATTTTTGTCTTATGACTTTATCTTATTATTATAAATCAGTTGCTTGGAAGAAGAAATCCACAAGTTGTCCCTGTGGCTGGTATCTATAATCCTTAGATCGCCCTTAATGTAAGAATCCTAAATGTTATCTTTGGGATTAGAGAGAAAAACAATGGAGACAGGAAGTGTGATGTACTGTACTTCCTGTTCTATTTGATGGCATCTGTGTTGTGTCCAAAGCTGCTCTTAATGAAAACAAGTGCAGTCTCCAGGAACATAAAGTAAACAGTTTGGATTTGACTCCCAAATTGTACCATGTTATCTTAACAAAGGCAGAGAAAGAAAGCTGGGAGAAAAAAAGATGCTCATTCTAAGACTTTGTTTTGAGCTCTCTAGAAGTTGATTTATATTAGCTCCATTTCCCTGTGTCTATGTACTTATATAAGAGCACCAGCTGCCCTTCACATTCTGTCTGGATTACTCAGGCAACCAATCACCTGATTAACAACGAAGCTGCAAATTAGCAAATGAGTACTGAAATGTTTTTAAGGAGGCACAGAATGTGAGGCTTTGCAGAAATACTATATCTGCCCTTTGGCGGATATATTCACCCATATGTTTTGTGATCGAAAGGGAAGCTTTGCAAATGACTAAGCTGAGATGGGAGGAGGAGAGTCATCCGTGAATTTTCTTCTTAAAAATGCTACTCATTTGCCTAATGTCATTTTTTTTTAATTAGAAGATACACATATGACTTAATCAAGCCCATCTAGGGGAATTGCGCATGTATTAATGATTTTAGCACTCAAACACATTATTAAGGGATTTGTGCTAAGTACCCAAAACAAAACAGAATAATTTTGCTTGCTATGTTTAACTTACTGAGAAACAGCTCATTGGCTTGTTTTTCTACTTAGCACATTTAAGAATGCAACAGCTTAGCGTTCACTATAATTTTTTACATGTACACTGTCTCAAAACAGTAATAGAGTAATTCAGTCATAGGGCTATTAACATTGTCACAGATCTTTAAGAAAAGGTAATTTATATATGATTGAAAACAAGATGTTCAGACAATTAGAGAAAATGTGAATAAACTACAAAATAATAATAATCCCCCAAGAAAACACTACTTTGACATGATAATGGGGCTTGCTTGCTCCAAGGAGGATGATAGCTATATCAGAGGTTCAACCGTACTGGATTGGCCTCATCAGAGGAGGCTGATGAAGAGTATCTCTCACATAAATTACTAAATTACATTACTCTTCAATATGTTCATAAATGACTTAGAGGAAGAATAGAAGAGGAACTCATCAAATTTACAGATGACATTAAAATGGCAGGAATTGCCCACACCCCAGGAGATAACTTAGGATCCAAAAAGATCTTGACAAACTTGAACAATGGGCCCTGTCCAACAAAATGAGTTTCAATGTGGAGAAAAGCAAAGTTTTACATTTAGGTAGGAAAAATCAAAGGCATAAGTACAGATTAGGTGAGACTTGGCTCCAAAGCAGTAACTGTGAGAGGGACCTTGGAATCCTAGTGGTTCATCACTTGAATATGAGCCAGCAGTGTGCAGCAGCAGTCAAAAAAGCTGGATACATTCCTGGGTTGTATAAACAGATGCATAGAATCAAGATTACGTGAAATACTAGTACCACTTTATAAAACCCTAGTAAGATCATACCTGGAATGCTGCAAGCAATTTTGCTCACCATACTACAAAAAAGATGTTGAGACTTTGGAAAAAAATTGATAGAAGAACAACTAAGATCAAAGACCTAGAGAGTAAAACATATGAAAAACAGCTACAGAATTAGGCTCATCAGAAGAAAAGAATGAGGGGTGACATGATAGCAGTATTACAGTATTTGAGGGGCTACCACAAAAAACAGGGGGTCAAATTATTCTCCAAAGCACCAGAGGGCAGGACAAGAAACCATGGTTGGAAACTAACCAAAGAAAGAAGGAACCTAGAATTAAGGATAAACTTCCTAACAGTGAGGACAATTTACCAGTGGAACAGCTTGCCTCCAGATCATGGGCCTCACTGCTGTTCTGTCTTCACTACTTGCTCAACATGCAGCTAAACCCACTTATTCTCCAATAAAATATGTGCGTAGATCTGAATGCTTTATTGAAAGAACAGGATACGGTGAAACTGGGGAAAATAGAAATATATACAATGAGAACCAAATACAAACTAGGCAGTATTGAGTTACTGCTGAACACAATAATTAATAAATACAGGTAATCTAAATCTCACCAGCGATGCTCTGTGTGGGGGATATGGATTTGTCCTTGAATGACCATGTGCCACACATTAAGATGGATTCTTCTTTGTGCTTCTGCCTTTGCTAAAGGAAATGGAGTCTGGCTTCCCAGCATGCACTTGTTTTGAGAATGTGGGCTGATGGGTAAAGAGGTTGGGTTAGCTTCAACAATATAATTGGTGTTTGTCTCTCCAGCCACAAGATGGGACGAGATAGCAACAACAATATATAAAAATTATATTCTGGGGCATGACAAGTGGATGTTTTTAAGAAGAGTCTAGACAGTCACTTATCTAAGTTGGTGTAGGTTCTCCTGCTTGATCAGGGAGCTGGAGCAGCAGCCAAAAAAGCTAATACAATCCTAAATTGCATTAACAGAGGGATACAATCAAGATCAATGAGCTACTAATATCACTCTATAAAGCCTTAGTAAGACCACACCTAGAATACTGCATCCAGTTTTGGTCACTACACTATAAAAAAGATGTTGAGACTCTAGAAAAAATAAAGAGAACAGTAACCAGGATGATTAGGGGACTGGAGACTAAAACATATGAAGAACGGTTACAGGAACTGGGCATGGCTAGTCTAGTGAAGAGAAGGACCAGAGGAGACATGATAGCAGTGTTCCAATATTAGAATTAATGGAAACTGAACAAGGATTTAACCTGGAAATAAGTAGAAATTTTCTGACAGTGAGAACAATCAACCAATGAAATAGCTTGCCCTCAGAAGTTGTGAGAGCATCATCACTTGAGACTTTCAAGAAGAGATTGGACTGCCATTTGTCAGAAATGGTGTAGGGTCTTCTGCTTGGGGGATTGGACTAGATGACCTCCAAGGTCCCTTCCAACTCTGATTATCTGTTATCTGTTAAGACCTCCAAGGTTCCTTCCAGATTATTCTATTCTATTCTATTCTATTCTATTCTATTCTATTCTATTCTATTCTATTCTATCCTACTCTAAATAATATGGTGAGATGCAATTTATAGATGTCCATACTGCATCAGTCATCACCTGAGTTAACAAAGACCACTCTAGGTATTGGATAACTGGTAACAAATAGTTTACAGGACTCAGAACTATTGATTGAGCAACCAAGACTAGCAGCTGCATGTATATTGGAAGAAATGTTATTTAGCTGACTTAAGCATATGAAACATTGACAAAATCACCAACAGTCAACTTGCAAAAGGAACCCTTACTTGGAACATGTTATATCCTGCAACTATATCTTTAACAGCATCAAACAACATTTGTCCATTCCAAGACACTATTAGAATTATTATCTGGAGTCAAACTAAACTGGAAAGTTTGGATTGAAAAACAAGAAAACTGATGACTTTTCATTATACATTATATCCCCATAGTGATATTGGTAGATTATAAATTCTCCTATAGAAATGGAGGCAGAGATTTACTTCAAGTTAAACAAACTATCAAAGAAGAAAATGATGCATTGGATGTTTATGTAAAAGATAGCCAAGAACAAGCATTGGTTCAAGTTAAAAACTGGAACTTACTGAATATACAGGAAACAAAACATGAATATTGAAATAACATAATACAATGTGAACTGGCAAGACTGTTAAGAAAAAGCATTACATGATCTACAAAAGACAATCTTTCTACAAAAGATCAGTGGAGAGTGGACAAAGATAAAACCTGGCAGTAACTTACACTGAAACATTGAACAAAGAAACTGAAGGCTTGATTTTGGCTGCTCAGGAACAAACTACTTAAACTATTGCAGTCAAGGCCAGAACTGAAATTGATTCAAAATGCAGATTGTGCAAAGATGCAGGAGAAATAATGGATCAGATATTTAGCTCATGCAAGATGATTGAACAAACTGATTATAAAGAATAACATAACACAGTCATCAAAATGATTCATTGGAACATCTGTAAAAATTACCATGTGCTAATAATTTTTTTAAAAATGGTGGGAACACATAGTTGACAAAATAGTTGAAAAGAAGCAAGTTACAATATTGTAGAATTTTCAAATATAAACTAATAAAGTCTGGAGTCAAAGCACATCAACTTAACTGTGATTGAACAGAATAAGGTGTGGATAATTGATGTGGCCATATTAGGGGATAGTACAATAGAAGACAGACAATTGAAGATTATCACAAAATCAAAACTGAAATTTTATGGCATAAATGGCCACATTTTAATCAAGTTAAAATTGAGAATAACTTTCATTTTTTTCATCCAGTCTCAGGTGTGTTTATTAATTTATCTTAGAAATATTTTGTAATCTTTAGCAATATTTGATATTCTTTTCCCTTAATATCACTTCTGAAACTGTATAAAAAAATATCACTTTGCAGTTGATCAGCACCATCTTGTGGTTTTTATGTAGCACACAATTTTCTTTCAGTTACTTATTTTCTTTGATCTAAAGTATCAGGTTTTTTTCTGCCTATAAGCTGAAAAAATATTTAATTTATCCTTTTTTCCAATGTTGAATATTTGCATCTGAATGCAAAGCATTTTCATTAAGATAAAAGGACTTTCATACATTTTTCTTTTTTTTATAATGAAATTTCATTTTCTTTACCTCTTGTGAGACTGGACCTTTTTGTCTCTTGTGAGACTGGACCTTTTTATTTCCCACAGGGAGGAAGAAAGGTTTAATCCCACCATTGCTCTACATATACTATCTGGCATATCCAGATGGTTGCCTTATATAAATTATTTTACTTTTTTCATTTTGACATATTAATAATCAGAAAAGTAACATGGGTTATGAGAGTCCTAAAACTCTCATATAATACAACTATCCATAGTATCCCCTGGATGATAGGTGAGGCTGTAGAAAGCCATATCTCACTAGTGACTAGTCCAAAGAGGAATACAATGATAAGATATAAGTTCAGAGGGCTTCTAAGAAGAGAAAAGTGGAGACTCCATAATTCTATCCTATAGGTTGTAGGTTGGGGAATATTTTTATCAGGTGAATCTTGTCACGTGGATTTACAAGTTGAACATGGCCAAAGCTTTATTTGAGTGGAAAGATTATCCCCTTTTCACAATTTGCTTCTAGGATATTGACTGAAGCTACTAATCTTGTCAGAGAAACCCTCTGCAGAGAGACAAAGAGAAAACTGCTCAAGCTGTTCCAGGAAGGAGACAAAGAAACTGATAAGAAATCAACTTGTGGGACACAACTTGATGGGACTAGGAATCAAGCTCTTTTAAAATGAAAAAAAGAAAGATTTATAAAGTTTGTTAAGGATAAAAATTTATCTGTTATGATTTCTGGTAGCAGTTAATGGAAATTCTTTTTGATCAGGATTGTATGAGAAGGCTTTAAAGATTTGTTTATATGTGAAGAGACCTTTCTTCTACTCTATCTCTTAGAGTAAAGAACAAGTTTGGATTATAAAATTGATTATATATATATATATATTCTTAAGTTTTCGCGGGTACTTACATGTATTGTATTCAGCTTTGTTCGGGTATTTTCCCACGTCATTGTAGTTGTGCTTTTAAATTGTAGCAACGTTTCGGCAGAATCTCATCTGCCATCATCAGGCTTCTGTATTGTATTCATCTACAAATATATATATACATATATATGGATCTTTGGTTGTTCGGGTTTTCTCCCGCGTAAGATTCGAAGTATCTAGGCAACGTTTCGATGAAGTCTCATTCATCATCTTCAGGCTTCTGTCTTCAGCTCTGTGCTTCTCTGAGTGATGTGAGATTGCAGCTGCTTCTTCCTTTTAACTGCTAGTGGGGGTGTGACTTGATTGGGTGGGGGCTTGGCTGTGTTCTGATTGGGTGGGGGTGTGTTCTCATTGGTAGGGGGTTTGGCTGTGTTCTGATTGGTTGGGGGGTTGGTCGTGTTCTGATTGGCTGGAGGCGTGTTCTGTTCAGGTGGGGGCTTGGTTGTGCTCAGGTTAGTCTTAGTTGCTGGGGATTTGAGTTGGTGAGCTGTGATCTTGCTGTTTGGCTTCGAGTTCATGGTCGTGCTGCATCTTCATAGTGGGTGTCGGTTTGCTTCATGTATGGCTCGGAGGGGTTTGAAGTGGGTAGTGATGCAGCTGCAGTGCGGCTTCTGGTCCGTGGTCGTGTGTCATCTTCTGAGTGGGTGTGAGTCTGTTTTCTACATGGAAGTGTGGTGGTGGCATCTTGTGTGGCTCTCATGGGTGTGGGTCTGGTGTCATTCTTCATGTTAGGTACTTGTCTGTTCATGAGGGCGGGTTTCCAAATGGCTGGAAGGCGGGAGGTATCATCTCGTTTGTTCATGCTGTGTGGGCGTACCAGAACCACCGCCAAAACCGAACACTTCAACAGCAGAATAATCAGAGAAGCCATAGAGATAGAAAAACGCCCACACAGCATGAACAAACGTATCCTGGTAGGATACTTCCAATTTTATGCGGGAGAAAACCCGAATAACCAAAGATCCACATACAAATACCCACAAAAACCTCAGAAAACATATATATATATATATGTATGTATGTATGTATGTATTTGTTTTCTGAGGTTCTCGCGGGTATTTGTATGTGGATCTTTGGTTGTTTGGGTTTTCTCCCGCGTAAGATTCGAAGTATCTAGGCAACGTTTCGATGAAGTCTCATTCATCATCTTCAGGTTTCTGTCTTCAGCTCTGGTCTTCTCTGAGTGATGTGAGATTGCAGCTGCTTCTTCCTTTTAACTGCTAGTGGGGGTGTGACTTGATTGGGTGGGGGCTTGGCTGTGTTCTGATTGGGTGGGGGTGTGTTCTCAGTATCCTACCAGGATACTTCCAATTTTATGCGGGAGAAAACCCGAATAACCAAAGATCCATATATATATATATATATTATGGGTAGTTCTTAATAGACTTTTGCTGATCAGAACCAAACAAAGTATTTTTTAAAAAATAATTTGGCTATTGATAATGGATGAGATATGGGAAGGAGTTTTTTTTTTAGTTCAAGTACCAGATAACTTGTTTAGCTAGCCACATTTCTTACACTTGTCTGTGGGAAATGGGGGGAGTGTATATGTGTGTGTGTGTGTGTGTGTGTGTGTGTGTGTGTGTGTGTATATATATATATATATATATATATATATATATATATATATATATATATATATATATATATATATGGATCTTTGGTTGTTCGGGTTTTCTCCCGCGTAAGATTCGAAGTATCTAGGCAACGTTTCGATGAAGTCTCATTCATCATCATCAGGCCTCTGTCTTCGGCTCTTGCTTCTCAGAGTGATGTGAGATTGCAGCTGCTTCTTCCTTCCAACTGCTCAGCACAACACCATTGCCAGCAACAGAAAAAAAAAAAATCCCTTGAGATTTAATGGAAACCACAGACTTCATGACAGAGAACAGAATGAAAACCATAACTTTTGGCTACATTATAATATAAGGACAAGGAGCCCATACTGCAGTTATCAAGAATTTTTGTCAATTTTTATCAAATTGAATGAGGTTTTCTGCACAGGACTATTTCTGATGCCACCTGTGTCGCTATCAAGAAATTAATATCACCAAGCTCTTCATAATCTTGGTTTAATCAAAATTCTTATTCTTGTGCACTGGAAATCATTAATTCAGATCCCACCCCCGAGAAACCAAAAGCAATTTTCTTCCACTCCCTCCAATATTTTAAAGATGTCAGTCATATGTCTCTGATGGCTCTGATGGCCATCAGATATTAATCCACATTAGGGATTAAGGGGCTAGTAGCAAAAAGGTTGAGAGTGTTGTTCATCCTTACCCATGGAAGGTCATTGGGTGACTGAGCCAGTCATTATTTCTCAACCCAAGTAACCTCACCACAGGATTATTGTTGCAGGAAAAAGAAGAGGAGGTAAGAATACATACATTAATGTCTTCTCCTCTCCTCCCAAATGATACATAAATATAAATCAAATGGATAAAGAAATGATTTATTTTCAAGATAAAAATACCCAATGTCTTCATGGACATAGTCTCCTGAGATCATGTATTCCTACACCACATCTTGGATCTATGTAACAGTTTTGTTACATCTCACCTTTGCAGATCTGTTTCCTGGTCTCTTTCCAGCATTATTTATTCAATGACAAAAGTTCCTTTTCTCCATAGTTCAATAAAATTGTCAGGCATACTCATGTGCAGCCTAATTCCATGCATGATTGCTCAAGAGTAATATCACTTGGCTATGCACCATAGAACACTGCTAAAATAATTCCAAAAATAATGTGGAATGGATTGGTATTGGGTTGTGGGATCCCTCCTGCCTCAGAATCTTCTTCTATCAGGACATCAAGACTACATAAACAAAAAGGCATTGCAGGAAGTGATCAGAATAAGTTTATAATAGCCCTAAATCAGAAACAATCTGGTGGCACCTTCTGTGACTAACACACTTTATTACAACATAGGAGGGCTTCATTTCATAAAAGCTTATGCTTTACATAAAAAGCATCTGATTTTAAACAAGAAGGATGTATTTGGTTGGTTGGATAGATGGATCTATTTGCCATCTGATAGGTTGTAAGTATACATACATACATTTGAGTTTGTGAAAATGTCTGCAATAAAAGTAAACTCTTGATTTCTGTTTTGAGCTTTATCTACAGTAATTAAATTTGCATGAAGATGGCCAAATGCATTTGATCAAGCACTGGAAAAGAAAACATTCACTACTGTTGCTGCATAACAAGTATACTGAGAAAAAAATTATGTTGGCAAGTTTGTTCAATATGTCCTGGCAGTAGATGGCTAGTATCCCAGGTAGACTGGCAAGATAATTTCATGAGGTAAATTTTGATAGTCAGAATTGCTTCACAGAGGCCTATACAAATCAGCAAAGGGCAAAATATTCAAAAGTTTCTTGCTTTCACCTGTATCATATTTAGAACTTCTTTAAAAATCACATTCAAAAAGACAAGTAGATATTATCCTCAGGTCATGCTTTCCTCGAGGCATTTGAAAGAGAAGCGAATAATAGACCACAAGTATCTTTGGTCTGATCCAACAGGAACTCATCTTATATTTTTCCTTCTGTAGAGAAATATAAAAATAAACAAGGATGTATCATGCTTTAGAATCTATCTGATGTTAGAACAATTCCTAATGAAATGATATTGCTTTCAGCTGGGATAGGACTGACAGGAGAACAGAACAATGATAGTAGAATCTTTCTTCATCCCTTTGAAGCCACCTATATTTCATTCTCAGCATTATCCCTTTTGCTTTGGTTTCAGCTGTTGTTCCATTCAGTAACCTTTATTTGTGTATAGAGATTTAAAGACATTTCTTCACAGCTAGCAAGAGAAATCCCTTTGGGGGATTTTGAGGCTCATGTTTGAGAAGAGTGAAATGGCTCTAAGGGAATATATTGAAAAAAAATAACCTTGGAAATGGGAAAAGAAACCCAACACATCTTTTGTAGCAGCTGCCTTGTTATTAACTTCTGGAACATACCTAGCATATCCTTTCAAAAAAGTCTAGCAGTGTTCACCCCTAAGTGTATTACAAGCTTTACATTTATTCCTAGTTTCCTATGTGTTGTTTCAGAGGCAAAACCAGACTGGGGAGTTCACTTGGATTGCCTTGACAATAACAGATTTTCTCCACTTTTAATTTTACTTGTATCCATACTTCTCTCTTCTTAGCTTTCTCCATATATCTGTACATTCTTTGTATATTTATATATGTATAAATAATGAAATTGGGGCAAGGCATTGTATCATGGGTATATCATGTTCAAGGCTGGCCTTGAAATCTTGATCTGTTAGACAGGTTGACTTTTTGTATCATTATGGTTTCATATCACATTTCAGCCACTAGGACTTTTTCCAGCCAGGTTCCTCAGATGAAAGGGTAGTTCATAGTGGCATGTCTGTTCCTTTTGCCACAAAATCCAAGTACCAACTTTCAGTTCTTTCTAATTCTTTGAATTCTTTGAATTCTGTTCTTTCCTTTCTAAGTCACCTATCATTTACCTTTCCTTAACTAATTTCCCTGCCTCCCTTCCCTTTAACCAATCTAGTTTATACCTCACTAATCCTAGTCGTGGTTTTCTAAACCAGAAATTGTCAGTTTGAAACTTTGTTGCCATAGTTTCTGTAAGTAAGATAGCCTCTCTATGTCATGCCAATTTTAGAGCAGCAAAGATAGACCTTTGGTCCAGCCCCATCCTCATAACCCTTATAACACCACATAGAACATACAATCATAGGGCTGGAAAGGACCTCAGAGATCTTCTAGTCTAATCCTCTGCTCACGGCAGGATGCCCTATACCAGGGTCCCCAAACTTGGCAACTTTGGCAACTTTAAGACTTGTTCCCAAACTTAGCAACTTGGCAACTTTAAGACTTGTGGACCTCAATTCCCAGAATTTCCAGCCCGCTATGTTGCCAAGCTATACTGGCTGAAGAATTCTGGGAGTTGAAGTTCACAAGTCTTAAAGTTGCCAAGTTTGGAGACCTCTGCCCTATACCACTTCAGTCAAATTACTATCCAATCTATTTTGGAAAACCTATTTTTGATGGAGCACTCACAATGTTGGGAGGAAAGCTATTCCAAAGGCTTTTTTTGACTATTTTTCTATCAAGGATACCTGAATTCTCTGGAAAAATCACCTGTCAAACAGCAGAGGGAATCAGCAAGTATGGGGAGATGGTAAATCGGACATTTTAAACAAATTTTAAAATGGATCCATGTGTCTGAATTTCAGCAGACCTTTTTTCACAGAGTGGATAACCATAACTGTAATATTGTCCCATTTTGTCAAAATATACTTTTTTTTTTGTTATATACTTTAAAAAAAAAACACCAGTCTGACGATCCAGTTCAGTACAAATCTAAAAAAGAAAAATGAATTGGCAATGATATGGGAGGCACAACAATTCAGCCCTTGTTTTTGTTTTTCGATGCATTTTAAATTAAAAATGTTCAACATCTCAGACTTTCTTCTAAATCAGTGTTTTTCAAACTTGGCCAAGTTGCCAAGTTAAAAAACATTGTTCTAAAGCAAAGATGAACAATCCTTTTAGTGGCTTCCTTATTCCCTTAGGTCTTCTCCAGCTGTGCAATCCTTTTGTAGAGTGAAATGAACATTTAAAACAGTCACTTGAAGTGAACTTTAATGCTGAGAAATGAGAACGAAAGAACAAATGTATGTTATGCTCTGCAAATCTTCTCCGCGATCTCCCCTTGGTATGGTTCACTCTGTCAACCAAATAAATAATTACTATTCTACAGCACATACTTGAGGAGAAAGTGGGGTGGTTTTTTGTGTGAAATATCTTACCTACCACTATGATCTCAAAAACAGAAGCCTCTGATTGCCCTGATGTAGTATATTTGTAATCAAGGCCAAAGTGACATGACTTGGAATAAATTTGATTTGGAATAAATCTCAACCAGTCAGCTTATGATGGGGCCAGTAGACACGCAGAGCCTAGTTTAAACTGGATATAGGGCAGCCACTCCTAAATGCATTGGCTGTTCAATTAATTTCTTCATCTCTAATTTAGATTTAGAATTTTAAAAAGACAATCCCCAGAAAGCCATATTCCAGGAGAATCTGGTAATTGAATCTGTGTAGGAAATAGATATTTTATTGGCAGAATAATTTGCTTTTCTTTCCATGCCTTCATCTTAAAATTCAGGATTATTTTCTCTCTGTATGCTTTATCTCAGATCACAAATGCCCACCTTTTCTGGTATTGCTATCAACAGCACTGTTTCATCCTTCCGTTCAGGAACAGCACTGTAATTAAGAACTCAAACTGTGTTTCTCTGTTCAGGTGTTCAAAAGAGTTTGCTTGCAAAGAACATAGCTGTCCCACCCTGCCAAGCCTCTGAGGATATAGGACTCGCTGTGTAAATACATCTCCATCTGTCAACTCCAATCACATTCATCTATAAATGTCTTCTGCACTCTTTTCTCTCTCTGTCTTTCTCTCTTAACTATTTCCAGTGGATAAAAATGTAGCCCCTTTCTGTAAATTGAATAATTCTGAAATGCCAGAGTGGTTCAAATCAACCTGGTTATTGTATTGATTGTCTGAAATAAAAACCAAAATTCCAGAGCTTGTATTAAAGAAATGAAAGCCCGGCCTATTTTTACAAGGTGATCATTTATTTTCTCTCCAGCTCCTCCTCTCTCCTTCCTTTCTGTGAGAGGTTCTATTCTGGAGATGAAACAAGTGAGGGCTAAACTAATTAACTAACCAGCAGTGATCTACAGCCCAAGAACCTTGCATTCCTGAAGATTTATTCCATTTAGAATTCATTGCCATTTCCCTCCAGGGAAATAAAGATTGCTGCCTATTAAAGATGGGGACAGAAAAAGGCACCTTCACTGTAGACAGCCTGTACAAGAAAATAATACTGTAATCATTCCCTCCAATCAGCTGAAAAGGATTAAATCTTCTGCTTCTAAAGTAATGTTCCAATTGAGCCTTGGGGAAGAATAATTCATGATTAGGGAGAAGGCTGGTCTAGCAAATGTGAACATTATGTCCATTACTTAAACACACTTCCTGGGCTGACTGCTAATGTACCCAAGGGACCTGCAGTAGCAGCAACTGATAGGAGCAGTGAAATAGGGCCGACAAGGACAAGAAGTATGATCATCTGCATTCCACAGCATGAAGTAGTCTTCACCACGGCTACATCACTGCCTTTGGTAAATAGCCCAGATAACTCATTTTAATAGAAGAATTCTTCTCAACTTTATGTGCATTAAACAACAGACTCTTATGAGCTGTGGCAGTGTATTGATTCCGAGGAAAGGCAGTGTGCATACCAATTCTGTAATTTATGCTGTTTTGTGGCGGTGGCCGTATTTGTTATGCATAGTGTATTAAACATTCAATAGTTCAATTTAATCTTTGCAGCCAAATTGTGCAGCACATCATGCCAGATAGTGGTTGTTTCATATACACAGTCCATCTGCTTCCTGTTCTATAATTCATTCAACAGGCAAAGTTTCTGGAATACAGAGAAAGAGAGAGAGAGGGAGGGAGAGAGAGGGGGGAGGGAGGGAGGGAGAGAGAGAGAGAAGGAGAGAGAGAGGCTGTTTCACTATTTGATATGACTTGGAGATGGGAG
This sequence comes from Pseudonaja textilis, assembly GCF_049901715.1. Lineage (NCBI taxonomy): Eukaryota > Metazoa > Chordata > Lepidosauria > Squamata > Elapidae > Pseudonaja > Pseudonaja textilis. Next base: position 196,221,017 of record NC_141991.1, on the reverse strand, counting down.
ACTATGTTCTTATATTCTTAGCTGAATGACTTAACAGTTCTGTCTGTCAGGTTATTAACAATTGAGAGGGAACGAAAAAGGGAGTTTCAATACACAGAGGAATGTTTCACACAGGTACCAAACATGCTGCTAGGTCTTTTATTTCTTGATGATTCAAAAGTTGACAGTGTGCACTAGGTAATGTGAATCTAAGCAGGTTTTAAAAAACAGGCATAGTGGTTTTGCATTCTTCCCTGCCACCTTACTGTATTATTTAATTGTGTAGCTGCCAATCTGTGAATTTGCCTCCATGTATCATCCAGCAGCCTTTGGAGAGAAAGAATAATTAAAGCAGAGATGGCTTCTGGGGGCCAGGGAGGATTTCTAACAACTCTTCATGTATTTAGCTATCTTGTTGATCCCTTCTCTTGCTACCATTCTCCCATCTTAATCTACATACTCATATCCAATTAGTTTGAGCATGAACTTGCATCTCTCCAGATGCTAGAGGTTGTTATACAACCCATCATATGGATTCAGCAATGTTTGCCCCACCACTCATTGCAAATTTTTTAGCACAGTGCAAATGAGCCAAGCTATATAGTTAATTGCGGTACTCTAATAGTATTCCAGACTATCAGCCACCCTGTGGAGTAATTGAAAATACTCTGCTATAACATATGTACAGTAGACAAGGCCTCTGCCTCTATCTGGAATATCTATATATTCATCTACCATCCTCTGTGTTTACCCCCTATCATTCTTCCTTTGATATATCCACAGAGAGTTGAAGTCGGGCACCTCTGCTAATTCCAGCTGGGTTAATTCCAGAGCTACTGGTTTACAACATCCTATTTATTTCCCAGGGGAATGTGGATATTATTGTTGCCTGCTTTATTTAGAGCCTCAGAAATGAGAGTGTGTTTGCTTAATGGGCCCAAACACAGCACTTCAATGCCGTTGCTCTCAGCACAAAGCCAAATAATTGCCAGGCATTTCCCCATAACTCTTTTTCCAGGCTTTATGAAGTTTAGATTCTAATTAGTCCAGATGGACAGTGGGAAAACATACCCACATGGCCAAAGGCTCAGTTGTGAACTTGAGATCAATATTTAACATATTAAGGCTGAACTATGAGTCTACAATGAGCCATCACCTCCATCGTACTGGAGAAACTTCTTCATTGTTTCCTCTTCCATAGACTGTAATCAGCATTTTCTTATTTTAATCTAACCTATTTTTTATAACTTTCTCAAAATGAGATCTGGGAAGCTATAGCATATAGACAGTAGCGAGGTATGCTAACTTGAATGAACCTTATTTATTTCTGAGTGATTTCTCAGATTGTGATATTTATTATTGCATCTTTGGCGCAATGCAGACACTATATTTCATGTCAGGGGACCTTTTTTCATAAGCCTATTGTGTTGCTCTAAGATTGTGAAATAGACACATAGGTAGAGATCCAAATGTAAATCACTTGACCACGGGGATGCCACAATGGTCGTAAGTTGTGAAAAATGGTCATAAGTCACTTTTTTGTTGTAACTTTGAATGATCACTAAGCGTAGTGTTGTAACTTGAGGACTACCTGTAAAGTATATACTGCTTAGTATCTGGAAGGAGAACCCCTGGGTGTCCTAGGACTATTGGATAGACTGCCAAATAAGCTGTGATAAATATGCTGCCCAAAAGTATTTATGGTTGTCATCTTAAGGAACTGAGCTCAACTCAATGGGAGCCATAGTGACACAGTGGTAAGAATGCAGTACTGCAGGCTACTTCTGCTGACTGCTGGTTGCCAGCAGTTCTGCAGTTTGAATCTCACTGGTTCAAGGTTGACTCAGCCTTCCATCCCTCTGAGGTTGATAAATTGTGGACCCAGATTGTTGTTGGGGGAAATATGCCGACTCTGTAAACCCCTTAGACAGAGCTATAAAGCACTGTGAAGTGGTATATCAGTCTAGGTGTTGTTGCTATGGCTATCATTTTTTTAACATTAAGAATGCAAGTCTGCCTGTTTGCAATCCAAATCTGTATGGAAGCTGAAAGTCTTGGGAAGCTAAGAATGAATCACAAAAGCAAAAGCCATTTTTAAAAAATCGGTAGAAGGATTTAGTGATGAATGATAATTGATTATTTCTTGCTGGCATATTTGTCACAGTTGAGCTGTGGCGATGTAGACCCAGCTGTGCTTAATTAGCACCTGTGACTTAGAAAACAATATTATGAAGATGTTTGTGATGGAGCTAAGACTTTGCAGTTAAGCGCTCTTCTGGGAATGTTCAAGTAGTGGGATTTAGCAAAGGTTTACAACCATTTTAAAGATATGCTGCTACATCACAGAAAGGAAAAGAGGAAGAGGGAGCAGGCTCACAGATAAACTGTGCTTTACAACAGTGGGTAGGAAGTGGAACCCATAATTCTCATTATGGATGGAATGAGAATGAATTTTGGATCTGCCTCATTCTCATATATCCACCAACTGGATTAATCCATGAGCTTCTTGCAAGGATTACTTTCCCCTGAAGTGTATGAAGAAGATCCTGTAGCTAAAAGTCTTCTCTCTGAGGGTTGGTCCTGCCAGGCTTTCTTGGCCTAGCAATGATAACTTGAAAATCAGTGTCTGGCTGAATCTTTCCCACTGAAATGAAACTACTGGTCAAAAACACAAGCCAATAAACTTGTTCTCATCAACGCTTCCTGAGACAGTAATTAAGCACTTGCTTAGTCCAAACAACTCGTTTTATTTCAACGCTGGGAATTATGCTCATTCCCAGCCCGTAACGAGTCCCAAACAGTCTCTCGAGATAAGCACCCACCTTTATCTCCTTTGAATTGCTGCCAACAACTGAAGTGCCAAATTAATTGTAAAAAAACAACCGAAGTACAAAGTCCACAAGAGCTTCAAGGTTTAATCCAAACAGAGTGAACGACTTTGCTTCCTGCAAAGGTTTCTCTACCTTTGTATTTCCTTTATACCTTAGGGGAGGGACAATCATCTCAAAGCCTTACTCCTGAGTCTTCCCTTTAGTCTTAGCTGCTCTTGCCTTCTAGCAGTTCTGCACACATGTGCACTGGGAATGGGCTCCCCTTGTTCCTCTGCCTCACTGCTGCCAGACTCTGGAAGCTCTGGAGTCAGCACACAACTCCCAGATGGCCCTGGCCGCATCTCTGCATCAGACACAGGACCCTCATCTGAATCCTCCCCAGTCAGGGAAATCCCCGTTCTTCCCCACTGTCCAATTCCACTGCTATCTGCACAGGCTGCTGGCAAACCACAACAAAACTAGCAAGATGTAAAAAGTTGCTCAGCTAATCAGCTTGCTTGCTTTATTCCAGGTTGGAACCTCAATCCAAGGGCTTATCTGCCCTGCCTTATTTTCCCATCTTTGGACCATGCTGGCAACCATTTTTACACTCTGGTTCCATCACAAATGGCAATCCTGTATGCTTTTTCCTGCTGTAGAGCTAATGTAGGCTTTTGTCCTTATGCATGGGTATTAAACTCACCATGTTGCATTGCCGTCACATGATGTATCACGATGGTTTTTTTCTTCGTGGAGCTGGGGGTGGGCATGGCCTGCATGTGACACCAGTTTGAGACCCCTGCTTATGTCTCTGGAGTAATCGTAGTCATGGCTGCAGTTACTCCAAGTCACAATGTTGACATAAGTTTAATTTTACATACAGTCTTTGGTCTGATATTGTTGACTTTTGCTTTTTAATTTAATTTAAAATGCTAGTCTTCAGAAATGGCAATGGGTACCTAAGTAGCAAAAGAGGAGAGAAACTTTTCTAGAAGTGAAATGTGTACTTTATACAGGACTGGCACTTATCTAAATTATAGTAACACCCTGATGAGTAGGAAATTTTCTGCCCCATTTCTGTCTATATACTTATTTTATTTTATTGAACGATGTAGTTTTTAAGCTTGCTTTTAACTCTGATGTGCATCCTGAAAAATAACATAATGAACAAATCAATCTGTAAAGACGGTTTCATGAATGATTACTGCACAAATTATTCTACCCATCATCCATCCATCCTCCAAGATATTGTGGTTTTAATTTCAAAATGCTTAGTCAAGGTCAAGAATAAAACACCACCTTATCCGTTATTACTTTATCCATTTCTGGCTTTTCAGATACCCAATGTTTTTCTCTTCAAGCATAATCTCTTTCAAATAAACAGTCATTTATCTGAGAAGCATTCCTTTATGACTTCCAGGAAAAGCTGTGCCCTCTTGAATTACCTTCAGGGTCAAATGCATAATATAGCAGCTTACCTTCTGTTTGATTTCCAGCCTGAGGTCTATTGGGGATATATCTTTATTGTTGCAGTGTTGCCTTCTAGCACTACAGGCTAACAGATCAATTCAGCCTTCAAAGCATCCTATTGCCTGTCAGTATGAAATTCTAGCAGTTGCTGTAGAAGTTAGCTGCAGAGCAGGGGAAAAACAGCTCTTATTGATTGGCTCACAGCTCTGGAGTATGATGAACTTGTTCAAGAAAAATTAATCTGACAAATTGATTTTATTATTCGTGGTATCTTCTGAATAAAATTCAAGTGGCTCCCTTTCTCTCTTTCTATGTATGTATGTATGTATATGTGTGTATACACACACTCACTCACTCTCTCTCACACACACACACTGTATATCCCATATACAGTATAGGTATATATCCCACATACAGTATACCTATATCCACATATTCATTCATCAGAAAAGTTTTTTCCACCTAGCAAAGCCTCAGTAAGCATATATAGGAAGATTTACAAGTAATTGTCCTTTAGATTAAAAAAAATCAGTTGGAAAATCTTTAAATATTTTTTTAATTTTATCTTTAATTAAGTTTGATGCTGGCTTTGTAATGCCCTATCTCACACATTGTGTTAAAGCCATAACATGGCTTGTTTGATCTTCACTTGGTGGTATTGCTTAATTTTCCTTTTGTTCGATAAGCTACAGTTAAGAGAACCAGATTGCTTTATAGCTGCAAGTTCTTAAATCAGTTGGACAACTGCAATTCAGACTTTTAATCTTCATTGAATACCTATATCTCATTTGCATTTACATTTCCTATAATGGACAGAATGGAGAGCTCTAAATGTTGCAAGCACTACGTGTGAGGTAGCACTGTGCTCTGCATAATAATAAGCTGTACAGGGTTGAAGCAGCCCTTTCTTTTTAAAGGATGGATGGCTCCCTCCAATTGGTTTATCTTAACTTCTATTTTTCCAGCTACACCTTGCTGAAGATGACCCAATAAGCTCTCACATTTAAATGAAAGCTTGAATTATTTCTCACATCGGGCACTCTATATCTGTGGTTTTCATTAAGCTGGAACAAGATCAGCTGTTCCTACTTAAATAGATGATATTGGGAAGGCCTATGTGGGAATACTTTATTTAAATCTCAAGAAAATCTTCCAGTATCTTAAGTAGGTGGTAACATAAAGGAATACAGTTTTATTCTACTCTTATAATAGCGGCAACCTTGAAAACAATTAATTTGATATTCCTTTCTGTCATGGGTGACTGCAGGGATAAATAAAATCAAGATGGCAGCTGCAACTAAAATGCCACCTGCTTTTTAGGTCATGTTAAGGCAGATGGAAAAGGGATGGGACCATGATCATTTGATTACAGTTGCCATCTTTACTTTTCTGAACTTAAGCCTCCAGAGATTCCTCTGCTTGCTATCATTTTACAGTAAAGTGGAAACGAATATGATGGATAACAATGCAATAGAGGTAGCCCACGCTTAATGACCAGAATTGAGGGAAGCTCAGTCACTAAGTGACAGTCATTGAAATATCACATGACTGGCAATTTTGTCAGCTTCTCTATTGACTTTGCTCATTGGAAGCCAGCTGCGAAATGTACAGATGGCAATCACATGACCAAGGGACACAGCAATGGTTGTAAATGACCCAGGCCACAAAGTACTTGAATCTTGATTGTATGACCTCAGTGCAGGGACCAGTTGTAAAATTACTTTTTCAGAACTGTTATAGCTTCAGATAGGGTTCCTAAAGAAGGCATTAAGTGAGGAAGGTGGCATAGTGGATAAAATGCTGGGTTCTTGACCAGAAGTTTGGCTGTTGAAGATCCAATTATTGCATGAGAAGGTCAGCTCCTATTCCTGCTCCAGGAGTTGTCAACCTAGCAATTCAAAAGCATGCAAATACAAGTAGATAAATAGGTACTTCAATGGGAGGGTAACAATGTTCTGTGCACTATGGCGTATAGTTATGCTGGCCACATGACCATGGAAGCATCTTTAGAGAACTCTGGCTTCCTTGGCTTAGAAATAGAGATGGGACCACTAGACTCAAGACATGACTACCAGGGGGAAACTTTACCTTTTACCTGTACAATAGGCTAAAATGATGAAACAAAATTATACACATATTAAAATACCTAGCAAAATTGTTGTTGTTGTTGTTAGTTGTGAAGTCATGCCCAACCCATAATTGTGACCCCATGGACAACATTCCTCCAAGCCTTCCTCGCCTCACCATCTCCTGGAGTCCATTTAAGGTAATGCCTACTGCTTCAGTGACTCCATCCAGCCACCGCATTCTCTATTGTCCCGTTCTTCTATTGCCCTCAATCTTTCCCAGCATTAGGCTCTTCTCCAGTGAGTCCTTCCTTCTCATTAGGTGGCCAAAGTATTTGAATTTCATCTTCAGGATCTGGCCTCCTAAAGAGCAGCCAGGGTTGATCTCCTCTAGGACTGATTGGTTTGATCGCCTTGCAGTCCAAGGGACTCGCAGGAGTCTTCTCCAGCACCTCATTTCAAAGGCCTCAATTCTTTGGTGCTCGGCCTTTCTTATGGTCCAATTTTCACAGCCACACATGCAACTAGCAAAATGCAACAATTGGAATATATGATACAACAAATGGTAAATAATAAGACAATGAAACCTGCGGTCTTACGAATAACAAATGAGTTCCTAAGCAGAAATACATTTTAAAATCAATGGGTCAATGGATCAAATTGCCTGAAGAAATAAAAGTTTGTGTCTGGCAAAAGGGGCTGCAGGTGTACATCACCAAAGAAGGTAGTTCAATGATCAAGCACCCTGCTACAATGGCTGGGACCTGGGTATCATATCATAGCAGAGAAGCGCATTTATGATGATCTTAGGGTACAAATAGGAACTTATAAGAACATGTGTTCTTCCAAAATTTGTAGTTCAAAGCCATCCAGAGCTTTAGGGATTTATATCAGGGACCCAAAATGAACTGGGAACCAGTGAAGATTATAAAAAATGGCATAATAACTTCATAATACTCAGATCTATTCAATATTGCTGAAGTATTTTCCACTAATCAATGTTCTCAGCCCGTGTTTAATGCCAGCCCCATTGTAGGCATTTAATCATGAGTTTTATTAGGACATACATTCCTGCTGCAAGGATGCCTCTGGTCAAGAAAAGCCTAATTTGGTACACCCGTTTAAGTTGGTTAAAGGAGTTTCATGAGCATTTGGACATTTGTGCATTTAATGGCAAAGATGGTTCAAGCTTGCTTCAACTAGAAATTCAATAAATGAATTAACAGCATTTCTGCTTTGCTTGGATTGAATTTTTGTTGTTATCTCCCTTCCTATCCATCAACATGGTCAAACATAATACTTCCACAGTCTTACCTAGTTATGATGAAGAATATAGATGACCTTGCATATGACATGGGTATCAAACTCACTGCATCACATTGCTGTCATGTGATGTTTCATGATGTTTTTCCATTCACAAAGCTGGCATGGACATGGCCTGCGCATGATGCATCTGGCCCATGGGTTTCCAGTTTGACAACCCTGGATATGATAACCATAGGAATAATCTTTCACACTAAATCTCTCAATAATGTAATGCAACAGCTTCATAAACTTGTCAAACTGCATGTGGATTATAGAACTCCACAGAGTAAAAATCATGGGGCTGAACATAAATTTCTAAGCACCTCCTTTTGATGTTGCCCATTCAGATATAACAGAGTCAGGATAAAGCTGGCTATAATTGATGACCTTAAAAGTCACTGAAAGGTCCAGAAAGCAGTCAATATGCCTTTGGATTTATAACCTGGGGGACCCAGCTGAATATTCTGATATATAACAATCATGAAGGTCTATGTGATGACCCAGGGTAGGATACAAAACAAACACAGTCACAGAAAACAGGTGAAGCCCCTTTTATTCCTTCACTTTGCTTCCAAGCTCCAAATATTCTTGATGGAAGACAAACAACTCCCACAAAAACAGTTACAAGAAGAAGGAAAAAAGCAACACAAACCAGGCAAGATAAGGGCTGGAGGACATCCACAGATAACACACAATGGGAAGGACACCAAACTCAGAGAGGAACCATAAACTAGAGATATTTCCATGCTTTGTTTCCAGCACTCACCAGTACACATGTCCGACCTCTTATTCAGTTGTCACAGCTGCAGCCCATGAAGATGATCAAGGCCCCCTCCTCCCAAGTAGACCACATCTCTCCCTTATCCTCTTCTCCCTGCATGCCCTAGGATGGAGGGGGGATCGGCCTGGGTCCTCCTCTGACTGCTCAGCTGATCTCTGCCCTTCTCCAGCCTCCTCCACAACCTCTGGAGCCACACTTCCACTCCTTGATGGCTGTTCCTTCTCTCCCTCAGAGTCAGTTTCCACCAGGGGCATGACAGTCTCAAAGGTGCTTTTTCAAAAGATAGATGGACTGTGTTTATTTCTTGAGGAAGATGATGTTTTGCTTCTCATCAAGGAGCTTCATCAGTTCTGACTTCAGAACTGATGAAGCTTCTTGGATGAGAAATAAAACATCTTCTTCCTCAAGGAAAAAACATAGTCCAGTTGCCTTTTGAAAAAGCACCTTTGAGACAACTATGACTGAGAATCTCCATGGACAAACCATAAAGGGTAAGTATGTGATTGGTTTATACCACCAACTGAAAACTATTCCAAAACTGAACCAATGGATTTGACTGGAAAGTGTTTTTAAGGCCGAATGGCTCAAAGCCACTAAATCCGTGTAATGGTTGATTGATTTTATTAGTAAGCTTTGAATTTGATTGGCTGCACATATTTATCATTTCATACAGGATTCTCCAGAAGTTATTAAGATCTGTCTCCTGTGGATCAGATCTCAGACAGTTTCTCAAATCTTTTGGAAAAGTTCTGTTGGGCAACACTGAAAAAGGGTGAACTGATGGGATAGAGAAAATTCAACAATGAATGTTTGATCAAATGTCAAGATACATTTTCTTCCATTTGAGTTCTAGACATTTCCCAATTTCTTTTGTTGTCCTCAGAAAGGAATATACCAAGAATTTCAATAGGCTATGCACAATGGGAGAAAAAGTGGAAGACTGATTGTATTTTATTTATTGAGGACGGTTAAAAAATAAAAAAAGAAATTGTTTTCTAACTGCTCCTGTTACTTGGTGTAAGCTAAGAAAAGACAAGATATTGTATTGTGTTCCTTGGATATAAATTTTCTAAATTAAGAATATTGCCATAACATGGATGACAATCAACTCATATCTCACATGACTTTTCAAATGAACTGGAAGAAAGAGCTAAGTGCAGCAAAGCATAATATGAATCAACACCATTCCTCCCAACCATAGCATTTGAAGATCAAATTGTAGACTTCTTATTGCTGTCTCACTTATCCTAGTTTTTTTTTTTTTAAAAGCAGACCTCCTAAAGAATATATAGATGGTTTTGAAGGAGTCCAAATTTTGGTTCTGATCCCTTAGGAGCAGATTTTGCCAGCCTATGCCCCCTTCTCTCCCTAATGTGTGGACTCACATTGGCTCTGGATGTTTGTCATTTTCTTTTTATACCTTCTGGAGAATAGTAAAACTGACCTACTGGTGGTAAGGTCCTAAGTAGGTTCTCAGGTGTGACTTCCTACAAAGCCACTAAATCCGTGTAATGGTTGATTGATTTTATTAGTAAGCTTTTTATACCTTCTGGAGAATAGTAAAACTGACCTACTGGTGGTAAGGTCCTAAATAGGTTCTCAGGTGTGACTTCCTAAATTTTTGCATAGAAGGATTTGTGCAAATTCCTTCCTGGTCTTTAGTTAGCATATCCCCAAAGAACATGAAAATCAAGGAGAAGAGATAGGCAAATGTTTCTGTATACCATCTACATCTGCTATGTTTCACTATTCCAGAATATCTACTTATGGCCTGCTGCCTTGGCAAAAGTTCACTTCGAATGGAGGCAACTAACCATGTAATTAATGGGGCAAAATCTCAGACCAAATCAGGTCTTTAGGAAAGGTATCCCTGAGCAAATAGAACAAGGATCTGGTAATAATGGATCTAGCCAGGGTGGGCTTCAAAATTTTTAACAACAGATTCTTTGCCCGGCTGCTGGGTGGGCATGGCCATGGTGGGTGTTGCCTAGTCAGCCTCCTGCACCATGGTGTGTGTGTGTGTGGGGGGCATATTTGCCCTCTGCGTGCTCTGGAGGCTTTCCTTGAGCCTCTGGGAGGGCAAAAATTGCCTCCCTGGGCTCCAGAAGCTCTCTAGAAACCAGAAACAGGCCCATTTTTGGCCTTCCCAAACTTCCAAGATGCCCATTTTTTACCCTCTCTGAGTGTCTATGCACACCCTGCATCCAAAATGGGCCACGTAGGGGCTCCTCCTGGGAGGGGAAAGGCAGGGCGAGTGGGCCCAGCCAGGAATGGGATTTGGGGGTTCTTTGAACTGCGCAGAATCTTAGCAGGGGCTCTCCCGAACCTTTGCAAACCCCCAGCAGCCCACCCCAGATCTAATATAAAGAGTAGACCAGATCTTTAGGAAATGAATTATTTGATCTGTCCAAAATAGTCATAGTGAATCTCCCTTCTTTTCCCCCCACAAATATAACTTCCTTCCTTTCTACTGATGGTTCAGTTGGTTATTCTTAAACCTGTTGAATTGCTGACTGGCACAACAAAGCAAGGATGCTCTTGTTACTTTCTCAATTGTCAGTTTTGTAAAACCAGAGGCCCTCTGTTCTGAGAGCTTCCCAGCAAACATGTGGTCTCCCTTCAATGCAAAGCTCAGCTTTCAGCAAAATTGTTAATTATAGATCATAATAAGCTGTTAGGAGTGAAACACACACATAATTTGAAAGTGAAATGAGGCACAGTACATAGATAAAGCAATTGTTTGTTTAAGAGGTGATTAGCAGTAGCAAAACAAGCAAACTGATACTTGAACCTGAAAGAAATTACACCCATTTGGAGTCATTAAACTGTTTGCTTTTGTATGTGTGTGTACTGAAACCTAATGCAAAGGTAAAACCATTGTAATGTCATCTCTGAATCAACATGATGTTAAGAGACTAGTCCATCAAAGGGAAGTGTGCAAGCGGAGGGAGGAGATATTTCAGTGGCACAGCTGAACACAACTGGGATTTAAATTGTTCTATACCATGATAAATTATAAGTCTTTAAAGCCACTGTAATCACTGAATGCACAAAACAGTTTGCCTTGGGTAATTATGCCTTTTGGTCTCTTTTCCCTTTCAAGTTATTCCCTTAAATGTTACATGGTGTGCTTGTTTGCTGTGTCAAAGAGAGTTAATCTCAGGGCAAAACACTGTGATTTCTGGTGGCGGGTAAGTGAGCCCAGAAACATTTAAGCCTGGATCAAGCTGGATGCCATCAAGTTAATCTAAGCCACTTTCACTGCAAATCATCACTTAGCTGAGCATTTAATTTGACTCTCAGAGGACAATGATTGCAGTGGCAATGCAAAAGGGTGCTTGGATAGCACCAGGCTGGCCGCCCTCCAACAGTAGTTAGCAGCTCAGTGGCTGAGCCACAACAATACTGTCAAATCGATCTCCCTGAAAGCAAGTTATTTTCCACTTCCAGGATAGGGAAGGAGAGCAAAACTGATCCTGCCTCTCTTTCTCCCCCACCCTCATTTTCTCTGCCTGCAAAACCCAGATGAAGGACCCTGGGAGCTGGTGGCAAATCAGTGTGAATTGCCTGTCATTAAAGTTAGATGAATAGCAACTACTTCGGGCGGTGTAATCATTGTTGTGCACCAGAGCAATGAACAGTTACCGTGGGAGACAGCAAGGGAGAAGTTAAGAAGGGACAGCCCGTCCTTTCCCTCACATTGTGCAAATGCTTGACAAATCTGTAATGGAGCGTTATCAAAACTGCACCATTTATTTCTTTATTCAAATCTAAAAGGATGAGTAAAATGTTTTCCTGTGGAACACTGCACACACATGGGAGGCTGTCTTTGCAGTCATGTTTAACAAGGACTGATTGGGCCCTGTGCAACTATAACCATTAACTGTGCTGCCATTGACAGGCGCTGTAATGTTCCACTCAAAGGAGAAAGGCAACCTGGCTCAGCCATGGAAGCTCCCTGAATTACTCTGAGATAGTGATCATCACATTGTCATGCACACCTTGCAGGAATGTCTGGAAGAGGTACCCGTATGCTAATGATAGGGAGGAGGAAAGAAGACCATAAATACAACAATAAATGAAATACTTCAATAAGTATATGGCCCAGCTATATAGGCAGTATGGACATCTTTCTGTGGAGGAAAATTTATACAGAAGAATTAGATAAAAATTTTATTGCTTCCAAATGGAGAGGACACTATTTTCTTTTTCATGACTTACATTTGGACTATATAAATGATAGTTTGCATATCCATATGAATGCTCAGATTCCAGAAGTTTGAAATTTGTCATAGTTGAGGCCTTTTGCTAAACCACTCCTTGCTATATGAACACAATGTCTTGCTGGAGTCATGATATGCTGCTCTCTTTCCTATAGTTTTCTGTCAGGCTGGCAAAACAGGTTGCCTTTGTGGAAAAGAGTGGGAGGATAACATTTCAAAGATACTGGTTGGCTGATGAATAGCCAATAAAATTTATTTCTGGTAGTTCCCCTATCCGCCATAGACAGCATAACCTGGGAATCTATCAATGATGAATTAAAGTTCCTAAAGGTGATAAGGTTGGCTCTGTGTTAGACTAAGCAGGGAAAACATTAATTTATGACATCAAAAGATTGTTTAATATTTGGGCTAGTGTCATGTGGATTCTTGTGTGGATGTGACCCCTTCTTACCATCACCTATACTTATTCATTAAGGCTGTGAAAATTACTGTTTACTATTTGGATACCCAAAAACTAGTCAGACACTCTATTGCATTGTAAACCAGTAGATTAGATAAATAATTTGATATTGATACTGGTTCTCCAGTATTGTCTATGTGAAATATCCTAATCCTAAGTACTACACTGAAGAATGCAGTCTAGTAAGGCTCAGAAGCAAATGCCATTGCTACAATATGCTTATATAAACATACAATGTAATAATAAATAACTTAAAATAATCAGATCCATCAAACATAAATTAATTGATATATATCTATTCCTTAACTGTTGATTGAATGTGGTCCATTTGGTTTAGTTTTCCATTCCTCTCAAAACAAGTTAAATAGCAAATACTGAACTCTTAATTTCGATTGGAGGCAGCAATATTAGATATTCTTCCTTGCAGGGTCTTGATTTAAATCACTTAGCTCTTGATTTAAATCACTTAGAAGAGCCAAACTGGAAAGGCAAATGGGTCTTTTCATCCATGGGATATTTTGAAAGTAGCTGGGAGATAAGAGAAACAAAAAATCAAATATTCTAGACTTCTAGTCCTTTAGTGATATATAGAGAAGGGATTGATGAGAGGCTGATCTCTTTCCATATTTTTGCTATTTACTTTTTCATTCTGCTTTCCTATAAGTTCTCTACATTCTTTTATCGGATATGAGAACTAGATTGCTATGGCCTTATGTTTTGGTCATGTACTCAAACAGATATGCTCTCTTCACTTCAGATTATTTGGTAATAAAGAATGTAAGGTAAAGCAAAATATATGGCATTCTACGTCAGGACTCAGAATCTGAGATGTTTTCTTTCCCCTCCATTTCTTTATTATTCTCTTACATGGCTATGTTAGATCTTGAGAAGTAGCATTTCTAACATCTGCTCCAGTTAGATTCTTAGATTTTCGTTTCTGTCTCCCAGAGAAGAGGGTTCGATTTATTCTCCAAAGCACCTGAGAGCAGAACAAAAAGTAGTGGATGGCAGCTCACCAGAAAGAAGATCCAACCTGAAACTAAGGAGAAATTTCCTGACAGTGAGAAGGACTAGTCAGTGGAACAGCTTGCCGCCCAAAGTTGTAGGTGCTCCATTGCTTCAGAATTTCAAGAACATAATTGAACAGCTGTTTTCTGGGATGGTATAAGGACTCCTGCCTTGGGCAGCGGGTTGGACTAGAAGACCTCCAAGATCCCCTCCAGCTCTATGATTTTGTGATTCTATTTCATCAGTGGGGAGCAGTGATATTTGTTTGAGATGAAGAGTACTCTTAGATAATGCCAAAAAATAAATAAATTGAACAAGACTTTTATAAATCAGCCATATCGTGATGTACTTGGCCCATCATTAGGAAAAGGTACTAGTAATGCTATCAGTTGCTGACAATAACTGTAAACAAAGCATGTGCTGATAGAGGCCACACCACAGTTAGAGGCTTTTAAAACACTCTCTTTGTTTAGTCTCCTCAGACAACACCATTTTATTTATTCTGGTCTATTTGTTTTTCTCTTCATTTTACTCCTCTGTTTGTTAACAAGACTTCCCGGGGTGAAGGTTTCAGGGACATCCGAGATCCATTTGAGGCCACAGAATCATTAAAAAGTTGCCCACAGAAACATCGGATGGCTTTGGCCATTTATCTAGTGACCTCGGCTGCCTGATAAACAATGTGAGGCTAACTAAATCCCCTCCCTGGGTGGGTCTGGCCTGTCTCCCAAGACAGTTGCACAGAGACACGATAACCTGTCTTCATTAGAGCTCTGACTCATAACCCAATTAATGGTGTCAAGAAATGAAACACTGTCTTTGCTTGCAGCTGGCTTTTGGAAGCAAGCCCCAACATGTGCTGAGCACTATAATAAATGAGCTACTGGAGGAGACACACTGAATGCCCTCCTCATGCAAATGAAGATGTGTTCCAGAGGATGACAAGCTGTTGTCATTGCCAATCTGTATTGTTTTGTTTGGAAAGACAACTCTGACATTTTGGACAGGAAAAGAAAGCAACATGTGGATGATTCAGATTTGCACAATGAGCCTGCCCACTGAAGCCCCCCTACTCCTGCAGCATTGGACAGTCGCATCGATGTATACAGTTGTGTAAATGAAGACAACCGAACTGTTACAGACAGGGAAGGGAGACACTTTCAAACCTTCCTATCCGGTCTCTTCTTTCAAGAGATGCTCCCTGAAAGATCATTATGATCAGCTTGTTACCATATCTTGTTTTGCAGTGGCCCAAAAAAGCTACCCAGTCCAAGGTTGCAACAGTGGGATAGTGTCAAGATCAGGTGAAGTGATAGTACTGCTTTATATTGCACTGGTGAGATCGCACTTGGAATACTGCATCCAGTTCCTGTCGCTATAATACGGAGAAGATCTTGAGACCCTGGAAAGAGTACAGAGAAGAGCAAGAAAGATGATTAGGGATGGGAGACTAAGACATATGATGAACTGAGAACTTCTAGTCCCCTGATAGCAAATCACTTGTAGCACTTGTGGGCATGGGAGCTGTCACTTCAGCTCAGCTCTGCTGTGCATGTGCACATGCATGTGATAGCCAGCTGGTATTTCGGTTTCTTCCACACATGCCCGGGGGGTGGGGGGTGGAGCACATGCAGGAGATGGGGTACATGTGGGGGGGTGGGGTACATGCACAGGGATGCACACACATGCATTGGGGACACGCTCCTAACTGGATCAATGATGGAGTAGAAATCTTATCATATTGGGGAAACACCAAAAGAGAACCAACCAACTCCCAGAGGGTTAAATTTAACTCCAAATGTACACAATCTTAGATTACATTAAATTCACTCCACCTATAAATTTTATCAGGAATCCAGAATTACAAACTTTACACCAATACTGCAACCTTTTGGGCATCAGGGACCAGTTCCATGGAAAACAATTTTTTTCCACCAACCAGGGGAGCTGGTGATGGTTTTGTGCACTATTTAGATCCCACACATGCACAGGTTAAGCTTTGGTCCCTTGTGTGGCCTGGTTCCTAACAGGATGCAGACCAGTCTTTGGGCACCCCAGCATTACACCTTGTTAATGCAATTGAATCAATCTATTTTTGAAGGAAAAAAAATCTATCTTTTTTGTTGTCTGATGTAAACAAACATGTAATGAAACAGATTGCCTTGTTTATAATGACTGCAAGGAAGTTACAAAAGGACATCCTGACAATCAGTGCTGTTAATATTAAAGTTAGTATTGAAGGTTGCTATAATTTTATATGTGTCGTGTTAAAACCTACAGTTGTCAATAAATATTTAAATACAACTCCACCTATGAGTACATCTACCCCCCCCTGCCCCCATCAATTAGCTTGTCTTGAATATGAAACAGTCAAGTATGGTCGGTGGGTCCCATTGAGACACGAGGCTCAAGTAGTGAACAACAGCTCTTTATTCAGGAGGCAGATTCTGAGACAAAAAGCCTAGCCGCGGCAGCCCTTTATATAGAGCTGGCTGCGGTTAGGCAGCCTATGACAGTCTTTTAAGCTTGCCGCGCTTGGTTTTACCCAATCGCAGCAAACCCCATACGAACCAATCAGGAATGCTTATATCGTCCAATCACGGCCCGGCTCTTCCGGACCAATAGGAATGCAGGTCTACTAGCCCGCTAGTATGGAAGAGAAACAGCTGCCAAGTATGGATTGCAAAAATCTGGGCAACTGGATGGCAGCAAAGAGTTAGACTTGCAAACTTTCTAGTACAAAATTCAGTTCCAAAACCAAACATCACAGAAAACACCTCCCAACACTGATTGACCCTGGTGCCTAAGTCATTCCTACTGCTGCATGCCTGGCCAATAGGAAAGGAAGTGATAAAAATCACAAACTCTTCTATTGTCCTTGTGTAAAGGCTCAGGGACACCACACAATTCATAGAGAAAGTGGGTAGGGACTTTGTATTCCCAAAATAGTTAGTGGTGATTAGGTTAATATTATAGTAACAATTATGTTGGTGAGTCTGGCTTTTGTGTGCATCATATATGAAAAGAGTTAGAAATTAGACTGTGGCTATTCCCTATCTATTATGAATTAGGAAATGAGTATTCTTTGACATTACAATAGTTTATCTTACTTTCTGATGTCAAACATTAATAATCTAGTCTCTGGTCTATCCATAACAACAATGCACAAAATGGAGATTTTGTAAGTTTTTTCTCCTATTGAATTTTTTCTCCGCTATGGTCTGAAGCAGTATCGATTGGTTTCTTTTTAAGTAAAAATTGTCAGGCATGGAACAACCTTCCAATAAGTATGTATGGTTGATGCATGACTTAGTTATTTCACTTTCAGGTAGAAGGCTTTCATAATACTCTTTTATCCCTCTTCTTTACACAATCTTCTGTTTATACTATCCAATAAAAAAATCCATTTTTTATCATTGGCTCCAGGAATTGGCAACTTGTGGTGTTTAAGTACTATTTCCCCCAATTGTTTTTGCAATCATTGCTGCAATTAACTCTTCTGTAGATGTTCCTAGGATGTGGTTTTGACATAGGGAACATGAAAACTAATCATGAATTAGACTTAATAGTTTAACAAAACAGCAGCAGCAACAACAATATAGCTTTGAAAACCTCAAAAAGGATTTAATATTCCCTCTTAAAACCAAAGAGAGCAAAAAGCAGAAGCCCTGGGCCTATTTATTGTGGCCTTTAAGTTGCCCATTCCTGATCATAGTAGTCCTTTATAGTGGGGTCCTTGGTGTTCTCTAAACTTGGTGGTTTTCTTGCAGATCAGGTGGGATTCAATTTTTTTTACTACCAGTTCTGTAGGAGTGGCTTGGTGAGCGTGGCAGGGGAAGGATACTGTAAAATATCCAGTCAGAGGTGATGTTTGTTGTTTCTCTGAACTACTCAAAATTTCTACTACTGGTTGTCCAGAACTGGTAGAACCTGCTGAATACCATCTCTGTTTGAGATGTTTCATTACTAAACTAGGTGACATTGGTGCTTTCATCATGTTACCTAGTTTGGTAACAAAATGCCTTCAAGAAAACCACCAAGCTCAGAAAGCACTGTACCAAGGACCTTTCATTTCAATCCTAAACTACAGATATTCTCTTCTATTGTTAATCTTTTCTTTTCTATTATATAAACAGCATGGTGGCTGGCTAAGTTCACTTGTTCTATTATTCCCTTCTCAAAGATAATGCCTATTTAGAACATATCAAGAACTACATATCAAATATACATGAATGTTCTCCTGTCATATCACGTATTGGTCTTCTTTTTGCTGGGAAGGAGGTGAGTTCTGCCTACCTTATTAGAGGAACAGTCTGTATCCCACAGACAAGGAACTCAATATAACTCCCCAAATCATGTGACGCATTTCATAAGTCAGCATTTCAGCTCAGACACACACCATCCATTTTATACAATGAACATCCTATCCAAAGGAAGCTAGAAAACTCCAAGGCTGCCAGATGGGTAATTGTCTAGAGTATTCAGGGAAATGGTAGTTATTATGGTTCACTGACTCTCCAAGGTGGTTTGGCTCATTTATCATTTTAAGCCATCCAGAATTATAGTAACCAAAACACAGTGGCTTGATCTTGTCAGTTTCATTTTGTTCAATGTGGTCCAATTTTCAGGTCTGAGCATTTTATAGCACATCGCGTTCATGAATGACTGTTTTCTGCTGAAAGGCTCTATATTGAATGAGTAGGGTAACCGCAGGTATAATAATAAAGAGAAGGCATCTGCTTCTTATTATTTCAGCTCATGAATTTACTGTGGGGCGTAAGATTATGATATGCACAGTCTTAAATTTTGATTGTTCTTTGTTTCTTATTTGATATGAGATGCGAGAAAAGAAGTAGACTGAAATGCCATGTGTGGATTGGTTGAAACCGACAGTCAACAAAATGTTGTGTTTTGGAGAGCTATGGAGGAAATGTTTAATGTACTTTTTGAAATCTGACTTAAAATTCCAGCTCTCGAATATACTTGTTTGGCTTTGGACTCTCAATTTCTATCTATAAGACTTAGTGCTTTACCCAGAGCTATGAACAATGGGGAAGGTTCTATTGGCCATAATCCCCATTCAGCCATATGTCACAATGAACAATACAAAAGAGAACACTTTCAAATGCATGTAGAATGACTTTTTCCACCTCTATAGCTGAAATTTTTATAAGAAAATCAAGCAAAAGGTCAGCTTCCAGAAATTCTAGACAATTCTCATTTTAAAAATTAGTTCTGATAATTGTAAATCTAAAAGTGATTTGTAGGATCCACTGTTTATCTCCTAGAATAGAGCTGGAAGGGATCTTGGAGGTCTTCTAGTCCAGCCCCCTGCTCAAGCAGGAGAACCTATACCATCTCAGACAAATGACTGTCCAGTCTCTTCTTAAAAACCTCCAGTGATGGAGCGCCCACGGTTTCTGGAGGCAACCTGTTCCACTGATTATTTGTCCTTAGTGTGAGGAAGTTTCTCCTTAATTCCAGGTTGCTTTTTCCTTTGATTAATTTCCAACCAGTATTTCTTGTCTTGTCCTCTGGTGGCAGTCTCTTAAATACTGAAATACTGCTATCATGTCACCCCTAATTCTTCTTTTCTTTAGACTAGCCAGACCTAAAACTTGCAGCCATCTGATTAGCTTATCTGACTAGCTTCAAATAGCAGTATCCTTTTAGAATTAGTGGAGTAGAGTGCGATGTAAAGAGGAAGGCATAATGCTCCTTGCAGTGTGGCCAAGGATACTGTGTGCAACATCACATTTGGCTATTTCAATCTGCAACATCTTAATCTTGTTAAATACTTACAAAGTGCCTAAATTTTTCCGTACAGTCTGTGCAGATATAAAGAATGTGCAGATATAAAAGAGGCTACAATTGCTAAATTATAAACAGGCCCTGCCTAGTAGCTCACAATCTGCTTGACATGATAAAGAAATATCAGAAGGAGCAGTTCCTTGTGTAGCCATATGTTGGGTCCAGTTGGTTCTCCCACCCCCTAGTTATACTCCAAAGTGTCCTATTGGTGACACTGTACAGATGGATCTGAGTCACAGTTTCGGGATGAAAAAAAATGGCTAGCCTCACTCATTATTGTAAAGGAAGTTTAATAAAATTACTTAGAGGAATGTCTTTGCACAAGTTCCTAATATGCACACCAGAGTTCCTGATACATGATTCTAAAACTTTGATTCAATGTTTTTTACAGTCTTTCTTTGAACTTTGTGGTTCAATGCAATAAAATCATGGGATAATCTGTTTCTGACAGTGCACACCCACATTTGCAGTGCTGGTTGTCCTTGACTTGCCACCATTTGTTTAGTGACTGAAGTTACAATGGCATTGAAAAAAGTGACTTATGACCATTTTCATATTTACGACCATTACAGCATCCCAATGGTCACATGATCAAAATTTGAATGCTTGCCGATCGATATGTATTTGCAATGTCCCAGGGTAATGTGATCATCATTTGCAACCTTCCCAGCTGGCTTCTGACAAGCAAAGTCAATGAGAAAGCCAGACTCACTTAACAATATGATTCACTTTCTAAAAGGTCATAAAATGAGGCACAACTCATTAGCAATGAAAATTTGGGGCTAAATTGTGGACATAGTTTGAGGACTACCTGTATTCTTCAAGTCTTCTTTTAGATACAATAACAGAGTTGGAAGGGACCTTAGAGGTCATCCAGTGCAACCCCCTGCTTGAGCAAGAGAGTCTATTCTAAATATTAGCCTCTACCTAGGATCGAACTCACAGCTTCTTGATTGTGAGGCGAGAGCTCCACCTGTACACCCGTGATGCTGAAAGACAGGTTATTCAATACAGACCTATTCTCATTTCTCTGCTTTGTGATACATTGGAGAATGGCTAGAACACGGGTGCTTGAATATGTCAATGTCAAGAAATACGGTAGTTGTTTGTCTGGACTCTTGTTTACCTTCCATGTTGTCTTGAACAACTTACCTCCTACTGCATTTGATATAACTATGTTTTTTGAGGTCTGCCCCACATCATTCATTGTTGTTTGCCCATATGGTTTTTATGAAATTGTGAACTCGGATGGGAGAATGGACCTGGACATATGGCTAAGGACAGCTACACATTTATTATAATGTCTAGTTTGGCTAGTGGTACTCGTTAGAACAATATATGTTGTGTGAAGTTAAGTGCCATATCTACCTAGCTTTTTCTCGTTATAGGACATCACAGCTTCTATTAGTGTCATTTAAAAATGGACAACTGTCCTAAAACCGCTGTATTTTAAAATACTTACTAAGAATTCTTTAAAATATTTGTTTCCTTGACGAATCTGACTATAAAGCTTTTTGTCTTTCACTCGTGTGACATTTCAATCCTTTCCTAGGAAATTGGGACTTTCAGCATTGATACAGCAAGAAGGTAGGAATAAAAAGATGCTACAATTATATTTTCTTACTAGTGGTGACCTCTAGTGTGAAACAATGGCATTTAAGAATCTATGGGATTTTAAATGATAGGATTTTGCCAATTATTTCACAAAGAGATCTCATGTGTTCTGACTCCAAAAGAAAGAAAAAAAACCTAATTTCCCTTTTTAATTATTTTTTTTAAATAGATATTTCTCCATGTGGTAATTTTGTCCTTGCAGGCGTACCATCTGGCCCAACTTTGCATATTCCCCTTTTCTTTACATGTAAGGAAAGAAAACAAGGAAAGGAAATAAAAGAAAAGAAAAGAAAAGAAAAGAAAAGAAAAGAAAAAAGAGAAAAGATTGTTCTAGCTTATTTGACCTGATATTTATGACTTCATTATACACCAATCAGTATTACAAAAGATAATTAGATTTTTATAGTCAATTATTCTTTTGTTATTTGGAGTTGTCTGCAAAGATTTTACAGCACAGAAAACAATTGTGTAGTTAAAGACAAAGTTATTAAGATAAATGTACACATGTGGAGTCTCATTAATGATGATGATACTGTTATTGTTACTAATTTGCTTTTCAAGTGAGAGCATAATTATTGTTTATGGAGAATGTTCAATTTATTTTTATTTAGTTTGTTAATTTAAAAAATAGAACTGTGCTATCATTTAGGGTGAAGCCCAAACCAAGGACAACTCAGGACAATTTGAGATCTTTTAAAGACAATTAATTTAAGATGGGATTGCTGACTCCCAATTCCTCAGTTCCAAAGATCCTCATGGAACTTTGAGTTTTATTTGTTTATCTGGATTACCCTAATCATGACAAAGAGCTGGAAGAAATTAATTTAGAAAGAGGTTTATTTGTTTTTTTGCTTACTTCTATGAATTGTCTTAAAGGAAAGAGAAGGGAATATTGGTTTTGGGATGTCCAACTTTGGTCTCAGACCATTATCAAATACTATGTCCCACTTTAGCATTTAGATAAGGATCAGGGTCATGGGATCTGAAAACATAAATTTTTCTTGCCAAATAGAAATTATGGAAGAGTTTGGGACTCTCAATCAATGTGCAAAACATTACTGGGAGCTTAGATAACTTTTATTGTCATTTTTTCCACTGTGAACACATTAAAAATGAAAGTCTGTTACCTGCTCTCAAAAGAAAGTATATACTCATACTCATACACATACATAATACACATATATTGCACACATGCGATGTACACACACACACATATGTACATATGCAGTATATATTAGTCGCTGTCTATTTTGAATTCATAGCAGAAAGAGGAAAGTTGAGAGTTCACAAGTTTGATGCTATATGGAAAGAAGCTGTGACTGAATCTAGATGCTCTGCTTCGGATACCACAAAACCTCTTCCTAGAAGGTAACAAGGAAAACTGGTCATAGAGTGGACGTGTAGCATCCCAGACAATCCTGCAGACCCTGCTCAAGCAGCGCTTATATGCGGTATCCTTGAGAGTACTACAGAAGTAATTTGAATAGGTGGGGTAGTATGGACAAGTCTTAGTAAGTTAAAGTAGTGATTGTGATTGTGATCTTGCTTGGGAAAGGCAAGTGATGTTGTTGCCTAAATATATAAATTGACCATAAATAAATACAATAAATACAATATCTCAAAGGATATCAAGATGTGACCTGGGAAAGGAACTTCATCCCTCTAACCCTCTAGAGATCTGAGGTCAGCTTATTTTCTGTCCAAGTTCCTTTTTGTTAAAAAAAAAAGTACAGTGAATAAAGGAAGAATCATATATTCCCAAGGAAGAATTCTGATGAAAAACAGACTTTTGTGCTTTTCCAAACAGTGCTCTGGAATGTTTAATGGTTAGAATAATGGCTCAGCCCATCACAGAATCCTAGAGAGACTCTTGGAATGATTCAGATGGGTTCTGCACAATTTTATGTGAAATATCTAAATCACGCTCTCTTTACCAATGAAATGAGAGTGATGCAAATTCAACTCCTGGGGAAAGGGGAGCGGGGAGAGAATGATAATCAATACAGATGCTACAGCAAAAAAACAACATGCTCTGCCTAAGCTTGGACTAGAGAAAGGTTGAGAGCCTCTCTGAAAATTCTGACCCAGCTGCCGGATTTCAGAAGGAGCCCCACCCTCTAGGTCTAGGACAATTAGCCACCATCAACCTGCCACGGCCAACTTGCCGCAGGACAACTCACCATGGCCATCTTGCCACAGAACAACTTGCTGCATAGCAAGAGTTACACTATTATCAAAGAAATTGTGGAATAGAATCATTAAAGAAAGGATGTAAAAGGAGGGACAAAATGAAAGGTGAATGACAAAAGTTAAAATATTTGTTTAATTATTTTAAACAATTAAATTGTCCCATGGCAAGCTATTTTGCAGCAAGTTGGCTGTGGTGAGTTGTCTTGTGGTGAGTTGTCTATGGAGAGTTGACTGTGGCGAGTTGTTTACCATCAGTTGGCTGCTGTGAGTTGGCCATGGCAAGTTGTCCATTCCACCACCCACTACTCTAGATTGGTTCTAAAGAATATGTCATGAACCAGATATGACATCTTCAAGAATCTTGAAGCCAACTATGCACATAGCTGATTATCCCTACAAAAATGGACATAAGAAGGCTGAAACCAAAAGTACACATGAACTGTGAAGTTGAGACTTCAAAGGAAACATAACACCACCCAACACATCATAAAATTCTACATACCAGGGGAAATGTCTGATTTTTGACAGACATTCTATTCTATTCTAGAGGGAAGGAATAATTACTGTAATACATCTGCAAACTCAGTAGTCAGCTCTGGATGCTAGCCGTATAGAAAATTGGATTACTCTGTCCATGCCTGGAAAGATCGAATCAAATGTAGCCAAATTAACTCTGCCCTCCCTGTTCTTCCTCTTATCTTGCTCATTTATCCATGTCAATAGGGATTTGTTGGATTGGGATTCCTTGGAGATCATGCCTAATTTGTCAGATCCTTATCTGCTTCTTTAAGAGATGACATGGAACATTTTGAAATGAGAATAGTTTGAGAAAAGACCCTCCAACAACACCACTTATGTTCTTTATTAGCTGGAGACTAATTGTTCCACTTATTTAATTACTTGTAGAAATTGTAACATGGAGTCAAAATTGTGTGTGGGTGTGCATGTGTTTGTGTGTGCATGCACATGCATTTAATCTTTGTTTATTTGTGTTTTGGAGCAAACATATGGAGTTTTCACACACACAAATACTATTATTTGTTTCAATAGAAGAGGAGTAATTGCTGTTAATGATTCCAGTTCATTAACAGGGGCAATTTTACCATGAAGACTATTAAGCAACAGTTGTTTTTTTTTAAAAAAACTGACTTCATCTTTTATTCATCAATAACAGGAATAACTTGTTGACTTGATAGGAAAACTGCTTTATTAAAAAAAAAGAAAGAAGAACATACATACAGGGAAAGCAAAATAATAACTTGAATCCAACATCAGAGGCTTTTTAAAAACAGCAACAACAACAGGGGACTTTCTACGAATCATTCAGTTTCTTTATTTCAGTGTCAAGACTAGGTATTACAAACTCCAGAGGCTGGAACTATGCAGAAAGTTCATACAAAAATCTAATTTGTGATGCAACTGAAAGTTGTTTCTCAGTCATATGGGAGTAGCTGTATTGATGGAATGCAATTAATTTTAATTAAAAATACATTAAATTGAGCCAAATTTTAAATGTTTGCTTTAGCTCTATCTAATTCTTTGTGTTAGTGCCAACTTTTTCAAAGGACAGTTGTGATTTGTGGCCAAAAAGAACAAAAAAAGATTGTGTCTTGTATATTTTATATTGAACTTAATGAAACATCTTTAACAAATAACAGATTGAAAGGGACCTTGGAGGTCATCTAGTCCAACTCCCTGCTCAGGCAGGAAACTCCATGGGTGTCAAACTTTCTGTGTCACATTGTTGTCATGTATCATGCCATTTTTCCCTTTGCGGAGCTGGGATGGGTGTGGCCTATGCATGACACATATGGTTCCCAGGCCACCAGTTTGACACCCCTGTCCTATACCATTTCAGACAAATGCTTGTTCAATCTCTTCTTAAAAACTTCCAGTGTTGGAGTTAAATTTTAATCAGTCACATGATGTCCTCATGTTAGATAAAATGAGTTATCTAAAAATCCAAATGGGCAACCCAAATTATTCATTTTAGCCCATAGTAAAAGTAAATAATGCAGTATTAATGCATCTCAACCAAACTTATGCTCTGGTTTACTTACTTCTCATTTTTTCATAGGTACTGTTTCTTCTTCCTCAAATGAAATTATCAGATAGATCAGACCCGTTCTCCAAATTAATATTGCCAGGGGAGAAAATGCTTTCATGGCATTAACAAGGGTGGGCTCCATTAGGTTCAGATGTTGGGGACAGAATGCAGCATTTTCGGCTTTCGTGCTCTCATTGCACGCACTACAATTCATTAGTTTAAATGTTATGAAAAGTACATGCTGTTTAAAGCTAGCATTTTGGCTTCTAATGGGCTTGATTGCAATTTAAGATCCTTTCCAGAGACATTTTATTGAACTGGCAGCCCAATTAGGTCTGTAAAATAATGTCAGGATGAACTGGCTTTATAGGTGCTCTGTGTTAATAGCTCTCAGTACTCCATTAAACTTGTTTGGATTCAGTAGTGCAAAAGGGAGGGCAGGAAATTAATATGTCAAACACACATAGTAAACATCATTTTCAGACACAGTATTTGTCACAATGACTCAGTGCTTAAACCAGTGGTGGGATTCAATTCTTTTTACTACCGGTTCCGTGGGCGTGGCTTGGTGGGTGTGGCAGCAGAAGGATATTGCAAAAGCTCCATTCCCTCCCCACCCCGTTAACCTGCTTTCCAACTCTGTTCTCCTGTGCAGGGCAACTAAAGAAGACCCAGCCAATCAACTGGGACTCGGGAGGCAGAGAATAGATGGGGGCGGAGCCAGTCAGAGGTGGTATTTACTGGTTCTCTGAACTACTCAAAATTTCCTTTACCAGTTCTCCAGAACTGGTCAGAACCTGCAGAATACCAGTTCTGCCGTAAACCCTGTCACAGAAGTGTTTTTCTATGGTATTCCTCTCTTAAATCCTCCCTTCCACATACAGGTAATGCTCCCCTTTCGACCACAATTGAGCTCCAAGGTTTTGTTACTAAGCAAGACAGCTGTTAAATGAGTTGTGCCTCAATTTTTTTGCCATAGTTGTTAAGTGAATCACTGAGTTGTTAAATGAATCGTTAGGGTGGTTGAGTGAACCTGGCTCCCCTCACTGACTTTGCTTGCCAGAAGCCAGCTGGGAAGGTTACAAATAATGGTCACGTAACCCCAGGACAGTCCTCAACAGGTAGTCCTCGACTTACAACCACAATTGAGCTCAAAATTTTTGTCGCTAAGTGAGATATTTGTTAAGTGAGTTTTGCCCCACTTTATGACCTTTCTTGCCACAGATCTTAAGTGAATCACTGCGGTTATTAAGTTAGTAACAGGGTGGTTAAGTGAATCTGGCATCCCCATTCACTTTGCTTGTCAGAAGGTCGCAAAAGGGAATTATTATGAGCTCAAGTCACTGCAACTGTCATAAATATAAGTCAGTTGCCAAGCATCTGAATTTTGATCACGTGACCAGGGGGAGGCTGCGATGGTCATAAGCAGGGGTGCGATTCTACCAGTTCGTACCTATTCGCTAGAACCGGTTGTTAGCATTCTAAGCAGTTCAGAGAACCGGTTGTTAGAAGAAATTACTGGTCTAATCCTGTAAGGAAGACAGGAAGGAAACATTCTAGTGTTGCTTACAGAAACTGCCTCTCTGTTAACCCTTTTTACATTCTTGACAGGACTAGACTTCCTGCCTCTGGAAATTGTCTGGAGTTTTTTTCCCCTCCTTTGCTGGTACTTTGCTTGTGTGGAGTGACCATTCAAAGTTACAATGGCACTGAAAAAAGTGACTTATAACCATTTTTCACACTTACAACTGTTGCAGCATCCCCACAGTCATGAGAGGCCAGGTGAGGAGTTGCGGGCCTCGATGTGAGTGATATTGAGTTGGCCACGCCCAGCCAATAACATGACCACCAAGCCATGTCCACCCAGTCACATGACCACCAAGCCACGCCTACCAACTAAGCCATGCCCACAGAACCAGTTGTTAAAAATTTTGAATCTCACCCCTGGTCATAAGTGTGAAAAACAGTCATGAGTCACTTTGTAACTTTGAACAGTCACTAAATGAACTGTTGTAAGTCATGGACAACCTGTACTTGCTGTTCTGACCTAGGCTTCCCAAAATCATGAAGCAGACTCCTCATCCTAAAAAAAACCCTTTTTATTAAACTAATGTAAATTCCTCTGATTGACATCCAGCAAGGTCCTGGCAAACAGTCTTTCAAGAGTGATTTACAATCATAGACCTTTATCAGGCTTGGAGAGTTGCAAGGCCAATGGCTTCCAAGCACGACGTTGTAGCAGAAAATACTTGGCAAGGAGTCAGGAACAAATCTTAACCCTATTGAAATGAACTAATTTTCTCCTGCAAACCCTACTCCCCTTTTGCTCCTCTTTATTCTGTATGGGAGGGGCCATTCACTGTCCGCCTGTGCCTTTATCCCCAAGTCGACCCTTGTTCCTTAACTGTTCCCTTCTCCTGGCAGCTCTGTGCATGCACACATTGGGAATAGGCTCCAGCTGTTCTTCTGCCCCACTGATCCCTGACTCCAAAGGCAGCCGATAACTGTCAGATGGCCTTGGCCCCATCTCTGCCTCCAATGTAGAGCACTTGTCAGAGCCTTCCCTGGACTCCAGGACTGGCCTCCCCAACCTCCTCACTTTCCGAGTCTGTGGTCAGCTCTGCTGGCCGCTGCTGATCCACAACACTTGCCAGTTGCCAAGCACTGGCATTTTGATAACCTGACCATGGAGATGTAGCAACTGTCTTAAGTTGGTCCTTGAAATTGCTCCTAAGACACTTTTTCAGTGCCATTGTAGCTTCCAATGATCACTAAATGAATAGCTATAAGTTGAGGACTACCTGTATACATTTCTTTGGGGCACTTGGAAAAGTTGCCCCTGCACTGGCTATCTCCAGGTTCATCTGCTGGGGAAGGCCTGGCCTGTAAAGGCTTTGAGCCTTTCCCCGATACACATAGGAACTTGTGAAACATGAAGACTCTCCAAATTTAAATTGCCTGTCTACAAGCAGCTCTGACTGGGAAAGTGGAATTCCTTGAATAATGGATAAGGTGTTAAAAGAATTAATGTGGTAATGTTGTGGCCTGCCAGTGGCCAGTGGAGCTGGCTGCAGACTCGGACAGTGAGGTGGTTGGGAAGGAACATGGACCAGTACTGGAGTCTGGGGAAGGCTCTGATGAGTGCTCTGCATCAGAGGCAGAGATGGGGTCAGGGCTGTCTGATAGTTATCAGCTTACTTTGGAGTCAGAGATCAGTGGGGCAGAAGAACAGCTGAAGCCTGTTCCCAGTGTGCACGCATGCACAGAGATGCCAGGAGAAGGGAACAGTTTAGGAACAAGGGTCGACTTGGGAGTAAGGGCACAGGTAGATGGTGAATGGCCCCTCCCATAGGGAATAAAGAGGAGCGGAGGGGAAGTGATGTTTGCAGGAGACAATTAGTTCAATTCATTAGGGTGAAGATCTGTTCCTGACTTCCTGCCAAGTAATTGCTGCTACAGCATGGTGTTTGGGAGATATCAGCCTGGCAACTCTCCAAGGCTGATAAAGGTCTGTAGTTGTGAAATCTCATGAAAGACTGTTTGCCAGGACTTTGCTGGAGAGAAATTCACTTTAACCTTAATAAAAGGAGCTTTATCGGGACGAGGGGTCTGCTTCATGATCTTGGGAAGCCTAGGTCAGAACAGGTGACGAATGCCATGCATTAAAGTACAGTCATAATCGTGGTTCAGCTTTCTGATTCCAGGGCTCCGTGTTTCATTGGCCCCAGCTCACTTGCCTCATTCCTGCGCACTTTTGATATTTTCCCCATCTTTCCCCACTTTTTCTCTGGCAGAATTTTATAATTGGCATTTATATACCACATTAGGGTTGGGCAAACCCTTTGAAAGTCATGCAAGGATAGATAGAAAACCTCTCTTTCTGAATCCCTAAAGCAGCTCTTCTTTCTCCAGTTCTTGCACAGCTATTTTGTAAGTTGTTGTCAGCGTAGCTACTTCGTAAGTTGCATAACACAGCAGGGGAAGAACTTGAAATCAGATACATGGTACATCTGGTAGTGCTTGTCCATCTGTCCACCCACCCACCCATCCGTTCGTGCATCTAGTATTTATTTATTTCTAGTCCTTATTCTTTTCATAAATAACTCAAGATGGCAAACTAATAATAATAAACTAATATGTCTTCTTCTTCCTCCTATTTTCCCCACAACAAGAGCCTACGAGGTAGATTGGGGCTAGAGAGAATGACTGGCCCAAAGTAATCCAGCTGACTTTGAGGCCTTAAGGCAGGACTAGACTTAATTCTTTCCTGTTTTCCAACCTGGTGCCTTAATTACAAGGCCAAACTATTGTTGAATAAGTTTGAATTTTAGACTGAACTTGGAATCATTCAAGTCGAGCTTGTCTCTTCACCATTGTTGCTGCTTTGTTGTTGTTATTTGTAGAAGTTAAAAAGGAAAAATCCAGTTAATCATGGATATTTTCCAGGTGGGTATCTCAGGGTAGTAAAAATATCAAAGAAAGGAAAACATAATTAAATAATTTAAACTATAAAACAGAACTGACAAATGAAAGTAATAAATATCACAGGGAGACCCTTGCCAGCCCACTCCCACTCTCTTACATGAAAGATTTCAAAAAAGAGCCCAAACTTCCTATCTAGCTTGGCAACTCATCAAGTCTGGGGGTTTAACTAGTGAACTATTGAAAAGGTGTTTGCAACCATATCTTGGGACAACTATTATCACTGTGGTTTTTTAAAAAAAATTTCTGGAGGGGGGTGCTTCTATGTAGTGTTTTTAACAACTTGCTTGTAAATGGTTAGTGAACTTTTGATGCCAGCTGAGTTCTTGGAAGTCTTATGTCATAATGGCACTGAACTGTTGATTAATTATATATTTCTCTAATGTTCCAGGAATGTTTGCTCTGCAATCCTTTGCTGATAAAATGTAAATGCCAGGTTTCTGCCCAGCATTTGAGCAAATCTCATCAACAAAAAATACCTTCCATTGCTTTGATCTTTTTCTATATAACATGGCAACCCCTATCTGGTATGGAAGTCCTCTTTAATAATGTTCTTTGTAGTCTGATTACTTTATGAGGAGTGCACTTACTTTCCAGACTGAAAAAGAAATTGGCCACAGATACAATGGCAATATCAGGGGTGGGTTTCTACTGGTTCTGTCCACCTCTGTAGAACCAGTAGTTCTGAAGAGCAGCAGACATAGAACCGGTTCTATGTCTGCTGATATTTTTGCCCACCTGCCCACCTGATCTTTATTTCTTACCTGATCTTTATTTCCTGATTTTTCAACTTCAGGTGCCGGACGAGGCACAGCTGCAGTTTAAAAAGCAGGAAAAGAGGGCTGTTTCAAAGGCTGCTTCTCTGCACCCAGCATGCTGATGACGATTTACAGGCACGCGGTTCACAGTGTGCAGGGAAGCACATCATAAATCACTGAACCTTATAAATCCCAAACCTGTAGTTAACCCTGTTGTATCCCACCCCTGGGCAATATGAATCCTGTGCCTATTATAAATAAAAAGAAAAGAGCAGTAATGTATAAAAACTACTTCTGGAAAAAAAAATGGTTGTGTGACTCAGTTTAATGCAAGGATTAACATTACAAAAAAAAAAAAAGTTCTTATAACTTTCCTGTTAACATATACTGCAAACTAATAAAATATGTAGTGTGATCCTAATTTGCAAGGTTTCTATCTCTGAGCTTGGAAACTGAAAAAAATAAAATAAAAATATCTTCGTCCTTGTCTTAAAGATTATATTATAGTCTCAATTTATTCAGTTTTTAAACAGGAAACCAAACGCAAATCCTTCTTATTGCTTACTGCTGCAGTAAAAGTGAATTTGCATTTCCCCCCCTCCATTTTACATTGTTTTATTCTATATTATAAAGCACATGCAGTATGTTATGTTATTTGGCTTTGGTGGTACTTATATATAGTGTTGACTGGAGATGATTAACACGCTGATGATTTAGATAACTTAAATGCTTAAAGATAAAGGAAAAAAATATATGTCGATATTAACTACAATTTCTAAAATATTAAAGTTTAAATACAATGTACATCTAGAGCTGAGTAAGGCATTGACAAAGAACTGCAAAATATGTCAAAGTCCTCAAAGAAACAGAAATGCTTTTTGCTGGTGAAGATTTTTTTTAATGAATCTAGAAGGTTGACTTTGGCAGAATGTGACCTAAAACTATTTAAGAAGAAAAATGCCTTCTGCTCCACCTGATTCAGTTGGTTCCTAAGCAGCTTTTTGTATTTTTGCTATTCACATAACCATGAGTCCTTTCAGCAAACCAGCCTGTATGGCACAAGTCATTAAAATGCTGACTTGGGGCAGATTTCTTGAATGGGGCAGCTTGTACTGAAGGCTAGTCTTTATAAGCTGGCACAGTCCTTTCCAAAAGGTAATCAGGCATAGTCAGTTTTACTCAAATGAATTGAAGGTGTCAGACTGGATAACAAAAATTCACAGCAGCATAATTTAGTTTAACTTCCTAGTCAAGGAAAAAAAGCAGACACAATGGCAATTCTAGGGAACTACTAATAAAAGTTTCTGCCTTATTTCAGCAGCTAGTTATCAAACAAACATGTTAATAGACATTTCATCCATGGGTATGTTTGTAGTTTATCCACAGATACCTTTAGGTTTTCTTTGTTATCAATGCTTGGTATATTAAAATACTAACTCTCTATGCACTACAAAGAGCAGTAAGTCTTGTTGTTGAAATAATTAATGGTCTGAGTGGGTATCAAACTCACATCGTCATGGTGGCATCACGTGACTTATTGTGACTTTTTTCCCCTTTGCTAAACCGGGACGTGGCCAGTGTGTGATGTATCCAGCCCATGGGCTGGGAGTTTGACACCCTTGACTTAAGGTTTTCTGCTAGTGCTTGAATTATTTTGTTAATATTGTTTCTTCTTCTTCTTCTTCTTCTTCTTCTTCTTCTTCTTCTTCTTCTTCTTCTTCTTCTTCTTCTTCTTCTTCTTCTTCTTCTTCTTCTTCTTCTTCTTCTTCTTCTTCTTCTTCTTCTTCTTCTTCTTCTTCTTCTTCTTCTTCTTCTCCTCCTCCTCCTCCTCCTCCTCCTCCTCCTCCTCCTCCTCCTCCTCCTCCTCCTCCTGGAATGGGGAACATTGCTTTGGGAGCATATCAATGCCTTGAATCATTTTTGAGTTTGACTGAAGGCAGTTTAGCAGTTTATTCTGGGGAAAAGTTTCTGAACTTTCCTTGTTGCAGGATCAAACCATCAGCAGAGTTTGGGGTTAGGGTTAGTCCCAGAGTGCAAAATTAGCTTTAAACATCTTTAAATTTAAAAGGGAGCAAAAAAACAACAACATTTGAGGAAAATAACAAGCAGAGCAGAAGGAGAACATAAAATTCAGAAGGGTGGGTGGGAAGAAGTGGAAAATATAAAAGTATGCAATTTCATTTAAAATAATTAAAGGGAGATTGAAATTCTGTGGAAAGTGCATGGAAAAACACATTATTTCAATCTAAAGTGTTTTAAAGCCTCTCAATTGCAAGGTGTAGCATTTTTCTTTCTTTCTTTCTTTTTTCTTTTTATAAAACTAACTTGACAGCAAAACTGTCAAAATTCTCTAGGTCTCTGCGTCTTGGAAGGAAAGGTCACCCTGCTGCCTCTCCAAAATGCAAACACTAATCTTTCATAAGCAGTAGAGTACTTCTATTATCAGCTGAGCAAGGTCCAATTGTCAGTGATTGACAAGGTTTCCACATCCAGATTTCTCCCATCACCATGCTTAACAACTCAGAGCTTTCAGGCTGCTGCTTGTGATGAAAATTCAGCAGGGAAGAAGGAGAGAGAGGGGGAGAGAGAAAATTCAGTGATGGGGTTCACGCCGTGTGCATTAAGTTAACATTGTGCTGGGCGAACGAATGTTCTGCTCAGCAATGCAGAACCCAGGAGCAGAGAATGCAAAGCTTGCTTGTTGTGTCACATGTCAGCTAAAAGCCTATTAATTCACCTGGCATAGGATGTGAGTTTTAAGGGAGAAAAAAAATGGAAGCACTAAAATAAATAGATATCCCAGGATAGTCAATTATAAAGAGACCACTTTGCAAATCATGGAAGAAAAAAACTCCAAATGACAAAGACCATGTATCTTTGCTGCATGAGGTTATCTAAGATGTTGGGATAACAATTAAACCAGGTAATTAGGAATGCTACTGCCATACAGTTATGTGATAATTCTCCCGGATGCTTTCCTAGATATCTTTCCAGATGCCAGCTTGGAGGAGGATTAACTAGTTTGGGCACAATGGGAGGGGAGTTAGTCAACGGCTCCAAGCAGCTGTCTGAGAGGGATTTGGCTGAAGCACAGCTGCAGCAGGAGAGCCCTAAGCAGTGGTGGGATTCAAAATTTTTTTACTACCGGTTCTGTGGGTGTGACTAGGGGGCATGGCTAAAAGGATGGGCAGGTGGGCATGGCTTTTTTTGCTTTTTGCAGCATGCCCCACCCCCTTTGGGCCTTCTAGGCCTCAGGCAAACCTCCTGTGGGGCGTTTTTGCTCCCAGAAGTTTCCCTCAGGCTCAGGAAGCAAAAAAACAGAGCATAATGCTTCATTTTGGGGCCTCCCTGGGGCCCAGGAAGGCAAAAAAAGGAAGTTTTTTTTTTCCCTCGTGGGCCTCAGGGAAGCCTCCTGGGCGAAGCAGTAAGTAAGCGAGGGGAATCCTGGCACAGCTGATCGTAGGAACAGCTGATTGTTAGGACAGCAAAAAAAGAAATACCTTAAGGAGTGACTGGGCAGGCTAGCGACTGGCAGGCGGGGTGAGTGAGCATCAGGTGGGCAGGGCAAGCGAGCAAGCGGTGACCAGGTGATTGGGTCGGGAATGTAGCCAGCCAGAAGTTACTACCGGTTTGGTGACCCATGCCAAATCCTTGCCACCGGTTCGCCTGAATCGGTATGAACCGGCTGAATACCACCACTAATCCTGAGGCTTCAGGTGGGGCAAGCAGGCAGCTGCAGCCTGTCAGTGATGAGGAAGAGGAACTGCCTTCTATCCTTGATCCAAGAACACATAGGGCAGAGAAAAGGCAGAAGCAGTGAAGGTCAGCTAGATTAATCACAGGGAGGCAGCCTCGCCCGTCTTGATAGGCTGCACCAGAAGTATTTAGCACAGCAGACAGATGGAGATGATGCTTGGAAAAATGGGCTTGTTTCTTTGCTGTGTGTTCTTGCCTTGAACTTTCGATTGTGTCTCTTCAGCTGTTGCCTTTGTCTTGCTTTGCCTTGCCTTACCTTTGTCTGTGAACTTTGCCTGTGGACATTGTTAAGTTTGAGCAATGAGAGGCTGAACCA
The DNA here is from genome assembly GCF_049901715.1 of Pseudonaja textilis. NCBI lineage: Eukaryota > Metazoa > Chordata > Lepidosauria > Squamata > Elapidae > Pseudonaja > Pseudonaja textilis. The sequence continues at coordinate 196,185,941 of NC_141991.1, read as the reverse complement.
GAGCATGAGTGCAACAGTACTTTATTTTACAAATAAAGGGCTGACCGTGCTTGCAAGCCTGGAACTGGCTCGCAGCAATCAGCAGCCAGTTGGACCCCGCAGCCTGCTTTTATAGCTGGCTGCTGGGAGAACTGACCAATGGGAATGGGGGAATAACGCCCACACAAAGTGAGTGGACCTGAGTGAGAACTCCTTGAGTCCTCAGGACATAACACCCCTTCCCCCAGATGCGAACACGCATAGTCCTTGAGGTAGATGGGGTTTGTGTTGGCGCCCGGAGCGGCGCAACTCGGGAACATTGTCTGACTGTTCGGTATCAGTCTGTGACGGTTGAGCTGGCATAGTGTCGCCAACACTCTCTCTGGACTGGGCATCCTCGAAACCACCGGGTTGGTTTCTGGAGTCAAACTCTCGTGGGTTGGATCCGGTTGATCAACTCTCTGGGCGCTGTTGTCCGAGTTTGGGCTGACCGGAACGACCGCTGGCGCAGACTGGTCACTGGGTGCGGTGTGGCTGGGTGGCGGATGGGACAGTTCCCCTCGACTGGAGACTCTGGATTCTTGTTTGCAGGTTGCTGAGGCGCCTTCTGAGTTGGTCTATGTGTCTCCTCCAGACGCGACCATCCTCCAGCCTGACTCTATATGATCTCGGCCCGGTGACGGCGATGACCTCGCCCGGAATCCAAAGTGGGTCCCCAGCGAAATTCCTTGCGAATATCGGCTCCTGTAACATAAAATGTCTAACCCCGAAGTGGAAGCGAGGGGAGAGTCAGGGCAGTATTGTGGGTGCAGTCTATCTAATACAGTCCTCAGGCGCCGGCCCATCAGAAGTTCCGCTGGGGACTTATTGGTGACTGCACAGGGGTTGAGTGCTGGCTCATCAGGAACCGTGAGAGTTTGTGGTGCCAGTCATCTCTGCCAAACCTAGCGAGGGCCTCTTTGGTGGTCCTGACGGCCCTTTCAGCCAACCCATTACTCGCAGGGTGAAATGGGGCTGTTAAAATGTGGCGAATGCCTAGGTTGGCTGCAAAACGGCTGAATTCTACTGATGCGAACTGTGGGCCATTATCGGAGACCAAGGAGTCGGGTAGTCCATGGGTAACGAACAGGCGCGTTAACACGTTGGTGATTGCTAGGTGTGGTGGTCGTGGATAGCTGCGCCACGCCTATCCACTTGGAATAAGCGTCCCACGACCACTAGGAACATCTTTCCATGCACGGGCCGGCCAGATCGATATGGATTCTAGACCAAGGGCGCTGGCGCTCTCCATCTGGTAGGGGTGGCGATGGGGGAGCAGGACGGGATTCCTGGCAAATGCTGCAGGAACTTACCCAATTGACAATGTCCTCGTCTAGACCCGGCCACCACACGTAGCTGCGTGCCAACGCCTTCATTCTCACAATGCCGGGTGTCCTCGTGCAACGCTTCCAGGACTCGGGTGCGCAGCGAGGTCGGGATGACCACTCGAGTGCCCCACAGTAGACAACCCTGCAAACTGGACAGCTCCTGCATGCGAGTCTTAAAGGGTGCGAATTTGTTATCAACATTGCCTCCCGGCCACCCCCTCCTCACCCAGTCGAGCACCTGGGCGGCGTTTGGTCTGCCTTGGTTTTGGCGGCGATGTCAAGGGCGGTGATGGGCAGGTCCAACTGGGTGATTTCAAAAATGGCATTGACAGGAGCTGGGTCTTCAGCCGGAGCGGGTAAGGGGCAGCGACTGAGTGCGTCAGCGTGGGATAGAGTTTTGCCCGGGCGGTGGATAAGTTTGTATGAGTAGGCCGCTAGGAAAAGCGTCCACCTTGTCATCCGAGGGGAGAGGACTTGAGGTGTCTGTTTGTCGCCAGCCAGTAGGCCCAGGAGGGGCTTATGGTCGGTGACCAGTTCAAGAAGTGGCCAAAAAGGAATTCGTGAAACTTTTTCACGGCTGCAACAGCTGCTAGGGCTTCCTTGTCTATTTGGCTGTAATTTCGCTCCGTGGCCGAGAGCGTCCTGGAGAAAAAGGCGATGGGGGCCTCGGCGCCATTGGTGAGTCGGTGACTAAGGACCGCCCCAATTCCAAAAGGGGATGCGTCTGCTGCCAGTACTAAAGGAAGGTTGGGGTCGAATTGGATGAGCACTGCCTCTGACGTAAGTAGTGATTTGACGGCATTAAACGCCTGGTCTTCTTTGTGCCCCCAGTGCCACGGTGACTTTTTGTCTAGTAATCTGTGTAGGGGTTCGGCTACTGAGGCTTTATGGGGCAAAAAGGATGCATAAAAGTTTAGGAGTCCCAAGAAAGCTTGTAGCTCCGTTTTGGAGGTCGGTGTGGGAGCTTCGTGGATCGCCCTGACCTTGGACTCCAGGGGGTGAATGCCAGAGGCGTCAATTTTATAACCCAGAAAGTCCACCTGTCTAGTGGCAATGGCGCATTTTCTTTTTTTAACTTGAGGCCATGCTGTCTGAACCTCTCTAACACTGCTCGCACTCTCTGGAAGAGTTGGGGTCTGTCCCTGGCTGAGACCAAGATGTCGTCGAAGTAGGGTACTACACCAGGGAGGCCCTGTAAAATCCGCTCCATGAGGGATTGAAAAATACCCGGGCAACACTTACGCCAAATTGGAGACGCTTGCATCGGAAGGCACCCCTGTGAGTGACGATGGTCTGAAGTTCCGCTGTTTGGTTATCAACAGGGAACTGTTGATATGCTTGAGACATGTCCAATTTAGCAAAAATACTGCCCGGTTCGAATGTGTGCAATAAGTGCTGAATGACGGGCACGGGGTAGGTGCTAACTTGTAAATATTTATTGATTGTTGTCTTGTAGTCCGAGCAAATTCTCAGGCTACCATCTTTTTTTGAGGGGTGTGACAATGGGCGTCTCCCACTTGGCGAAATCTGTTGGCTCAATGACCCCTTGTTTTAGTAGTTTATCCAATTCAGCGTCTAGTTTTGGTCGAATAGCAAATGGAACTCTACGTGGTTTTAATCTGATTGGGACTGCCTGGGGGTCAACGGTGAACGAGATGGGGTTCCATTATAACACCCCAGCTCCTCGCTGAACACATCTGCGTAGTCAGCGAATAAGGAGTCAGTGTCTGAGGTTGAGACAGCATGGACTCCTGTTAACCCTAGGCCGAGGTGGGGAAACCAATCGAGCCCCAATAAGGTGGGTAGATTGCCGTTAACTACCACTAGAGGTAGGTGGCCTTTAAAAGCTCTAAAACTGACAAAGAACTTGCCTCTGCCAATCACGGGAATGGCCTTCCCCTGGTAGTCCTTCAGACCGAACTGGCATCTCTGAAGCCGGGTAGTAGATAGGCTGGGGTGGAGTCTCTTGAGGGTGTTCCACGAGATTATTGAGAGCGCTGACCCTGTGTCAACCTCCATGTGGCACGGTTTACCTTCTAGGGAAACGGAGAGAGAAATTTTACTAACAGAGTGGCAAGACGCCTGGCAAGGCGGTGCGTGCGACAGTTTAATACTTGCCTCTGTGGTCCCGGAGTGCGAGGACGGGGTCTTTGTGCAGCGCTTTGGGGGCTTGGCAGACTCTCGCAATGTGCCCCTCTTATGGCAGTTGTTGCAAACGGCTCCTTTAAACTTGCAGGTGGCCCTTTGATGTGATCCCCCACAGGCTAGGCACAGGGTGATGTGCTTGGGTGGACCGGTGTATTCTTGTTTGGCCCCTACCTGCGACTGTCTGTCATTGGTGAGGCGATGGACATCGCTCTCATCGTTGTGGCCTTCCTCCGCTTCCACCTCTTCGAATGGACTGGGAACGCTGCTAGCTTGGCGCTTGGGCCCTGAATTTCGGTGGCTGAGTTCGCTGCTAGCTCGGCTGCTAGGGCCTCCTCTACCGCTAGCGCGAGGTTGAGGTCTTTTTAGCTAGCAGTCGCCTCTGTAGGTTGAGATCCTTGACCCCACAAACCAATTGATCGAGGAGCATGTCCTCCAGGTATGTTCCAAACCCGCAGTGCAGGGCTGCTGTTCTGAGGGCGGCCATATATTGGTTGATGGTCTCCTTACTTGATTGCTTCCTCATTCGGAACGTGAACCTCCTGGCGATTTGTGAAGGCCTGGGAGCGTAGTGGTTTGTGAGGATCTCAAGCAACTCGGACCACGGAACGCTTTTTAATTCTCTCGGCACCACGAGTGCTGCAGCGGTATCGTAAACGGTGGCTCCGCAGTAGATTAGGAAATAGGATTTTTCCGATGCTCTCCCGCATCCGACAGGCCGACCGCATCGATGTAATGATTGAAACGGTTCTTATACGATTCCCACTTCTCTTCGTCTGGTTTAAACGCCGGGAATACTGGATTGGAACTCATGGTGCTGGAACGGCTGGGCTACCTGCGGGAGAAATCTCTCTGGGACTACGAACGCTCGTGAGTTACTAGTGATATCAGCTCTGGAGAGGTTTTTTGCTACCCTCTCTTTCTCTCTCTCTGGGTTACCACGTTGGCTGCTAGCCGTTGGAGGTGTCTTGATTCGCGCCAAAAAAAAGTGGGCATTAGTGACTCTCTACAGCGCTGTGCTGTGATTCCTACTGGCTCGAAATTCAAATGACACCCGCTTGAATTTCGCGCCAAATGCAGAGCGGCTGCGGCTCGCAGCGCTTCACTTTCCCCGTAGCGAGGCTAACAAGCGGCTACAGACGCTTCTAACTATTTGACTCAGACCGCTTTCTGGCTGCGGATCTGCGTTTGCTCTTTTGATCGCTCGTTTCGCTAGCTGACCGCTCTCTCTGGCTGCGGATCAGTGTTTCTTTGTTGCCAGCCGATCGCTCTCTCTGGGCTGTAGATCGGGTGGCTAGTGACTCAGCGGTTGCAAGGTGCTTCTGGTAGCCATCCCATCCTCGTCGCCAGTGTTAAGTTTGAGCAATGAGAGGCTGAACCAGAGCATGAGTGCAACAGTACTTTATTTTACAAATAAAGGGCTGACCGTGCTGTTGCCAAGCCTGGAACTGGCTCGCAGCAATCAGCAGCCAGTTGGACCCCGCAGCCTGCTTTTATAGCTGGCTGCTGGGGAGAACTGACCAATGGGAATGGGGGAATAACGCCCACACAAAGTGAGTGGACCTGAGTGAGAACTCCTTGAGTCCTCAGGACATAACAGACATGCTTTTGCCTTGGAAACTTACTTTTGACTAGTAGGCTGGACTTGCCTTTGCTTAGATGATAAATGTTGGCTTCATTTGAGTAGCATGAGTAACTCATTGGGGTTGAGCTGGTGCCGGCCCAGAAATTTGCTGGGGAATACCAATTCAGGCTTGGAAGCCTTAATAAAGACTTCTTATACCTGTGGTATAAGTGTGTGCATAAGAGGGACTGCACAAATTATGACAATCAGGAAGTAAGCAAAGCACTTACAAATTAAGATTCAGGTAGTCCTCAACTTACGACCACAACTGAGCCCAATATTTCTTTGCTAAACAAAGAATTTAAGTGGACTTTGTCCCATTTTATGACAGTTGTTAAGTGAATCACTGCAGTTGTTAAATTAATAACATAATTGTTATTAATTTTGTTAAGTGAATCTGGCTTCCCTATTAAGTTTGCGTGTCAGAAGTTCTAAAGAGGTGATCACATGACACTGGGACACTGCAATTGTCATAAATATGACTTAGCTGCCAAGCATCTGAATTTTGATCCCATGAGTAGGGGGATGCTGCAATGGTCATAAGTGTGAAAAACTGCCATAAGTCACTTTTCTTAGTGCTGTTGCAACTTTGGTCACTAAATGAACTATATACCTGTATTGCTTTCTGCTGTTTCAGCCTTAATGTTTCATTATTTTTGCTGTCATTTCATTCATCCTTGGATTTTTCTTACAATTTCCTTTGAGAATCATACTGAAAAGGAGGCAATACATTTGTCTTTACCGCTGCTTCTTATTTCCTCTTTTAGCTGCTCTCTCTCACACCTCAGTGTGAACATTTGGAGGGTAAACTTGTAAAGTGTACCTGGGCCATTGTATTTTCTGCTATAACCTTTGTTGTTTGCTAAGCTTCTCGTCTTGTTTCCCCACCCCCACCCCCCAAAAAAGCAAGGCAACAATCTCAAGCATCATTTCCGCTTTATGATTGTGGAACATGTGAGAAACCCAAAGACAGATTATTTTAGGGTTAAGGTGAGCTGCACTGGCTCAGTTTTCTTCCTGGTGCAGTTCAAGGCAATGGTTTTCACTTTTAAGGCCGTGCATCAGAGTTGGTATTCAGCAGGTTTTGACCAATTCTGGAGAACCAGTAGTGGAAATTTTGAGTAGTTTGGAGAACCGGCAAATACCACCTCTGACTGGAGATTTTACAGTATCCTTCCGCTGCCAAGCCCCCCAGGCTACACCCACAGAACCGGTAGTAAAAAAATTGGAATCCCACCACTGCCCTGCATGTCATATATCTCTGCATTTCCTTAAGAATATCTACCCATCCACCAGGTGGATGCGCATTTTATGTCAGACAGGGATATGATTTCACTCCTGTCCTTGAAATCTTGCTATCCAGTAGGACCTTAGAAGCAGGCCTGCCTCGTGAAACATCCTCCTGCTAGCATGCAAGAGCTGCCCACCTTTCCAGCATTTAGAAAGACCATTAAGACCTGGCTTTATACTTTATACCTGTTTGTACAGATACAACAGGGGACTAGCTGAGCCTGCTGTATGGTATTCCAAGACGGGTGATTATGGCATAGAGTTCTTATTTATTAATCAAATTTATATAGTCACCCATCTCAAGAAGTAGCTCTGGGCAACGTACAACAATCAAATCCATTTTTGTGTATAGTTTTATTATTTTTATGATTGCTTTATTTATTGTTTTTATGGTGGTTGTAAGCTCTCCACAGTTGCTTATGATGGCTGGCCATATATCTTTTAAATAAACAAACAGACAAACTTAGAGGGTGCTTGTAAGACTTCTTTTGCAAATATATGCCCTTCTCTGAAGGCCTTCTGTTAGCCCCAAAGCCAAAGTTTTCTATTAATGCATCTAGAAGGGATTCCAAGTTGGCAAAGAAAACATGATGCTCCCAATAAATTCAGAAAGGCATACTAGTTAGTGGAAACAAGTTGCTGTGTTATAAATTATTTGGGCAGGTCAAGACATGAGGGCTCCTTGGTCCTCTCTCTGAGCTTGGTTGTTATCTTTCAAACATTTCATTACTCAGCCTAGGTAACTTCATCACTGCAAGTAAGGAATGGGATTTACTCTCAGTTTATCTTTCAGTTGCTTGACTTGTCAGTATTCTTGGGAGTGGTCTTGGAGATTCTTTGATTGGGCTGCTTACTGTTAGCTTGTTTGGCAATTCCTTGATTGGGGTATTGTTTATTTCTTGATTGTTGGTCTGATGTTAATCTTGGTGTTAATTTATGCCTCTCCGGGTGTTGGTAGGGAGGCATTTTGGTCTTTTTGTTCCTTTTTTTGCTTGCTGATTGATTCTTTTGTCAAGAAGTTTTGACAAAGGTCAAGATACTTTGCTGCTTGAGAAAACTGACAATAGGATAGCTTCTTCCCTCATCCATTCCACATAGGTTGCCAATTAAACTTGTAATATCATCTACCACATCTATGGACATTGGGCAAATTTAGAGTGCTTAACAGATTGACAGGAGAGGAACTGTCCTGTCACTCAACAGAGAGAGATAACCAAGGTAGCTCAGGAAGAACAGCTAGGTTGTCTCTTGGCTCAATCTTCAACTTCAGTCACACTTCCCCTTCCTGCCTAAGCATGGGATAGGTCTGGAAGAGTTCCATAAGACCATTTACTGATCTCTCTTTTTTTTAAAAAAAAATGCAATTATATGGCTCTTTGTATTTTATTTACAAAACAAAAGGAAAATTATCCCTTACCGAGATAGCATTATTGATAGTTAACTGTTTTAAATGGGAAAGAAAAAAACAGCTGGGAACAATTTATCCATTCTCTCCTGCTGTTGTGTGTAAGCTTACCCAAAGGTTGTTCAAAAATATAGAAGGAAAGAGAAAATAAAAGATCAGTGTTGGGAATGCTTGGGGAAAAAAGCCTCCAGGGACATGCTTGAGTAACTAGAATCTGACCTTGGCAAGTTAAAGAACAAAAACATGGTAGCAATGTTAAGGCTTAAGTCTCAGAAGCCCTGCAGAGACACTTTGATGTCTGATATTTTGTGATCTTCCAGGGTCTGACCAAGAGAAATAGCTTATGGGAGTCAAAGAATAAAGCTCAATACAGTAGTCTTATATCAACTCAAGAATATATCCTAAAAATAATAATAAAAAGGAAAGGTCCGAAAGTACTACATTTTCTCCACACAAAGACCAAGGTTTCTTTGATTTGCCACATGTATAGGACCTCTTTCATCCAGCATTCTTAAGCTTCTGCTGTGTGATGATTTTATAAGGGAATTTAAATTGAAGGGATTTGGAAAGAAGAGGAAGAAGTGCTGAGAAAGTGGTGACCTAAAATGTCATCTCATCTCAGATCATTATTTATCTGAAATAAAATATCCACCAAAATAAATATGGGCAAACTTTCAAAACCATTCTAAGCAGTCCTGCTTTGTGCTTGTAGGTTGCAGTGTAATGATTCTTTTAGCATGTTAAAAGAGTATTGAGCTGCCAAGGAGGGAAAATAGCTGATTAAAGTATATTTAGAGTCATTTTCCAGATGAACCTTTTGCTAAAAGAAATTAAATAGTAGACATAATTTGTTATGATACAAAAAAAGGATTAATGCTGTGGTTCATTTTTGAGGAAAATTTTATTCTGTCCATATATTTCCTTATATAATATTAACAAAATTATCTCATCAGTTAGAGTTCAATTTCCAACGGTTATATTTAATGACTATCGTGCAATAACATTTATAAATTACAAACAGTGATGTTTAAATACCCCAAAGCTTTAGATTTTCCTGACCTTTGTCTCACAAATAGCAGATAACTGAAAAAGTAATATTTCAATGATGCTTTCTCAGAGAGAAACTGGGCTCAACACCAGGGGTGGGATGCAAATATTTTTACTACTGGTTCTGTGGGTGTGGGTAGGTGGGCATGGCCATGTGACTGGGTGGGCGTGGCTTCTTCTTTTTTTACACCCCCACGTGCTCTGTTTTTTTGCCTCCTCGGTCTCAGGGAAGCTTCCCAGAAGGCTGTTTTTGCTCCCAGAAGGCTTCCCTGAGGCCCAGGAGACCAAAATGGAGCATCTCCCCCGCGTTCTGGTTTTTTTTTTTTTTTTTGCCTCCTGGACCTCAGGGAAGCAGTAAAACAGTGAGGGGGATCCCAGCACAGCTGATCATCAAAACAGCTGATTGTTGGGAGGAAAAAGAAAGAAAGAAATACCAGTTCAGCAGAACCGGTAGCTGTTTTTTTACTACCAGTTCAGCCAAACAGTAACATTTTTTACTAATGGTTCACGCGAATCGGGCCGAACTGATAGAATACCACCACTGCTCAACACAATGAAATATTCCTCCATGAAATTCCTAGGAGCAGAAAACTAATATGTCCCTAGGCAAGAATCACTCTCTAATCATGATGAATAATATCACACAGGCCTCATTCTGACCAAGCATTCCAGATGGGTATCATGGTTATTAGCTTCACATCTGAATAGAGATCCAAAAGACTGAAAACCTTGCAAACATCCTCTTCCAAGATGATCAAGACTGCAATTATCTAAAAACTGGGCTTGAGCCCAAATTAAAAAATTACCCCAATGTTTATGAATGAAAATTTATATAAAAAACAAAAATTGTCAGCCAGTTACAAAAAAAAAAAAATACCCCAATGTACTGGTAAACAAGATTAGTATATAAGAAGGATCCTGGCTTATAAGGATTTTACATCAACCATATGACATCTTAAGCATGTTTCCTTTCTAGTAAAGTCAGATAGAGATTTGTTAACATCACCAATATGACATTGACGAGACAGTTTCTCATGATCATTTCTGCCTATGTATGCATACTGAGGGGATTGTCCTCCTAATTTTTTGAAAATTACGTAAGCTTTTTTTTTAGTGTTTGAAATAGGATCTAGAAATTTTTTTTGCTTATTCATTTTCCATCAGCATCCCATTTGAACAAATTCTTTCATTGACTATGGGAGGCCTACTCCTTTGGCTTATAGAGGTGGTCGCGAACGGGTGCTCAGATGGCGACCCAACACAGGCTGTGGCGATTTGCTGTTCCACACTGATTTCCTTTTCCACACTGCATCATTTTTTTTTTAATGTGTATGCGCTTCTGGTGAAGACCGAATTCTCGGAATGGATCACCTGAGGTTCCACTGTACATTGTGCTTGTAGCAATTTACATTAAGAGTGTTTTCAGTTAAGGTGGGCAACTTTTGTTGAATGAAAGCCATACCAGTTTCTAAACCACATGTGCAGGGCTGAATTGTTCTTGGGCGAGCACACATTTTCAGATATGGGTAAGGGTACAAAACAGATTATTAAAACATACATTTTATTTCTTAAAATTGTATTATTTCTTAAAATTAATTCAAATACTTAAATTATTCACCTAGCTGGCATTCATGGCTTTGGCAGGACTAGAACTTGTGGTCTCTGGCTTTCTAGCTTTGTGCCTTGTCTTCTCACATCCCAGTTGATTCCCAGGTTTAAAATATTATTCTGAAGCAATATAATTATTCCACCTTATGGAATAAGTGCTGACTATGAGAAAAGAAGTTAAAGAGATGATGATGACAAAGAATCTTTATCAAAGTATGAAGTAATACAAAGTCAATAATTACAGATCAACCCAATAAAATTATTGCATAAGGCAAGAGGCAAACATTAACAGTAGAATAAGGCTATCTTAAAGCAATGTATTAATAATTGAAAACAGGCACTAGCATAAAGTAAATAAGAATGGATCAGGAAATCTAGAACCTTCAGTTACCTTTCCATCAAATCAAATAGACTTTAAACACCCTTTAACTGACATTAAATTTCCACAGGACAAAGGCAGGAAGAACCACAGAGCCAAGTCCTTAAAGGCCCAGAACCTGGAAATTACAAATCTGAAGTGAGAACCAAAAGAGTCCTGCTGTGAGGAATGCAATGCAAAGAGACAGTATGGTCTAGAGCAGAGATGTCAAACTCGCATCATAACAGTGGCGTCACATGACCTATCGAGACTTTCCCCCCTTCACTAAACTTGATGGGGGTGGGGGTGGGGCCAGCATGTGACCATCTGGCCCACGGGCTGCGAGTTTAACAGAGGTTAAGGTACCAGTCTAGAAAGCAGGAAACCATGAGTTTTAGTCCTGCTTTAGCCATGAGAACCAGCTGGGTAACTCGGAGCCAATCACTCTTTTTCAGCTCAATCCATCTCACCAGTGGGGAAAATGGGAGGAGGAAGGTTTATTGGGTACCTTCCCCACATTGAGATATTTCTAAAAATAATAAAGATGGAAAACAAACAAACAAGTGTCATGAAGGAAGGGTGAAATAAGAGCAGAGAGTCCTTGGGAAGTTTTTGAACTTGAAGACTCTGAACAAAAGCTCCTGTAGTTAAAGATGGCCCATGGCCCAGATAGGTAGCTGGTGAAGGACCTTGGGCTATATTGAGACATAATAACACAGAAGGTCTAGTGTAGCCCAAATGTCACTCCTCTTGATTAAGATCAGGGTACAGAACAAAGGATTAGAAGCACTTGCTGGGAGGCTTTTACAGCAATCTAGGAGTGAAACAACAGAGGCAATGCTGAGGTCAAGTCCATCTACCCCTTTCCCCATCTTAGATGGAAATCAGCCATCCTGTTTTAGGAATGTTTTCTTCCTGGGGCAAGTTATTCTCTATCTCTCATCTGCAAGACTTTTGACATTCCTTTCCTGAAAGTAAATTTCCCTAACAGATGTGACTCTCTTCATTTTTTTAAAAAAAAATAAAACTCCTCATTTCCTTTGTAAGCAAGAAAGCATCTCTTCTTTAAATCACTGTTTTGTTCCCCACAGTTGGTTAAATTTCCCTAGCTTACAAGAGGAAATATTCCACCATTGCAGAGGAGTTTTTCTTTTTCACACTCTCTTGAAGTAAAAGGATTTGGATAGGACATGGTACTGGTAGCCTGCAGTCAGGACTCAATACCTTGCAAGCTGTTGCCAAAGTGTCTAAATCTGTAGAGGATTTTAAAAAGCTGGCGTGTAGTCAACTGGCATGAGCACAGGACGGGAACAGCTTAAATGGTAAGTGTGGATATGCCCTGAATATCTTACAAGCTGTCTCCAAAATGTCTCAGTCCAGACAGGATTTCCTTAAGCTGGTTTAGATTTAAGCTGCCCTAAGTACAAAACAGAGCCTTTGTCTCACAACCTTATATTACACCAGAGAAGAAATGGGTCAGTTCTGGGATAAAGAGGGAATCCGCGGCAGTGAGTTGCTTATACAATGGCTGCTTTAATCTTTATCAGTCTGAGAGCCAACTCTTACAGGGAGTCAGTCTCTTAAGGGAAGGAGCTGAATACCGATGGGATCAGAAAACAGAAAATTCTGCCTCAGGCTTTGGCCCTTAAGCATGTGCTGTGTATTATATTCAGGTATGTATTTTCCATTAGAGAATGTAAAATGAACATAATCCACAAAGGGAGCTGCATAGATCCAGAAAAGTATTGCCACACTGTGTCATTGGGTGCATGAAATCTCTTTTGTATCGTGGCCTTGTTGGCATAGCATGAAAAGCCACCAATCCTTGCTCATATACATGAATCCAACGCAACAATGCATGTCACCCAATGATGCTAATTTGTCTCTCTCTTTTCCCTCCTACTGAAATGTAATTACAGGCAGTCCTCAACTTATGATGCCAATTGGGACCAGAATTTCCATTGCTAACCAAGGCAGTTGTTAAGTGAATCATGCCTGACTTTATTACCCTTTTTACCACAGTTCAGCAAATCACTACGGTTGTTTAGTGCAGGGGTCGCCAACCTTTTGGACCTCAGGGACCACCAAATTCATAATTTTGAATTTTGATTTATGGTGGCTTGCTGATGTGTGTGTGAAAGTCGGTCCCATATTCCAGAGCTGCTGTAGCCACAGGACTGGGCCTTTGGTCATCCTGGAGCAGCTGCTCCTCCACTCAGGTGCACTGGCCTGTCATAGACTGGAGGAGCTGCTCTGGGATGACCAAAGGGCCAGTCTTGTGATTACTGCAGCTCTGGAACATGGGACCGATTTTCCCATTAAGGTCAGCAATCCACCCCGGGGTGGATTTCCTTCCCCTGCCGTTGGTCTTACCTTCCAGTTCCAGCTTGCGTGGCTCTACTCAAGATAAGGTTTGCGCTCTGCCAAAGGGTGGGGCCAGCAGGTGGGTGGGCCATGTGGGCGGTGCAGCCTTGTGTTCCCATGCAGCCTGGATTAATTGCTTTGGGGGGAGACATTTCTCTGCGGACCACCAAAATTTTCTCATGGACCACCAGTGGTCCCCAGCCACCGGTTGGCGACTGCTGGTTTAGTGAATCACATGGCTGTTAGGTGAATCAGGTGTCCCTTATGGACTTTGTTAGAAGCCTGCTAGGAAGGTCAGAAATGTCAATTATGTGACCCTGGAATGCTGCAACTATCATAAATACATACCAGTTGTCAAGTGGCCAAATTTTGATCATGTGACCAAGGGGATGCTGTGACAGTCATAAGTATGAGGACTGGTTGTAAGTCATTTTTTTCAGCGCTCTTGTAATTTTCAGCAGTCATTAGACAAATGGTTGTAAGTTGAGGACTACCCATATAACATATTTTCTAACAGGGCTTGGCTATTTTGCGTGGGGGGGAGGGCAACTATGGCCCCTTTATGACCTGTGGACTTCAACTCCCAGAATTCCTGAGCCAGCATGAAATTCTGGGAGTTGTAGTCCACAGGTCATAAAGGGTTCATAATTGCTCATCCTTGCCCTATTGGGCGGTATACAGATCATTCACACCAGTGGTGGAATTCAAATTTTTTTACTACCAGTTCTGTGGGCGGGACTTATTTGGTGGGCATGGCTCGTGGTCATGTGACTGGGTGGGTGTGGCTTAGTGGTCATGTGACTAGGTGGGCATGGCTTGGTGGTCATGTGACTGGGTGGGCGTGGCCAATTCAATGTCACTCACATCAAGGGGTGCCTCACCTGGGCCCTCCCCTCCCAGCCATTCCTTGTCACCCAGCCTCAACTTATCTATAGTTCTGTAAAAATGTTGTTCACCTTCTTTGACTTTATTATCTGCATACTATAGATGTACTTTCATGGACCACTGAAAGGAGGAAATGGCTCACATGCTTTACTCAAGAGTGTGATAGGCAACAGGCTTTTAAGGGGCTGCCACAAAGAAAGGGGGACAATGTATTTTTCCCTGGGCAAAAGAAAGGCAGAAAAATCACTCTAGGTGTAGGGACAGTGTAAAATATTAACAAATGATAAATAATGGAACAATTAAAAATAATAGCACAGAGTTTTATCTCTCTCTCTCTTCCTATTTTTTTTCTTTCTTTCTCTACCTTCCTCTTTCTTTCTTTCTTTCTTTCTTTCTTTCTTTCTTTCTTTCTTTCTTTCTTTCTTTCTTTCTTTCTTTCTTTCTCTCTCTCTCTCTCTCTCTCTCTCTCTCTCTCTCTCTCTCTCATACACACACAAACACACACACAGAGAGAGTGAGAGAGAGAGAGAGAGAGCACTTAACAGACAAGCATTTTGGAAGCAGCTCCTTTAAACTTCTCCAGGGCTTGAGTGGATTCCCCCACACCCTCTGTCAGACCGCACGCCTTCTCACTCCAGCACATTAACTCACATGGGAAAAGCGATACTTGCAGCGTACATGGGGAATCCTTGGAGAAGTTTTTAAAAGACCAGCTTCCAAAATGCATTTCTTTTACGTTGCAAAAGTGCTCCAAGGCTGGATTCACCCCCACCCCCTCTTGTCAGACTGCACTCTTTGTCACTCCAGACACTTTAACTCCCATGGGGAAAGCGATACTTGCAGCGTCCATGCCTTTCTTTCTTTTTCCTCAGGGAGAAAGAGGACATGGGGAACGGAAAGCTAGGAGAGTGATCGCAAGTGAACGACCGGGCGACCGGGTTGGGGGTGAGGCCAGCCAGTGATTGCCACTGGTTCGGCGACCCAAGCCAAATAACCACTACCGGTTCGCCTGAATAGGTGCAAACCGGTTGAATAGAACCTCTGGTTCACACACAATTCTGACTATGAACCAGGACAAACACAATTGGAGGAACATCTACACACGTACTTTTCAAGCCCTAATTTGGCCTTTCTAATTCTAAATTGAATTTGCTCCAGATTTGTGCCTGTGGTGTGGCAACTCTCTCCATGTGTAAAAAGCTGAGAAAGGAACACAGCCCATACTTTCCATCCACCTGCCTGACCCAGGCCATCTTTCGTCCTAAGTGTGGCTTGATGCTCTAGCTTTTTTAAAATTATTATTGTTTACCTCAGCTCATCTTTCAATGAGGCTTCAGAAATCCGTGTTGTCCCTGTTTTGTGGTTGGCCAACCAGGCAACAGCCTGGGAGTTTTGTGAAAGCAGCAGGTAAATTAATAGAGGGATCTGTGCCTCAGGCCCATGCCTGGCTGCTCTCAAAAATCCTCCTGCTGCCTGAATTATTTGTATTAAGATAGGCCAACACTCAGGCCTCTTGGAGTCAATTCTTCGTAACAGTTGCCAATATTTTTATACCTGGGAGAACGGCTTCATTCTTTATTATTGCTCAGGAATCGATACTCCCATTGCCCTCACAAAATGCTATACAAGCATTATTGGCATTTCGCTTGGCAGTGAAGGGTATCAACATCAATCTCTCCAACTGCACACTTCGCTAACTCAGTTCCACTCCTTGGTATTCTGCCTGCTAAGCCTGTCCTCTTCGGCCCCATTTGAATAGAGAACTTTAATAGAGCCTTGACACCTTTTCAGATTAGACAATGGAAAGACATCATTTAGCCGTTGACAGAAGCTTGGCCTGGCCCGGTGAGTTATCTTCTTCCTTCCTCCAAGAGCCTAGAGATTAACATTTATTATCACATTTATATCTCTACTGACAAAAGGCCCATTTTGGTTTTTTCCTTCCTTCCTCCCTCCCTCCCTCCCTCCCTCCCTCTTCTTTCTGTCTTCCTTCCTTCCTTTTTATTTTTCTTTCTCTCTCCCTATCTTTCTACTACTACTACTACTACTACTACTACTACTATTATTATTATTATTATTATTATTATTATTATTATTATTATTATTATTGATAATAATAATAATGATAATAATATAACAGACAGACATCTGGCCCACAATACAACTGACATCACTATTGTGGAAAAGAAAATACTATGGTTCATTGATATTGCAATGCCAGGTGATGCACGAAGATAAATAGCTAGAAAAATAGCAAAATATTGTGATTTGCAAATTGAAGTTGAGTGATTATAGAGCAAGAAATTAATGGTTGTACCAATGGTAATAGCAGCCCTTGGAGCAATACCTGAAGGGCTGCTGAAATACATGGAAATTCTGAACTTATTAGACCTAAATATCCTGTCTTTACAAAAAAAAACAACCCACCCTACTTGGAACTGTCAGTGGTGCCAAAATGGGAGTGTGTGCACATGCAATGGAAACTGGAACAGCAGCTTTCAAACATGCTTGCACAGGAGCACCAGAAACTGGAAGTTTAGCTTCCTAGTGTGCGCATGCATGTCGGCCACCTGATCTTCTAGTTTCTAACATGCATGCATGCACAAAGACCAGCTAGCCGGCACACACATGCACTCTGGGGAGCTGCTCTTCTGGTTTCTGATGCTCCCGCACATTCAAATACCAGCTGGCCAGTGTGCGCATGTGCTCCAGGGAGCTGCTGTTCCGGTTTCCAGCACTACTGCGTGCACAAAGACCAGCTGGATGCATGCACTGGAACCCAGAAGAGTAACGGGCAATAGCTAGCATGCCCAGAGAGATGGCTCTGTGTGCCACTTCCAGCAGATGTGGCATAGGTTCGCCATCACGAGTCTATATACTCAGGTGTGACTTTAACAGCTCTTAGGTCCCTGATTAGGACTTGAACTGTTAAATTTTTACCAGTTCCAGACAGTAAATCAAATTGAAAATAATAACAACAACAACAACAACAACAACAACAATAACAATAATAATAATAACAACAACAACAACAGTAATAATATCTCATCAATACTGAAGCATAAACACGAAAGAGAAGTGACAGCCCACAAATCAAATGTGTTGTAGATTCAGAGCAATGTGGAGTCCTGTGGAACGTTGACCGGTTCTTTCCTCTCTCTAATTATATGCAGCTGCACTGGTTTGATATGCTAGCTCAGTCACAAAGATTTGCATTCAGCATGTAAATTCAGCTTTAAACATGCAATTTCTTGACGCAATCTAAAATGAAAATTGTTCAAGGCATCCTCTTTCCTGCAGGGCCATGGAACGCTCTATATGACAGTTGCAGGCATTAATTTGTTTGAATAACATCAGAACCATGGCAGCTAGAATACTATTAAATAAAATAATAATCCCCTCGGCCTATCTGCATTAAAAAGAAAGGGGGAAAAACCCAGGTTCTGCTTTCTTGCTATTTTTCAGTAGTGACTCTCTCTTTCTATATAATGTTTTCCTCTCTTTTTTATGTGATTATGTTTCCAGTTCCCTCAAGCTAAGACTGAATAAAGAAATAGTAAAGTGAATTAAAGTTTTTTTCTTGTCGAAAAATGTAGGAACAGGAACTTCTGATTCCAATGAAGCATTGCATACGGTAGACTTGGGTTAAAAGACAGTTTTAAGCATCTGCTCATCCTCATCCTACATATGTTAATTCCTCTTTTGTGAAGTCATGTGGGAGGAGAATCTTATGTGTGTTCAATTGATTTTAATTTATTTATTAAATTTGTTCTAGTTTTGCAATGCATTCGATTCTGGGTGGCTTACAAAATCAAGAGCACAATTAAATACACGTAAATGGGCAACCGGACTAATGCAATCATAACAAGGAACCATACTAATATAATAAGTTCTCCAGAAGGATGTCAGTCAACATGTTAACTCCAGACCTGGGAGCACAACTATGTCTTATGGCATTCTGCAAGCCCATATTGTAGATATCTCAGATGGGATGCTGTTCCAGAGACTGGGGTCAGTGACAGATAAGACTCCCTTCTTTGGTCCCAGAAGATGAAAATCCATTATCTGGAAGAGGTGGTCCCTCAGAAAACAGGCCCTCTGCCATGAAGGGTTTTAGAGGTAACACCCAACATATCTTGGCTGGAAGAGAGTGATTGGTCCCAAAGTCCGTTTGGATGATGATTGAAGCTGAGAAGGCAGGAAATAACAAGACCAGGCAGGAATGTTATCAAAACCTAGGGCAGGTGCCTTCAGCATCTGCAGATGACATATGCGTGATGGAAATCAATTATTGTCTAAGGTCAGGAGAAAATATGCAAGGTTTAAAAACTAGACCAGTCATACAAATACTGTTATTTAGATTCTGTAGCATTTGATCCTTTCATTATAGGTGCTTCCTTTGTATATATAATAAAACAGCTTATCTAAGGCTTTGGCCTTGAAAAATCTACTATTAAACTCATGTGTTCATATTTATGTTGATTATATATACTGTATATATTCATAACTAGGGTAAACATTCAGTGAATTCCAATGCCAAGGAGTGAAACGGAGTCTACTTGGTATAAGCAAGCAAGCTGACTGTAAGAGGTTGGTGGAGTAGTTATAGGCACCAGGCTGGAAACCAGTCTAGTCCTGTCTTAGGCACATGGGTGACTTTGGACCAGCCACTCTCTCTCAGCCCCAGGAAGAAAGCAATAGCCAACTATTTCCAAAAATGTTGCCACAAAATCAGCAGAGATTTGTCCAGGAACTTGTCAGGAGTCAAAATGGACTTGAAGCCATAGGATTATTACCATTAATGGTCTGAACATCTTCCTGGGAGCCTTGAGCGTTCTCTTAAGCTTCAGAATAGCTACAATGACATCTAATGGGTGTTGATGATCAAGAAATGATACTTAATTAATAAGCTGTACAACTAGCTAGAACTTTGTGAATGCTTGAGAAAGAACTGGTTTATTTTGCTTCCTGACATGAAACACAATACAATTTTCCTTCCATCTTCAAAAGATTCTGAAGTATACTAGTTCATAGTATCTCTCAAAATCAAAATGAACAAGGAAAACGATGCAAGTGCATTTTCAACAACATTTTCAGTGTTTGAATTAAGAGGAGTCTGAAATCTCTTAGGACATTTAAGGAATATGATGTGGGCAATAACTGGACGTAGCTTTTCACATGCCTCTTAGCGTTATTGTGGAATTTAATTAAAATATCTTTTTATTGCCTTTTACTGTCTCTGTCTGGTCCTCCCACTGCTGTAATTTATGGAGAAGAAGATGTATGACATCCTGTGGGCATCCATGGTAGCTTTTTCAAATATTGATTTATATTCTCTGAAATTATTTCTGTTTCATGAAAAGGAAGTCGGCTCTTTCCTTTTGGTGGTAGAGAATGAATAGCCTGATTATCTGATGCAGAACGAGGGAGAAGCACTGTTTTTCTCTCTTGGACATGTTGAATGCATGCTAATACCCTAAGAAGAAGATAAATAAGGACCATCTTGCACATACAAATCACAATAGTTTCCCCTCTTTTGAACTGCAAATTGGTTGCTGGTTTGACACAATTAATGTAATTAATATATATATATATTCTTAAGTTTTCATGGGTACTTACATGTATGGCATTCAGCTTTGTTCGGGTATTTTCCCACGTCATTGTAGTTGTGCTTTTAAAGTTGTAGCAACATTTCCGCAGAATCTCATCTGCCATCATCAGGCTTCTGTATAGTGTTCATCTTGATGAACACTTCTCTGAGAAGCACAGAGTCGAAGACACAAGCCTGAAGATGATGAATGAGACTTCATCGAAAAGTTGCCTAGATACTTCCAATTTTACATGGGAGAAAACCCTAATAACCAAAGATCCATCCATATATATATATATATATATATATATATATATATATATATATATATATATATATATATATATATATATATATATATATATATATTTTCTGAGGTTCTCTGGGTATTTGTATGTGGATCTTTGGTTGTTCGGGTTTTCTCCCACGTAAGATCGAGTATCTAGGCACGTTCGATGAAGTCTCATTCATCATCTTCAGGCTTCTGTCTCGGCTCTGTGCTTCCTCAGAGTAATGGAGATTGCAGCTGCTTCCTCCTTTAACTGCCAGTGGGGGTGGGACTTGATTGGGTGGGCAGGCTTGGCTGTGTTCTGATTGGGTGGGGTGTGTTCTCATTGGTAGGGGTTTGGCTGTGTTCTGGTTGGTTGGGTGCTCAGTGGCGTGCAGCTGTTGCAGAGTGCAGCGAGCCTGGTTGTGAGCGTGTTTCTGAATGGTGGGAGTCTGCTGCAGGTGCACAGGCTCTCAGTTCATGGCGAGTCTCGGTGCCAGTTCACGCCTGGTCCATGGGCACATGTTCAAATGCTGGAGCAGGACGGCGGTGGCAGCTCTGAATGCTGCTACTGGCTCGATTCCTGCCGTTTCTAAGATGTTCGGCTTTGGCGATAGTCTCTGGATTTTTAAATCACTCATGTTTCAGTGGTTTGAGGTGTTGGGATCAGGAGGTGAGTTTCTTTGATTGAGTTCTTATGTGCACGCATTGAAGAACATAAGAACTCAATCAAAAAGAAGAAACGACCTCTTCCCTGGTCCAACACCTCAAAGCCACAGGACATGAAATTGATTTTAAAAATACCAGAACTATCGCCAAAACCGAACACTTCAACAGCAGAATAATCAGAGAAGCCATAGAGATAGAAAAACGCCCACACAGCATGAACAAACGAGATGACACCTCCCGCCTTCCAGCCATTTGGAAACCCGCCTCATGAACAGACGAGTACCTAACATGAAGAAGGACACCAGACTCACACCCATGAGAGCCACACAAGAGGCCACCACCACACTGCCATGTAGAAAACAGACTCCACCCATTCAGAAAATGAGACACGACTCATGGACCAGAAGCTGCACTGCAGCTGCATCACTACCCACTTCAAACCCTCTGAGCCATACATGAAGCAAACCGACACCCACTATGAAGATGCAGCAGGACCACGAACTAGAAGCCAAACAGCAAGATCACAACTCACCAGCTCAAATCCCCCAGCAACTAAGACTAACCTGAGCACAACCAAGCCCCCACCTGAACAGAACACGCTCCAACCAATCAGAACACGGCTAACCCCCAACCAATCAGAACACAGCCAAACCCCTACCAATGAGAACACCCCCACCCAATCAGAACACAGCCAAGCCCCCACCCAATCAAGTCCCACCCCCACTGGCAGTTAAAAGGAGGAAGCAGCTGCAATCTCCATTACTCTGAGAAGCACAGAGCCGGAGACAGAAGCCTGAAGATGATGAATGAGACTTCATCGAAACGTTGCCTAGATACTTCGAATCTTACGTGGGAGAAAACCCGAACAACCAAAGATCCATATATATATATATATATATATATATATATATATATATATATATATATATATATATATATCTCACATATACATATACATAATTATTAGAACTAGGACCAGATTCAGGATACAGATGTCAACATGCTCATAATGTGCCCTCTTCTTTTGCTGGCTTGTTTTGTGACAGGAGGTCAAGAATAGCCAGAAAAAAAGAGTAGAAGTTGTTTACTTAGGTATAAATGTTTGAATTGAAAATTAAAAAAAAAAAGCCCTACTGAGGAATGGCACACAATTGCATTGTCCATCTCTTTCGTTGCTGAAAAATCTTGCACAATACAAAACAGCTTTTACAGATCCAAGCATAAGATAGAAACAGTCTTGGGAACAAAGTGGTAGCTGATCAGCCTTTGTTTCTTGTTTTAGTACGTAGATATTTTGTGGTTAGTCACACCTATGTTAGTGCTTATAAGAGTGTACATACAGTTAGGGTTATTTCCAGAGTTTGGCAATCTGTGGGTTTTGGACATGGTGTTGGGTATATGGATACACCAACTGGTTTGGGTGAATGAATATATAAAACCTAGGTTTAAGTATTTGCAACTTTAAGCTCCAAACTGCAATGTCATTGCATAATTATGGGTGCGGTTGTAAGCTGCAATAAGAGGCAGTGAGAGAGAGGTAACACTTCCTGGTTTCTGATTCCTGTTTTGAGTTCCTGGTTCCTGGTGTTACCGGTCTCTGGTCAGTCTGCTGTCTGTCTGCATACTACTGTTTCCTCCTGTATGAGATGTCTACTGTGCAAGATACTTCTCTCAACTGAACACAAGGACTGTTTGCTTGGTGAGCTGTGGATTCAGCATTGTATTTGAGAGAAAGGTATCTTAAGAAGAAGATTTACAAGCAGATAAAGACATTGTATTTACTGTTTAAAAAACTAGGTAACTGGATTGATAAACTGGATACTGACATATGGACTGAATGACTATTCTTAATCTCTGTGTGAATTAAATATCTATTTTAAAACCACAAACAGTGTTTTTGTCTCCAGTGTGTGTATACTCTTGGGCCCACTCTCTCTCTCATTTGCCTGCCTGGCTGGACTGCTGCTGCATACTCTGCTTGGGGGTTTATCCCCAAACACTAACATTGGTTATGGGCCCAGCAGAGTGCACAGTCTAACTAACCAGGTTATAGCACTGAGAGTTTTTGGGGTGAGTTGCACATTACTGTAAATACAAACTGTTTGTTAAATAGTTATTTTTCACAAGAGCAATGGCACAAGTAAATTTGCCAAGTCTGTCCATGATATCCAGACTAGATGGAACAAACTATGTTTCATGGTCAATGAAATGTAGTTTACTGCTACGAAGAGAAGGTTTGTGGGACATAATTACAAACCCACCAGATGTATCTAATCTAGATCCTACTGATGAAGAGGATTATAAACTGATACAGGACTATGAACGAAAAAATGAACAGGCTTTGTGCATCATAGGTCTCACTCTGTCTGACCAGCAACTCATTCATATCCGAGGAGTGGAAAATGCTGCAGATTGCTGGGAGAATCTCAAAAGGATTTATGTTCGAGACAGTGTAGGAGCTCATATCAATCTTACACGGAAGCTGTTTAGAACACATCTTGAGATAAATGGAGACATGTTGACTCATTTAAACTGTATGAAAAGCATTTTTCAAGAATTACAAGAAAAAGAGCTTATATTTAATGAGTTGCAACAAGTATACATCATACTGTCTTCTTTGGATCGAAGCTATGATGATTTTGTGACTGCATTAGAGGTGTTGCCAAAAGACAGTTTATCAGTAACTGAGATAACCGGCAGGCTATTAGAAGAAGCCAGGAGAAGGAGTGAACGTGACCAGCTGAGGGAAGATAAGAATAAGGAAGAGAAATTATCTTCAAAGCTTGAAAGAAACCAGCTGTGTAAAGTAAAGCACCCGGAAGAAGAGAAGTTATCTTCAACGGCATACACAATTAAAAAGTGTTTTAATTGTGGAGGCAGAGGACATTTGGCAAGATTCTGCAAAAAAGTAAAAAGCCAGAATGTTAAGAAGCCAAAGAAATCCTTTGAACTGGCCATGTTTAGCAATTGTGATATGAAGAATAATAAGTGCATACTGGAAAGAGATGGCAAAAAGGTAACTGCAGCTTTAAATGGAGCATTATATGTCTTACATGACAGTAAGAAAGGGGAGGCACAAACTGTATTTAATAATATCAAGCCTCATGATGAATGTATCCATTTATTGCATAGACGTTTGGGGCATGTAAATTTTAAAATGCTAAAACGTACAGTAGAGTTATCTGAAGGAATAAGGTTAAAGCCCTGTGATAAGTATTTGCGTTGTAATGTCTGTTGTGAAGATAAGAGTAAAATAATGCCTGCAAATAAGCTAAATGGTTTCAAAACTAAAGAACCTTTAGAAGTAGTATTTGCAGACATTATTGGTCCTAAGAAACCCAGTATGGGGGGTGCTCGATATATACTGAGCATTATGGACCATTACTCTAGATATGGGTTTTGCTACCTAATGAAAAGCAAAACTGAAACATATCAACATTTCTTCAAATGGTTAAAGTTTGCTGAAAGAAAAACCAAACGGCAAATTATAACCCTGGTGACAGATAACGGCACGGAATTTGTTAATAGCAAATTCCAGAATAGGTTAAAGGCAGCTGGAATAGCTCATAAGACATCTGCACCATACAGACCACAACACAATGCATTTGTTGAAAGGCGAGGCCAAACTCTGCAGGCAATGACCCGTACTATGTTAACTGATTCTGGGTTACCTGATTCTTTGTGGGGGGAGGCCACAATGTGTGCTAATCATTTATTAAACAATGTTGTTAACTCAACCACTGGTGAAATACCATTCACCATGTGGCATGGCAGGAAGCCTGATTTGAGTTACCTGCACACATTTGGTGCACCAGCATGGGTGCATATCCCTACACAACTCAGGCGTAAAGGGCAACATAGAGCTAAACAATTTTTCTTTGTTGGTTACCAAGCTAACCATAGGGCATATAGATTTTGGGAGAAAGGCACATCTAGAGTGTTATGTAGTGCCAATGCCCAATTTCTAGAGCACGTAGGATGGGATAAGTTAGAGCAGGATAACAATAAAGAAATGGTTATTGAATCCTACAGAAATCCCATTAAGTATCCCTGTAACTTTAAAAATAAAGTAAAGACAGAAGTACAGGAAGAGATTGTGCCCGTAGAAGAAGAAATAGAAGAAATGCTCAGCAAGATGAGGAAAATGACCAAGTAGTAACACAAAAAAGTCCTCATACAAGCCCTGTAATTCCCAGAAGAACTACACGCATATCTAGACCGCCTGATAGATACCAGGCTAATACAGTGTGCCA
Organism: Pseudonaja textilis; assembly: GCF_049901715.1. Taxonomy (NCBI): domain Eukaryota; kingdom Metazoa; phylum Chordata; class Lepidosauria; order Squamata; family Elapidae; genus Pseudonaja; species Pseudonaja textilis. Next base: position 196,161,089 of record NC_141991.1, on the reverse strand, counting down.
GGAAAATAGAGTACCATCTACTGTGGATGAGATAAAAAGGTATCCTTCTAAAGAGAAAGAAAATTGGAATGCAGCAATGAATAAGGAATTGAAATCCTTGAAGGATATGAAGGTATATGAAAATGTGAGATTACCTGTTGGTGTAAAACCCATTGGCTGCAAATGGATTTTTAAAATAAAAACAGATAAGGATGGAAATATAATCCATAAGGCAAGGTTAGTAGCCCAAGGTTTTAGACAAAGTGCAAAAGACTATGAAGTATTTGCACCTAGTCTTAAAGCAGCAACTTTAAGGGCAGCCTTAGTGTGGGCAGCAAGCAAGCAATATATAGTTAACCATTTAGATGTGGAAACTGCTTACTTGCACGCTCCACTAAGACATACTGTGTATATGAAAAAGCCTAGTGGATTAAAAGGTGATAATAATAATGATTGTTGGTTGTTAAAAAAGAGCCTTTATGGTCTTAAACAATCGGGCTATGAATGGAACCAGTATATTGTGAAGGAACTGAACAATATAGGGTTTAAAGCTGGTTTAGCCGACCCATGTCTATTTAAGAGAGAAAAGAATGGGAAAATATCATTATTATTGTTGTTTACTGATGATATTGCTCTGATAACTAAGACTAATGATGAAGCAAATGAAATAATATCATCATTAGCCAAGAAAGTAAAAATCAAGCAATTAGGTGAGATAAAGAGATATCTAGGTTTGAATATACTGAGAACACAGAAAGGGTTTAAGATATCTCAGGAAGATAAGATATCTAAATTGCTAATAGATTATAAGATGGAACTTTGTAAGCCTGCAAAGACTCCAATGAGTCAGGATATTTGCAAAATGGATACTCAAAGTCCCAAATGTGATAAGGAACTGTATCAATCTTTGATTGGTAGCTTATCATATATTAGCAATTGGTCAAGGCCAGATATTGCTTTTAGTATTAATCAGCTGGCACGACACAATAATGACCCACTTCGATGCCACTGGATAGCATTGAAGAGAATCTTAAGATATCTAAAAGGAACATTACACCATGCACTGTATTTAGAACCAGAAGGTGATCTCATATTGAGTGCTTATGCAGATGCTAGTTTTGCATCAGAAAGAGATACAAGAAAGTCGACTTCAGGAACAGCCATAATGCTGGGTAAGACATTAATAGGCTGGAAGTCAATTAGACAACAGCATATAAGTTTGTCTACTATGGAGGCAGAATTCTCCTGTTTATCACTATTATGTACTGAGTTGATTATGTATAAACAACTGTTGAAAGATATGGGTATAACTGTAAATTACCCTATAGTTGTACATGAGGATAATCAGGCAGCAATTCAAATGGCTACAAGTATTGCAGTAAAAACTAGGAGCAAGCATACAGATTTGAGATATCTGAATGTAAGGCAATCTGTAAATAGTAAAATGATACAGCTAGAGTACTGCATGTCGGAGGACAATGTAGCTGATCATTTTACTAAAGCCCAAGGTGCCATTAAGCATCTAGAGAGTTGTGAAAAATATGGGTTCAGAATGTAAAGGCATTATATATTCATATCACCCAAAAGGGGAGTATGTTGGGTATATGGATACACCAACTGGTTTGGGTGAATGAATATATAAAACCTAGGTTTAAGTATTTGCAACTTTAAGCTCCAAACTGCAATGTCATTGCATAATTATGGGTGCGGTTGTAAGCTGCAATAAGAGGCAGTGAGAGAGAGGTAACACTTCCTGGTTTCTGATTCCTGTTTTGAGTTCCTGGTTCCTGGTGTTACCGGTCTCTGGTCAGTCTGCTGTCTGTCTGCATACTACTGTTTCCTCCTGTATGAGATGTCTACTGTGCAAGATACTTCTCTCAACTGAACACAAGGACTGTTTGCTTGGTGAGCTGTGGATTCAGCATTGTATTTGAGAGAAAGGTATCTTAAGAAGAAGATTTACAAGCAGATAAAGACATTGTATTTACTGTTTAAAAGACTAGGTAACTGGATTGATAAACTGGATACTGACATATGGACTGAATGACTATTCTTAATCTCTGTGTGAATTAAATATCTATTTTAAAACCACAAACAGTGTTTTTGTCTCCAGTGTGTGTATACTCTTGGGCCCACTCTCTCTCTCATTTGCCTGCCTGGCTGGACTGCTGCTGCATACTCTGCTTGGGGGTTTATCCCCAAACACTAACACATGGCACGTAGAAATCTATTTCTGAACAACATTGCTTTTTATCAGCAAGATCAGATCATCCTGGGACTTTGAATCTGTGCCTACTATCTGAAAACATATTCATATTTGAGATGTTGATCTGGAGTAGTCTCCAAACTCCACTATGGTTCAAACTGACACCCATTTTTCTGTCATTCAGAAAGATGGTTAAAAGAGTACTTTTGGCATACAATCACCTGCATTAGATGGTCACCAGTGAGAATCATATACTGTTTTGGTTCTAATTGCTATATTGGTTGTTTTAATGGACTGAATGGTCCCATGTCAAAAGTACTGTGAATTGTGCTGGAATGCAGCAGTATATGGGAAGTGTAATTTAGATCAGGGCTCTCCAACTTTGGCCACTTTAACCCTGGAGGACTTCAACTCCTGGGAGAATTCTGGGAGTTGAAGTCCTCCAGGGTTAAAGTGCCCAAGGTTGGAGACCCCTGATTTAGATAAGTAGTTGTATTTAGGTGTTATGTAGAAAATTCACTCAGCAAACAGGGGTGAATGGGAGGTAAGACCCATGATATTGCAGTTTTGATAACTTTTAAAAGTAAAGTACAACTGGCAGGATTCAGGATCACTTGGAAGCCATCACACAAATAACTATAGATGGAAAGACCTTCTAATGTGGGCATTCATTCATGGACAACTTATTTTAGATAACTTTGTAAGTATGACTGCTCATTGCTGCCCATTTGGTGAGATTTACTGCTTTTGTTGTAGATAAATAGAAGTATATTTTAAACTAAACCACTCAGATATAGAACAACACTGTTATGACATGTTTCACTAATCCAGAGGACTTGCAAATTTAGAGGAGTGGAGCATTTGTTTGATTTTGAATATGGTTACTTTTCCCTGCTCATAACAATCTGCAGTAGAACGTTTTGACTTCAAAACTGCATCCACTTTCCAGATCTTAAGTCTTGGTGTTTAACCCCATTATTTTTGATGTAATAATTTCCAATCGTAAGCTAGTCCCTAGGGGAATGAAGTATTTTCCTGTATGAGAGAGAGAGGAGAAAAAAAGTTCCTTTTACATAATATATAGCCATCAGCTTGAAGGTGATGGCTCTGCTTAGTTTACACTAAACAGCTAGTGGAACAGAGAGATTTGCAACATTCAGTTAACAACATGTTTTCCAATGCTGCAAGAGCAATTACTTGCATTTGTAAGAGGCTAATTTGGGAACCCAGAAAGCCCTTGAACCATCATGCTCCCCACACATAAATGGTGAGCTTTCTTAAAATATGCATCTCTGGCTGTCAGAAAGCTTAGATGGTGGCCTCAGTGCCAATTGATTACAGAACAAGTGGGTTTTGTTTGCTCTTTTTAAAGAGGATTTATCCTTTCTAGTTTGTTTAAAAAGCCTTTTGGAAAAAAGAAACACACACATGCTGGGCAGGATGCATTCTTAGTCTCTTATAAAAGAATATAAATGGGTTGTGATGTCAAATGTATGCAGAACTAATTTAGCGATATTCTGACATGGTGTTATCTTTTTTTTAAAAAAAAGTCTGATAATTCAATCAAGGATTGCTACATTGCTTAATTTGTTAATTCATTCAGGCATACAATTGAAGCTCATCTTCCACTCTGAGACAATTAAACCTAAACATAGCACAAACATACCCTGATCAAATAGACTATATATATTGTTGTGTTATGATGTCGCATTTATCTGGTCTCCAATTAGACAGACTTAGCCCTTAGTTGTTTTTGATTTACTCCAAAATTGTCTAACAACAGCCACAAAATATACAAATACCAAGGACTGAGAAAGAGCAAGCCAAACAGCAAAGTTTATGCCAGTATAGTTTTATGCTATCTCAGAGATGGACAGTAGTGAGGAATATTATATTATATTTATCTCCCTACCAAACGTTTCTCCCCCTGCATCCCTTAAAATGTGTGTGTGTATGTGTGTGTGGGGGGGGCACTAAAATAAACTAATAAATAAGCCCTATGGACAGAAAGAAAAACTTAATTTAACTTGATTTAACTGGAGACAAAAGAGTTCAGGAAGCTGCTGTGATTATTCCTCCCCTATTCTGCTGTGTTCCTTTTGGTCTCTTAAAAAATGAGAATGATGGAAACTTTTAGAGGGTCTCTGGGCTTCAGCCAAGGTTTTTGTGGGTTGTGTGAAATCTTAGGACAGGGCTGCGCCTACCTTTAAACAAAAAGAGGCTGTCCAAATGCAGCCACTGAAAACCAGCAGCTAAATAAAGAACGTATCAGAAAATCTTGGAGGAACTGAATCTGAACAGCCTGGAGAACCAAAGAGAAAGGGGTGATATAATTGAAACCTTTAAATCAGAGGTGGTATTCAGCAGGTGCTGACCAGTTCTGGAGAACCGGTAGTCATAATTTTGGGAAGTTCAGAGAACCGGCGAATACCACCTCTAACTGGTCCCTCCCCCATCTATTTTCTGCCTCCCGAGTTCCAGCTGATTGGCTTGGTCTTCTTTTGTTGCCCTGCACAGGAGAATGGAGCTGGAAAGTAGGTTAGTGGGATGGGAAGCAGGGTGGGATTCAATTTTTTCAACAACCGGTTCTGTGAGTGTGGCTTAATTGGTGGGCATGGCTTTGTGGTAATGTGACTGGCTGGGGGTGGCCAACTCAACATCACTCACATTGAGGCACGCATCTCCTTGCCTGGCCTCTCATGACTGTGGGGATGCTGCAACAGTCGTAAGTGTGAAAAATGGTCATAAGTCACTTTTTTCAGTGCCATTGTAACTTTAAATGGTCACTTCACACAAGCAAAGTACCCACAAAGAAGGGGGAAAAAACTCCAGAGAAGTTCCAGAGACAGAAAGTCTAGTCCTGCCAAGAATGTAAAAAGAGTTAACAGAGAGGCAGTTTCTGTAAGCAACACCAGAATGTTTCCTTCCTGCCTTCCTTACAGGATTAGGCCAGTAATTTCTTCTAATAACCAGTTCTCCAAACTGCTTAGAATATTAACAACCAGTTCTAGCGAATAGGTGCGAACCTGTAGAATCCCACCCCTGTTGGGAAGGGAATGGAAATTTGCAGTAACCTTCCCCTGGAGTGGGCTGGGAATGGAAATTTTATAGTATCCTTCCTCTGCCATGCTCACCAAGCCACGCTCACCAAACCACACCACGCCCACCAAGCCATGCCCACAGAACCGATGGTAAAAAAAATTGAATCCGACCACTGCTTTAAATATATTAAGGGTGCAAATAAGGTTCTAGAAGGCAGGATTTTCAATATTGAGCAAAAATCAAGAACATGGAGGGCATAACTTCAAACTGACAGGAGGGAAATTCAAAAGTAATGCTGGGAAGAATAACAGAAGCTTGGAATCAACTTCCAGCGGAGGTAGTGTGTCAATCATCAGTAACTGAGTTTAGATATGCTTGGGATAAATGCGTATCAATCTACATCAGTCTACAAAACTTAAAACTTAAATATAAAATTAATAAAATAGAACAGTAATGAATAAAATAGAACAGTAATGAATAAAAAATAAAAGCATTAAAAAGAAACAAAGAAAAAATAAAGGGCAGACTCAATGGACCACTAGGTCTTTTTCTATGTTTTATGTAACAGAAGCAGAGTTGACTCTCATTGGGCCCCAGGATTACCTCACAGCCTGAGTCCCAGTTCCCAGCTTTTGTGCTTAGAAAAGGAAGAAAACCATAGTTCCCCACGCAAGAAATAAAATATCATAGTCCAGGCATGAAATAGGGAGATCAACCTACTTATTTTAACATGTTACTACCAGAAATCCCTTTTCAGCTATTAATCATGCCTTTGAAATGCTATTGTGTGCTGTCCTTTGTGATTAGAATGGTGGATAATCATAATTCTTTTTTTTTCTTTCTTTCAGGTAACTGCATAAATAAATCAGGGTTAGACAATTTAAAGTTCTTTCAGGTGCCTCTTTGTTACTTTTTTGCATCCTTTGGAGGCCCTTCTGACTAGGAGGGCTGAAAAAACAAACAGCGGTTTCCTGCTATGAGAATTGAAGGGATTCCCCTACTATAGGAACTTCATAATAAATAAATGAAAAAAAAGGAAAGCTGAAGACTGAGCACATCCTTCTGGTGTGATGAGGACATTTATTTTGTAGAGCTCAGCATTCCAGCCATGCCATATTGTTCTTTTTCCTAAAAGAATCTGTGAGATCTTCTTTCCTTGAGGACATCCATTGGTCCTACCAGATCAGATCGAATAGGTATGATCCTAGTTCCTTCCTCTAAATATTGTCATCTGGTGGGAGCTAGGAAGTGTGCCTTTTCTGTGACTTGCCCTATGTAGCACTCTGTTTCCTGAAGCCTCCCTCCTCCTAGTCTTCCGTAAAGCTTTGAAGACTTGGTTTTTTTTCCTCCAAGTGCTGGGATAATATTGGATAACCACACATTCAAAGTTTGACTTGGCATCAGGCTTTGTTATTTTTAATGTTTCCGTGTGTTTAGTTTTATAGTTTTAATATGCTGTTTTAACTTATGGTTGGTAGCCCAGAGTTGGCTAGAAGATGGATGACTATAATACATGTTTTAAATAAAATAAGGAAATAGATAAATAAATACATAAATAACTCTACTTTTTATAACGTATATTAGAGAATACTATAAGGCCCTATGTTCAAAAAGTCAAGGACAGTGGTCATTCTTTAGCTTTTTTTCCCAGCTGCATTTAGAATTTTTCAGAGATTTTTCTTGAATTTGCCAGTCTATTCAGGTTACAGACAATGTTTGCAAACTTGTAGGTCACTTCAGTCCCAGCCCCCTTCCTGCCAAGGACTATCATCCCAATGAACGAATGTTTATTAACGTGATAACTTGAAGGCAATGAGAATGGATAAATGTTGACCTTTCAACATATAGGAGTAAAACATCCCCCACGCTTTGGGAATTCAGGCTAATAATTACTTGAGATCACTGGCTAAGATGCAGTTTCCCTTTCCTTTGATGTTGCTATGGAAGGAGAAATTCTGGTGTACCAGTGGTATAGTAGTGGATAATTCCTGATCTTCATATCATTTCTACTATAATTAAATGGCTTCCATCCAGAGACAGATTTCTTTGCTGCTAATTTAAAGTGTCAAGTAGATGCTCCTAGGGAACACTTCAGAAATGATAAATGTGTTATTCTTTCTAATGAAGTTTCAGGTCAGATCTACAGGCATATTGGAAGGAGGGGCTGATACTCCTTTAATATGCTGTGCTTCCAATTTTTTTTTTCTGCCACTTTCTTCATCTGAATATTTGTGAAATTAGAGAAAACATAACACCTTCCTTCCTTCCTTCCTTCCTTCCTTCCTTCCTTCCTTCCTTCCTTCCTTCCTTCCTTCCTTCCTTCCTTCCTTCCTTCCTTCCTTCCTTCCTGTTCTTGGAAGGGTGTCTGTGTGGGTGCATGTTGGCTAAACGGACTTCAATTACTTTTTGCAAAACAGAAATAGGAATCCCATAACTAGAATTTAACTTGGCTGTAACTGAGGGTAGCATTGCTGGAGCAAACGCAGCTACATAAGTGAAACTGCTTTGTCCCATGTATTGGGCTTTATTACATTAAACCTTTTTTGTCAGCAGGGCAAAGTTTCATAAAATTCTTCAAATCTGGACTTAAATTGTTACATAGGGTTCACGATTATCCCCCTTAACATTTTTCAATCCGAAACAAGAAGACATTCTATTGGTTATGATATTCGCCCACACGTAAATGAGCCACAACACTTTCTACATATTACAACAGTGTTATAGAATGCTTGGCAAAACCTGTAGACTCCACTGAGAACACTTAGTTGTCAGAACATCATACTGTATATTTAGGAATTACCTGGCAACATAGGAAGTAAGGGATCAATTTGGTTCATCTGTACAGGGCCTTCAGAAATCGTGGGCACTCTATCACTGGAGGTTTTGATGAAGAGATTGGACAGTCCCCCCAAACCTTTACAATAATGGTAGTTGTCTTGCTTAGCTAAATCCCCTTAGCAAGTTGCTTTTCTACCAAAGAATGTAGGATTGATCTGTAAGCAGTCCTAATGCAGTATCAAAATGAGGTGTATGATATTTGTATCACAACTTTTGAAGGATTGCTGTTTTTTTTTTTTATAGAGGATGGAGTATCTTTGGTGTTTGGCTTTATTTAGACTCTGCAGCTTGACTGTGTAGCTGGAACTGATATCCGAGTATGTATAGTTTGAATAGATACTTCACATGAAAAGATTGATTAAAGTAAATATGAAAAATAACTTGAGGGAATGTGTGGTTTAAGGTTAGATTAGAAGAGAAAATTTCAAATAACAGAGGGGAATATGCTATTAATGGAGGATATCTACAAGTTGAAATAATATTACTGTTTAATTATGTATTGCTGCTCTGTATATTTATTACAGTGGTACCTTGGTACTCAACTGCTTTGAAACTCATTGAATTTGGTACTCAACACATTGTTAAAACCTTTGTCCCCGGTAGTCATCCTTTGTTTGGTACTCAAAGTACAAACTAGAATTTGTCTGTGTCAGTTGCCTTATGTCTCACTACATTGTTCCTTATGGGAATAATTTGTTTGGTACTCATCACTTTTGGTACTCATTGTGCCTCCTGGAACCAATGAAGGTTGACTACTGAGGTACTACTTTATTTGCATTTTTATTGTTTTTTAACTGTCTCAGATATTTTACAGTTTTGGAATTATAAGCTGCTCAGAGTCACCTGGCCAAGATGGGCAGCTATAGAAATTGGATAAATGAATAAAAATAAATAAATAATTTGTTTAATATAACATGAATGCTGTTTATATGTTATATTTGCCATAGAAATTTCAGCGGCCTTTATATTGATTTAAAACACTATATGTGACTAGAGAATTCTGGAAATATTTTAGATGCTGTCAATTTTACGTCTTCTGGTGTTATTCGACTGTAGTTCCCAATACCTACAGCCAACATAACAACAATCCCCCCCAAATCTGAAAACTTATAGTTCATCATATAACTTACAATACATTAATTATATTGACTTAATGATACAATAAAGCTAATAACATATTGTTGAATGTTGTACATTTAGCTTTGTAGTGCAGTGTGTTACAAAGATTACATATTTGTACTAAACATTCTACATAGTTCAACATATCTGGAGGATGCTGGACAGAAAAGCTTTCTGGATTATTATCAAACACATCTGGAAAATGCTGAGTTGGGAAGCATGAATAAAATATTGCTGTTATTGTTGTTATTAATGATGACAACTATGACAATAGCCTTGGGTTTGTTTTCCAGATCATAGTAGTGTCACCTGGAGATACACATCAGTTCATAAATTAGAAATCTTAGAGGTCTGACACATAAGCATACAGAACAAAAACTAAATAATGATTGAAATCAAAGAGTAATTTTTAAATTATGCCTTATTTCATGGAAGAAAATCCACTAGAGCCAAAATGCTGACCACCATTCTCATGCAGGAGCTATGAAAAGTGGATATTAAAAAGAAGGGAATGAAAGATGCAGCTTGATCATATAGGGGTTATCTCAAGAGAACAAAGAATGAGCAGTACAGATTCTCTTACTCAGATCAAATGTTCAACACACAATAAAAAATAATATGCATCCTTTTTTATTTTAAGGGATTTTAATATTCCACCATTTTGTCTAAAAAATTTTTTTTACTGCAAGACTTGAGGAATCAAGAGGGTGCCTAAGAGCATTGCTTCAGATTGCCTCTGTGATCAGCATTTTGGAAATCAAATTACAAGGAAAACAAGCTTTTGCAAAAAAGCAGATGGCAAGAAGACAAGCACATTGCCTGGAAGCACATCTCTCTCTCTCTCTCTCTCTCTCTCTCACACACACACACACAAAGCAGGAGGTGGGTGGGTGGGGGATATTCCACTGTATAAAGGATCCAGACTTGTGCCTGAGGGATTAACATTAACCAGCAGTGAAGATACTATACCCACTTGAAATTGTTTTGCCTGGAGCTTGCAGAAATAACTTGATGGCCATGCATTGCTTTATGGTGGAGACATAAAGAAATGCAAAAAAAAAAAAGAAGGAATCTCTGCTCTGTCCTGACCATTCAGACAAAAATGGGCAACTTAAGAAGACATGAGAGGCTCTGTTGAAAAACTATAACATGAAGGTGTACAAAGTTGAACATATATCTCTTAAGTATAAACAACACTAGATAGGTTCTTCTCCTTCATTAATGCTGTCAATGTTGCCATCTCTACCAACTCCACCTTCGCCATTCATTCTAACAGAAAATATTCCCTAATGGAAATCATACTCTTCCAAATTACAAATAACAACAGTTTTCTTCAGTGTAGCCACATATTACTGTATAGTCTCTCTTTATTTCTGTCCCTACCAATAGAATTTGTAATATTGTACCACAGTACTAAACCTAGGCATAAAAAAAGATTTTATGTAGACAAAAACATCTTATATTTATCATCTCCAACTGGCTTGGGAAGAGAAGTTCTCAGAACTTCTTCCTCCAAGCAATAGATAACTAACACATCCTTTCTTGCCTATGGAAGTTCCTTTTCATAAATAGCTAGCACTTAGCATCAAGTTTATATGGAATTACAGGCTTACCCAGGTCTCGAAGAAAGACTTAGATATGGCAAAACCATCACATCTTCACCATATAAATCTCAGCACACCAAAGGCAAGATTATAAATTTTCTTTATTGCAGGTAGTCAGTCAAAATTATAAATAACCACACAGCTCATGTTGAACTTTCCTGGGTAACCTTCCCTCTTTTTCTTCTTTGGTTATTTTCAAACACACCACTGTATTTCAGTTGGGTTCAGTATTAACAGTATTAGTATAGAAACATCAGTAGATATCTGTAGGTCTTTAAAGTTAACTGTTAACAGAGATGAACAGTTAGAAGTTTGATAGTTAGATAGATAGATAGATAGATAGATAGATAGATAGATAGATAGATAGATAGATAGATAGATAGAATATAGATAGATAGATAGATAGATAGATAGATAGATAGATAAATGATTGTTAAGAGTTGACATTGATTTGATGGCCCATAATCAATCAATCAATCAATGCTCTATCACAATGTATAATCTATATCCTGTGAACCTCTGTTCACAGGATATGTAGGTAAAGCCTACAGAGCATAACAGGTCTTCCTCTTGGCTAAAGGCATGTAGATTATACTGAAAAAGTATACTGAAAAAGTTTTTACTTATGAACATGATTAATGTTCTAGCAATATAAATAGTCAAGTATATCTGTACAATACAGTATACAGTGTAAATGCTATCCTTAATTAATCAGGTAGGGCTGTACAATAGGGCAGATTGCACTTGGCAGCCAGAGTGTCTAGAGGTCAACTGGACAAATATTACCCAGATATCTCAATGGTAAACTTGCGGATTTTTATATCAGCTCTAATTCCATATATTTTTTTCTTCCATTCTGTCATGTCTGATTTTTCAACAGTGCCTATATAAGTCTCAGTTTTGTTGGCAATTTTTTCAGAAACGGTTTTCCATTGCCTGCTTCCTAATTCCATACTACTTTTATCGATATAAAACTAGATAGAGATATGAATTTTCCCAAATGCTTGAAGCTCTCTCAAATCCTCTTGGAAGATGTAGCAAGTTGAAAATCCAAATCTTTTTTTGTTTGTTTGTTTTAATAAGACCCTATAGCACTAACAGTAGTATTAACCCTTAGACTTATCTCCACAGTGTTTTACAGCCCTCTATAAGCATTTTACAGAGTCAGCATATTGCCCCCAACAATCTGTCTCCTCATTTTGCCTGCCTTGGAAGTATAGAAGGCTGAGTCAATCTTGATCCCCGTCAGGATTAAACTCCAGGTTGTGGGCAGATTTAGCCTGCAATACTGCATTCTAACCATTGCACCCCCAGGGCTATAATGTCTTCCCAGAAGATTATTACTACTGGTGGTTGTAAAATGCAATAAATTGAAGGTAATATGCACATTTGCTTTGCCACCTCTTTCTCTTCCCAGTATCAATGAGCAAACGATCCACATATGTGGCTATTCTCAAGTTAATGAAGATGTCACAAGAGTTATGGGGGGAAAAATCAAGTAAATGAGGATATCATGCAAAAATGTTTTCTTCATGTATGGAGGTGTAATAAACCAAATCCAATCAATTACTATCAAATTTAATAATTTAGAGTGATATATTTACTGTTAAATACATATTTTCTCTAGCTAAAGGTGGAGATGAATGAAGCCTGCATTCAAATTGTTGAGCTAGAACATTCACCAAATCCAAATGACCTATGTGTATATTTGTGTTGTGTTTATGTATAACACACATTTGCATATTACATCCATGTAGCCAGTAAGAAATGGTATAGATATAGATACTTAAAATGCAAACAATGGAAAATAATTTAGATTAATTTAGCTAAATTTAGCAAGAGTTATACTGACCATAATGAAAAAAAAATGTAACTTATGTATGCTCAGAGAGATGTTGCTTTACTCTCAGATTGTTCAGTTAAAATTGGATGAGCAAACCTAATAGAAATCAGGTCTATGCCCATTTTCTCATACAACGCAAGAGCTACAAACAATCATAAAATTGCATTACATTCTACAGCCAGTATCTTTGGGTCCCATTCTGGCATATTTTTTTCTCCCCTTGCTTTCTACCAGCATAGCAAACAGTTGGATCCTGTCCCTCCTTTTTACAGAACTGTCAACTGAAGGATGAGAGAGAAAAAACTAGAGAAGAAAATCCAATGTCCTTTGCTATTATGGTTGACTTTAGCATGCTGGGAATCTGTAAAAATGAAGCAGCTGAAAATTGTGTATTTTTTTAATCCTTTGGTGGAATGGATAGCACCTGGAGGAATAAGATCATTTAGTGCAGTTCAGTCAGTCCTGTACTAACTGATCTCAGGAATGGAATTACTTGTCACAGGTTTCATCCAGGTGAGCTAAAAATGTAAGTACCCTCTTTTAGTTTTCTCCTGTTAGTGTGTACTTGGTATTAAGTTGTCATGGGAACAGATGAGTGGTTAGACCCAAATAGCTTAATATAACAATTGAGAGATCCTTATCCTCATCACCACCCTCATCCTCCAGAAGCTGGTACTGCCTGAACACTAACATCCACATTTTTGCAAAGCAATAGCAATATCACTTAGACTTTTATACCACTTCACAGGGCTTTACAGCCCTCTCTAAGTGATTTACAGAGTCAGCAGTATATTGCCCCCAACAATCTAGGTCCACATTTTACCCACCTTGGAAGGATGGAAGGCTGAGTCAACCTTGAGCCTGGTGAGATTCAAACTGCCAAATTGCAGTCAGCCAGCTGGAAACGAAGTAGCCTGCAGTACTGCACTCTAACCACTGCGCCACCATGGCTCAAAGACTAAATAGAAGAACAACTATGACAAAAGAAAGCAAAGCACCAGCCATAATATACAACATTTGATCGGTCTATCCAAGGTTCTTGGGAAGGATTTAGTTGAGGGATGAAATGCCAAATCCAGACTAAACATCTGGCTGAGTGTGTGATCAACCATAATAATATACACTTGTATGCTGCCCAACTCTCCAGACCTCTGAATAGTCTACAACAACTTAAGAAACAGGTAGTCCTCGACTTACAACAGTTTGTTAATGACCGTTCAAACTTACAACAGCACTGAAAAAAAGTGAGTTACAATCATTTTTCACAGTTACGACCTTTGTAGCATTCCTATGATCATATGCTCAAAATTCAGACGCTTGTCAACCGGTTCATATTTATGACGGTTGCAGTGTTCCAAGGTTATGTGATCCCCTTTTATGACCTTCTGATGAGCAAGTCAAGGGGGAAGCCAGATTCACTTAATAACTGGGTTACTAACTTATCAATTGCAGTGATTCACTTATCAATGGAGGCAGGAAGGGTTGTAAAATGGGGCAAAGTTCACTTAACCAATGGTCTCACTTAGCAACAGAGATTTTGGGCTCAATTGTGGTTGTAAGTTGAGGACTATATTTGTAAAATATAAATGTCTTAGTTCATATATATGCCTGTGCAAACTTAATATGATTTCTTATTATTGTACCGCATTGAGAACTGTCCTAGTTTGTTTATTAAGAAAAAGAAGATTATTTTGTTTAGGGAATAACTTTTAAAAAAATGTAGCATCCATACAACAGCAGGCCCTAACTAGGCAGCTTTCTCTTCAATTAGAAAGCACATCCATTTTCATGCTTTTAATCTCCTAATTACTCTTCCTCTCTCTTGGAAATCTCCTCAGGGATGCTCAGTGGCTTGGGGAAGGGTTGGATTAGTAAAATCTGAAATGAAATAACAAACACAAGCAAACAAACAAACAAGGCACAACATAGTCTAAGTAGATAGGACTGTTTGTAAGGGTTGGCAGAGCTGATTTCATTCCTAGTTGTCTGCAGGTGATCACGGTAGATAAAAGACAGATCATTTGGTAGGATCTAGAGGGAATTGGATCTGTCTGCCTAAGAAAACAAATATAGTACAGCCAGGCCTGACATGGAAGGGTTTAAAAAGAAACAAAACAAAAAAACAAAACAAAAACCCCAGACTCACAAAGCCCATTGATGCTTTCACCCTTCTTAAAGTGGATCTTGGCTGATGGCCATTGAGGTTACCCCTGGATCTTGCAGCCTGCAAGGCAAGTGAATGATTTGCTCCTGGTTATGGGGTGTTTTTTTTTTCTTCCATAGCATCTGGACACAAAATGGACAACAGACCACACAGGAAAAGGGAAGGGGAGGGCTGGTGGGAGAAGAAGAAAGGATAAGTGTTGGAAGGATGCCAACCAGAAAAGGGCTCTCTTATCAAAAGATCTTCTAAAACGGCATGAATCTTTTGATACCTGATCTCGTCGAGCTCTGCCTCTTCATGAGTGGTTTGAATAAAATAAAAGTCATCAGAACTACAAAATGCCCCAGTCTACTTTTCGATGGAACGCACAGAAAATCATGTTCATTATTTAATAATAAAGCCCCTTGAAACTAGACTCTCTTCCCTCTTTCCAAAGTAAAGGAAACAAAAAAACTCCCTCTCTCTCTCCCTCCCCTGTGTGTGTACGTGTGTGTGTGTGTGTGTGTGTGTGTGTGTATGTGCATGCACGTTGTCTCAGAACATTTAATTTAACCTTTATTTTTTCTGGTCTTTTCTCAAAGGGAAGCTTAGCTGTTGCAATGGCTAGAATTAACAGAAAAGGTCAAAAGAAAGGGCTAAAGAGGGCCATTCAATTTCTAGGCATGTAGAACAGGCTTATTGTAAAAAAAAAAGAAAGAAAGAAAAAATAGCTTCCATGGAGTGAATTCAGGACCTCCTGCACTGAAACTAAAGCAAAAGTTTAGTTTCTTTAGAAAAAAAATCAGAAAGGTTATAATCAGCAGAATTTTTCTTCTTCTTTTGGTTAGCGTAATTGCTTGCAACTTATTGGTATGTGATATTTCTCTGGTATTTCATCTGGATATCATGGTCTTCTACTTAGTAAAATAAACAGCCCAGGGGAAACAGATTAATGGGATTGTTTAAGAAAGGGTTAGGGTAGACATTTTTATCTTCTTGCCTTCTCATATAATCCTATTTTGTGACTGGTAATTTCTTCCATTTTGTGGGTTTAGTGAATGGTCATCACTATTCCAACATGTTTGCCTATTTCTGGTCTACAGGCAAAAGAGGAACAAGAAAATATAGGCTTCATTAAAAAAAACTTGCTGAGTCCAGATGCCTGTCGCCAAGTCTTTGAACTTTGTATAATCTTTCTTATTAATTACAATTAATAAGATTTCAATTCTTATTCCACCCAAAGTTCTACATTGGAAACTCTCTGGAGTAGATTTGGAAGGCAGGCGGGGCAATAAAATAAGAGTGGTGTAAGAGGGAGTTTCATTGAGCAAAATTCACATTGGTGCTGAATGGAGCCATTGTCTTCTATGTACGTACTTACAGATTAACAGAGTTGGAAGGGACCTTGTAGGTCATCTAGTCCAATCCTCCACCCAAGCAGGCGACCCTACACCATTTCTGACAAATGGCAATCCAATCTCTTCTTGAAAGCCTCCAGTGATGAAGCTCCCACAACTTCTGAAGTCAAGCTGTTCCATTGGTTGATTGTTCTCACTGTCAGAAAATTTCTCCTTATTTCTATGTTGAATTTCTCCTTGATCAGTTTCCATCCATTATTCCTTATCTGGCCTTCAGGTGCCTTGGAAAATAACTTGACCCCCTCCTGTCTATGGCAGCCCCTCAAATATTGGAAGACTGCTATCATGTCTCCCCTGGTCCTTCTCTTCACTAGACTAGCCAAGCCCAGTTCCTGTAACTGTTCTTTATATGTTATAGTCTCCAGTCCCCTAATCATGCTGACTTCTCTTCACCTTTTTAGAGTCTCAACATCTTTTTTCATACTTCTAAGTATGAAGGATCTGAGCAAAGCATTGAAAAAAAAATAAATTTGGTGTATTTATTTTAGCGACAAATCAGGTGCTATTTCAAGTACAAAGTACTGAATGAACCCCTTTATGACTTGTTGAGCTTGGGTTCAGTTCAGAACCCATCACTAGACAAGTGTCCAAAAAAGAAATAAAGTTTTCCATGATTTAGTCATGACTATCACCATGGTAGTTATGACTGCCCCTTTAGCACCACATCAAAGTGTTTATTTGGGAAAGTTACACTGAAAGTCACTGTCGGTTTCTGACAGTTGTGAGCAGTGAAATGTTTTTATTAAGGCTAATAACATTATAAAAAAAATGGCAGTGTTATGCAACATACTAGAAGTTCTGAGTAGTTATATATGCAATGATAGTACACACCACACTAAGTATATTGAGAAAACATGGATCCATACTCAAAAGATTGAAAATTTGGAATACTAATTTTAAACAATTGATTTTTTGAAGTGATATTCACATGCCAATCAATGCAGACATCACTGATGCTATAAATAACAGGCTTCACTCCACCTATTTGGACAGCCAAAAGCTTGGTGGATAACAACTTCAATCTGCTTCAGGTTGCAAGAATGGTCCTCTACTGGTCTTCCAGAGTGTCACATTTCCTGCTTTACAGCGGAAACAAAAGGATTCAATCGACCCCATAAAACGTAATACGATTAAGACTCAACATGGCAAGTGCCTTCATTTCCTCCATAAATCGGGAAAGCTCTTAAGCTGTGCTGCTCCAAAGCAGACAGTGCAACATACTACAAAACAGTGCCCTCTAAGCGCATACCAAGGAAACCCTAGAGACTTTCTGTATGCAGCTCCATCAAGTATACAGTATATATGAGCTGTGGTGGTGCATTGGTTAGAATGCAGTATTAACCTGTAATACTGCATTCTAACCAATGCATTCTAAATTCTGCCAATTGCCAGCAGTTTGATTCTCACTGACTCAAGCTTGACTCAGCCTTCCATCCTTCTGAAGTCAGATTATTGGGGACAATATGCTGACTCTGTAACTGCTTAGAGAGGGCTGTAAAATGGTATATAAATTTAAGTGCTATTGCTATATAAACAGCCTACCTTTGAATTTGTAAATAGAGTAAATAGTTTCATACTTGTTCACTGAGATTGTAATTGCAATGTGCTTTTTAATAATTTTGCCATACGCTAAATAAATAAATGTGAAACCACGTGCAAAACTGCCTTACAGTGCAAATACATCAATTTGTAAATCTCTAGTCCTTGCAGTGGTCTTCTGTTGATTGATTAGGTGCCATCAGGTTGTTTTGACTCTTAGCGACCACACAGACTTTCTCCATGGCAAACCATTCCCAACATGATACTTCAGATCTTCCAATGGATGCATCCATCACCACTGTAATTGAGCCCATCCACCTTGCTGCTGGTCACCCTCTTCTCTTTCCTTCCAACTTTCCCTTTCCAGAGAGCTGAGTTCCAAATAGGATAATTTGAGCCTGATCAGTGGTATCTCTGATGAAAATTCTGGGTTGATTTACCTGATTGTACCCCAAGAAGCTTTATTGACATTGCACTGACTAGTGTTGGCAATGCCTTTGCTTTTTGCCTGTACAATTTCTTGTCTCTGAACTAGAAATGCTGCATTGCAGAAACAGAGGAATTTCCTGCATAGATGCAACCTACTTTAGGAATAAACTCTGCTGCATGAAAGTCTAGCATAGATATCAACACTTTCAAAGGAAGCAGCCTTTCACTCTGTGCGCCACTTCTGTGTATGAAAACATAATATGACTGAATAGTATTTCTTTTATCTTGCCATGTATAATGTTGCTTTTTCATGAGGTGAGAGGAAATTGAGATAGACAGGTATGCAGACTGACTGTAGAGCATCCGTATGTGAAAGGAATATATATTTGATCTCCGAAACAACAATTCTGTGGAAATAGCAAGCTTATGACTATGGTGAGGCAGTTTTATTAATAGTTTTGGTTTTAAGGCAAAGAAATTGCACATTAAAAAAATGGGACTGATTTTTCCATCATCCTGGAAAATGTTTATAAGTAGACTTGGGGTAGAAGGGGTGGGTGACTGCATTTCTGCAAAGTGGAGAAAAATAATTAGACTACCATTATAGTAAATATGGAAAATTGCAGGAGGCTTCTTAAAACATGCAGCAAATGAGTAATTCCTTTTATTTTATAATGTTATATATATATTTATTTTCCACTTAGCTTTACTTCTACCAATGTCATTAATTAGCCAAAGATCTAGTAGCATTTTCTATTTAACCCTAACTACTGAGGGGCAGGAGAGGGTAGATGAAATATTGTAGAATTGTATACATTTCTTTCTTTTCTAACATGTTAGAAACACTAGGAACAAACAAGAACAAAAAACACAGTTGGTTATATCTGTGCCATATTTATTAATACAAAATTAACTTTATACTAATTTCCTAGCTGTGATTCACCCCATTTTTAGGCTCAGCTCCACTTTATGCAAAGCATATATTATACCCATGAATTGCAATGAACAACATAAAAAACCCACAGTGGACATTTTAAAAAAGATGAACCCTCAAAATGGCTATCCCGTGTGTTATGCCACTCATGCCTCTCATAACTGTGGAATAGAGATGAGAGTTTCTCTCACAGTCCTTAAGATCCAAGTAGAAGGAGTTCTGAGATCTGAGAGGACCTTTTTGTTGCCTATACATAGGGATTGGATTCGAGAAATGATTAAGTTGCCACAATGTGGATGTAATCATTTGGTGGGTTGGTTCAGTTGTCTAAGGAAGCATATCATGTCTTTTCAGGAAGCATATTTGGTGTGATTTGAAAATTTACAATAGATCAGGGGTGTCAAACTCAAGACTCAGGGGCCTGTTCTGATCCATGGGATGGTTAGACCTGGCCTGCGAGGCCACCCTGGAAACAACAAAGGACTGGCCCACAGTGCCTCTGCCAGTGAAAACGGAGCTCAGGAGGGCTGTGGGTGGCTTCCCGAGTTCTATTTTCGCTGGCAGAGGGTTGCAGGAAACCATTGCAGCTGAAAATGGAGCTTGGGAGCCCATTTTCACTGGCAGAGCACTTGGGCCACCACAGGTGCCTCAACATGAGTGACATTGAGCTGGCCACACCCCTCCTGCCTCCT